>NC_136417.1:90158098-90781598 GCF_052625555.1 Lactuca saligna | reverse complement strand
TTCAGTTGATATTTCTTCACCACATTTTTCCCATCTGCACTTTCTCATTCGTCTCAGCTTTTCTTGATATTTCTAGAATTTATATGATCCATGCTTCACCACTTTTTTTTTTGCATTGAAATCATTGAAAAAATGGTATTTTTCTCTACCATATCTGTGAAACTTAACAACCTCATCACTGGCCAGTTGAGCTTTCATAGATCTTCATATTTGGAGGTTTATACTATGGGCTAGCATTCTGGAAGGTGTTAGCTGGAGGTTGTTGTTTTTAATCTTTTCTAAAAGATAATTTCCTTTGTTTGGATTCTTTATGAATTTGTGGAACTTGTTTTTTTAGAAAATCCAAAATTTCATCACATGTTTTGGAACTCAACTTTCCTCAGCTTCTATCTCTGGTTAATTTGCCACAAATGCACTGGGGTTTGCTTCATAGTTTGTATTTCCTCCAATAAACTTTATATAATGTTGAACTATTATTTAACTACTAGAGATCTATGAGTTCCCTCTAATCAATGGCAATTATCCACCACATTGTGTTGCACTTTGAACAATCAGTTTTCGTTACGTCCTCATGTATTGATAAATTGATAAAATCTTTAGATGTTTAGATTACAATTCTCACTGTTTGACCTCCTAGACTAGACATATAATTAAATTTTTCTCTCTTTTTATTCACGTGAAGCCTTTTCAACTTGCTAACAAGCATACTACACAAGTCAAGGGTTTCAGTTAGTGACTCTGTAGCTAATGCTTTAAAATTGATGTATTCGTTTTCATAGCATTTTGTATTATATTGTGCATATACTTTGTGAGATTTTATAATTTTTTTTCTTTTCCTTTATTCATAGGGCGAGGGGGAATCTTCTAGGTCCCACACTTCAAATGAAAATGCTTGAGAAGGAGATGTTGAATTACTGTCTGAATTTGAAACTCAGTGAGTTATATCCTAATTTTTTCTGGAAGAATTAAGTTGGTTTGCTTGTTGTCACCTCTAGTAATGATTTATCTTTTTCTGTTTTTGTTTTGATAGTTGTATCTTTGAATGCCAAAAACAGGGGAAAACAATATGAATGGTTTTTTAGTTAGTTAATACCATATGTAAGGAATATGATATAAGTCGTAATGTTGTTTTTATTACTTTTGTTGTTTTGTTGATTTGGTTCATGTGAATGAGAGAAAAGACTTGTTGATTCTGTTTGATTATACAACAGACACACAACGTCATCGTTTTTGTTCTCTTGTTTCCTTTTTCAAATTGATAGTCAACAAGAGATTATCATTGGAACCTTTTGTCACAAACAATAACAAAAAAAAAAAACTGAACAATCAACAGCAACGAGCACAGTAAACTAGCACAACAAACAACAACAAAAAATCCCAGCAACAAATCGAGAATTTCAAAAACTGAAGCCATTAACTCAAAACAGTGGACAACGATCTGCACATATGTAAGCAATCGATTTGTCAAATTATCGTAATCACACCACAGAGAAGAAAATCGGATTTCAATTAAATCAGTCGGAGACCAATTTGAGTTCCAATCATACCGGTTTATGATCCAAATTTGACCAATTCGTGTTCCGGAGTCGATCAACTCTCGATGCCAAATTGAATCAGATACAAAATTGGGATCGACACATTTCACGTTCCAGGTCGTGTATGTAGTTTGTCGATCCTGGTGACTATGGGAGAAACTATGCGATCGATTGAAGGGAACCTGCGTTCTTGAACTCTTGGCATAGTACGAAGGAAGCAACGCGAAGGGCATAAATGAGAAAGATGAAGGACGGACTCGATCAGCTCTCTTTCAATCGTGGACCGAGTAAGGAGGTAGGTCAATCATTGCTGACCGAGTCGGACATTTTGGGGCTTTAGCAAACGAGCGGATCCAGCCGGAGTCAGCCAAAATTGCTGATTGGACCCAATCAGCTCACTATCAAACGGAGCCTTACTCAATTTTATAAGTTCATATAACACACAGGCCTTTCTCATTGGACATTTTGCTGTTTCCTTGTATAATTACTCATGTTAAACTTTCTTGTAGAACATTTGGATTTCATATAACAATTATTATCCGTTAAAAAGTTCCATATTATAATTTTCATATATAAATGGAACTTAGTAAGCATATTTCATTAGCATTTGTAAATATAATGCCATGAAATCAATATTTCATGACATACCATTCCAATCATATCATCAACAACAGATTGTCACTGGAACTTCTGTAAAGCACGTAGAAGAGGAAGCAAGCTAGCAAAAACAATCTAATTATCTAAATGCTTTGTAAATTGGTGACACTCTGTCAACATACACACCTCATTTGAATCTCTATTTTTTCATTGGTTATTTGGATAATAGCATTTCTTAATTTTCATTCTTAAGAACCAAAATTGAAAAAGATACAAATAATCTTCATGAGTTGTCTTTTCTGAAAGCAAAATTATTGCAGAGTTCATCAATTTTTGTGTTACTTTGTGATCAATACCTTAACTGAGAAAACCCATGACTTGCTTTTCGATCCATGTCTTCTCATGTAATTGGTGGGCCTCGCCCAACATATAGATTTGTCAGTCATCACGCCCCACCTGACATCGAGCCCCGCCCCATATACATATAAACATAAAAGCATATAAACATATAGCACATGGAATAATCACAAAGATAAATAGCATACAGGATGGTCATCGGGCCCCGCCCAGCATCCGACCTTGCCTGGTAAACATATAAACACATATCACATGCAAGAGTCACGCAAACAACTAGCATCCTAACATATCAAACCATGGTCCGACATTGGTGCCTTCGGACCCACTAAAAACAGTGAGGAAACTCACCTCTAGCTGCAGAAACACTCAAATGAATCTCTATCTACTGGTTCGGAAGATCCCACGCTATCATCATCAAAATAATATCCAATTAATAATTGGATCTCAACCCAACCAAGAATCTAAGCTACTTAACCCACAACCAGGATAAAAGACCATTTTACCCTTATTCTCACTTGGCCCAAAGCCAAGGCCCAAATCCTAAGTAGCAACCCAAGGCCCAATATGGCCCAATCTTCTAAATCAAGCCCAAACCCATCATGGGCCTAAATCCAAAGGAGCCCAAAATCTTAGCAACAACCTAAAATCAGAAGTCTAATGGCCCAACAAGGCGCAAACTTCAAATTCCAAAACATGGCCCAATACCAAAAACGTCAAGCCCAAAATCCATCGGCTGACTACGCGAGGCGTACTCCTTCCGGGGTCGGTACATGCAGCGTACCAGCTAGGTATGCCTAGCGTACTCTCCAAATTGACAACCCACTCCAATTAATAATTGGATCTCGATCCAACCAAGAATCTAAGCTACTTAACCCATAACCAGGGTAAAAGACCATTTTACCCTTTTTCTCACTTGGCCCAAATCCTAAGTTGCAACCCAAGGCCCAATATGGCCCAATCTTCTAAATTCGGCCCAAACCCATCATGGGCCTAAATCCAAAGGAACCCAAAATACTAGCAACAACGTAAAATCAGAAGTCTAATGGCCCAACAAGGTGCAAACTTCAAAGTCCAAAACACGGCCCAATATCGAGAACGTCAAGCCCAAAATCCATCTATTGAGTATGCAAGGCATGCTCCTTCCGGGGTCAGTACGCACAGCGTATCAGCTAGGTATGCCTAGCATACACTCCAGATTGGCAACGCACTCCATTAAGCACTTAATCGGTTAAGCCAAACTCTCAGATCAGGTCCTAAAGGGTGACTTTTCACGTAAAGTTGGCAACTTTACACCCATGCATGGCTTAATGGGACTCAAGGATCAAAAAGAGCTTAATAAAGGTCTTAATACTTGCATGGAACAATAACATCCATAAAGTTTGCATTGTATTAATTATGAGCCTTATTGGAGCTAAGATCTAACATCCATGGCTTCTGGAGTAGATCAAAAGCTCAAGTTTAATACAAAAGACTTCAAAACGCACACAAGACTCCATAAAAAGGTTTAACACAAATGATCATCATGGTGGGAGGTTTTACATCAAAAATCTTGCAAATAAGAAGGTAATTTTAGATCTACAAGCTCAAGCTAGTCCTCCAAGGTTCCCTTTTCTTCTGCTTCACCACAAAACACTAACAAATCACTTTCAAGCTCAAATCTTACCAAAAGCTCTTAGGGTTTCGTTTTAAAGGTAAAGGGAGATGGAGGCATATCAATAATGTTTAAGAGGTGGGTTTAAGATGTATAAATAGGGTGCAAACAATAAAAATTAGGGTTTGCCTCTGCACCACGTATGCCCGACGTACGTGGATGAGTCCCCCGATCCAGATTAGGCTAGTACGCCAAACATACTCTAGAGTACACCCCACGTACTAGCTAAAGGGGCAAAATGTAAACCTTTTGCATAACAGGCTAAAATGTAAACTTAACAAAAACTCAATTGTTACACCAAGGCAGCACCATGTCAGCGAAAAGAGCCCATCTAGCGCTAATGTGGCGCACCACATGTGCAGACAAAAGGTTGGAAACCCGGGAAACCGCCTAAAAGGGTGAAAACGCAAAGAATTATGTAAACTTTAGGCATTACTGAACCTAAAAGTACTCAAAGGGTAAAACCAAATATTTCTTAAAAATTTAAGGACTTTTATGGCATTAGCCCTTTGAATAATTGCTAAATGTTAATTTTTCTACATATATCCGTGCGTAGACGTCTAAGTCGATACCATAATATATGTTCCATGTACAAATTATAAAAGAATCTAATTTAACTTATTTTTAGTCATCATAGTGAGAATATATAAAACATATCATAAGAATATTCATATGGGCTTATTAACATGATCATTTATTTAGTTGACCAATAAATTTAATAAATTCACTGGATGGTAACTATTTAGTTTGATCTTATTATGTGGACCAACTAATTAAAAAGATATGTATTAATGAGCGTAATAACTAAATTAAGGTATAATAGAAATAATATTTTTAATATGTATATGAATTTATATGTTTGGTCTCATAGAAGAAATCGGTGAACGAGGATATAATGTAAAGGTTTTGACATTTCAAGGCAAGACGACGTAACTAGAAAGTAGTGTTGTCCTTTTAGTTGACCATCAGTTTAGTTTCTACCCATATATATGGGTCCCTATATATGATTTTGTGCTGTATTGAGAATAGTTTTTGCTTTCTGTAAAACTTTGTGTTCTATTTGTTATATTATATGCACTTCTTTTTGCATTCATGAAATGTATTTCTTAAGAATTTTTGAGTTAAGCAAAAACTAAAGTCGTGACAAAGAACTTTTCTTGCATGAATATGTGTATTCATACTAGGTAGGATTATGAGAGTTTGAGGTCTAAAAATTAAGTTAAGAATACATTTTCTTTTGAACAATAGCCAAGAAGGCTGACATGTAACGCCCAACAAATCAATAAAAGATACATCTAACTTTTTTAATTTTATAAAACAACTTGGTGTGCACTTATACTAACTAGTTAAATATAAGAAGTTATTAAAATGATCGTATACAAAAATAGTAATACGAAGATCCAAATCAAGCATTAGCATCCTTCTATAGTCTTGCTATCTCTTAGCGATCAGCTTTATAACCTACATGTTTACCTAAACCTAAAAGTACGGATAAGTGTGGGACACAACCAACCTACATGTTTACCTAAACCTAAAAGTACGGATAAGCGTGTGACAGAACCAACACTGATCTGTACCATCCCCGATTTCTTGAAAACCGAATTTGATCAAAAGTCAATCCCGAGTATCGAACCGAATTAACATTACTGATACCGGTACCGAGAATGGTATCAGTTTTCAGTACAAGTATAGGTACCGACGGTACCAAATTCCAAATTTTGTTTATTTGAAGTAAGGTTCGATACCAATTCAGTACAGTACAACGTACTGTACTGGTACGGGATCAGGATTTGGGACAAACTACTCATCCCTACCTGAAAGCCAAACAGCAATAAAAGTAAGCTACAAGAGCTTAGTGGGTAACTCCAACAAAATGTTGTGTAATCACTACAAAAAACAATTATATTGTTTAATTCAGCAACAATTCAATTAAATATCATAATTTCTTTTAGTGTTTCACATAATTTAATATATACTCATAATAGGTTTTACCACATGGTTGTGGAAGTGTTATAAGACTGTGGAGCAACCGTAACATTCACTAGGTTGGTAGGCGGTGGTAACAGTGATGGAAGTCTATGACTTGGCTCGTGGCATTCTTTAATATGCTTTAGATCATCACAGGGTTGGGTAAAGGGTTGCGACTGGGGCTCAACATTTTTAATACTTGGGAAATCGTAGGCTTCGTTTGGGCCAAATGTGATGTGAGTATTCGGTTCAATTTGTAGCCATCACTAGGGTTAAGTGCACTTGGTGATCCTTCGATCATTGGTTGGTTAAGTTTTCCTTCATTAGGAGTGAATAAATGATGGAGTCTTGTTGGCAGATACACTAGGACCCCCTATACCTGTTCAATTTTTGATTCGGGAGCTAATTTTGTTTTCAATAAGGATTTTTCGGTACAGGTAAGTGGTCAGGGCGTATATGTTTCAGGTATACGTAAATTTATTCAGTACAGATAGGTTTGTGCGGTTCGGGTTATGAGGTTGATTCATTGTGGGAATGTTTTTGTCTTCCTATTAGTCAGACATCGATTAAGGTTTTTAGTTTCAGGCGTAGCAATTGGACACTTGTGGCCTTAGAGCAAATTTCAGGTGCATTCTTCATTAGAGCTTGTGATATCCGTTATTTTGGATTTGACAGTAGTAAGGTTGGGTGGTTATCGGAGTGAGGTGACTTTCCTAGTCATCTTCGTGATTCAGGGAGTTCAATCAGGATCATTTGGTTCGGAAGAGGAGATAGTAAGGAATGATTTCGAGGACAAAATCTAATTTAAGTATGGGAATCGTTTCATAATCCGGGGCCGTTACCCGAAGATCAAGTATCATAAGGCTTCAGGCTTTATGAAATAGGGGTTTAGACCCATTCAGATGTAGGTAATGTAGACTATGTGATCCAAGAGTTTGGTTTTTGCTTTGGAGTCAAAGCGTAAAATAGGAAAAGTAGTGTTTTAGACTTCTTTTATGAATTATGGATTTTGGTTCAATGTTTTTAAGTGAAAAATCATTATATAGGGTTGTAGAATAATGTGATCTTGAGTGCTTTGGAGTGCTCTTAGTGCATCTTGAAGAAGAATGAACTCTTTGTAGAAGTGTTGGTCATATTAAAGCTTGTAGATCCAAACTTTGTTCACCTTGATCTTTCTTCGAGAGGTTTATAGTTTGAATCTTGATGATGCATTTGATAGATCTAGCTAGTCTTGGGTGTTATGAGCTTTTGGTCACTTTAATGCCTAAATTTTAGATCTTGAAAGTTTGTGACCTTGTAATTGATAAAGTTGAAAAATTAATCCATCTAAACATCATATTGATTCAAATCTAAAGGGTGGAGACTTAGACTTAATGGATTAAGTTAAAATAGATGCTATTTTGGTCCATGTGAGACTTAAAAACTAGATGTTGGTGGTTTGGACCATTCTAATGGATAAAGTTGGAAACATTATCCATTATGGAACTATTAGGATCCATACAAATGTGATCTTGAACCTTGTATTCCTTCTAGGGATGGGAATCAGATTGGTTTTTTGGTTTCCTTGTATTGGTTTCCTCGGTTTATTTATTTATTTTTTTGTCCAGTTTGAAAACCGAACCAAATCAAATTCAAATTCTCTAGACCAAACCAAAAACCGAATTCTAATTCGGTTTGAGAACCGAAGGCAACCAAATATTAACTTAACAAAATTTCAAACATAAATTAAAATGTTTTTAACATGGAAACCTAAAGTTACAAACAGAAAGATCTAATGTTTCATACAAAATGATCCAACGAGTAAATGGGTTAAAAGAGTTTTACTTTATAATTAATACTTTATTTAATATAAAATATAAAATATATTTTTTAATTAATTGATTTATGAAATTCGGTTTTTCGGTTCGGTTTGATTTAAACTTCATCAGACCGAAACTCGAACCAAAAACCAAATTTACAATTCGGTTTAGTCTTAAACCAAACCGAAAAAAAAAATTAAAATTTGAATATGTGTATTCTTGTTGATAGTGTATAGAGAGTGGTTCCCAGAAAATCCTGTATTTTCTACTTTATGAAAAAGTGTGGTCTTAGCCCTAAGACACGAGTGGTTGAATTAAATGAAAAATAGTGAATGCATAGTTCGTACTTCGGAACATGAGTAGAGTATGTGTATTGCGTAAATTGGTAGTATTGTTGTTCTCTATGTGAGTCGTTATAACCATGCTAGTATGACGAGAGCGTCTGTCTTGACGTTCTTCAGGCGTCAGTTTCTAAAGGTAATTGTCACCGTAGACTGGCCTATCTAGCTGTATCGAACAGCTCAGGTGTGGGGTGTCAACCCCGTATAGATCTATACACAATTCCCGCTTTCCCTCTAGGAGACTCTACTTATAACTACAAGACTTTGTATGTACGCTAGGTAGGAACGAGTGAAGGAATGTCTCACAAGAGCCTTAACGGAAATTTACGCAAACGTTGAATTTCATTATTTAACGATATAAATAATGTTACGAGTGTATATTTTATACTACAAACCATAGGTAATAAAAATATAATCATTTTTACCGAACGCGTAAAAGTAACATGTTTTTACTGTTGTTGTCGAAAATAGCACATTGTAACTGGAATTGTCATGAAAGTTCCAATTTTTCTAAAATTGTCACGAACAGTCCAATTTTTACCCAAATTGTTATAAGTGGCCCGTTTTTACTAAAATGTTCACAAATGGCCCAACATTAACCAAAAGGTCATTAATGGCCCATTATTACCATGAATGTCGAGAATGGCCCAAAAATGCCAAAACTGTCGACAATGTGCCATTTTTACTAAAATATTCATTTAAGGCCCATTTTTACAAAAGTGTTCAAAAATGGCCCATGTTTGGTAAATAGTCCATTTTCGGCCCATTTTAAATAAAAATGCACATTTGGCCTAAGTTTGTTAAATAGTTCATTTTCAGCCCTTTTTAAATAGAAATGTCATAAACGGTCCATTTTTATTAAAAAGTCAATTTTAGCCCATTAATACCGAAAATGTCCTAAAAGGACAATTTTTATCAAAAAGGTCCATTTTAACTCATTAATACCGAAAATGTCAAAAAACGCCCTTTTTTATCAAAAGTGACCATTTTAACCCATTAATACCGAAAATGTCATAAAAGGCCCATTTTTATAAAAAATGACCATTTTAACCCATTAATACCGAAAATGTCATAAAAGGCCCATTTTTATCAAAAATAACCATTTTAACCCATTAATACCGAAAATGTCATAAAAGGCCCAGTTTTATCTCTATTGTCAAATATGGTCCCTTTTTATATCTTCTTTAGTTTCATGGTAAATTTATAAACATGTTTAACATATCCAACCCTCTTAAGAAGTTACATAAGGTAACTTTTTTCCTAAAAACTTCAAAACATGGATGAAATCTCAAGTTCATGGGTGTTTATCAAGATTTCATAACATTTCACACACCATAACATGAAAATATACACATGCAAGCATAAATACTAAGATTTTACACATAACTAAGCTTTTATTATCCCCTAAAGATAGAAAATCATGAAAACAAAGGGGTATAAAGTTCACCTTGGGCTTTTTTGGTTTTAAAGATGAAGAATGGAGTGAGTTTTCGACCTTATCTAGCTTCTTTGAAGAGATTTGTGGAGTTTTGGTGTTTTAGGATCATAATCACAAAAATGGTATTGTAAAAGGAATGATCTTAGTGTAAATTGGAATTTAAAACAACTTGAATGTTATATAAACATACCAAGAGTGTAAGGCATGAAGAAAACTTCTTGATGCATACATAGAAAACCCACTGTTTTGGGAGCAAGAATGGAAGAGTGAGAGAATTTTCTTCAGGATTAAGAGGGAAATGAGATAATTGTAGGTGAGTTTGAAAAGAGAAATGAGAGAGGTGATGGTGGTTTCGGCCGAAAGTAGGGAAAGGAGAGGGAAGATCGCTCCATGTTATATGATTGACAATAAATCAATTTCTAGATACATGCTAGGTAACCACCTAGATGTATGTTATACAAACTTGAGGTGGCACATAAAGTCAACCTCTATTATTTATTTTTTGTTTTTTAAATCCGATTGACCCAATAGGAGAGGGGAGGAAGAAAAGATTCTTGGGCTTGAAGGATAGCCGAGAACACCTTGGCCCGTTTATGTTTTATGCGATTTTGGGCTTGGTTCGGGCCCAAGGATGATCTCGGTCCATTATTAGGCCCAAAATAAATGAGCTCAGCCTAATAAGGTTACACGGAAGAGTTTTCGACCCAATAGGGCCCATTAGAAGGTTTTCAGCCAAAGGGTTGGCCCATTAGATATTTTGGCCCAATAGAAGTTCCAATAGCAAATTATGGCACATAATGATCTAGGAAAAGTGTTCACGACCCAATAAGGCCCAAAATTAAGTTACTTAAACTTTTGGCCCAACTATGGCCAAAATATGAGTTCTTGGCCCATAATTAGGTTAACTAGGGCTTTTGGCCCATGAAGGGCCCAATAAGAGAGTCTTGGTCTACTAGAAGGTTTGGACCAAGAATGTTTGGTTTAAGGCCCATAGTTGAGTGAGTATAGCTTATTGGGTTATATTTTGGGCTTACACGAGGAAGTTTTGACTAGAACAAAAATTTTGGATGCATATGTTGTATGATACTGAATTTTGATTTATACCAATTGTAGGGTTACAAGATTTTACAAAGAAACTATTGAGCACAAGCTAGAAATCCTAACCCTAATTTGCTAGTTATGACAAGTATGATGGGTGTATCTTTGAGTATGTTGCATGTAATCGTATGGGGTCTCGATTATGGATGGTGAGTACGCCATACGTACGATCTGAGTACGCTAGGCGTACTCAGCCTAAAGTTTGATTTTCATTGACTGTTGACTTTTGACCAACTTTGATTGTGGGTGAAACTTGAGGATTTTAGGCTATTAATTAGGAGTTTATATGGATCTGGTGTTAGTTGATTCGTGGGTGCAAGCAGTGAAGAAAATGGATCGCATCTTAGTGTTTTAGAGTTCTTCAACTCAGGTGAGTTTTCTCACTGCGCTTGTGTGTGGAAGGCACCAATGTTGACCCACTAACTTGTGTATGTACGATTGTATGTGTATATACATGCTAACCTATTGTGTCTTATTTATTGCTATTATTTTATGTGATACTATGTATGCTGAGACATTGAGTAGTCTGTAAGGTTGCTGATAACCCATAAGGCATGTTCTTTTCCTATTGAGACTTCGGGTAGTCTCCAGGGTTGCTGATAACCCATAGTTATATATTTGTGATGTGTTGTGTGTGGTATTTTGGGGAACTCACTAAACTTTGTGCTTACGATTTGTGGTTTAAATGTTTTCAAGTTTTATTATAATAAAGGAGGGCTATGGCTCGACTGCATCACATCCATGGGAGACTTGTGCACGTGATAACTTTTGACGATACTCCGATAAATATTTTAAGATTAAATGGTTCTATTTAAGATTTTGTAGTTGTTCTTTGAATAAACACTTAAAATTTTAATTGAAAATTTGGGTTGAAATTCGGGGCATTACATTAACATCCCTAAACCCATTCCACTCTCATCCTCCACTTCTCCAACACTCTCCCTTGAAAATCCAAACCCTAGTTTGGGCCTTTTGAGCAAAAGAACGTGTGCTTGAGTGCTTTGGAGTGTTCTTGGTGCATCTTGGAGAAGAAGGAGATCTATGGAGAATTTTTGGTTGTATTGGAGTTTGTCGATCAAGACTTTGTTCACCTTGATCTTTCTTCTAAAGGTATAAAGGTTGAATCTTGATGACGTACTTGATAGATCTAGCTAGTCTTGGGTGTTATTAGTTTTTGGTCACTTTAGTGCACAAAGTTTAGATCTTGAAAGTTTGTGACCTTGTTATGAATAAAGTTGAAACTTTATCCATCTAAACATCATATTGATTCCGATTTGAAGGTTGGAGACTTGGACTAAATGGATTAAGTTGAAAAAAATGCACTTTTGGTCCCTTTGAAACTTAAAAGACTAGATCTTGGTTGCTTGGACCATTGTAATGGATAAAGTTGGAAACTTTATTCGTTATGGACCTGTTAGGAACCATAAAAATGTGATATTGGTCCTTCTACACATTCCATGCAATATTTAAGATGTCTTAATAGATAAATAAGTTAGGGTTTTAACTTTTGAACCTTTTATAGCCAAGGAAAGTCATAAAGGTGGAAACTTTATGAATGAAGTTGATGTTATGAGCCTAGATCTGAGCTCTAGACGAAAGGTTTTAAGGGATTAAGAACTAAAGGAAGGAATTATCTATGACGTACATGCACCGGGCGTACTTGAGAGTACACTCCGCATATTGGCCCTGAATCACATACGTTAGGCGTACTCAACTGCCTTTGACTTTGGTTGTTATTGATTTTCGTTGATTGTTGACTTTTGACCCAGTTTGACTTTGGGTCAAACTTGAGGATTTTGGACTATTGATTAAGATTTTATCTAGTTCCAGTGTTAGTGGATTCACAGGTGCAAGAAGTGAAGAAAAAAAGGATTGTATCACAGTGTGTAAGAGTTCTTCGACTCGGGTAACTTTTCCTCACTTTACTATTGGGTCAAACGCCTCAATGCCAGCCAACCGAATTTTGTATTCTGGTATATAGGGTGTTGTTATGCAGTAGTGATTTGTTAGATCTGTATCCAGGTGTATAAGATGTTTCTATGCGGTAGTGACTTGTAGATCTGCATGTTAGTCTCTTGACTAGTTATATGATTTTATGTTGGTTGGATACATGTTATTTATTATGTATATGTAGACATGGTATGGTCTGGTTGAGGCAATCCTGCTCTGTGCGGAAGCTAACAAACTGGGTGTAACGTCCCGAAAATCATAAGGTAAAATTTTCAATTTTAATTGAAGGAAAACACTAATTATCTTTTATTCAACATCCGTTATCCTTTTTCTAAATATTCAAAGGTAATTTATAAAAAAATGGTTATCAAAGTACAATCCCAAAATAATCATATGCGGAAACATGGGTAGATGCAGTGCAGTCATGTTGGCCCCTTCCCTTTTGAACCGGAAGTACCTGAAACCATGAACAATAAGTCGTAAGCACAAATCTTAGTGAGTTTCACAAAATACCACATACCATACATACAATAGAGAATGTTATGTGCCAACCATAGTCTTTCCATTATGCCATGAGGTGTATCATGGTGTTTCCTTGCCAGGTCGGGAGTCAAAACCCTGGGTCTTACAGACAAGTACCAAGAGCCACCTCCTGGTCTTCTATGCAAGCATCACAAAGACAACTAGTATACTATTTATACACATAAACTATCTATCTATTTGCCAGGGTTCGATCCCTGGTCTTGCATATAGTTTTCCAGGAGCCACCTCCGAGTCTTTCATACTAATGACAAGGGCTACCTATGGTCTTCCTATATATCATAAGTTAATGGCCCGATGTCACACCCCAAACCGAAACGGCGGAAATGTTTGGGGGTGGAGGACGTCATATGTAGTATCACAACAATTGAATAATAGTAATCAAAGCAACAACAACCATTGAATTAGTAGTATAGTGTTTACATTTCATTTAAGTGATACATAATAGACACCAAAAGTAAATAACAAGTAAAGACTCGAAGATGCTAAACTCCATCTTCTTGAACCCGGTGCGCGTACGTACCTACTAATGACTTGAGAATACAAGTAGATTTTGAAAGAGTATCAGCATAAAGTTGGTGAGTTCATAAGCATTTTGATTTGGAAATAACTGTTCTTTGTTCTTTCGAAAGGTACGTTATTTTTTTATCCATGAAACCTTACATATTCTGATATAGTAAAGGTTAGGTAAAAATCGATTTCTGCTAGTTCATCTTGCGAGCACTTAGTGTACACAATTCATATACAATTGAAATCGAACAAACAATCGAATGTGTGGTTTTGCCCCAAACCCACAACCAAACAAGGAACAGGAAAAGAGGTAGAGTCCACGCATTCCACTGGTTGTCAGATTCTCATGTACATAATCCTGAAGTATCCACTAGGTTCTTACAACGTTATCCGGTATTGATCTGATGCTATTGATTCTCAAGAAAATCCCTTATTTTCTTATGAAAGGTATGATTAACCAATTCCTTCTATGACCAATTAGTTCATACTAGTTATGTATAAACCAACATCGGATAGACCATTAATTGTGTGGATCTGCCCTAAACCCACAACTAAACAAGGAATAGGGAATGAGGCGGAAACCACACATTCCACATTCTATCGGATATTCTTCACGCGTAACCTGAATGCATAAACTAAGTAATCATGGAATTAATAATGATAGTTTGTTAGTTACTTGTTAAACAATCCGTTTATGAAAAGTTGAGTTATCCTGGGGAAATCCTCTATTTTCCTTAAAAGTTGATGGTTGGTTATCTATTCTAGTTCGAGGTGTACAAGTATCTACCATACTTATATCGTTAGACGTAGTTTTCTTGAAAAACCCTATTTGCTCCCTGTGAGGTGTATTAGTCTTATTACATAAATAAAACTAATAAATACGTGGTGAATTAAATCCTACATGTATTATTAATACCCTCTAGTAATTAAATCAGTTATTACTTTGAGGTTAGTTCACTTGTTTCATTATTACAAAAGTAAATTACTGTTATCTAGGTGGCGAGTGTCATAAGCGTACTTAGACTTCATATTGCACGTAACGGGGCCCGTATCTTTTTATGACTTTGTCACCCCTGGTCTTGACGGTCCAACTATAGCTAGCAGTAAGGTGCGAGATAGTCAGTCCCATATAGATCTATACACAACAGTCACGCTCTCCCTACAAGAGATTCTGGTTACAAGTGCTAATCCTACTCCCAAATTCTGTGGGGGTGTTACCAAGGACGTGTCTCCAACTTCAGACTAACAAATTCACAAGTAATAATACTGAAAATCCTGTTTATGATTTTCATGAATCCCTTATAAAATAGTATAATTTACCACACGATTCACAAGTTAGTTACCCTAGTTTTGAAAACTGTTTCTACGAGTTGATTTTCTTAATCGTTCGGTAAAACAGTTTCTCACATTAAAAGCACACTGAAAATATAATTATCTTAGACAAAACAATATATTTTGATCACAAGTTTCCTTGTACTTTTACTTGTATATCCCCCCCCCCCCCCAATGAAAACATGAAAAACTCAGAAAAACGTAGGGGTATGAACTCACCGTTTTGACTTAGGATACGAACGGAAGATCAGTATGGATGCTGAGTGTCAACTGAAGCCTTGAGCACAATTAGACCCTATTTAACATGTAATGACACATATATGATTCAAATTAGGGTATTTTATGACTAGAAGTGATAGGAAACCAATCTAGGGGCTTGGATACACTTGAACTAAGTGTAAAAATCAGATCTGATTGAGCGAGGGAGGTGTATGGCCACCTTTAGGGTGTGTACGGCCATGGCTGTGTGGCCCATGAGTGTACCACCGTACACTCATGAAGATGGGTGTTTTGAGGTGTTTCCAAGGTTCTACAAGCATCCAAGGAGTGTTCTAGGTCCCATACTTAGTGTTTTTTCAAGTTTAAGGTCAAATATAAACATCAAAGTGGGTGTTTACGGTTCTGGGAGGTGTGTACAGCCATACACTCTTCATCCTTGCCCAAAATGTCGATTTTTCAGGAGAATCAAGGCTAGGGTCATTTCCAACTAGAAGATATAGGCCAAATTCTCACTTTGGAGGGGCTTTAAGGTGTGTACAGTCACCCTTATGAAGGTATGTGGCCGTACAACTTCAAAGGATGAAGAACAAGGCCTAAAACACGAAGAAGCAAGTGGTCTTTCAAGCATAACAAGCTAAGGGATGAATTACTTATGTTTTTTTATGCCTTTGGAGGGTTCTTGAATGAAGATTCTAGAGAGAGAAAGTAGTAGTGCGGCCAAAAGAAGAAAATAATGAATGAGGGGGGGGGGGTCTCCTCATATTTATAGGGGTGGGTGA
Source organism: Lactuca saligna (assembly GCF_052625555.1). Classification (NCBI taxonomy): domain Eukaryota; kingdom Viridiplantae; phylum Streptophyta; class Magnoliopsida; order Asterales; family Asteraceae; genus Lactuca; species Lactuca saligna. The sequence continues at coordinate 90,765,484 of NC_136417.1, read as the reverse complement.
CCCACCACCCTTGGTGGATGATTGAGGGGTGGGTGTGCGGCCGCGCACTCCTCCCAAGATGGTGTATGTCCCAATTTTGCTACTTTACAACTTTATAGCTCATCCCTAATCTCAACCTTGGTTGTACTCAAGCTTAGAACACTTAAATGGTGTTAAAAGGTGACGAAGTTGAGTTTAACCTTGATAGAAGTTTCGGGTTGTCACATCACCCCCCCCCCCCCCCCGTTAGATGGAATTTCTCCCCGAAATTAGTTTTCTTAGAAGTACTACTAGGGTTGCGCTCCTCTGATTTGCTGAATACCCAGTCGTAGACCTGGAAACTTTGCCCTAGTGTTCATGATAGGACTCACACTCGGTCCATCTATCATTACCTCATGTATACAAGTTGCATATAATTAGGATTAGTAAGGTTGTCGGATGTGCGACTCTGCCCTAGGTCCACAACGAAACAAGGAGCAGGAGATAGGGCGGAAGCACACACACTAAATCTGCGTAATCATAATTATATACCACCCTCGCGTATACACTACATAGTAATAGGTGGGCTGTATTCATCCGCAGCCTCTGTGCTCGAACTTAGTCTGCTAGACGAGTGGTATTTCGTGACGGTCGATGGAACATACGGTGATAAGGCTTCGGAGGACAAAGTACCCTTCGCACAAGTACTTCGGGGTTTAGACTACGAAAGACAAATTGAGGTTTAGGCCATATTGTCGAAACAAATGACGAAGGCTTCTAGAACTTGAAGGTCGAGGCGATGGAAACATATGAACTTAGTATGGTTAGGACCACCCCAATTCATGACGAATGATAGTAACAGACTCTTTACTGAACAAATTTGAAAGAAACGTTTGTTATATGATGATGTATCCCTAGTGTGTTTGACAGTGTACTCCTAGTATGTTCGAAAATGTACTCGTAGTGTTTTCGACAATGTACTCTTAGTAAATGTGTTGGGTTTTAGCCATAAGAACTTTCCTATGTGCGCATGCAAAACCCTATTGCTCGGATCTAGGATTTCTAATAAACATGCTTTTGAATCCAAGACTTCTAATGGCTAATTAGGTTAAACAACAACATTAAAATAGATCTAGAATCATACCTTTGAGTTCATTGTTGATCTTCTTGTCTTGGAGCTTCTAGAGTCACAATTGTCACTCCTCTAATGGCTTACAAACACCAATAGCAAGCAAGATGATTTAGGAGAGAGGAGAGGGGATGGAATTCGACCAGTGGTTCCTTGCTTTAGGTTCTGAAAGGTTGTACACGAATTCCACATCCCAAGGGCCTATTTATACCTTTAGACTCCTTAAGGGTTTCACCCTAAACCCTAATTGGATAATCTTCACTTAAGGCTATCCAAATCCATTCCATAGATATCCTTATGGACGATTTTGAGCTACCCTAAAGCTCTTAGAATCCGTCCAAAGTCCATCCTAATGGATTTATAGTCTAAAGTCTAACTATCAAACAATTGACAGTTTATACCCTCTTATTTAATTAATCTCTTTAAGTCACCAAATTAATACCAATTAATTTATGACTTATATTAATCAAATAGCTAAATATTATTCCTTATAATATTTACTCTCTCTTAACAAATCATCCTTCAAGTTGCTATGGTGAAGGCAACCCAAAAGGACCATGCACCACCGAATATAGTTATAGCCTTAGACACTATTCCAACAGTCTCCCACTTGGATGTGTCTAGTAACTATACAAGTATAATACGGTTTGCAATCGTAGCTCTCAAAGACGCTGTCAACTCTGATCTAATCAATCTTGTCCTTTAGATAAGGGACCGTACAGTCCTCTGTTAGATATCATGCTGACAATCCTATGGAATGGTTAGTCTAGCATTTAGTTTTCTCGATCTTCGATTTATTTGACATAGAACTTAATCGAACACATCAATTCAGTTCTGACCGGGCCCGGCACATAAGTCAAATCAAATCATCGAGTGGCCAAGATATCTCTTCTACCCTCTTAGGATAAAATTTACAGATAAACTTCGACTTATATGCATTTACTTATTCATTAACCAACTATACACAACAATGCGTTTTATAACATCAAGTTACTGATGCGTTTTCGTATTATCAATGCACAATCAATTAACAAATAATAAACCATATATCTAGGTTTTTAGACCATATGATATTATCGTCTTGCGATCACCTTTTATATCGTATTCCATAAGGTGATTCCAGCAAGCGCGGGTTTATTCCAATGCTCAAAACCAGTTCATAAGCACTCATGAACGTTGCAGCAACTCTTGCTATGTCTAACACCATTTAGACACTCTACACACCAATTCACGACAATCTTCATTCATATCTACTCCCAACATATGAACGATTGTGGACCATTTGAATAATTCGATTATTCCTAATAAACTCAATTATTCTGGAAGTCAAAACATGCAAAGTGAAACAATAGTTAAACAACTAACATGTGATAGTAACTTTACTCATAAATAAAACTTCTTTATTTAATCATCAAATGTTAATTACATTTATCTATTATACGTTTCTAATACTATCTAATCTATGCTAATATCATCCTTCAGCCCAATACTCCTAGCATGCTGTAAGTGCTTAACCCTACTCAGTCCCTTCGTAAGCGGATCTGCTGGGTTATCTTCTGATGATATCCTCTTCACTACGAGTTGTCCTTCTTCTACACGATGTCTAATGAAGTGATATTTTCTGTCGATATGTCGAGATCTACCATGATCCCTCGGTTCCTTGGTCAAGGCAACCGCACCTTCGTTATCACAGAAAATCTCCATGGGCTCCTTTATGGCCGGTACAACTCCAAGATCACCGATGAAGTTCTTCAGCCATATTGCCTCCTTCGATGCTTCGCTTGCTGCGATGTGCTCTGATTCGCACGTTGAATCAGCTACGGTTTCTTGCTTGGAACTTTTCCATGTCACTGCTCCTCCATTTAGGGTAAAGACCCAGCCCGACTGCGAACGATAGTTGTCCCTGTCGGTTTGAAAGCTGGCGTCACTATACCCTCGCACCTTCAAGTCATCACTCCCTCCAAGGACTAAGAACCATTCTTTCGTTCTCCGAAGGTACTTAAGGATGTTCTTCACCGCAATCCAATGTGCTTTGCCAGGGTTCCCTTGATATCTGCTAACCATGCTCAAAGCGAAGGCTACATCAGGGCGAGTACAAGTCATAGCGTACATGATTGAGCCAACTGCGGAAGCGTATGGTACTCGGCTCATTTCTGCTATCTCGGCTTCGGTACTCGGACTTTGAGTCTTACTCAACTTGGCATTTCCTTGTATCGGTAGTTCTCCCTTCTTTGAGTTTTCCATACTAAAACGTTTTAGTACCTTCTCCAAGTAAGTATTCTGACTAAGTCCAATTAGTTTCTTACTTCTTTCTCTTACTATCCTTATTCCCAAAATGTAAGAAGCCTCTCCGAGGTCCTTCATAGCGAAGCACTTCCCGAGCTAGGACTTAACCTCCTGCAGAGTCGGGATGTCGTTTCCTATGAGTAATATGTCATCGACATATAGAACGAGGAAGCTTACTACACTCCCACTGGCTTTGACATATACACAAGATTCGTCTTCGCTTCGTACAAATCCAAACTCTTTGACTTTCTCATCGAAGCAAAGATTCCATCTGCGAGACGCTTGCTTAAGTCCATAAATGGACTTCTCAAGCTTACACACTCTATTCGGATGCTTCGGATCCACAAACCCCTCTGGCTGAGCCATGTAAACATCCTCAGCCAACTTTCCGTTAAGGAAAGCGGTCTTGACATCCATTTGCCAAATCTCATAATCATGAAATGCGGCAATTGCTAGCATCACTCTAATAGATTTAATCTTCGCAACTGGTGAGAAGGTCTCATCATAGTCAACTCAGGGAGTTTGAGTAAAGCCCTTCGCAACCAATCGCGCTTTGTATGTGTGTACGTTCCCATCCACGTCGGTCTTCTTCTTGAAGATCCACTTGCACCCTACGGTCTTACGTTCGGGCACGTAATCAACCAAATTCCAAACTTGGTTATCGTACATGGATTGGATCTCGCTATCCATCGCCTCTTTCCATTTCGCAGACTCCGGGCCTGCCATGGCTTCCTTATAGCTATTAGGTTCATCAAGATTTACTAGTGTACCATCACTAATATACGTGTCCCCTTCGGTAGTAATATGAAAACCATAAAACTGGGGTTGAACTCTAACTCTATCGGAACGTCTAAGAGGTAAGGATTCGTCAATCGGTTCAACCGGAGTTTCCTCCTCGGGTTGAACGCCAGCGGTAGAGGTTCCTTCATCTATCGATTCTTGAATTTCTTCAAGTTCGATTTGCCTCCCACTGTCTCCTTGGCTTATGAGTTCTCGCTCTCGGAAAACTCCTCTCCTCGCAACAAAGATAACATTATCTTTCGGTCTATAGAAGAGATATCCAAAGGAAGTTTTCGGGTAGCCGATGAAAATACATCGCTCACTTCGAGGTTCAAGCTTGTCGTGAGTATCTCGTCTTACGAAAGCCTCGCAACCCCAAACCTTGATATGTGCCAACGAGGGAGCTTTCCCCGTCCACATCTCGTGAGGTGTTTTGGCAACCTTCTTGGTAGGGACTCGGTTAAGGATATGGGCGGCAGTCTCTAAGGCATACCCCCAAAAGAAGATAGGTAGTGAAGCACGACTCATCATAGAGCGAACCATATCCAATAAGGTTCGATTACGCCTTTCTGCCACACCATTCAATTGCGGTGTCCTAGGAGGCGTCAATTGCGAAACTATTCCACACTCCTTGAGATAATCGTGGAATTCAAGACTTAGGTACTCTCCTCCTCGATCGGATCGAAGCATCTTGATTTTCCTGCCCAATTGATTCTCCACTTCATTTTTGAACTCTTTGAACTTTTCAAAGGTTTCTGACTTTTGCTTGATTAAATAGATATACCCATATCTACTATAATCATCGGTAAAGGTCACATAGAAGCGGTTCCCATCCTTCGTGGTTGATCTAAAAGGTCCACATACATCGGTATGTATTAGGTCTAATAGTCCCTCACCCCTTTCACAAGTACTCGTGAAAGGTGACTTAGTCATCTTTCCAAGTAAACAAGACTCGCATGTGTCATCTTCCCTAAGGTCGAATGACTCCAACACTCCATCCTTTTGGAGTTGGGCTATGCGTTTCTTGTTGACATGTCCAAGACGACAATGCCACAAGGATGCTTTATCCATACTAGTGGAAGAATCAATATTCAAAACATCATTTCCTAAGTTATCAACAATCATAACAGTTTCATATATTCCATTACATGGTATAGCTTCAAAATAAAAGACACCATTTAGATAAGCCAAAATAGAACCATTCTTATTATTAAAAGAAAATCTAAAACCTTGTCTATATAAACCATGAAATGAAATGATGTTTCTAGCCATTTATGGCGAATAGCAACAATTGTTCAAATCTAAAACTAAACTATTCTTAAGCACCAAAGAATACACTCCAATCTTGGTCACAGGCGACGATCTTCTGTTCCCCATGATTAGATTGATCCTTCCTTGCTCCACATCCCTACTTCCTTTTAGTCCCTGCACATTAGAACAAATGTGATAACCACAACCGGTGTCAAGAACCCAAGAAATAGCATGATTAGAATCGTTAGATTTTATTGCATATATACCTGCGAAAGATAGCTTGATCTTTCCTTCCTTGATGGCTTGCAGGTAATCCGGGCAGCTTCTCTTCCAATGTCCTATCTTGTGGCATTGGTGGCACTCTGCCTCCTTCGGGTTAGAGCAGGGCTTAGAGGGATCAACTTTGGTCCCACTAGAAGAGGAACCATCTCGGGCTTTCACCTTTCGATAGTTATTTGAAGAAGCTTTCCTCTTCTTTCCCTTCCCTTGACCAATAGCCAAGACAGGAGCAGCAGACGGATTGGGAGTTGGTGCAACAGACTTGTCCTTGAAATTGCTCTCAGCAACCCTCAAGAGACCTTGGAGCTTACTTAGAGTGACCTCCTCTTTGTTCATGTGGTAGGTCATCCTAAATTGATTATACATCAGAGGCAAAGAGTGAAGCACCATGTCGATCGCCAAGTCTTCGCCGAAGTCAACATTTAACTTGCGAAGGCGGTCGACATACCTTTGCATCTTTTGCAAGTGCACGGTAAGAGATTCTCCATGACCCATCTTAGCGGAAATCATGTTAGTGAAGATCTCGTAACGCTCTTGTCTCGCATTTTGGTGGTACCTCTCCAACAAGTCTTGATGCATCTCGTATGGATACATGTCCTCGTAGGACTTTTGGAACTCGGAGTTCATGGTGGCGATCATGATGCAATGTACTTTCATCGCATCTCGCTCATGGGTTTCAAAGGCGGTGATTTCGGCGGGAGTAGCAATTTCTGGGTTGATTTTCTCGAGCTTCTCGTCGAGGACATACTCTTTATCCTCATAGCGAGCAATGGTGCGAATGTATCTTATCCATTCGCCAAAGTTCGTTCCATCGAAGGTGACCTTTTGGCAAAGGCTCATCAACGTGAAAGAACTAGCAGCAGCGTTGTTTGCGTTTGACATCTATAGAAAGGACAAAGATAGATTAGAACAAGAATCCCTAATTATCACCCAATAAGAAAATTAGGGCTAGGATCCAACAATAACATTTACATACTAGAAAAGGGATGCCGTAATCCAACATGCAAATAAATTGAAGGTAAGTGAATGACGATTCACTAATTCTTCAAAACTTAAACTTTTAGTCCTAAGTGTTTTTGAGAATTCCTAGGTTCGGATGAGATTCATTGAACTATTCAATGGCATGTTTAAATCTCGATATGGCCCTCTTGTTTGTGACTGGGATGCCGAGGATCACAAAGCGGGTGTGAATTACCATGCAAATTTACATGGTGCCTTCATTGTTACGATCACCTATTCGATGTGCCGGTAAACCACACACGCTCCATCGAACTATGATAAACAATGAATCACCCTTCGCCACCTTCGCTTAGAACCAATTAGTGTGCCGGTAAACCACACACGCTCCACTAACATCTTAGCAAGGTGCAAAGTGTAATTTCATGGGATTGCATCAATTCACTTTTCCTAAAGTAACTAAGATTGGGAAATTTAAAAAAAAGTTTAGTTACTTCGTATTTCTTATTATACTTTTAATGAGAGGATGAGGTTGCCCTATCCTACCCGTTCGGCTAACGACCCTCCACCAATCAAGCAAGCGGTGGGTGTGAGTGTACACCCATTAAGCGCCATTTTATAGGCCGCAACCTTATACCCACCTTATAGATCGGCTTCGTGAATGAGGCCTACTAGCGATAAGACTAGCATTTAGTTATACATATATATATATATTATTCTAATAATATCATATAAGTATAGGGTTGTATTTTAAACTTTTCAAAATCTAGGGTTTGAAATTTAAGTTGTCTAAATTAAAGCTTTTAATCACAAATTTAAATTTCAAAACTATAGGGTAGGTTTTAAACATTTAAAAACATGGAGGATCAAATAACAAATAATTCCAATTAACAATTTAATATTCTAATTATCTTTATTTGATTTATCTTGATTTCTTTGAAGATAATTACCAAAAATAATTAATTATTATCATATAAGGAAATTAAATATTTTATTAGATGATAAATATCTTTAATTAGATCAAGATAACAGTCATATTTATCAAAAAATCGGATTTACATTGATCTAATATGATTAAGGTAAGTTTCCATAAGATAATTATGAAAAAATCCCGAATTTGGCCATTCCTGACGCTTGGACTCGCCGAGTGCACAAGGGGACTCGACGAGTCAGGCCTACTCGACGAGTCCACCATGGAACTCGACGAGTCAGTGACTCAAAACCCAAAAAATCGAATTTTGCAGGTTTGTTTCAGTTATTCAAGCAACAATTTGTAGAAAACCAATCTAGACTCTGATACCACTGTTGGGTTTTAGCCATAAGAACTTTCCTATGTGCGCATGCAAAACCCTATTGCTCGGATCTAGGCTTTCTAATAAACATGCTTTTGAATCCAAGACTTCTAATGGCTAATTAGGTTAAACAAAAACATTAAAACAGATCTAGAATCATACCTTTTAGTTCCTTGTTGATCTTCTTGTCTTGGAGCTTCTAGAGTCACAATTGTCACTCCTCTAATGGCTTACAAACACCAATAGCAAGCAAGATGATTTAGGAGAGAGGAGAGGGGATGGAATTCGACCAGAGGTTCCTTGCTTTAGGTTCTGAAAGGTTGTACACGAATTCCACATCCCAAGGGCCTATTTATACCTTTAGACTCCTTAAGGGTTTCACCCTAAACCCTAATTGGATAATCTTCACTTAAGGCTATCCAAATCCATTCCATAGATATCCTTATGGAAGATTTTGAGCTATCCTAAAGCTCTTAGAATCCGTCCAAAGTCCATCCTAATGGATTTATAGTCTAAAGTCTAACTATCAAACAATTGACAGTTTATACCCTCTTATTTAATTAATCTCTTTATGTCACCAAATTAATACCAATTAATTTATGACTTATATTAATCAAATAGCTAAATATTATTCCTTATAATATTTACTCTCTCTTAACAAATCATCCTTCAAGTTGCTATGGTGAAGGCAACCCAAAAGGACCATGCACCACCGAATATAGTTATAACCTTAGACACTATTCCAACAAAATGTTCTAGTGCTTTATGTTTTCCCTTTTTATGTTAACACTCCTACGTATCGTACCGCGATGAGCGAGTACATACAAATGAAAGTGTTTTGATAGATAGTGTCGATAGTTTATACCACGATCCTCTTTGGTACCACTATGATTGGCTTTCATATACAAGTTATAAATAATTAAGATGAATAGGACAGTCGACTGAGTAACTCTGCCTCAAATCCACAACCAAACAAGGAACATGAATCAAGGCAGAATCACTCATTCTAAGTCTGCAACATCTTAGCTATGAACAACCCTGATGTATATGCTGAGCCATCATAGCATCTCTAAACGGATCTTTTATTTCTCTTGAATACTGTGATCCTTTCTAATAAGTGAGTTATTAAAATTACCTTTAAGTGTTTTCCCCCAAGTTTTAATCTTATATAATTATAAATTGATTTTTAAAGTAACTAATATTTTGAAAACGTATCGCTGCTCAAGGCGACTCCGGGGTTGATTCTCCTACGTTGATCATCAGAATGCATCCATCCGCGCCCAGGTTCTTTGTTATCGGGCAGTCCCTCTGGTAGTGTCCAGTCTCACCACAGCAATAGCAGGCTTCGTTTTCTTCAACTCTAGAGACTTGGGAGAACGGTTGAGCTGGTGCCCTGTAGAAACAGACTGTGTGTCCCTTTCTGTGGTAGTTCAGACACTGCATTTCTCGGCATACTCCAATGTGGTGATAGTTACACTTTCCACACTTTGGGGGGGGGGGGGGGGCGGGGGTTCCAACATATTTACTGGTAGGTACTGGAGCAGCAGGCGTTATAGCGGCTTACATAGTAGTTGTTTGTTGCTCTTGCGGGGGTTCCTTTGTTGTTCGCATCTTCTTCCTCTTGGTCCCCGACTTCCGTTTATAATCCTCTCCCTTCGATGGCTCGGGAACTGGGACTTCCACGCCATGGCAGACTCCATGGTCGATGAGTTGCTGGGCCAAGCATTTGGCACTATCAAATGTGGTTGGGTTAGACGACAACACATCTCCTTGGGTCGGGGCAGTCAGACCCCAGATGTACCTTTCTATCTTCTTGCTCTCCGGAGTAACCATACCGGGGCATAGTGATGCTAGGTCGTTAAACATGTCAGTGTAGGCCACTATGTCTGAGCCGACCATCTTGAGCTACCGTAGCTCTTGTTCCAGGTTTTGTACTTCGCCCCTTGGTTAGTACTCTCCCATCATCATTTCTTTCAAGTTTTCCCAGCCCATAGAGTTAGCCACTGATAGAGTCAGTGACTTAACATGGCCATTCCACCATGTTAAGGCTCTGTCGGAGAAGGTGCAGGCAACAAACTTGACTTTGCTGCCTTCTGGGCATGAACATATTTCAAAGACCGAATCTGTTTTCTCGAACCATTTCATCAAGGCAATGACTCCTCCATCTCCATTAAAGGATTTGGGTTTGCAGTTCATGAAGTCCTTATACGAACATTCCCTTGGGTGTTCGTGGGTATCTTCGTGGTTGGTTAGGTGAGCACCGCTACCAGATCCACTGATACCACTTGCGCGAATTTGGGTTAGGGCAGCTATCATTGCTGCTGTCGCCGCTGCCTGAAAAGCAGCTAGGTCGAACTGGGGTGGCAGGTTCTCTGTCATGTTGTTGACTACACGCCTTATTGGTCTACCGAGAGTGTACTCGATCAACACACAACTTTGTGTACTCTTGTGGTGGACTTGATCAACACACAACTTTGTGTACTCGATCTCCTAGTCCTTCACTTGACACTTGGTAAACGAATTAGTCTAATTTTCAAATATGAAATTTCTCATTCATCATGAAACCAAGTTGCATGATTCCAAGTTTCTGTCCAACTGAAACTTGGGCGATGAGAAACTCTCCCTATTTGGTAAATTCTCGACATTTCCACAATTATCATAATTAAGAATCACATCCATTCGTTGTAGAAATATGCAAACATCAATTTTTTCATAACAATTTCATTGCAAGGAAATAAATAAATAAATAAATGAGTCAGGCCAAAATTTATTTTATTCATAAAAGCAGCGGAAAACATTTGTCCTTACAATGCAAAATCAACTGAAAAACTATGTAATAAATATTCATAACAACTCTATCATAACTTTCTAAGCTCAAAATCTAATCTTCAAGTCCATGCGATCGAGATCCATTTGTTTGTGATTAGACTCATCTTGCTTTTCCATCAAGCTTCCTCTCTTTTCACTGATCCTGCAAAAAATTCAAATGCAATCTTATCACATTATGTATTAAGAATCAATGAATAGGAACTTAATGGAGTTAGATAGTGGATTTTACCTGAAGCATAGCCATACTCTTTGACTCTCCCATCTTCTGGACTTTTCGGGCTCTTAGGGCAGACTTGTATCCAACACCCTTTCTCTTGGCAGCAAATGCAGGTCGGTTCTCCTAGAACGTTCTCGGAAGCATGGTTGGTTGACTTTCCCAACAAATACGCTTCATTGCTTTGCCAAATCATTTCTGATTCAACATCAATGAGCATGTAAGTTAGGTCAATGAGGTTTTCATCATGATCCATCATATAATACTTTCTTTTGAACTCATTATATGATTCAGGAAGTGACTGCAGAACCCAGATCACAGCCAACTTATCCGGGAATGACGCACCCAACATTATCAACCTATCGATGTGTGATTTCATTCCTAGAACGTGGACACACAAGGGTTTATCATCTTCATGTTTCATTTCCAATAGGGCTTTAGTGACATTGAACTTTTCAATTCTTCGATCTTGTGGGTTAGGGACAACAACGGGAGGAGGAGGAGGAAGTGAAGTATGATTTCTTGTTCCTCGATCGAATCGTGGAATATCATCTTCATGTGGAATGCTTGTTCCACGGGATCTGGGAAGACAATAGTTGTCGTACTTTGACATCTACAAAACGGACATCTACAAAACGGGAGAAAACAAATTCAAGTTAGTTGATCGATTGAGTCCTTAATAAATCACCCAAATGAGATATAAAGGCTAGGACCCAACACAATATGCTACAACCTAGAAAATGGATGCCTTAATCTACTTACAGAATATTTGAAAGTAAGTGAATGACGATTAACTAATTTCCACCATTAAAAACGAAAAATAAATTTAAGTTTTAAATATATGAAAACTCCTAGATCCTTTGAAATTTATTGAACATTTCAATGGCATGTTTAAATCTCAATATGCCCCTCTAGTTTGTGACTGGGATGCCGAGGATCATAAAGCGGGTGTGAATAACCATGGAAATCTACATGATACCCTCACATGTTACAGTCACCTATTCGATGTGCCGGTAAACCACACACGCTCCACCGAACTATGAAAAACATTGAGTCACCCTTTGCTACCTTTGCTTAGAACCATTTAGTGTGCCGGTTAACCACACACGCTCCACTAACATCTTCGCAAGGGCACAAAGTGTAATTTCATGGAATTGCATCAATTCACTTTTTCCTAAAGTAACTAAGATTGGGAATTTTATGAAAGCATTTAGTTACTTTTATAATTCATTATACTTATAATGGAAGGTTTCTGTCCTATCCTACCCGTTCGGCTAACGACCCTCCACTAGTCAAGAGTGCGGTGGGTAAGAGTGGATACCCATTTAATCGCCATTTTATAGGCAATTTCCTTAAACACCCCTTATAGGCCAACCTCGTGAATGAGGCCTACTAACGGTAAGACTCACTTTTACTTATACATATATATAATCTTAGACTTTTAATGTTATATATAGTATATGGTGTATTTTACACTTTTAAAATACTAGGTGGTCTAATTTAATAATTATACTTTTAATTTAATTAAATTGTACACCAAAACTTTATGGATTTACTAAATCTCTTTTAATTATACACTTTAATTAATTAATAAAACCATAAGGGTGTGATTTGAACTTTTTAAAACAATACTAGGGTTTTAGAATTTAACATTCCTAAATTAAACTTTTAATCAACTTTTAAATTCCAAAACTTGAGGGCAAGTTTTGAAACATTTCAAAAACATTAGGGTTTAACTTATTTAAATTTCAAAAACAAAACTTTTAAGTTCAAATTTAAACTATAAAACCTAAAGGGGAAAAATTGAAACTTTTCATAACACAAGGATCAAATAACAAATAATATAAATTAAACAATTAATTTCATCATTATCTATATTTGACCTAATTTCAATTTCTTGCAAAATAAGTTACCCAATTAATACAAATAATCACACTTTATCATATAAGGAAGTTATTATCTAATCAATTGGTAATTATCTTTTGTTTAATCAAGGATATACTCATAAATATGTATAAAATCAGATTTTAATGACTTTAAACAGATAAGGCAAGTATCCATGATTAAAACAGCAAGAAATCCCGAAAATAGCTCCATCTGACGTTCGAACTCGCCGAGTACCACACTGTACTCGCCGAGTTCATCAGGCAGGGGGCAAAAAAAAACGAATTTTTAAGGCTTGAACAAATAACCAAGGCATCAATACAATAGAAACCAATCAAGGCTCTGATACCACTCATGGGTTTTGACCAAAAGAACATCTTATGTGCTCATACAAACCCTAATGCTTGAATCTAGGTTTCTCTATTGTACATGCAATTCATCCAAGACTATAAACCCTACATCTAGTATATGATAATCAATATAACATATGAATTAGGGTTTAGATCATACCTTGATTGTTATCTAGTAATAACAATCTCAAATCCTTCTTGTATTGACTTTAGAAAGCTTAGAGTCACAAATGTCACTCCTCTAATGGTTCACAAACACCAAGAGCAAGAGGATGAAGAGGAGAAGAGAAGGAGGTTGCCGAAAATGTGTGGAAACTCTAACCAATTAGTTCACCACGTTTTTGGGGCTTAAGGGTCCTTTAAATAGTCACGCTATTAGGGTTATCTAACAAGGAAACACTAATTTGGATGCTTAGGCCCTAAGCAACCCATGAACCCCTTTTTAATAAGCCTTGGACGATTTCTAATGGGTTTCCTTATAGAATTCGTCCAACCTTATATAATAAGGTAATCCATAGCCCAATTGCAATTATCTTATAATTACAATTCCAGTCCCTTAAGTTTAATTAATCTCTTTTAGCCACAAACTTAATTCTTATTAATTCTTGACTAATATTAATTAAACAATATGATTTCTCCTTTAATATATTATTCTTATAATATATTAATAAATCACATTTAATCCTTTCTCTCCATAATTCATCCTATCAAGTTACTTTAGTGAAGGCAACCCAAAAGGACCATGCACCATCGGGTCAAGTACATACCAAAATAGTTATGGACTTAGACACTAATCCAACAATTTTCGCCCTATCTCTTGTTCCTTGGTAGTTGTGGACCTGGGGCAGAGCCACCCATCTGGCCCTCTTATCAATCTTAATTATATATGACTTGTGTACACAAGGCGATGATAGATGAACCATGTATGAGTCCTATCATGAAATTCAGGGCAAAAGCTACTCAAGACTACGAATGGACATCCTACCAGTTGGATGAACATAGTCAGGCAAGTCAACCCACACACTATCCACATATCAGAACAGCAGATCGAACAGTGAAGATCTGTTGAAACACCCAGCGAGGATCTGAATTCATTGAAGAATACAAGGATTAATTAGAACCAAGGTACCCACCTCTTTTCCTTATCATTAACCAACCACTCAGAATCCGAATTTCGGGACGAAATTCCCTCTATCGGGGGAATGATGTGACAACTCAAAATCTCTCTCTGTAAGTCAGACTTGGTTCTGCTACCTGTTACTGTGTTTAGAGTCAGTTTGAGGGTCTCAAAGCCTAGTGCACTCAAGGATTGAATGTTGGGAAGTGTTATCTAAGAATCAATAGTTTGCACTCGAACCTGAAACAACCTCGAAGGGAGTTTACGGCCGCAAACTAGGTTTACAGCCGTGAACCCATGCTTGGGCTGTGAACCACCCTCTCTCTATTTCTCTCTCTCTCTCTCTCTATATATATATATATATATATATATATGGTTCACACATTTTTCTCCTCATTTGTTCAAGCTCCAACCATGAACATTCCAATTCTCTCTCAACTATCTTCAACCGTGATCACTCTTAAGGGCCTCAAAACGTAAGTATTTCATTCCTTACTTGTTCATGCTTAGAAACCCCTTGATCCTAGCCTTGTTTCATCACTTCACATCACCATCTTTATGATTTTGAAGAGTTCACGGATGTGAACCCTTCATAGATGGGTCGTAAACCCATAAAATGTTCATGTGTTCTTGGGCCATGAACACATCTTAGGCCGTGAACCCTTCATGTGTTCATGGGCCGTGAACTCCATTTCATCCCTCGTTCTTGGTTCTAATACTTCATTAGAAGTGTTTCCTACATCCTAAGGGTGTTTTCTATGATTGTTAGTGGGTTTAGACACTAATTTTAGGCCTATACATGTTAATATGTGCTTAATAGGACCGTATTGTGCTCGAGACTTCACTTAGCATACCAATCATCCTATCTTTGTCATTCATCCGAGTCATTCACAATCAGGTGAGTTCATACCCCTATATTTTTCAAGCTTTTTAATGTTTTCAGGGGGGGGGGGATACAAGTAAAAACACAAGTAATATTGTGTTTAAAAATATTATTTGTTTTATTATATTTTCCTATCATTAGCACACATTCAACATAGAACTTACTAAACATGATGAACATTGTTACTACTAAACTTGAAATAAGTTTTACAAAACATATTAAGATATAAATGTTACAAGCACTTTTTTCAAACAAGGAAACAAACTTATGAATTATGAAATAAAAGATACTATTTTATAAAGATTCATGTTAAGAACAAAAAGGGATTTTCATAGTATTATTCGTGAATTCGTTGAGAGAACTACAATTTGAGACACGTCTTCTAAGAAGTCTACCCCTTGTAACTAGAGTCTCCTGGAAGGAGAGCGTGAGTTTGTGTATAGATCTATACGGGAGTGACAATCCCGCACACTGACTATTAACTACAGTCAACCTACGGTGACAAACGTCATTCAGTTCACGACATCCGAAGTACGTCGTAATGTTTATCGTCCATAGTATGGTTATAAGAACTCACTGGGGAAACAACGACTCGTTCACGTAATAATATACGTAACAAACAGTCAACAGGGCTAGTAACTATGTGATGACTTAGTATGTACATTAGGGTAATATGAAATTAACATCCAACATGCAGTGGGATGTGTGATCTCCGCCTCATTTCCTGTTCCTTGTTTGGTTGTGGGCTTAGGGCAGAATAACCCAATCCGACATGCAGTATTTTACGAGAAGTATACTAACAAGCACACATGTTAGGAACAAGTATTACAAAAGAACAAAACAAAAGTATTTGGATGTTGGACACTACAATCAAACATGGGCAGTTATGTAGTCATATCTGGAATAAATATAACCTGATCAACTATATTTATTTGAGATACGACCAACATGTGTTTGGGAGTGATAGTGGTGTCGGAACGAGTCTAAAACTTACCTAACTCTATATACAAAGGATCTCTAGAACAAACATAAAGATAAAATACTATAGGAATATTTTAGGCACTATAACAAACTTATATAAACGCTAAAAGACCTTTACTGGCAGGTCTATAGTTGCGAAGTGCATGCTTCCATGGTTATATATAATTAGGATCTTATAGACTTAGAATTGGTGGGTCTATAGTTGCGAAGTGCATGTTCCCCTCTCCCCCAAGCTACTTTCCAAATGCAACCGATACCTCCCTCGTCCCCGACTTATCTGCCGAATAACAGATTCATCGGATTTCCACACGCTGGCTAAGGCTAATAGTCCCGACTTATATGCCGAATAACCGATTTACCGAATTTCCACCTGGTGGGCTAAGGCTAATAGTCTTACACAGTCACACCACACGACTTCCGAATGAAGGCCTTATTTGACAAGAATTGTCCTAGCTAACTCGCCATCATAGCTCCAAAAACCCTTCCGATCCAACCGATCATGTGGGACAAAATTGTCTTGGAAAAAAGATGGATGACGTGATATCGACAACCTAATGGCACATAATCTCGCACTACTTGGAAAATAGTGGTTGCGTTTCAACTCGGATCAACATGAACTTTTGAAAGAGGTTATAAAGGCATTTATGGGAGTGAAGGATGGTTCAATGCCCCTTCCAGAGCAAAAAGAAAATGATATTGCTGGGGAAGCATTGTCAACCTGAAGAATCACCTAGTCAAGGACATCCTAGATTTTTGTAGTCTATTTTCACATAGTCACCGGAGGTCCTTTCACATAGTCACAAGAGGTCCAGGGCAATACCTTAAAGTGGAAACTTGAAGCCTCGGGAGAATGCACGGTGGCTTCACTACGAGGATACATCGATGAAATATTACTACAAAAAACTTCACGTGTCTGGGAATGGAATAATTTGGTACCCATAATAGTGAATATATTGGCGTAAGGAATTTGTCATAAGAGCTTACCTACTAGAGAAAACCTATCTAATGTCAGAATCGGATCCTCATCTACCTGTTCCTTATGGAACAATGCTGAAGATGCATAAGCCCATCGTCTAATTGATTGTGCAATCTCCCAAGAAGTTTGGATTGCAGTCAAGAAGTGGTGATACCTGTTCCCCTCATCTTATCATTGACAGACATGCTTCATTTCAAAAATCAGGTTTCATCATAGCGGCTAGTACCGAACATTACACTTGAACAAGCCAAAGAACATGGAGTTTTCCAAGGCATTCACCTGCCTAACAATGGTTTAGTCTGGTTGAATCTTCAATACGCATATAGGGTAATTTTCCTCGGTTCCTGGTCAATACAAAACGCCAAAAATCTTATTAGAATCTTACGTTGCTACGAACTACCATCAGCTTTAAAAATATACATTACCGAAAGCAATATTTTTGGTATTGATGTCAACTTCATGGAACTAGATTGGCTATCTACAAGTGTGCATTGCTCAATTGGATATCTACCTTTTTCCATATACCTGGGGATTTCTGTAGTGGCAAACATGTCCAGAACTGTACAATGGAACGCTCTTATAGGAAAATTTCAAACAAAGTTAACTAAATGGAAAGCCTCTACCTTGTAGTTTAGGGGTCTCTTGACACTGCAAATTGTTCCTGGGAAGTCTTGGTTCTTTCCTCCTTTTGCTATATAAGGCTCCAATTAAGGTAATCAAAACCCTAGAAAATCGTAAGTGTCGATTCTTTAGGGCTGGGTCCAATTACAAAAAAAAAAAAAAAAAAAAAAAAAAAAAAGATGGCATGGATCGTGTGGGACAAAATTTTGTCCAAGAAAAAAGACGGATGACGTGATATCGACAGTTTAAAGGCACATACGCTAGCACTTCATGGAAAATGGTGGTGGTGTTTCAGCTCAGATCGACATGAACTTTGGAAAGTGGTTATAAAGACATTTATATGAGTGACGGATGGTTCAATGCTCCTTCCAGAGCAAAAAGAAAAGGATATTGCTGGGAAGCATTGTCAACCAGAAGAATCACCTAGCCAAGGACAACCGAGATTTTTGTAGTTTATTTTCACAGTCACCAGAGGTCCAGGGCAATACCTTAAAGTGGAATCTTGAAGCCCCGGGAGAATACACGGTGGCTTCACTACGATGATACATGGATGAAAAATTAGTACAAAAAAAAAAAAAAAACTTCAGGTGCCTGGGAATGGAATAATTTGGTCCCCATAATAGTGAATATATTGGTGTGGAGAATTTGTCATAAGAGGTTACCTACTAGAGAAAACCTATCTAAAATCAGAATCAGATTCTCATCTACCTGCCCCTTATGCAACAATGCTGGAGAAACAGAAGCCCATCATCTAATTGATTGTGCAATCTCCCAAGAAGTTTGGATCGCAGTCAAGAAGTGGTGGTACCTGTTCTCCTCATCTTTTCATTGATAGATATTCTTCATTTCAAAAATATAATTTCAAACAGCCTGGGTCTGGGCCAAGTTCAGGAAACTATAATGTTGATTTACATCTGTGTGTGGTCTGGAAATTCAGACACGATATACTACACTCAAGCCTTCCCAATTCACATAGGAACCTTGCAAATGAAATACAAGTATTGATCCATTTATGGATCAACTCGAGGACTAGATCCCAAAATCTCAGATGGTTGGAGTGGTGTTTTGATCCAGTTTCTGAATGTAAAGGATGAACAGGAAAAAAAAAATACACGGGGGTCTCTGTGGGTGAGTCTCAGTGTCTTTTGGTGTTGAGTCTAATTACAGCCGGTGTGTTTTTAGTGTGTGTTTGGTGTGAGTCAGCCGGTGTGTTTTTAGTGTGTGTTTGGTGTGAGTCTTGTTGACAGGTAGACGCATATATGGTGATTTTTGTAACTAGGAAAAATTTAAGACAGTAAAGAGTTTGGAGAATTTCGATATTTGCAAAAGTGATTAGGTTAAATTTGAGACTTATGAAATTAGGGTTCAAAAACCATGATCTAAGCGAAATTAGCAAACCTTATCGTCATATTGGTAAACTTACATAAAAAGGTGGATTTTTTTAATTACTCCACAAAATTATAATTACTATGTATACTATTCATTATTCACAAAACATAGTAAATAAATAAATATGATCAGTTACAGAAAAGAAATAACAAAAGAAATTCAAAAGAAGTAAAAACCTATTAGGCAAAAGATAATTAGAAACCAGCCGCTTCCCTACTAAGTTAAATAATTACTTGGAATCTCTTGGAATTTGCCCCCAATTCTCGTTATTCTCTTCATTCTCTGGCGTTTACTAGCTGCTTCCTGAAATAAACAGTTTCTTGGAATTCCCCCCCAATTTACCATTAATTCTCTTGAAAAGAATATACAACACATCTATTCGAAAGGCAAAAGAGAACCACAACATCTTCTTCTTTCTGGGGTTTACTAGCTGCTTCCTCATCTTTCTCAGCTCCTCACTGTTGGTTCATCCTCTATATATCGTCGCTGCCCAGGTCCCTTTGTCTTCCTGTTGGCAGGTAACTATGAACGACATTCTTACAACTTAGTTTCACATGTTGTTTGACAATTTCATCTTATTAATCATAATCATTTGTTTATTTCGTTAACAGAGGTTTGAATTTTGTGTTTCAGTTACTGTTTATTTACTTATGAGACTTTGAAATTGAAACCTTAAAAAGGACATGTAATTTGGAACAAACCCATGAATAAAAGTAGAAACACTTTAGATTTATGCTGATACTAGGACCAGAGAATTTCAAAGATGGAAAGATTTCTGTTGCTAATTTTGGGGATCCATAAACAACCATGTCAACAAACTTACTCCTTTTTTGTTTAGATCTTTTATTTGTTTGTTGATATTTGGTGCAAGCTTGAAATTTCCTCTATGTATTGCAATTTCTCTTGTGGGGGGTGATAGTAATCTTGTAGTTGTTTACAGAATGGTATTTGGTGTTGATTTGTTTAAGTGAACATCAAATGGATGTTATTTAAACAATAGCAGGGATGTTTATGTGAGTTAATCAAATTGGAATTAAGGGTTAACACACACATATACACATTACGCACTATATAGCTCCAAAATCAACACGCAACTTGATGTTTGGGAATAAAATGTGAAATGTTCATACAATTAGAGTTCATGCATGCTGTATTCTAATCATTTAAAAGTTTTTTTTGAAGAATTCAAAGGTACTATTATCATTGAGTTTCAACAGTTTGATGAGGTTTAAGTTGCATATAGTAAATATTAATATTTTGGATTTTATGTAGAAGCATTATGTTTAAGATCTTCACAGTGAAGCACAAGTGAGGAAAGCCGGTCAAACCAAATTTCATAACCGATAACGTGTGGAGGCGTTTCAGAACTTACTGAGATACACCCCGTATATAAGGAAAAACATTATTTAAATAACTACACAAAATTGTCTGAAGGGTGAAGATTCATCAACCCATAACTTATAATGGCTGTTCTATCTGAACTTCCAGAAGAATCTTCATCATTTTCATCAACTCATTGCAATAGTCCATCAACTTGTGGTGCTAATTCATCAACTCAAGCTCATAGATATGATGTATTTCTAAGTTTTAGAGGCCTTGATACTCGTCATAGTTTCACTGATCACCTTCATAAGGCTCTCATTGATGCCAATATCACTACCTTCTTGGATGATGAAGAGATTGAAACAGGGGAAGATCTAAAACCAGAATTGGAAAATGCAATTAAGGCATCTTGGGCTTCTATTATTGTTTTGTCCAATAATTACGCTACATCAACATGGTGTCTAGATGAATTGGTGTTGATCCTTGAGGAGCGTATGACATCCGACCATATTGTCATCCCCATCTTTTATCATGTGGAGTCCACCCATATCCGGAAGCAACAAAGTAGATTTGGAGATGCAATGGCTAAGCATAAACAAATGATGGAGGCAGAGACAAATGCAAATAAAAGAAGTGAATTGGCTGAAAAGATGGATAGGTGGAATAAAGCGCTTATAGAAGTTGCTAGTTTAAAAGGAAACGACGTCAATGGAAGGTAACTACTTTCTTACCCATTTCTTCATACATCTTTAATCTTATTTAATTACCGCATGAAATTTTGGTATTATCTTCTCCCCACACATTTCAATAAGTTTCGTTAATATCAGTAAATAATCATATATGTTTGATGTATTAGGATAAAGAAGATGCACAAAGTTGAATCTATGTTTTCAATTATGTGATCTCATAAATCAGTTCATTTAGATATAGTAAACATGTTGATAGTTTTTTCACATTTGCTATGCATTTAATATTTTATCATAGGTTAGTCTATTTAGATAAACCATTTCATTTATTTTTATATGGTTATGTTAAAAATCAATTTGAATCTTTATCTATCTATCTACTATTTAATATACAATACCATAACTGGCACTTTTTCAGACGCACCTCATTGATAGTTATGTTTGATAGTTTTATAGAAACATACTGAAGTTATCGTAGAGCTTTATATTTGAAGTTATTAACTCAAAACATATGTAACAGTAAATGAATTTGAAAGAGAGATCTATGTATTAGTTGAAAGAAAATACTTCAAAACAAATCATAAAGGAAATCCAATATGTGAATTCCTCCAACCCAAGGTTGATGCCAATGAATAATAATTCTACAAGAAAAAATTTATAGAGTTGACATTATTGAAAATCTTCTCACTAAATAATATCCTCCTTCTCTCTCTATCTTCATACATAATGATCTTCTCCATTCATCACCCTACATGTGTCCTTCCTTGTATCCTTTCTTTCTATAGACTATCCAAGGCTTAGGCTCATTAGGCCTATCCAAAATATGGCTCTGGTGTGTGTGGTACTAGGTTAGGATCCTTATCAAGTTAGATGGATCGTTAGTGAAATCTAGTATTGGTATTACATTGGTAGCTTTGGTCTTATTATACATATATTTATGACCTTACATGTTAAATACTTATAATGTTAAGTGCAAACACAAGATGGTTTTGATGTGAAAAAGTTATTAAAATTTAAAATTAATAACTATGATCTAATTTTGATTTTGATCTTTGGATAAATTAAATATCCAAATCTGGTTTGTTAGTTTGTAGATTGTGTATTGAAGTTCTTATTAAATCAAGTTTTAGGTTTGAGACAGAGTTAATTGAAGAAATTGTGCAGGACATCTACCGTAGATTACATGTACCCTTAAGAAATGTTCGGCCACTTCTTATTGGGATGAAATATCATATTAACTTTGTCACTTCATGGTTGAAAGATGGATCCTTACATACGGCAGACATACTTACTATTTCAGGTATTGGTGGGATCGGGAAGACATCTTTAGCCAAATATGTCTATGGGCTATACTGTCATGAATTCCACACAAGCAGCTATATTGAAGATATCACAAGGAAATGTGATGGAAAGTTTAATGGGTTGCTTGATTTACAAGAACAACTCTACAATGACATTTCAAAAACAAATTTAATTAAAGTTCATGATGTTTCAATATACACCACAAAGATTGAGAATGTACTCATTCATAAAAGGGTGTTGCTAGTTATTGATGATATCAATACTCTTGTTCAGTTGGATGCATTACTTGGAAGCAAAGGTTTTCATCCTGGAAGCAAAATTATAATAACAACAAAGGACAGATGGTTGATGGGGAGTTGTGCACTATTCAAAACAAACATTAAACCCAAGCATGTAGAACGCTTCATTGAAGGCTTACATGAGACTAAATCACGACAACTTTTGTGCTTCCATGCGTTTATTTGTAATCATCCCAAGGAAGGTTATGAAGAGGTGACAGATAAGCTTGTGAAGTATTGTCAACGACATCCATTGGCTCTTGAAATTTTAGGCAAGTCTTTGCATAATCGGGATTTAGCGTACTGGGAAGGGTTCATGGAAGGACTAAGGAAAGAAAGCAATTTCCTTATAAACAGTGTCTTGAGAATGAGCTTCGACTCCTTGTCAACCAAAAACGATAAGGACTTGTTTAAGCATATTGCTTGTTTTTTTGTTGGAATAGATAGAGATGTTAGTGAAACAATATTAGAGGCATGTGATATAAACACAAGATCTGGAATCACGAATCTCATTCACAGATGTCTTCTTAGTATTGGATCGAATAATGAATTAAAGATGCATCAGTTGGTTCAGGAGATGGGAAGATTTGAAGTATGTAAAGAATCACTTGACAAGCCATGGAAGCGAAGTCGATTATGGTGTCATAAGGAGTCATTCAAAGTGTTGAAACAGAAAAAGGTAACAGACCATGTATGTTTTTAGTAGTTTGTATGTCCAAAATATCTTCTATTGCCTAATTTGTTTATTTGTATTATGTCTTTTCTTAGGGTAAGGAAAATCTTCAAGGCCTTGCCCTTGACATGCGCATACTTGAGAAAGAGAAACTGGGAGCTTCATTTGAGTTGAAAACAGATGCATTGAGTAACATGGATAATCTTATGCTACTACAACTCAATTATGTGCACATGCATGGGTCTTATGAAAACTTTCCAAAGGAATTAAGAGGATTATGTATGCATGGCTTTCATTTAAAGTCTATACCTTCAGACTTATCTATAGAGAATCTTGTTGCTCTTGACATGTCGTATAGCAATATTGAATCATTTATAGGTTGTTATACTAATCCACAACGACTTGAGAAGAGGCAAAAGGTGAAGTTATCTTCATATATTATTTATGCATGTGACTTTATGAAGCTCAATACTATATTAACTTATTTCAATTTTTTAGTTGGGTGGATCGTCCTTCAAAGTAAAAAAGATGTTAGGTTCACTAAAGATTCTTAATTTAAGTTTCTGCAAACAACTTCATAGTGTTGGTGACTTTGACCAATTGCCTGCGCTCGAGAGGTTAATACTTAGAAATTGCATTAGTTTGCTTGATGTTTGTGATTCAATTAGGCAATGTGTTAAACTTGTTCTCATTGATCTGAGCTACTGCAAGAAGCTTGAAAAACTTCCGCAAATTATAGGCATGTTAAAGAATGTTAAAATAGTGTTGCTAGATTGTTGTAATCTTGGTGAATCACAAATCAAGAATATGGATATAGATTCACTGGAAATGTGCATATATAACAAAATTGGCGTAAACAGAAGAACCTCTTTCTCTTCCTTTGTGGGTATTATACCACATGATTCGAAGTCCTTTGCCATATCTTTACCAAGGTCTTTAGTAAGGTTATCACTTGCAAAGAATAAGTTGTCTAATGAATCCTTTCCCATGGACTTTAGTTGTCTATCAATGTTAAAAGAATTATATTTAGATGGAAATCCTATCAATTCCATGCCCAGTTGTGTAAGAGCCCTTCCTAGGCTTGAGATACTTAGTATGGGGAAGCGTAAAAAGTTGAAGTCAGTCGAGTATCCTCCACGTACACTAAGGGAGTTGTTTATTAATCCTGATGATGTTTATTGTATACAAAAAGTGGTATTTGATCCAGAAATGTCCCCACTCCGGTTATCAATAACATGGATAGATTACACATATTTGTTGGAATCCAAAATTGGGAGTTACGAAATCGAAGGTATTATCAAAATCCAGGAAATGGTGACTGTTGAAGAAAAGGTATTACATAGCTTGGGTTGGAGTAATTTAGACTTACTTAACAAAAAGCATGTGGGAACTAATTCTTCAAAATCTGAAATCCAGGTTTTGTGTAGTTAACTTAACTCTATTTCTTTATGTGAATGTGTTTAATATAATTGTTATAGTGATTAATTAATGTGCTTGTGTTTGGCAGATGATTTATGAATTTGGAATATTCAGCACAATGTATGAGGCAGAGGAGATGCCGAGTTGGTTTAGGCATAGAAGTGTGGGGCCATCAAAATCATTTGCCATCCCATCATTATCATCATCTTCTCTAAACAACCTTAAAGGACTCCACTTCTGCTACCTCCAGAGATGACGAAGTGGGGATGAGATGTCAAACTCTGTATCCAGTCAGTTCCCTACGGCACCAATGATGATAATTAATAATATAACAAAGAACCGCACATGGATATACGAACGTTACAGACACAAATATAACCTAAATCAAAATTGTTGGGTGTTTTTAAGTCATTGGATGTTTGGGATGAATGACATGGAAGGTGGTGACCACATTACTATTACTGTTACAGTGCCGTTTTTTGAATTTGTAAAGGAGTGTGGGGTGTGTCTTGTGTATGATGATGTAAAGAACAAGGAAGAAGAAGAAGAAGATGTGTTGGGTTATTACAAGTCATGGAATCACATAATTGGTGGAGATCTCTCTCCTTTTCAAACAACTACGGGACAATACATCCTACACAACTTGCGGTTTTCTTTACATGGGATTTACATGTTTCCTTATCATCGTAAATTCATTGTAGATGGTGCCCACTATCAAGGTAGCTGTCAATTTTGTTAAATATATTTTTAGTGGATAAATAAATGTTTCATATAACCCAAATCCACCCACCCATTTATCATTTATTTTATTGACATCTACTATAATAATTTGTTTTAATAAAATATGAAAAATAAAATTTCTACTTCTAACTCCTAAACGAATCGACCCAAATAGTATTTCGTCTAAATGGGTCTATGTAACTCATTAAGTGTATATGTTGGATCACATAAATATATCGTATGTTTGTGAATAACATAACTTATTATCTGTTTTCAGCTGAAAAGGAAAAGTATTGGTTTAGAGCTTTTTCCCCCAGGAAGCTTCCTTGACATACTTGGTCGTACATGTGAGGTATACCTTTTGACATCCAAACCTTTGTTTCATCACATGAATAAAGGGCATACACATCCAAGTATGGTATATCTCATATCTTTGATTGGTTTAGGATGTTACAAAATAAAAGGAGTTACAACCTTGTAATGTATGCTTGCTTGAAGAAGACAACGTCAAAACATTGTTGGGGATGATATGATGGGCCATGAACTTTGTCTTGCTTTCTATTACTATTTAATCTTAGATTGGGAGCCAACGAATTACGGATACCTAATTACATCATTTAGGGTCTAAATTCGGTGTTTTTGGTTGTTATCAAAATCTTTTGGTTTTTATTTAATTTAGTTCTCTTACCCTCAATCTCATACAATGCCTCTATTGTAATTCTTTACTATAGTCTTGGACTTTGCCTTAAGGACCTCCTCCTTATTTTGAACTTCCACCAATTCATTAACCTACATTTAATTTTCCTCCACTTTTTGAATTTGAATCGATTTCTCTACATATGTTTAGAGTCAACATTTGCAAAATGCTTTTTGAGTTCAATAATAGAAATATTAGAGTTGGAAATCTTTCAAATACGTTATTGAGATTAAACAATTCAGTATTATTAGATATAATAATGTCCCCTACTTTCTTAAAGCATTTGTTTAATAATGAAATGTAAATTAATCATAGTTCAATACGTATCGATTGAAGGCAAACGGGCAACAAGCTGCGCCGCTAGCCGTTTTCGATAGCAAAATCAATTCTTTTGAAAACTACATTTGTGGATCTAGGAGATATGACGTTAGAATGCATGACCCGTTGGACTTTATTGAGGAGCTCCACCGCATCTGGTGCGAGAAAACCAAATGTGTCGAATGCAAAAGGAACAAACACATATTGATTTGCTATACATGCATTCTGGTGCTTTACCACCTTGCACGCAACGGCTTTCAAAGCGGCATGCCTAGCTGTGAAACCCCCGCTCCCCAAACCAACGAGAGGAGAGACCCCAGTAAGATCCACAAATGCATGCTTCACTCCTATCCATCCAAAGACCAAAATTTCAGCCGGTCTAACTGTGGACCTTCCATCCTGCGGGTCCGTCAAAAAGTTCACACGCGCTTCTTTCTTCACTAAAATACCAACATGCCGACAAGCATCAAAGAGAACATCCCGAACCACATCATCTCTATACTTGAAACCAGGAAGCTCTCTACAATGAACCGCGTGTTCCCCAAAGGTATCCAAACATGCCTTGCGACAAACTGGACATATCTCGTCAATTGGGAATATGGGAATCATGAGGCGCCACAGGAGACATATGTTGGCCAAGACCATCAATAGGGATAGTTAGCAGAAAATCCTGAGCATGAGGCGCCCGCAGACACTCAAAGACTGCTTTCTGTCTGACAATCATGTCAAAGTCGACTTCCATATCTTGGACGATTTTGCTAAAAAGGGCGCACGACAAAGCTTTTTGGGATTTAGAGGGGGGTGTCCTTATTAGTGAAACAGCTACAGTTAAATCCCAGAATCGTATTGCGAAGAAGAGTCATAGCACATAGGTAATCTGAGTCCATAACACATACACCACTGTAACGTAAGATGTGGTCTTGTAATGCCCAAGATTGGGCCCTCAAGGCTACAAATGCGTAGGAGGAAACCTTGTAGGACGAGTACAAACCCAAACCACCGAAACGAATAGGTAAGGAATCCAGGCGCCACTGAATGTCTCCAAAGAAGGGGCCTCCACAAACCACCATATCCTCGATAGACCTGCGCAATCCTTTATCAAAGAATAACGCCCTCTTCTATGTGTATCGGCTGGCATGTCCTTAAACCAAAGAAAATTTTTGCAATGCCCATACAGGATCGAAGCAAAAGGAGCTCACTCTGCGGGTCACATAGTTGTGGAAGAAGGCCCATCAAATCAACAACATTGACCGCTCTCTTCATGGCCAGCCCGCTAATAAACCCTGTGTCTCAGCTAACAGCCCCCCCAAGGAGCTTCACCCCCAAAGAAGGTCTCCCTATGTCCGTTGGGAATAAATCGGCACGAAGCTTCCTACCATCAGAGGATGGCCAAAAAAATCTCCATTTTCTTGATGTTCAACTCCAAACCCAAACCTAGACCATCCAATCGAATTATGTTCAACACTCTAGCCACCTCCTCTGAATCCCCAATGACAGTCCCATCATCTAGATATCAAGCATGGAGGAGGAGCTTACAATTTTCTCTAATCTTGTGCACAAGCGGGTGCAAAACGAGGGCAAAAAGAAGAGGGCCCAAGGGGTCACCTTGTTGCACCCTAGTGGCAGACCATATATGTTGGGTTCCGATATAAAGTCTTCGTTTTTAGTAGATTTTTATCATTATGAGTGTGAAAATTAATTGAATTATTTGTAATCTCATTAATTGAGCTACATTGATATTTACCAATACCTTCACATACATCAGAACTCAGAAGTAGTATGTTCTAAAACATTTAAATCATTTGTTTGGTAGTCAGAAATACTTTCTTCAGAGTCAAAGTCCGAGTCTGAGTTTGAATTTAAACCATTTTTTCTTATTTGTTCTTTTAATTCTCCAGATATATTCAATTCATTTATTTTTTCATGGCACAACAATTGTTGTTTGTGTGGCAGGTACGTCCACATTTATGACAAATAATAATGTCTTTTGATTTTCTTTAGATCTTTTAGATGACCTTTTGTAATATTTTTAGAGCAGTCTTTTCTTTTATGATAATTTTCTAAAATATTATATTTTCTATTTTTCTTAAAATATTTCAAAGATTTTTTTTTTGTGTAATTTTGTGATTTTGATGTAGATGGTCCGTCAAGGGTGGATATCCATATTGTTGGCAAAAATTTCCTAACTCATTTTTACTATTGATTCCATCTTTTTTAAGTTTATCTTTAAACCTAAGATTTGCACAAACTGCTAATCCTTCTTTATTCATATAATTGATTTGATCTCCATAAGTTAGATTTTGATAAAGAATTTGATTATTAAAGCTTTCTCTTAGTTTTTGCCTAACTCTTTCTACAAATAATTTTGGAAGGCTAGCAATAAAGCGTTCTTTCCAATATGCTTCTTTGCAGTCAAGTCTTGAAAAGACTTTAACAAGATAATTATCTTTATACCATCTAAAATCAGTAAGTTTTCTACAATGTAAATTCATTTATAGTTCAAAAGTTTTTTCTTCAAACGTAGAAGGTTCTCCAACGAAGTTTTTGATAATGGCATACGTTAATGTATTAACCATATCTTCCTCTAACGTTTTTTATATGTTGACCATTTTCTTGTTTTATTATGGTTTTAGTAGCAGTTAAAATCCCATTTTTTTTCTTCTGGTGTAACATAGAAATCACATCAGCCTTTAAGAGTTGCAGTGAACCTAGAAAGAATAATATTAATAATTTGAAGTTGAGTATTACCTTTTGACTTTTAAGCACTAGTTTTCATAGTTATTTCTTTGTCACACCCCGCTAAATCAGAAACACGGGGCATGGCAGTACAAATGGTTTCATAGCAAAAGTTAAAAGGCAACACCAACCATAGTATTAAAAGCATTACAAATTTACAATGAGTTTGAACAAATTTTTAAAAGAAATTACAATGTAAACTGAAATACAACACATGTGAATGCTCCTAAAAGTGAAGTGTCCCTAAGTGCCACTTACTCGATGATTCCTAAAAAGCATGTAAAATGAACGTTGACTATAAAAATAGTTGGTGAGTACTCACATGTTTATCACATAATGTAGTTTGAAATCATGATAATCAGAATATTGATAACAGTTTCCATAAACAATGTTGATTTCTAAAATAATAAATATGTTTTCTTGAATAGAAGTTCGTTGCTAAAGCGGGTAATAAAGTTTCCATAAATAGAAATATATTGGAAAAAAGAGTAAATAAGTTTGCATAAACAAAGTTCTTTGTAATCATGAGAGATAAAGTATGTTGCCCAAATGAGATGCAATGTTCATATTCTCATGGGAAATAAAGTTCGTTACTCAATGAGTAAACAAGTTTCATTTCTAAAATGAGCAATCAAGTTCATTGCTACAAGGAGCAAACAATTTCACAGCTAATACAAGTATATAAGTTTCCAGTAATAAAAGTTCGTTGTTGTAATGAGAAACAAAGTTCATTGCTATAATTAATAAACAAGTTTGTATGTGTATGGGAAAACAATGGGTTCACACGCAAACATATGACTGATGCCCTATCAAGATCTATGCTTATTTGTCCATAGATTAATATGGTATCATGCACTCAAGCAATCGGGCGAGTGAAGAGTTGTCAATTCCTAATAACAGTATCCATAATGACCATTGGCTCAAAGAGTTAATGGTTGGATTAAAGTATAAGGGAAGAGACTTAAGACGATAAGGCCTCATGTTTCAAGTTTCATAGACATACATAGAAAAATATAGCAATCAAGTTTGATACAAATCAATTTAAATACAATGAACAATAAACAGTTTTTCGGACATGTTTTTCCACCCCAAAACATAAAAACCGAAAATATGGGGAGTCGTGAATACTCACAATGCTCTGAGATGATGCATATGATGACTTGAACCACATTCCACTTGTACCACTATCGATTCATACACGATGTTACACACCAATGAGTCTCTAATAGAAAGCTAATACTAGTATACTTGCTACTATAATAGAATTATACCAATATTGTGTCAAAATTTAATATTGTTAACTTACAAACATTTGCTAAAATGGTGATATTTTATAACTCATGTGATTAAGATCATTTTGGATATTATTTTCCAGATTTTTGTAATATTAATTGAGGGTATTTCAATACATTTAAAAGTGTTTTAAACTTCTAAAAATCCAAAATATTGTCAACCAGTTTCCAAAAATTCTCAAACTTTGAATTCTTATTCTAAATACAGTAGAGGTCTTCTAGAAATTTTCCCTTGGATTTTTTATGTGATTAACTATTTTTCCCAATTTTTAAGCCTTCATAACAATATAATTTCGTGAAAAATAGTATTTAGGTGATAAACATTCCCAAACTTTTTATAATACTACCATTGAATATACCTAAGCTGGGAAAAATATAAAAATGGGTTTCTAAAAAGTTTAACCAGATTTTATAATTTCTGTGCATTTATTCTAACCAAAATTTAAATAAATAGGAGACAGTTTCTAAAATTGCCCAAACTTTTTGTCATACTATTATTATACATATAGCAGCTGTGAAAAATATAAAAGATATTTTTCAATTAGTTTTGCTATTTTTCGTTGTTTTATTATCTTGAATAATCATTAATTGGTGAATAATTATCAAACAGTTAAAGTGAAATACCAAAATTTTTGTCAACTTCATTTACGGTGTACATAGTCCAGAAAAAATACGAATGGTGATTTTCATATAATGTAATCTGATTTTGTGGATTTAAGTGTATTTAATCTTAGAAAATAAAAGAAAAATAACATACTGAATATAAAAATCATCCAAATTTTTATTTAGAGTTATAATATATTATAAGGTCTTTTGGTGAATTTTCATGAATTTTGGAGGAGTAGGACTATTTTTCCCATTATTAGTCCATTATAAATACAAAAATCGGGGAAAAATAGTTATGCAGGATGAAAAATTCTGAAAATATGTTTGTAAGTATTCCACATGAGGTAGGATCTATGAAAAATTTTAGATTGCCTTTTCACATTACCTAAAGTGGTTTTATGATTTATTTTAATTAAACAAAAAGAAAATTCAAAATTATACCAAACAGTAACCAAAATCGATGAAACTACTAAGATGTCATCATTTACTTTAGGGGTTATCGACGGATTTACCTAGGATTTTAAGACCTCAGAAAGTATTTTATATAAATTATTGCCCTATTTTCTTGCAATAATTAAAATAATTAGAGAAATGAACTATTTTCTGAAAATCTATAGAACATCTCATTTTGTTGGTGGAATTTGTGAAAAAATCGAATTTTATCAGAAAAAAGTTTTAGGGATTTACTTGGGATTAAATCCTTCATGAACATATTTGAAATGTTTTAACAACAAACATTGATCATCAAGCATCTAAGCTTGAAGATCATCACATGCATGTTAGTTTTTGGGTGAAATAATATCACCATCATCATAAAAATCGTATTTATGAATATGCATGTGAATAATCTCAAAGAAAAATGTTTATGGATAAGAAGAAATGGTAAAACTTGAAGGAATAGTGAAGCAGAAATCGATTTTACCTTCAAGAACACCACAAGATGATGAAGATTTCAAGTTTGAGCTGTGTTCTTGGACATATTTTCTGGAAATTTTTGTGGTTTAGAGGGTGGAGATGGGAAAGAATGAATTTGGTAATTGAGAGTGTGAGAGAGGTGAAATGTGAAAGAGAAGGAAGAGTGTTAGAGTTGTTTACATGATTTCTACTATGGAAAAAGAGATAATAGGAGAGAGAGAGAGAGAGAGAGAGAGAGAGAGAGAGAGAACAAATTTTAGGGGATGAGAGAGGGTTTCCCTCTCTTCCATTTTTATAGAGTTCACATATTTTATAAAATTATGAAATTTTTATAAAATATGCACCTTAACCTATATATTATTCTTAAAACCTTGATTTTTGACTTATAAATTAAGGGTAAATGTTAATGTATTAAATTTTCTTTTCCTTGATTGGATTTTCATAATTTTAATCATTATAAGATAATATTATAAGGTTCATAATAATTTTTATAGAATTTTTAAGGTTAAAGTTTATAAATATGAGATTTTATGGCTTTTAGGGTTTTGGAGTTTAATTCATCTTTGAATATCAAAATAAATTGAATATTTAAGACTTCAAATTACTTTTGTGTTTCCTAACTCTTATTCAAGTTAGAAATAATGTTTGTAATTTATTTTTATCGGTTTATTAGCATTCTATGTTGTGGTTCCGAGATTTAAGTGAAATTGAAGAACCAAGTATACTAGCCTAGTTTTCAACTTTGACTTAAGATACTATGAGACTCGGACCAAATTTTTACCACTAGGTCAAGTGCATGATGTGTGTATATGATTCATGAAAAGGTGTTTGAGTCAAGGAGTAACCCAAATATGGATAGTCTCTATAGTTAAGTAGTTATAGAATTCACAGAACAATGTGAAATCTAAGTAAACTGTCCATCATTTCTAATTGCTTCCAAGTTTCTAGTAGATTATAACTTAGCTTGTAGTTACTAACTAGAGTATGTGTCGTGCCTATATGTGCAATTAAGTTTAGTCAAATCTATAACCGACTCAAATTTTAATGGTTGTCACATTCTTGAACAATATTCATTATTTGATGTTCAGAGCAACCATCGATATTCCATTCGTAGACACAAGTTCCAATATACGGAGAACGATCATACTAGAATGCTCCTTTTTCAATTTGAACATCAAGAAGAGAAGATATATTCCAATAATTTCGTAGTCTTGGCTTTTTATTTCTTCCAAATGTGTTATGTTCGGATTGATTAATTTTATTTAATTTAGAAAATTCATAAGTAAGTTTATTAATATCTTGATTATTTGTAAATTGTTGAGCGAGGGTATTAATGTCAATTTCACTATCACTATTAATATCTTCAGATTTATCAGTTGCTATTTGCTTAAGAGTATTAATATTTATAAGATTTAATTTTGAAAGTCTTTTCTCTAATTCATCTATTAGATCTTTATTTTCTAAATTAAAATTTGCTTCAATTTAATAAGAAACAAAGCTACTATTTGAATAATTACTAGAACCTGCTTCTTCTTTTTTTTATTAAAACATACATCTTCTTTTTTCTCATTTCATTTGAATAACTGCAATTCCATATTTTTTTAATGTTTTATTTATTTTGGTCGATTCTATTTCTAAATTTGTTAAAATCTTTTGTAAATGTTCTTCTTTCAAAATATTTTCTTCTATTCTATCTAATTGTCTCCAATAGTTGTTAAAACTCCATTTGAGTAATTGTTTTGATAAATAATATTTTGCAAAATTTTTTCAGTTGCTTGTTGATTTGGAACATTTACTAGAGGAGTTCCTAAAATATGTTGATTGAGTTGCTAAAATATGTTTATCAATAATAATTCCTTTTTTTGGTGGACAATTTGAAATAGTTTCTTGACTAGAGTCAATGTCTATATATATTTTTTTTATTAAAAATAGGAGTAATAGAGTCACTTTTGAATGGATAATAAATATTATGTTTAGGAGCATAAAATAACTCAAACCATTGAAAAAATGAAGAATAAATTTTGTTCATTAAAATATAAGCTTCCCAGAGTCTTAAATGTACAAATCTTAAGTAATATGAAAATTCTTTGTTATGCCAAGCTATTTTCTAATTATTATATTCCTTATAATATTCAATAATTTTTAAGTAATTAAAATCAACGTGATATTCTTTTTTATAAAAATCCATATTAACAAGTTGTTTTTGTTATGATTGAAGAAACATGATTTATTGTTTCTAAATTATGATTTCTTGGTTGATTGTATATCTTAATCATTTCAGTTATTCGAGAAATATTTTCTATTTGTTTATTATACGTATTGCTATTGGTTTGTAGTTTTAATAAATAGTGTTTTTCATGAGATAGTGAATCTTTGAATGTTGAATATTTTTACAAATATTCGAGTTCATTTTCCAATGTCTTTTTATTATGTTAATCATAAGCCGATTATTTTTAGAACAATTAATCTGTATTTTAGAACTCATTTAACAAGTAAATAAACTCTCGGTACTGTGGTTAATTGAATTACTGATACCTTTTATGACCCTTTTAAAACAATCTCAATTTTTAGTCTTCCTATTTTAACTAATTGAATTGCAGTACAATTTTGACCTTTAGATATTAATTCTTGTACTTCTAGTTCCTTTTCTTTTAAGTGGTTTGTTGAAGTTCCTAAGTCTTGCCAAAAGTTTTTAAGTAAATTAGTATTATAATTATTATCGAAATTACAATATATTTGAGTTTTACTCATATTAGTTGTTTAAAATTTTGAATTTCATCTATAAAATCATATTTAGTGGGACTAGGTAAACTGGTTTCACTATTTTGTTCATCTTGATAAAGTGGTTTAGGAATAAAATTAGTATAATCAACAACCTTTAGTTTTTAAGGATCTTGATTTTGAAAATGAAGGTTTTGTGGTGCCAACTTCTGGAATCGAACTTGTTAAAAATTGTGATGATAAAAAAATTTATATCAACTGATCCATCATTATGTTCAATAATATTAGAAATTTATTTTGAGGAGTCTAAAGCCTTTGGTTCATTAATGTAAATTCCAATTACATGATTGGGTAATTTCTAACTATTTAAGCCTTTTAGGCATATGAGCCTTAGTATGGTTTGTATTTTCTTCAAAAATAATTGTTTCATTTCTTGGGCTTGATAGATGGGTTCCTGGTTCTAACGTGGTTGTCATGGTCTAATAACAAACACGATAGATTATTGCTAGAGGCTTGGTATTATTTTTAAATTTTTATTTTTTTTCTGTTTCTACTGTTAAAACTATAGTGTCTAATATATTTTTATCGAATAATCCTATATAAAAGAAAATTTTGGATAACAGTTAAAATAAATTGGCCTGTTAACAATATTTGTTTCTGCCATAGCTAAAATAGAATCTTGAAAATATTTATGCCTTTTATCTCTTAAAATTAGGAGAACAAGAGCATCAATGTCAACTCTAAATAAAGGTTTAATAGCAATTTGTACTAAACCGATATGAAGAAAATTATATTTTTGTGTATGTTCCAAAATAAATTTAAGTGATAATAGATTTTAATTTTGTTGGTTTTGACCGATAAACATAGTTTGTTTGGTCATTTTGATTGAGTAACTTTGAAAATAATTGAAAGTTCCTATTTTATATATTGTATTTATATTTGTTTTTGGTATTTTCCAATCATTTAAACTTTATTTTATGACATCAATAGTTTCTTTGATTTAATTTATTTGATTATTATCATAGTCTAGTTCTTAATACTTCATTTTGTTTTAAGATTTTATAAGAAAGCATAATTATTTTAATAATGATGAGTAGAGGGGAGCTTCCCGATGATGATTGGGTCCAGCACCGCGACTTACGTGCTTATCTGCGTGTCTTACACTAATCCAACTAATCACTCGTCTTGGCTCTGAATCATACTTATTAAAACTTATAATTTACTTAGAGAATTTTAAACCAAAATTAATCAAATTTGAAAAAAAATTCTATCACACATAACCACTCAAAAAATCTTTCTTGGCTCTGATACCATAAAGGCGTAAATGCGGAATGAGAAAAAATTTTAATTAGTTTCAGTTAGGCTTGAGTAATATGATTAGCTTGATTGTTTAAAATAAAATTTATTTCAACAAAAATCTCAAATCTTGTAGAATTAATTGTTACAATAATTCGAAATGAAATAATCATAGTAAATAACCAAAATATTTGTAGGAGAAAATGAATTCATGAGTATAATGACAAAATTGATAAAGTACTCTTTAATTAGTACCTTCTTTGATTAGACTTGGAATAAAGGCGAAAATGCGGAATGAGAATTTTTTTAATTAGTTTCAATTTGGCTTGAATAATACGATTAGCTTGGCAATCACCCATGACTAGCCCTAAAGTCAACATTCATT
This sequence comes from Lactuca saligna, assembly GCF_052625555.1. Classification (NCBI taxonomy): domain Eukaryota; kingdom Viridiplantae; phylum Streptophyta; class Magnoliopsida; order Asterales; family Asteraceae; genus Lactuca; species Lactuca saligna. The sequence continues at coordinate 90,728,941 of NC_136417.1, read as the reverse complement.
TCACTCCAAACTAACCCAATCCAAAGTTGTGAGACGATGCATCCAAGATCTCTTGGATCTTCTCCTCCACGCTCCCCACTCGCTCTGCCACTCCTCTAGCTACAACATCTTACTTGACGACCCTTTCCATAGCCTCCCTAGCCTGTCTCTCAGTCTCAAACCTACGAATCTCCTCCATCATCATAAAGTCGTACATAAACTGAGTCTTGTTTTGATCTCTCTTCATGTCCTCCTGGTCGCGTCCCCTCGGGGCTCTCATGTCCTCTATCTGTCTAGCCTGTAGATCATCATTGGAACCCAAAGTATGTACCTCACCACCTATGGCCTCAACTTTATGGCCAAGTCACATGGTATGACCAAACAAGTATGACAACCTATCCTCCTCAGTAGTGGTTGGGGGTTTCGCCTTCGAGCATTGCCTTACATTGAACTGATGGGTTCCTTCCTAGTCTTGGACCCATTCTTTCACAATGTCGGTTATCTAGGAAGGATCATGCATCCTCCTCTCCTGAGTCGCATGAGTGGCTTCAGACATAGGGTTTGGTGTCGGCTCGACAGGGGCAGCATGGTACGGGTGAAAGTTCTCTGTGACACTCGGAAAACCATGGACTCCCATCCTAGGATTCTTCTTCTTGACGCCTCCATATGTGGGAATGGTCTTTTGTGCGTGTTTCCGATTGCGAGGTATCCCTGAACCTAAGTAGTAAGAGAGAGGTGTTGGGGACGCAACTGGTTCTTCTTCCTTCATAGGGGTCACACCTCCTATGGACTCGTATGCCTCAGGCTCCCTTTCTTCTTCAGGCTCCTATTCCATTTCGTCCGGATCCTCGATAGGATCCTCCTCAAGCTCATGTTCCATCTCTTCCGGATCCTCGACAGGATCCTCCTCGGGCTCGCTGTCCTCAATCAGTATCTGCATTCCTGCAGCCGGTAGAGCAGGGAAATAGGGCCCCCATGCAGGTAGTAAGGTGAGTCCAGCTCTTAACCGATCTCCTCCCACTCTTGGCGATTTCTCCTATAAATAAATTTAGTTGTCGTTAGTATTTATTTATTCACAGTTTTACATAGTTTTAAATTATATTCTCATTTTTCCCAATGATTCAAATAGATCAACTAATTCACTTAGTTTCAATAGTGTGTACAATCTTACCATAATAAAACCTAAGCGCACAACTAGGTTTAGTTATGGTACGACCTATGATATTGCCATATTTATATATGTTTTTAGGAAATATTTATTTATATTTTTATTAATATTTTGGTTATTTGCATAGAATAATGGTACATATAAGCTTAATTGATATTCTGCAGCAAAATAGAACCAGTTTCGAAGAAAGGGACTAAAATTGTCAAAACATAGAACTTTGGAGGCTTGGAGAATGAAAGAATAAGAAACCCACGAAATCTGTTGTATTCACGTCGTGAGTTGTGTGCGTTGGAGTATTCTAGAAGATAGGCACCCAGTGGAAGAGTCCTTGTCAAACACGTATATGCCGTACTCACGTCGTGAGAGGTATTGGTTCACGACGTGAACTTTGAAAAATCAGAATATATATATATATATATATATATATATACATATATATATATATATATATATATATATATATATATATATATATATATATATATATCTTTGTCCATTACGACTTGGAGGGCTTTTTGCTGATTGAAGAGGCTCCAAGAGACGATTTCCAGAGAAGAAGATGCTCTGGAAAAGGGTTTCAACACAAAAGGAGAAGAGAGTTCATAATTAGTTCAATCGTTTGGTACTTTAATCATGTCTATTACTTTGATTGTTTTAGTTTGATTTTGAGTATGAGTAGTTGAATTTAGTTACTCGTGTTTAGCTTGATGAAATTCCGACTTATGGTTTAGTTAATTTATTATAGATTTGGTTAGTTGGTATTAAGCTTGTGTTTTATTGTTAATTCCTAGCATGTTAATATTTGATTCTTTAGTTACTTGAATTCATGTTCTGTGTAGCTTAGTAATAATTAAATTACATGAACTTGATACCTAGTGATTTAGTGAATATTAAATTGCTAGAGCTATGATCGACCAAATCTTAGGTAAGTAATTGAAGTAATTAAATTTAGCTGTGTTAGAGAGCATATGTTATGACCATAATTATGTTTTCCTATAAAATCTTACATAACTTATTCATAATCATAACTAATTTTGTGTTTGATTGTTTGTGATCATGCATAGTTTTACATGAATAAGTTAAATATTGGGAAACTTAGACTTAAATTACTAATATAATATAAAATTAGATAACCAATCTTGATAATCCATAATTGTTAGCTAACCAGAAAGAAGAAGTGGATTCGAACTAAATGAGAGTATTTTTAGTAATTGATTGAATTTGTGTTAAAGTGTTAAGTGCATCTAAACTTGCAAAATTAGATCAATTCCATTTCTTTTTTAGTAATTAGGTTAATTTAGCAGTAGATAAATTAATTAGTCAAAACCGTTCCCTGTGATCGACACCCGACTTACCCGACTATTGTATAATTTGACTAGGTACACTGCCTAGGTGCAATTTAGTTAGTTAAGTTAATTAGGTTATAAATATAAAATTAGGTGTAGCTATTTGCACGCATCAACCTATGTACCAGAGAACCTAATTGATTATTTGACTTTTAAACTCTTGTCTACTTAATTTCTTAAAATTTTTATTTTTTATTTATAATTTATGGATGTCGCTTGTATGATTATATTTCCTTAGGGTTTTTATTTTATTTTATCACATGTAGTTTATAGGAACAATTTTTTATCATAGGATCGTCGACCTAAGGGTGAAACCTATGCGTGCTGAATCTTCGACTTATAGGGGTATGTCTATTAGCGATATGATAAAGGTTTTAGGAATATTGAAACCGGTTAGAGTAAGCCCGTAGACTATAGTTGTTCTATTTTAAGGAAAGTAATAATTCGCTATAATCATTGGCTCTGATCCCAATCTGTCACACCCCGACCAACGGCGGAAACGCCGGGATTTTGACTTTAACATTTGGATCATATTCAACAACATATAATGAAATAATAATAGATTTCATACGATATTAGATTCCTCCAAAATCTGAATGCAACAAAATACACCGTTTAATAAACCCATAAGCGTTATACGCGGATGTCAATTTCTTGCAAACACAAAGGAGACAAAAGGCTACTATATAGCCGACAAGTTATTTACAACGTCCAATTCTTCATCCTCACACGGAGTGTGTGATCTTCTGGCCACCTTGAACACCTAGAGATACATACATTTTGAAAATATGTCAACAATAATGTTGGTGAGCTTTATAGGTTTTCTTTTGACTCTGAAAATTTGAATAACTCAAAATAATTTTCAATGATCGGTAAATTATAAAGCATATTTTATTACTCAAACGATTTTAACGATAAGGATTAGTTATTCTCGTGACAATTTTTATTGTTTGGATCTTGTCCGCTCACAAAGCGTTTTGTCGCAAAGAGGGGTAGGTAACAACCTATACACTCGAACACTCTCGACCCTAAATTCGAATAGTTTCAATCTACAATCCGATAGGAAGGACCTTCTGTTAGCGTAGTCGAATAACTCACATATATATATATATATATATATATATATATATATATATATATATATATATATATGCCGACATTACATCGTTTGACCGTTTGTCGCCTTAATCCATTAGTATTCTATTTTAAATATTTACTTAATGTTGAAAATATATTGTTTTTGTTTGTAAGTAAAATTTAGTCTTTAAAATACATACACATTATATATCGACGAGATTTCGTATTATTCCATATTATATGTGACAACCCGAACCCTTTTCTAGTTTCCGTTAATTAATTTCCGTAAATAAAATTCTATTTTATTGAGTTCTGTCAATTTCCTTCGGTTTGGAAAATCATTTAATAATATATTTGAGTTTTATATATAGAGTCGGAACCAAAACCACAAGAAATTTCGGGAATTCCTTCGAAACAAGACCGAGTTCACGACCGACTAGGGTTCACGGTCGTAGACCCATGTACGGCCGAACACCCGTGTACAGCTGATCACCCGTGTGCGGTCGGTGCCAGGTGGACCCCACCACCAACCAATGACAACCCCTATAAATACGAGACCCCCACCATCATTTACACTTTTTGACCGAACACTCCCTCTTTCTCTCTATAGACGCTTGACCGTAAACTCCCAAAAACACCCCTATTCTTCCGAAAATCATCAAAAATCATCATTGGGAGTTGATTTGGAGCATCTGGAACACGTTTTCTTCGAAATCAAACACCCTTGTTCTTGAGTGTACGGCCGGACACCCTATAAAACTACAAGCCTTCATTAACAGTACACTCGTTCACAGCTGTACACCTTCAAAGGATGTACACCCTTCGAGAGGTAGTCTACAACCGTACACTCCCTTCACGGCCATACACACTTCCTAAGTAGTGAAATAGACTGAAAACCCCCTTTCCCCGATTCGATCAAGTCCCAGTAACATTCGTTAATTGAAAGCAAGTGTTTTTCTAACACTTTATCTAACGAAATCGCTAATTTAGATACGTATGTGTATTTAATTGTTATTAGGATTCCATTAAGTGCCACACTACAACTCGAGCGTCTTCATTTCTTGTTCAGCGCTTGCACACAACTTACAGTGAGTTCCTACCTCAACGCTTTTATTGTTTTTGAATGTTTTGGGGGGGGGGGGGGGGGGGGGAATACAAGCCAAACATAAAGAATTCTTTACAAAAGGAATTTCAACACGTTAAAACTTATGGAATTAATACAACTAAATGGTTTCCACTTTTTATAAATATTTAGATATTGTATCACTTTTGTGACATGCTGAGCATAAGGGACGTTTTTCAACGTACAACCATAATTGCGTAGTTTTCAAAACAAAACACGAACCAAGTATACAACATTCATGCAAACTATAATAGGCATAGTTTGGGGTTTTCAATACACAATTTTACGAATTCAGAGTTATACATTGCTAAACATATAAACTATGAGAGATTTAGTTTATGATATTCATTACTACAAGAGTATAACATTTAATAATTATTTAAGCATTATTATTACTACACTACAAGTATACAACGGATTCAAAAATAAGAGAACAATACAGAACCACACGTAAACTAGTTAATACAGGATTGTGAGCCAACATCTTCAAAATTGTACCCTTTTGTGTACTGATCTAAATCCTATCATAGTATAACCAGAGTCTCCTGGAGGGAGAGCGTGACATTTGTGAATAGATCTATTCGGGAATGACAATCCCACACCTGAACTGCTAGATATAGTTAGGCAGGCATGCCTGGGGTGACAAATACCATATCGTCCGATGCCTGAAGAACGTTATGGAGGTCACTAGGTCATATCAAGCATGGTTATACGACTCACAATAGTATAAAATAACCTTTGTTTACAGGATTTCATTCTTCATTAGTTTTATTTTAATTAATAGAACTACTATACATTACACTAGACGATTTCAGGGATACATTACTCGCCTTTATTTTAATTAATAAAACTACTATACATACTAGTGGTAGCCAGTGATTTTTAAACAGAACATACTATACATACTAGTGGTAGCCAGGGTTTTCAAACAAGAACATACTATACATACCTGTGGTAACCAGGGTTTTCGAAACAGAATATAGTAACAAGCATATATGTTATAAAATATTGGATTTTCTTGGAACATACGAACATTTTCATAGATTTCCCAACAAGTTTTCTCTTCAAAAACATGCTTATGAACTCACCAGATTTATGCTAATACACTTTCAAAACTGCTTGTATTCTCAGGAAATCAGTAGACAGGTACCACCTGGAGTTTTGAGAAGTTGGAACGTATAGAGTCTCGTCTTTTTCTTTTGATTATACTTTTGATGTATAAGAACAAGAATCAAAACAGATGTAAATACCTTTTCATATATGTATTCAAATCTTTAACCCTACCAGCAGAAAATGCTATGGGAGAGCTTGAAGGAGCTTACGCTTGTTGAGTATTGCTCAAGGGGCAAGATGCAGAAGTTAGAGCACGAGCTTTGGAACCTGAAGATGAAGGGATCCGACATTGCTACATACACAGCTAGATTCTGCGACCTAGCTATTCTCTGTCCGGGAATGGTCACCCTGGAAAGAAAGAAAATAGAGAGATACATTTGGGGATTGACGCCCCCAACATAAGGAAATGTGTTGGCTGCTAGGCCTACCACTTTTGACAGTGCCAAGTGCCTGGCACAGACCTTGATAGATAACGGGGTTGGTCTCGATGATGTAATAGCCGCTCAAGAACCACTAAAGGCTAGTGGTGGAAACAAAAAGTTATGTAACAAGCGAAAGCGCCAGTCTTCGCAGGAGCCCTCAAAGAAACAACAGACAGTGGCAGTCCACGATACTATTACTCCTGCTGCTGTTCCAACCACCCAAGCGCCTACCAGTGGATATGCTGGTACTCTTCCAAAGTGCAACAAGAGAAACTTTCATCATCATGGACAGTGCTAGGAGATGTTGTGCAATAGCTGTAGTAAGAAGGGACACATAACTTGATTATGCAAGGCACCAGTCCAACCAACCAATCAGGCTCCTGGAGCAAGTGCTGGTCAAGCCTGTTATGGCTCTGGGGAGGTTGGGCATTTCAAGAGAAATTACCCCAAGGCGTCAACAACTAAAAACATAGCGAGAGTGCTAGCGATGGGCCAGGAGGAGGCAGTTGCTGATCCCACCGTTGTTACAAGTATGTTTCTCCTCGACGACTCTTATGCATGCATTCTTTTCGATTCTGGTGCGGAGAGGAGTTTTGTTAGTCATACATTCAAACATCTACTCAAGTGTAAATCCCAACCTTTAACCAAAACATTTACCGTTGAGATGGCTAACGGAAAGAAAGAGAGCACTAACAACATATTCATAGGCTATACCCTTACTCTAAATGACCATTCCTTTCCAGTCGATCTTATGCCAGTTTCCATAAAAAGTTTCTATGTCATTATCGGTATGGATTGGTTGAGCCCCAATCATGCTGATATCCATTCCTATGAAAAAGCCATCCATCTCTATCTACCCTCTGGTGAAACCCTCATAGTCTACGGTGATAAACTCAGCTCGAACCTTCGTATCATTTCCTGCATTCAAGCCCAGAAATATCTACGGAAGGAGTGTCATGCATTCCTCGCCTATGTTGTTAACAAAAAACAGGAGGTTAAAGACCTCGAGAGCATCCCCGAAGTCTGCAACTTTCCTGATGTCTTCCTCGAAGATCTTCTAGGAATCCCTCCCATGTGCCAAGTCGAGTTACATATCGACTTAATCCCCGGAGATACTCCCGTAGCTAAATCCCCTTACTGTTTAGCGCCAACAGAAATGCAAGAGTTGTCCAGCCAGCTCAATGAGTTGCTCAACAAGGAATTCATAAGATCGAGTTCCTCACCCTGGGTAGCCCCAATGTTATTCGTGAAAAAGAAAGATGGATCTTTTCGGATGTACATTGATTATTGAGAACTGAACAAGCTTACCATCAAGAACCGTTATCCCTTACCCAGAATCGACGACCTCTTCGATCAACTTCAAGGAGCCAGTTACTTCTCAAAAATAGACCTAAGATCAGGGTACCATCAATTGCGGGTTCATGAGAATGATGTTCCCAAGAAAACATTCCGAACTCGTTATGGAAACTACGAGTTTGTAGTTATGCCCTTTGGTCTAACCAACGCACCGAATATATTCATGGATTTGATGAATCGGGTGTGTTGCCCGTTCCTTGACAAGTTTGTAATCATGTTCATTGATGATATACTTGTCTACTCTCGGAGTGAGGAGGATCATAGACAGCACTTAAGACATGTGTTAGAAACACTAAGGGCAGAGAAAGTCTATGCAAAATTTTCAAAGTGCGAATTCGGGATCAGAAACGTAACTTTTCTTGGTCATGTAGTTAGAGAAGAAGGCGTACATGTCGACCCTACCATGATCAAAGCGATTAACAATTGGTCAGCACCAAAGACGCCCACAGAAATCCGTCGATTCTTAGGTCTCGCTGGTTACTATCGCAGATTCATCCAGAATGTCTCCAGAATTGCCAAGCCTTTAACCACCCTGATTTAGAAAGGTGTACCCTTTTGTTGGGGAGAAAAGCAAGACACTGCGTTTTAAATATTGAAGTAGGCCCTATGTAGCACACCTATCCTTTCTCTGCCCAAAGGGACGGAAGACTTCGTCGTCTACTGCGATGCATCCAACCAGGGCTTAGGTTGCAGCGAGGAAAGGTTATAGTCTATGCCTCGAGATAGTTGAAAGCACACGAGATCAACTATACAACTCATGATTTAGAGTTGGGAGAAGTGGTCTTTTCATTAAAGATTTGGAGACATTATCTCTACGGAACCAAGTGCACTGTCTTCACCGACCATAAGAGCCTACAACATATCTTTGATCAGAAAGCGTTGAACGTGAGACAACAACGATGGGTAGAGCTACTCAGCGATTACGAGTGAGAAATACACTATCATTCCGGCAAGGCCAATGTAGTAGTCGATGCCCTTAGCCGAAAATAGTATTCAGGTCGTAGAGTGAAGGCACTGACAATGACTATCCATTCCCATTTATCCACTCAAATCAGAGAGGCTCACCAGGAAGCCTTAAACCAGAGAAAAAATCGAATGAAGCTTTGAGAGGGATGGAAAAGAGCTTAGAAATCAAAGGTGATGGAGTCTTCTATTTCATGAACCGGATCTGGACCCCGAAGTACGGCGGGTACAGGGAGGATGTCATGAACAAAGCTCACAAGACTAGATACTCCCTTCACCCAGGTTCAGATAAGATGTATTTGGATCTCAAACAACTCTATTAGGCCTGTCAATTGGGTTGGGTTTGGGTTGGCGGGTCAAGGGTTGGCACGTTGGCGGGTTGGAATTCAGAAACTCAATCCAACCCATATAATATATGGGTTGACGGGTTGTCGGGTTGGAAACATCAACCCAACCCAACCCACATAACCCGTATAAGTATATGGGTGGGCGGGTTCACGTGTCAGTAGGTTGAACCCAACCCGTATAACCCATTTAATAAGCAAAATATTTTAAGATGAAATTGAAAAATCCAAATAGAATGAAGTCTAAAAGTCATAAACATTAAGCATAAAGTCATAAACATCCAAATAAACTAAAATCAAAACATTCATGAAAAGTGCAATTGTTCAAACATATCCAAAAACAAATGTGATAATTCATTCATGCTATAATTCCCATTTCTTCCTCCAACACTAACTTCTTCAAAATGACCTACAAATAGAAACAATATGAAAAATCAAATTTATGATCTTTTGAAAGATACATAAATATTTGTACTAAAAAGAACTCACCAAATGACACCTTAAGGGATGTTCGAATTTGTAACCTCCGTATCGTCTTTATTGATGTTCAAATTCATTACATTTTGAGTCAGGTTGTCAATAGCCACATTCAAATCAACTTCATAAGGAAAAGAAGAAAATAATACAACATTTTAGTTAATACAAAAAAACCAAAAATTATGAATTATTATCTTTTTCTCCAAACAGCCAATCCTGACAACAAACCAAAGCTTCAACCACATCGGGCTTCATGGAACTTCGATTGATATTCGTTCAAAATTCTTCCACCAAGACTAAAATCCGATTCATATGCTACTGTAAAAACGGGAACACAAAGTATATCCATAACTAATTTAGCTAATCCAAGATACCTATATTATTGAAACGGGAACACAAAGTATATCCATAGCTAATTTAGCTAAACGAAAAGAGAGGCCTTTTTTATTAGGGCACTGGCTGCACAAGGAGTCAACTAATCAAGGATGGATGACTAGATCAAGAGCCACAAACCTAGAAGCCCACATTGCCATATACATACGCCTATATGGCTGATGATACGAAAGTACGAATACCAATTACCAAATTAAATTTTAAGAATGAATGTGAGTATAATATGATCTTAGATTGTTAAAAATTAAAATAAATATATTAGGCGGGTTGGCGGGTTGACCCACGAACCCAAAAAGTTAACCCAACCCAACCCATTAAATAAACAAGTTGGCGTGTTAGTGGGTTGGCATGTTGGCGGGTAAGAAATCTCAACCCTAACCCGCTTATTTTTGTGTTGGGTTTGTGTCAGGTTACAGGTTAGGTCAAGAGTTGCCACCCCTGAGCTCTATTGGTGGCCGAACATGAAAGAAGAGATCGCTACCTTCGTGGGCAGGTGCTTGACTTGCGCCAAGGTGAAGGTGGAATATCAAAAGCCCTCAGGTCTACTCCACTAGCCAGAATTACCTAAGTGGAAGTGGGAAAGAATCACAATGGATTTCATCACTAAGTTGCCCAAGTGTCCGAGTGGGCATGATGCCATCTGGGTAATTGTCGATCGATTAACTAAATTCGCCTACTTCCTGCCAATCAAAGAAAACTTCATAATGGAGAGATTTACACGAATCTACATCCAAGAGATAGTTTGTCTACATGGTGTGCTTGTGTTCATTATCTCCGATCGAGATAACATATTCACCTCGAGATTTTGGTAGTCACTACAGAAGGCTCTTAGAACTAAGCTATATATGAGCACAACATACCATCCACAGACAGATGGGCAGAGTGAGAGGACCATTCAGACATTGGAAGACATGTTGAGAGCATGTGTCGTAGATTTTGGTAACCAGTGGGACATCCATTTACCGTTAGTCGTATTTTCCTACAACAACAACTACCATACAAGCATCAAGGTTGTGTAGTTTGAAGCCCTCTATAGCCATAAGTGCAGATCTCCTCTGTGATGGGCTGAGGTGGGCAACATGCAGCTAGTTAAGGGTCAAGTCCCCGATAGCTCTCTCACTGGCCGAGAAATCATACGAGAGACGACTGAAAAATATTGTACAAATCTGAGAACGACTAAAGGCTTCAAGAGATAGACAAAAGAGCTACGCCGATAAGAGACGAAAACACTTGGAGTTCCAAGTTCGTGACCGTGTTCTTTTGAAGGTCTTGCCCTAGAAAGGTACGATACGCTTTCGAAAGCGTGGAAAGCTGAATCCAAGATACATTAGACCATTCGATATTCTCGCTAGGATCGGTCCCGTAGGATACAAACTTCGTTTACCCCGATAAATTAGCAAAATTCATCCTGTCTTTCATGTCTTGAACCTAAAGAAGTGTCTTTCCGATGAGATACTTGTGATGCCCCTCAATGAGATCGAACTAGACGAGAACATACACTTCGTGGAAGAATCCGTAGAATTCATGGACCGGGAAGTCAAACATACAAAACAAAGTCGTATCCCGATAGTGAAGGTTCGCTGGAATGTCAAGTGGGGACCTGAATTCACTTGGGAGCACGAAGACTCAATGAAACATAAGTACCCTCATCCATTTCCGAGTCCATGATTTGTATTCTGTGTCTGAATTTCGGGACGAAATTCCCTCTAACACGGGGATGATGTGACAACCCGAACCCTTTTCTAATTTCCGTTAATTAATTTTCGTAAATAAAAATTTATTTTATTGGGTTCCGTCCATTTCCTTCTGTTTGGAAAATCATTTAATAATATATTTGAGTTTTATATATAGAGTCTAAACCAAAACCATAAGAAATTTCGGGAATTCCTTCAAAACAAGACCGAGTTCACGGCCGACTGGGGGTTCACGGCCGAACATCCATGTACAACTGATCACCCGTGTGCAGTCGGTGCTAGGTGGACCCCACCACTGACCAACGACAACCCCTGTAAATACGAGACCCCCACCTTCATTTACACTTTCTGACCGAACACTCCATCTTTCTCTCTATAGACTCTTGACCGTAAACTCCCAAAAACACCCCTATTCTTCCAAAAATCATCAAAAAACGTCATTGGGAGCATCTGGAACACGTTTTCTTCGAAATCAAACACCCTTGTTCTTGAGAGTACGTCAGAACACCCTTCATAAATGCAAGTCTTTATTGACCGTACACTCGTTCACGGTCGTACACCTTCAAAGGCCATACACCATTCGAGAGGCAGTCTACGGCCATACACGGTTCACGACCGTACACTCCCTTCACGGTCGTACACACTTCCTAAGCAGTGAAAAAGACTGCAAAACCATTTTCCTCGAGTCGATCAAGTCCCAGTAACATTACTTAACCGAAAGCAAATGTTTTTATAACACTTTATCTAACAAAATCTCTAATTTAGATACATGTGTATTTAATTATTATTATGATTCCGTTAAGTGACACACAACTCAAGGGTCTTCATTTCCAGTTCAGCGCTTGCACACAACTAAGAGTGAGTTCATCCCTATGCTTTTATTGTTTTTGAACATTTTTAGGGGAGGGGGAATACAAGCCAAACACAAATAATTCTTTACAAAAGGAATTTCAACACGTTAAAACTGATGCAATTAATACAATTAAATGGTTTCCATTTTTTTATAAATATTTAGATATTTTATCCCTTTTGTGACAAGCTGAGCATAAGGGACGTTTTTCAACGAACAACCATAATTGCATAGTTTTCAGAACAATACACGAACCAAGTATACAACATTCATGCAAACCATAATAGGTATAGTTTGAGGTTTTCAAAACACAGTTTTATGAATTTAGATTTATACATTGCTAAACATATAAACTATGACATATTTAGTTTATGATATACATTACTAAAAGAGTATAACATTTAATAATTATTTAAGTATAATTATTATTACACTACAAGTATAAGAGAACAATACAGAACCACACGTAAACTAGTTAATACAGGATTGTGAGACAACATCTTCAAAATTGTACCCTTTTGTGTACTGATCTAAATCCTATCATAGTATAACCAGAGTGTCGTGGAGGGATAGCATGAGATTTATGAATAGATCTATTAGGGACTGACAATCCCACACCTGAACTGCTAGCTATAGTTAGGCAGGCATGCCAGGGGTGACAAATATCATACCGTCTAACGCCCGAAGAACGTCGTAGAGGTCACTAGGTCATATCAAGCATGTTTATACGTCTCACAATAGTATAAACTAACCTTTGTTTACGGGATTTAATTCTTCATTATTTTTATTTTAATTACTAGAACTATTATACATTACATTGGGATACATTACTCGAATTTCTTTTAATTAATTAAACTACAATACATACTGGTGGTAGCCAAGGGTTTTCAAACAGAACATACTATACATACTGGTTGTAGCCAGTGTTTTCAAACAAGAACATACTATACATACTGGTGGTAACCAGGGTTTTAGAAACAGAATACAGTAACAAGCATATATGTTAGAAAATATTGGATTTTCTTGGAACATACAAACATTTTCATAGATTTGCCAACAGGTTTTTGTTGGATAAGGTGTCTAAGTCCATAACTATTTCTGGTATGTACTTGACCCGACCCAGCATGGTCCATTTGGGTTGCAAGGAACTATGCAATTGGATAGACTAAATGAGAGAAATAACACTTGAGGATTATTAATATATTATATGTTCTAATATATTAATAATATTATTTAATTAGTTTGACCAAGAATTAATTTAGAATTAATTAAGTGATCAAAAGATAACTAATTAAATATATGGGTTGATTATGTAAATCATCCATAACTTGTATAGTGGGTTAAGCGGCTCCATGGATTATCAAGTTGGGTTCCACCCATAGGATGCTCCATGGATGCTACATGGGAGTTACAAACCCATGGGTCATGGAAATGAAGAGTCATGACACATTAGGGTTTACATGGTGTAACCCTAGATGTGTCAACACAATATAAAGAACATATTGTCCACCAAAATTGGCTACACATAAGAAACAAGAGGGCTAGGCCGATTTTAGAAGTGTGTATTCTCTCTAAAGTCATTCCAAAAGAATTTGGTGTTGTGTGAAGCATTTGAGGCATCACACTTGGGGTACTAGGCTCACACGGTTTCAAGGATCATAAGCAACAACAAGGTATGTTATTCTATCTTTTATTCAAGTAAAAAAATTGTTCCCCATGTATGCTAGACAGGAATATAACCTTGGAATTCAACATTGCATGATTATTAGACAAACATAGATCCAAGGTTATTTGTGTTGCATGTACACTTAGGAAGTGTTAGAATGCTCAAAACCCATCAGTGGTGTTAGAGCCTAGGCTTGTTTGTTGATTTTTGTGCAAACTGTTGAAAAAAATCGTTTTTCTATTTTCTACTCGTATGAACTCGACGATTCCATGAACAAATGCAAGCTACTCGTCGAGTATGTTCTTGCACTCGACGAGTAGAGGCTGCAGTTTTCAGAAATTCGACTTTTGTTGCTGGAAATGGACAAGAAACATTACCCTAAACTGTTTTGGTACTTGAAAACTTGTTTTAGATGGTGTAATGTTTATGATAATCCATTTGCAATGGCAATTATCAAAATTACAAGTTTTTAAGTGTAATTTATGTTTCTTGAAATGTTCATAGTCATGTTCTTGAACTTATAAAAATTAGATGATCATAGGAATTACTTGTAACCTTCATGGTAGTTTAATTCATGATCATAAAGTGTTTTAATGGAGTCCATAACTTGTGCTCAAGTTATGGAAAACCAAAAGTCACACTTTTATTAAAGCCATTAAAAGAATACTAGAGTTATAAAAATGAAGAGTCTTCATTTTTTATTACTCAATTAAATTCATAAGTTATAAGAAATGAAAAGTTTTGAAAGTTTACAAAACTTTCCCTCAAGTTTTGGAACAAGTAAAGTCTTGATTAAAACTTTAGTTTCAACCCTTAGAATTTTAAAAGTTAAAATTCAACCTTTATACTTTATAATATTATAAGTTAAGAATATATATATATATATATATATATATATATATATATATAAATATAATCATATATATATATATATATATATATATATATATATATATATATATATATATATAAGATCAAGTCATCTTACCGCTAGTACGCCTCATTCACGAAGCCGGTCTATAAGGGGGTATAAGGTTGTTGCCTATAAAACGGCAATTTAATGGGTGTCCACTCTCACCCACCGCTTCCTTGATCGGTGGAGGTTCGTTAGCCGAATGGTAGGACAAGGACTTATAAATTCTCATTATAAGTATGATTAATATTATAAAGTAACTAAATGTTTTATTAAATTCCCAATCTTAGTTACTTTAGGAAAAATGTGAATAAGGTGCTAATCCATGAAGTTACACTTTACACTTTGTTTAAGTCGTTGGTAGACCGTGTGTGGTTAACCGGCACACTAACTTGGACTTAAAAAGGTAGATAAAGGGTGACTTAAGGTTTATCATAGTATTGGTGGAGCGTGTGTGGTTTACCGGTAGATCGATTGAGTGATAAACTTTAAGGGTACCAAGTGATTTTGCATGGTTACTTCACACCTCGTTTTGTGATCCTCGGTATCCCAGTCACAAAACTTGGAGGGCACACTCGAGATTGAAACATGCCTTTGAAAAGTTCATTGAATCTCAAAAGAGTCTAGGAATTTCTAAGAACCAATCAATAACCTAATATTTAATATTTCATTTTTCATGGTGGAAATTGGTGAATCGACATTCACCTACCTTTCAAATATATTATATCTTGGATTACAGCATACCTCTTCTAAGTTATAATATATCGTGATTGGATCCTAGCCTTCATATTACATTTGGGTGTTTTATTAAGGACTCTCTTAATATCTAAACTAATCTTGTCCTTTTCTTTCAGATGTCTTCCAACAATGCTATTTCTGGCTCTAATCCTAATGGCTCCTTTACGCTTATGAACTTATGTGGGAAATTCACTTTTGATGGATCCAACTTCAATGAATGGATCAGAAACATCAGGACGATTACCCACTACGAGGACACAGAATATGTCCTTGATAAGGAGCTTAAGGAGATTAATGAGACCACTGCAATTCCCCAGGAGATCGCTGGCTTCTAGGTACATGAAAGGGATGCTACCAAAGTGGCATGCATCATGTTGGCCACGATGACAGCAGAACTCCAAAAGTCCTATGAGGACTTCTACCCTTTTCAAATGCACGAAGATCTGATGGAAAGATACCATGAAAGTGCATGACAAGAGAGGTATGAAATCATCTTCTCCATGATAACAACCATGATGAAGGATGGAGAATCTATCACGAGCCACATGCAGAAAATGCAAAGGTATGTTGATCGGTTGTTGAAGCTTAATGTGAACTTCCTTGAGGAGCTTGCAATAGATATCATTTTGCACTCCTTACCATCATGCTATGATTAGTTCTGCATGAGATATCACATGAATAAGGAAGAGGTCACACTCAGCAAACTTTAGGGACTTCTTAAGACCGCAGAAACAGGTCTTAAGGGGAAGTCGGTTGTTAATACTCCTACTCCAAACTCCGCCCCGGTTTTGGCAATCGGGAAAAGTCGAGGGAAGAAGAAGAATAGCTCTTCGAAGAAGAAGAATAGCTCTTCGAAGGGTACCAAGAAGAAGAATATCTCTTCTTCAAGTGGAACCAAGAAAGGTTTTGTCACTCCTTCTTCTGACCGAAAAGAGGTTGAATGCTTCTATTGCCATGAAAAGTCACATTGGAAGCGGAACTGCCCAAAGTACCAGCAAGATGTGAAGGATGGGAAAGTTAAACCCAACCATGCAGGTATTTACACTATCTTATCTAATAACTCACCCCATTCTAACTCTTGGGTCCTTGATACCGGTTGTGGTATTCATATATGTTCTGATTTGCAGGGACTAAGAAGAAGTGAGAATGTGGAGCAAGGAAGAATAAACTTAATCATGGGGAATAGGAAAGCTCTACCTGTCACCAAGATTCGAGTTTATACTTTATCGCTAAGTAGTGGGTTTAGTTTAGATTTGAATAAATGTTGTTATTCGCCATAAATGGCAAGAAATATTATTTCCTTTCATGAATTGTACAAACAAGGTTTCACCTTTTCATTTGATAATGAAGTTGGTTCGATTAATGCTTTCTTTAATAATGTTCTTTATTTTAAAGCATTACCTTGTGATGGTGTGTATGAAACGGTATCTGTGGTTAATAACCTAGGAAATAATGTTTTGTGTATTGATTGTGTTAATGATAATAACTTGGATAAAGCATCATTATGGCATTGTCGTCTTGGACATATAAGCAAGAAAAGCATACGCCAACTCCAAAAGGATGGAGTCTTGGAGTCATTTGACCTAAAGTCATATGATAGTTGCGAATCATGCTTACTTGGAAAAATAACAAACTCACCCTTCACAGGTTCTTGTGAGAGGAGTGAAGGTTTGTTGGATCTTGTACACACGAATGCGTGTGGGCCCTTCAAACAACCTACAAGGGATGTTAATCATTATTATTTGATTTTTACTGATGATTACAATAGATATGGATATGTCTACTTAATCAAGCATAAGTCAAAGACTTTCGCAAGGTTTAAAGAGTTTAAACAGGAAGTCGAGAATCAATTGGGCAGGAACATTAAGATGCTTCGATCCGATCGAGGTGGTGAGTATCTTAGTTCAGAGTTCCTCGACTAGCTTAGGGAATGTGGGATTGTCTCACAATTGACACCTCCTAGGACACCACAGTTGAATGGTGTGGCTGAGAGGTGTAATCGAACCTTGTTGGATATGGTTCGTTCAATGATGAGTCGAGCTTCACTACCAATCTCATTTTGGGGGTATACCTTAGAGACTACCGTCCATATCCTTAACCTGGTCCCTACAAAGAAAGTTGCCAAAACTCCTCATGAGATGTGGACTGGTAAAGTACCCAAACTAGACCACATGAAGATTTGGGATTTCGAAGATTTCGTGAGACGCGAGACTCATGATAAGCTCGAACCTTGAAGCAAGAGGTGTATGATCATAGGCTACCCACAACAATCCTTTGGTTACCTCTTCTACAGACCTAGTGCAAATGTGGCCTTTGTAGCTAGGAGGGTGTTCTTTTGAGAGAGAGAGAGAGAGAGAGAGAGAGAGAGAGTTCATAAGCCAAGGAAACAGTGGGAGGCAAGTTGACCTTAAAGAAATTCAAGAGTCAAGCTGTGAAGAAACTTCAAACCCTAGCACTCAACTTGAGGAGGAAACTCCTGTTGAGCCAATTTACAAGTCTGTACCTCTGAGGCGTTCCACAAGGGTTAGGAATACACCTGAGCATTACTATGGATTCCATATTACTACGGAAGGGGATACACTTATCAGTGATGAGACACTAATAGGTCTCCATGAAAAAGGCAAGTGGAAAGAGGCAATGGACAGTGAGATATAGTCCATGTATGACAATCAAGTTTCGAACTTGGTTGAGAATGTACCAGGTCATAAGACTGTAGGGTGCAAATGGATCTTCAAGAAGAAGAGCGACATGGATGGTAAGGTACACACTTATAAGGCACAACTGGTTGCAAAGTGTTTCTCACAAACTCTGGGAGTTGATTATGATGAGACCTTTTCTCCAGTGGCCAAGATTAAGTCTATTAGGGTTCTGTTAGCCATAGCTGCATTTCATGACTATGAAATTTGGCAAATGGATGTCAAAACTGCTTTCATTAATGGAAAATTGGCTGAGAATGTTTACATGAGTTAACCAGAGGGTTTTGTCAATACAGAGTACCCTAATAGAGTGTGTAAGCTTGAGAAATCCATTGATGGATTAAAGCAAGCACCTCGCAGATGGAACCTTTGCTTTGATGAGAAAGTCAAGGAATTTGGCTTTTTTTAGGAGTGAAGATTAATCTTGTGTATATGTCAAGGCTAGTGGGAGTATAGTTAACTTTTTGGTATTGTTTGTGGATGACATACTACTCATAGGAAATAACATCCCAACTCTACAGGAAGTTAAGTCCTGGCTTGGGAAGTGTTTCTCTATGAAGGACCTAGGAGAAGCTGCTTATATTCTAGCGATAAGGATCTTGAGAGACCAGAGTAAAAGACTAATTGGACTTAGTCAGAGTACCTACTTGGATAAGGCGCTGAAGAGATTCAGCATGCAGGACTCCAAGAAAGGAGAGTTACCCATCCAGAGTAACGCGAGATTGAGTAAGACACAAAGCCCTAGTACTGAGGCTGAGATAGCAGAACTGAGTCGAATACCTTATGCTTCGGCTGTAGGATCAATCATGTATGCTATGATGTTTCCTTGACCTGATGTAGCCTTTTCCTTGAGCATGGTTAGCAGGTATCTAGGTTCCAAGCAAGGCACACTAGAATGCGGTAAAGAATATCCTCAAGTACCTACGGAGGACTAAGGACTGGGTTCTTACCCTCGGTGGGAGTGATGACTTGAGAGTTGTAGGGTATAGTGAAGCTAGCTTTCGGACTGATAGGGATAATTTCTGCTCTCAGTTAGGCTGGGTCTTTACCCTAAATGGAGGAGCAATTTCCTAGAAGAGTTCCAAGAAAGAGACAGTGGCTGATTCAACTTGTGAATCAGAGTATATAACGGCTAGCGAGGCAGCAAAGGAGGTAATATGGCTGAAGAACTTCATTGGAGACCTTGGAGTTGTACCAACTATTAAGGAGCCAATGAAAATGTTTTGTGATAGTGAAAGTGTTGTTTCCTTAGCCAAGGAACCAAGGGATCACGGGAGATCCAAACACATCGATAGAAAATACCATTTCATCAGACATCGAATAGAAGAAGGACTCCTTGTGGCAAGGAGGGCATCATCGGTTGAGAATCCAGCAGATCCCCTCACGAAGGGACTGACTCGGGTTAAGCATCTCCAGCATGCTCGGAGCATAGGGCTGAAGGAAAATATTAGATTTGGTAGTTAGATAACCTTGAAATTTGTAAAGTGTAATTGACATTAGATGATGAATTAAAGGTGTTTTATTTGTGAGTAAAGTGTTGCTATCTCTTGTCGATCGTTTACTATATTTCTTTTGCATGTATTGACTTCCAGAATAATTATGTCTGGTATATCATATTATTCGAACCTCCACAGTCGGTCATATGTCGGAAGTAGGTATGAATCCAGACTGTCATGATTGGTTGCAGAGGGCTAAGGTGATGGACATGGCTACAACAATCATGAGTGCTCATAAGTTCTGAGCATTGGACTCAACCCACGCTCATTGGAATCACTTCATGGAATTTATCTCGAGTGATCGTGAGATTTTAATATAATATAAGTCTTTAAACCTAGATATATGATTTGTTACTTATGAGTTGGTTATGCATTGATTGTACGAAAACGCATTGGTAACTCGATGTTATAAAACGTGCTCTTGTGTATAATTCAATGAGTGGTAGAACAAAAATATGAGTCAAATTTTATCTGTTCCTTCTTGGATTAGAAGTTGATATCTGGGCCCCTCGATTGTTTTGTTTTGACCTATGTACCGGGCCCGATCAGAACTAAGTTGATGTGTTCAATTAAGTTCTTTGTCAAACAAATCGGAAATCGGGAAATAAACTGCTGGACAATAAGTAAGACATTGTTCCATGTATTTGTCCGATTGATATCTCGAACAAAGGATTATATGATCACTTATCTTAGATGGCGTAACATCATCTTCTCATTTCCGAGATAACTTGAAAGAGCTACAATTGTTGATCGGTTCCTGAAGTCATACTTGCAGTTCTAGTTATTAGACTTATTCAAGTGGGAGACTGTTGGATAAGGTGTCTAAGTCCATAACAATTTCTGGTATGTACTTGACCCGACCCAGCATGGTCCATTTGGGTTGCAAGGCACCACGCAATTGGATAGACTAAATGATAGAAATAACACTTGGGGATTATTAATATATTATAAGTTCTAATATATTAATAATATTATTTAATTAGTTTGATCAAGAATTAATTTAGAATTAATTATGTGATCAAAAGATAACTAATTAAATATATGGGTTGATTATGTAAATCATCCATAACTTGTATAGTGGGCTAAAAGGCTCCATGGATTATCAAGTTGGGTTCCACCCATAGGATGCTCCATGGATGCTCCATGGGAGTTACAAACCCATGGGTCATGGAAATGAAGAGTCATGACACATTACGGTTTACATGGTGTAACCCTAGATGTGTCAACACTATATAAAGAACATATTCTCCACCAAAATTGGCTACACATAAGAAACAAGAGGGCTAGGCTGATTTTAGAAGTGTGCACTCTCTCTAAAGTCATTCCAAAAGCGTTTGGTGTTGTGTGAAGCATTTGAGGCATCACACTTGGGGTGCTAGGCTCACAAGGTTTCAAGGATCATAAGCAACAACAAGGTATGTTATTCTATCTTTCATTCAAGTTTAAAATTGTTCCCCATGTATGGTTGATAGGAATATGACCTTGGAATTCAACTTTGCATGATTATTAGACGAACATAGATCTAAGGTTATTAGGGTTGCATGTACACTTAGGAAGTGTTAGAATGCTCAAAAACCATCAGTTTTCTCTTCAAAAACATGCTTATCAACTCACCATCTTTATGCTGATATACTTTCAAAACTACTTGTATTCTCAGGAAATCATTAGACAGGTTGCATGTACACTTAGGAAGTGTTAGAATGCTCAAAACCCATCAGTTTTCTCTTCAAAAACATGCTTATCAACTCACCATCTTTATGCTGATATACTTTCAAAACTACTTGTATTCTCAGGAAATCATTAGACAGGTACCACCTGGAGTTTTGAGAAGTCGGAGCATATAGAGTCTCGTTTTATTCTTTTGATTATACTTTTGATGTATAAGAACGAGAATAAAAACAGATGTACTCATATATGTATTCAACGTAATGGTTGTGTTTACTATGATTACTATGATACAATTGTTGTGATACTATACATGAAGTCATCCACCCCCGAACGTTTCCGCCATTCCGGTTTGGGGTTGTGACATTATATACTACTTGTGGGTTATTCTCATACTGTAACACCCATAAAATTGAAGCCACTTTAAGACATTTTAACCCATTTAAAACCACTAAGTTATTACAACTTGTTTTCAAAATAGTTTAAACATTAGAGTATCCCCAAAACCAAATCACAAAATCATAAAATATGAGGAGCGTTACGATCATGCCTTTGCCTTGTCCCGATCACCTGATGTACCTGAAAGACTAAACTGAAAACCATAAGCTCGAAAAGCTTAGTGAGTTCCCCCTAAAATACCCATACACACATAAACATACACATACAACAATGAACAGGATACTATGGGTCCAATCAACCATCTGGTTGGAATGCCCTAGGCCCTCAACCGTCGAGTTGGAATGCAAACATACTACGAGTCCAATCATCCTCGGGATGGAATACTCTCGGCTCACAACCATCATGTTGGAATGCCCACACACCTATACATACAATAACTACTATGGGTACAATCATCCCTCGGGATGGAATACCCCAGGCCCACAACCATCGGGTTGGAATGCCCACCTAATATGAGTCCAATCATCCTACCGGGGTGGAATACTCCTGGCCCACAACCATCGGGTTGGAATGCCCACCTACTATGAGTCCAATCATCCTACCGGGATGGAATACTCCTTGCCCACAACCATCGGGTTGGAATGCCCACGCACTAGCAAACATGTGCACCCAAACATTTGCACCTATCAAATAATCATATAATAGTCTACAAGACAACATGCTAGGGCCCTATCATCCTACTGGGATGGAATAGCCTTTTTTCTATAGCTCAACACGTGCACATATAACAGGTAATCTACTACCAGCATACAGACAGTCAGACCAACTACTGGTCAATAAGCATAGCCACATATAACAATCCTATCTACCAGGATGCTAACTAATATATTACAACAGTAACTATCTCAACTAACAAATCAAAGGGCCGGCCTTAGTGACTTAGACCATTGGGTATAGTGAGGATGACTCACCTAGCAATTATCGAACCAAACCACGAAAGCACTAACCCGAAGCACTGCTCCATACTCCAACACATGATGCCATCAATGGACCATGACATAAATATCCAAAATACCATAACACCCCTGAAGGTCAAAAAGGTCAAAGTAAAAGTCCTGGCTAAAGTCAACCTTCCTAATTGACTCTACTCGCCGAGTCAACCCATCGACTCGTCGAGTTCCCAACTATAGAAAGCGCTTATATCACAACTCGACTCGCCGAGTCACCCCATGACTCGTCAAGTTCAACAATCTCTGAGTCCTATCATGTCCAACTCACTGAATCACCACTAAACACGCTGATCTGAGTCTTAACTAGAAGAGGTTGGGGTTTTGCGTTCTGACTCGCCAAGTCCAAGAACAGACTCGCTGAGTCCTCGGAAAATCTTCAACAGACTCGTCAAGTTGTTCCTCCAACTCGTCGAGTCCATGCCTATCTTCAACAGACTCTCCGAGTCCAAGAACAGACTCGTCGAGCCTCTTCAATCCTTTATTCATGCAGAGGCTTTTCGAGTCTTGCAGGGGCTCCAAACTGTAGATCCAGTCTTCTAGGGCATGACTCTCACGTAAAGTTGCAAACTTTACGTGGAAACAAGGAGTTATAAGCCCAAATCACTCTAGGGCTATGGTTTAAGAGAAAGGGGCTTCACCAACAACTCCATGACAGATGCTTTATGACTTTCTAGATCAACACAGGTATATATCTAAAGTAGCAACCTCAGATCTAAACTCTAAACCCGAAATAGGTCTCTATCATACCAAAATGGCTCCAAATCTCATTCTTGAATAGATATAAATGCAACAGAGTCAATGTAACAGCTTGTTACCTCTAAAATGTGCCCAAGCTGAAGTAGATTCTGGATCTACACTAATCCCTTGATGCTCTACCCTTTGACCTACAAGCCTTCTTTGCTAGAATCTCCTTCCAAAGCTTCCAAGTTCACTCCAAAGGCTCACACACGATTCTAGGGTTTTCTGACTCTCAAGGAGTGACAAAGAGGATGAGGTGAGCACTTAAGGTCCTTTAAATGGGATGCAAACCCTAAGATTAGGGTTTTCTCTTCCCAGCACCAACTCGTCGAGTCCAGTTTCCGACTCGGTGAGTTGGTCACTTAATTCACGACCAAATCCCGCTCCGACTCGACGAGTACTCGCACCTACTCGTCGAGTAGCTTCATCAATGTACACTTCAAGCCCTTATATCATACTTCTGAAATTCGGGATGTTACACATACTCTTGATACCATTTTATAATTCATTTGTATATTTTTATTTTATCATCTCGTTTAATTCTTTCATATTAAAACTTGATAAAAAATAAGTTTAATGCCCTAATATGCACAAGTCATATGGTTATACATATTATGTTAATGAAGAAGACAAGTTAAAAATGTTCATCTATCAAAATTTAGATGTAAGTTCTTAACGATGCTTTTATTTGTTTCGACAAATATTATAACATTGGATTCATCAACTTACTCTTATCTAACATTTTTATTTCCACAAGTGCTTGTAAATATGCCTAACATTTTATAAAATTCTTATGTGCATCAATTACTAACCACAACATTTTTAACAACTTTATTTGTAAAGATTTTTTTTATAGACATTGACATTTATAATTTTTTTATGTAGCATCAACTTTGCATGCATGTAACATATAAAAAATTTAGCCATCAATTTATATCAAAATACTCAATTATGTATCTCCCCAAAACGAATAAAATGTAAAACGGGGCATAAAGACTCACATTTGGTGCGTGATTCTCGAGTTTAGACAGGAGGTTCGGTGAGGTTTTTGCTTCGTTCAAGACCTGGTATCTTCACCAAACAATAAACAAATCTAAATTTAGATGATTGGAACTCACAAAGATGCTCAGAACAGCAAGTTTTTAGATTTTTAAGGTGAAATAAACTCACCAAAACAACTACAGAATCTGTCAACGAAAATGGGGTGCCGGAGATGTTTCCGAAAAGTTTCTCGCCTCCTTTTCTTCTTGTTCCAACAGCTATTATAGAGGAAAAATAGGTGGCAACAAGATCGATCAAAGGGAGGGTGTTTGGTTGTCTCGAGGAGTGGTTAAACAGGGAAGAACTCTGAGAGGCTGTTGCCTCTCTTCTCACCAGTAAAACAACCAACAAACACCTCCGTTGGATGTGTTCCTTGACAAAATCGAAGTTAGGCTAGAAGAGAAGGAGAGAAAAAGGTTTGAAGGGTGTTTTTGGGCTTCCATTTTCGTCCATGAAGAGTGTTGGCAAGGACCGTGGTGGTGGAATTTGCATTGGTTGCACTTAGGAAGTTTCCCATTATATGAGCTTGTGGGGGCAGGTTTGGCAGGTACAGTCATAGCGTGGGCCGCTACTACTTGTTGTTTCTTGGGGTTATCCTGGAGGGTTTGTCCCCTCCTCTTGTTCCAAGGCGTACTCTGGCCCTGAGCCTCCTTAGATGGATTTGCGGTTGCTGCAATGGTACCCTGTTTTATTCCGTGGTTGATGAGTCGTTGAGCCAGGCGTTTAGCGCTGTTGTAGGTAATAGGGTTGGAAGCTAGGACACGACCTTGAATCTGGGGTGACAACCCCCAAATGTACCTTTCAACCTTCTTTGATTCTGGGTTGACCATGGTAGGGCACAATGCAGCGAGGTCATTGAACCTAGCTGTGTAGGCGACTAGGTCAGACCTAGTCATTTTCAGAATCCAGAGCTCCTGCTCAAGCTTTTGCACTTCGCCTCTTGGGCAGTATTCTTCCAGTAGTAGAACCTTCAGATCCTCCCAACTCATGGCGTTGGCGATAGTGAGCGTCACCGAATTCACATGGCTTTTCCACCAAGTAAAGGCTCGATCTATGAAGGTGCAAGCAGCGAATTTAACGTTGCTTGCTTCTTGGCAAGAGCAGATCTCAAAAACTGTTTTGGTCTTTTCGAAGCATTGCATTAGCGCAATGACTCCTCCAATTCCATTAAAAGTTTTTGGCTTAGCGTTAGAGAACTCCTTCTAAGTACATTCTCTTACTTGACCACGACCAGTGCCATGATTTGAATGATTCGTGCTGCTACCTGCCCCTCCATTTCTGTTGGAGTTTATTTGCGAGAGGGTTGCAATTACTGCTGCTGTGATAGCAGCCTGGACCATGGCCGGATCATACGTTGGTGGTGGAGGTGGTGCCGTACCTGGTCTGGGCCTTAGGTTTGGACGAGGAGGCATCGCGCTGCCAAAAGAAAATGAAAGATTTATAAGTTTTGGTAGTTTAGAGTTGAATGATATTGAGTTAACTTTTAATAGTTCTAAGAAATTGGGTTTGACCGACACAGGGTTTTGAGCTTGAAAATAAAGTTTAAATAGATGTACTTATGAATTGAACGAACTACACATAATTAACAACAAGAAAAGGGATATGCCCTTATATATATTCAACATAAAGTTGTGTTACATCTGAGTCTAGACAAAAGTTCTTGACCTTTCTAAAGGTCTTCGACTACAGAAAATTTTAAAGAAAATAATACTTTTATCCGAAGTCCTAATTTATAACAAAAATTGAGAGTCGGGAAAGTACTACTTGCGGTGCGGTTTGCGCTTGGAGCTCAACTCCGTGTCAGACTGCTTTGACTCCATGAGGCGCCTATCAAACGCAGCTTGCTGTTCCCTCAATTCTGTGAAGACTGCATTTGCTTGTGCTTGGAATGCTTCGGCGCGAAGGTGGATGTCGTTCTGCAACATCTCTAGGCGGTTGATGTCGGCCGTGTGGATTTGTACTTCCACGTTGACCTCTCGGATTCGGTTGGCTTGCACTCCGGATTGATAGCACTGGTTGGAAAGTTTGCCAACCATGACCGGAAGTGCTCGGTCTGCTGATCCCCCACCTCTGACATCATAGAAGTCTTGCACATGTCGTAAGGAGGTCGTAAGCTTTGTTGTTGGCTCCAATGATGGAGGTGACTTCCCCACATAGGAGTGGGTCCTTGGAAGTTCCTCACGTGGACGAGAGGTTATGGGATTGGTGGATTGATAATTTCTAGCTCCGAATCTGTGTCAGAGTCATCTCCTTCCTCCAACTCTATAGGCTCTTCGTCTTCTTCAGGATCTTCTTCGATCCATCCTCCATTACCTTGGTTGGGGTAGTAGGGGTCATTGGGGTGATGGAATCCTGCCATTTAGTCTGTACGAGAATAGGGTTAAGAATTTAGTATAAGCTAGAGCACATGAAACTTACCCTTAAGTTTAATGGTTGATGACAACACAAAAACTCCCTTAGTATTATGTAATGATGTGCTTTTGGTAAGTTTTAAAATCGTTGTCCATTGCAGACACTCCTTGGCATATGTTAGTCATCTCTCGGACAAATATAGTTGATCAGGCTATATTCTTCCCAGTTCCGATTACATGTCCCAATGCGTACCTGTACTGCACAACTTATTTATAATACTTCTAGAGTTATTCGATATGAAACTGTTATTAGAATGAAATGAGTGCATGCTTACCTTAAAACTAAATAAATTTAATTTCAAAAGTATGACTTTTCTCAGAGTGTTTTTGCCCAGTTGAGTTTATAGTTGTATACCAAAAAGAAATGGTTTTGATATACTTAATTCCCTATAAACAAAGCTCTGATACCAATCTGTCACACCCACAAACCAGAACGGCGGAAACGTTCGGGGGCGGAGGACATCATATTCAATATCATAACAGTTCATAGAAAGGAAAGTACACACCACCATACATATATAAAGGTTATAAAAATGTTTACATAATTGTATTCATTACATGTTCAAAAGATAAATACATAAAAATCTTTCAAAAAGAAGTAATTAACGCCAGCGCGTCAATCCCAAAAGTTGATTTCCAAACCTGCTTAGCGGTTCCCTGAGAATACAAGTTATTTCAAGGAGAAAGTGTCAACAATTAACTTGGTGAGTTCATGAGTAGTGTTTTGAGAAAATGTACGCCATTCTAAAGTTTGCGTATGTTTTCCAGAAAACGCAGTATTTCAAATGTAAAGAGTTATGGTTTGTTGTGTTGTAAATAAATGTATTAGATCCAGAAAATCCCATATTTTCCCTAATGGTTGAGATATGAATTGTTGTGTTTTCCAAGAAAATCCCTTATTTTATTATAAAAGTATGAAATGCATATGAATGTTCGTGTTATAAGTTGTAAATAATTGCATCAGGAAAACCCCTTATTTTCCTATTAGTTGTTTGGTTTGTATACAGGAAAAACCCTTATTTTCCTAACATAACTGGCAGTCTCTAAGACCGAAAATTGCAAGTAACCGATGTTCTTAAAAGTTGTGTCATAGTTTTATATAATAAAGCTATACGAAGATCGCATTTGTTAGATGAAGAATAGTTTTAATACCTACTCGTTCATAAAAGCATAATACCATAATAATTGTATATCCGATGAGTTTTATAACCATACTAAACATAATATGCCTGTAACGACGTTCTTCAGGCGTCGCAGCGTTATGACAACTGTCACCCCAAAGGACGGACTGTAGCTAACAGTCAGGGCGCGGGATCATGACTTCCCGTATAGATCTATACACATTTACATGTTCTCCTAACGGGAGACTCTAGTTATAGACAGGACTTGCGGCATTACTTTCTAATAAGAAAGTAGTGTTTGAAGATATACACGTCTCATGGATTCTCAACTAAGTCTTTATTAAAGTGATAGTTTTGTATGCAAAGTTTATCCTTTTTCACAATGTTTGAGAAAGCATAAATCATAAGTTTTTAGAATGTATAAAACGACTTAGCAACGAAAGGTACTTTGAAATCACTATATACTTTGTATAAGTCTAATGCACGCAAAGTATGACAAGAGTTTTCCATAGTAGTAAGGAATTACAAGTGAGTATGTTTACTTGTATTCCCCCCCCCCCCCCCTTATAGAGTATAAAAGCATTTAAAATGTATTTAAAGTGTGTTTGAGAGGGGTATGAACTCACTTGATTGATTAAAGAAGGTGTGACGAAAATCGAGCAGAACTTTGGCTTGAAAAGGCGGATTTTCTCGGGATTTCTCGGGAGTACAATCGACCTTCGGGACATGCACAAAATGACCAGGGCTTCGGGGTAGTGCGAGCACGGAAAACAAGGCAAAACCCAAGAAGAGTGAGAGAGAATGAGCAATTTTTCCGGGAACCCTCGCATCCATTTTATAGGAGGCTGGAACCGCCTCGGTACGCGGGGCGTACGCGTACGTCACGCATGACCGAGTCCTCGACTGCCTCGGACTTCGGATAGGACGGGGGGGGGGGGGGGGGGGGGGGGGTAGGCTCGCATAGGGGCGACGTGGAAAATCCAAGGCCAAGGCCTTGAGTACGTTGGGCGTACTCGTGTACTCGGGGCGTACTTGTGTGACTCAGACTTTGGATAATACCGAAGTTTTGAATAAAAATATATATTAATTATTTATCAAACTTCAAAAATTAATATATCCTTCATACGAACTCCGTTTTCGATGTTCTTTATATCCACGCGTAGGTGAGACTAAGATCTACAACTTTCGTTTAGATTCCGTAGGCAAATTCCGAAATTATTTTTATTATTTATTTATTAAAATGACGTGATTAAGGAATTTCTTTAAAAATTCATAACTTTTTCATACGATGTCAGATTTGAGCGATCTTTTTATGCACGTTTGTAGTTTAACGATGTCTATGACTTTCATTTAGACATCTAAGGTCAAAAAGTGTTTTATTGAAACTTTGCGTTTTTACGTAACCTCGTATCGCCGATTTTTGTCGGAAAAACTTAGAATGGTCATAACTTCTTCGTTATAACTCGGATTTTTGTGTTATTTATATGTTTGGAAACCATAAGACGATATTTACTACATAGCGTACTCCAAACAGAGTTTTTGAATCACATTGATCTATCTCCATAGATCCTTATTATGCACGTGTCTTGTATCTCCCATGTATATAATAGGAAAACAAGTTAGAATATAGTTTCCTATAAATCGTACATTGTCTATGTACAATACAAGGGTGACCACAGTGCTCCTACTAGCACTGACATATATATAGCTTATTTGTGTTTCTCGAAATTCAAACTACTTGAACTTTTTTCATTGAAACAAAGATTCCAATTACTCCCACTAGCTTTGACATATGTGTGGCTCATCTTTATTTCTGAAAATTCAAACTTTTTGAACTTTCTTATTGAAATAATGATCCATCTGCGAGATGCTTATTTCGGTCCATAAATGAACTTGTTAAGCTTACACATCCTTCAAAACCTATCTTGGTTTAATTATGTGTCACACCCCGAAAGCCGAAGGCGGAAAACATTTCCGGGGTTGACTACCACGTTGAGTATCAAATCCAATGCACATAGTAAGTAAAGTAAAGCAACCATTACATTACATAATAAAAGTTTTACAGTTGTTCAAAAGTAAAGTTTGTACAGTGGTGATACATAGTAGATATAGACAAAGTGAAACGGATCTTTATGTACTCCGTCTTCGAGCAAAAGGATCTCCGGGTACCTGTTCTAACGTCGACCTGAGAACACAAGCGGTTTGCAAATCAGCATAAAGCTGGTGAGTTCATAAGCGGTTTTGTTTTATGAAAATGTATCGGTTTCCTTTCTGTATCTGAAATGTTATGTTCACCAAGAAAATCCCGTATTTTCTTAACGTTGGTTATTGTTTCACAAATGTAAAGTATAGTAAGTTTGTACACTGAAAATATGTTTATTCATGTGAAAATGTATAGTTGGTTATCTGACTGGTTGAACTGTTCTGTTTACTTATCATGTGTTACCAGGAAAGTCCCATACTTTCCTTATTGTATGTTACAAATTGTAAAAGATGTAATGTTATACAGTTTGTTACTCTTTCTAGTTATGTAAATGTTACCCAGGAAAGCCCCATGCTTTCCTGCATGTATGTATCTAATGTAAACGATGTTAAAGATGTAAAAGATGTAATCGTGATTAGGTTCTATGTTTTCCCCAGGAAAGTCCTGTACCTTCCTGAATGTTGATTACAGTAAGTAAAAGATGTCAAAGATGTCAAAGATGTAAACGATGTATAAAGTAATCCATTATTACTGTAAGTAAATCTCTGTTATCCTAATTGCGAGTTCCATAACCATACAATAGACTGAAACCTGTGGCAATAAGTAGTCCACATGTGGCAATAAGTCGTCCACATACTTATGACTTTCGTCACCCTTGAACCATTTCGGTTCGGCTGTAGCTAGCAGCCAGGTGTGGGGTAGTCAGCCCCGTATAGATCTATACACTCAAGTCACGCTCTCTAAATACCAGAGATTCTGGTTATGGGTGTAGTCCTCCACTCGCGTAATCTGGGTGGAGTGTTCTCCGAGGACGTGTCTCCAATCATACAGGAATAACAAATTTACTAGTAATAATATGATAGTCCTCCACTCGTATATGTGTGGGGAGTGTTACCGAGGACAAAACAGTGTACAGGTATTATGTTCAAATGTTTTAACATCGTGCTTTTAACTGATAAAATGTGGAAAAACCATTTGTGAAATACATGTAAAACATACTAGTTTAAAGATTTATTTCACAAATATATGTTACGTGATCTGTATGTTCGATCTGTTATCAGTTGTAATATCAGTTATAAAAGCATAAGAATATGAAACACACATTTGAAAACATGTTTTGAGTACAAGAATTTCCTTGTACTTTGCTTGTGTTCCCCCCTGAAAACAGTGGAAAACAGTGAAAAAGGGTAGGGGTATGAACTCACCGGACTCGGAAACGTGTCGGTTTTGAATGCTAGACGTTGGTTCGGGGTTTGATTACACGCGATGATCCTATGTAAAATGATATAATGTCCATATATATACAATTAGAGATACATTCACTAATAATATGGGACATTACACTCCAATGAGGTTAAACACCTCAAAACGAGCGTACGGAGTGACCCGGGTGACATCTTCGGACTTGTAATGGCACTAGGGACTTAGGACTTGAGTTTACTCCCTAAGAGTAAACATTTTAAAGAGTTTACAACCATAAAACACACACATACATGAGTTTACGGCCATAAACTCATGTGGGTGTGGTTTTGATGGTTTAAGGGCTCAAATGGACATAGGGGTTGCTAGAATGGATTATCTAAATTGCCTTGGAACACTTGGAATGAATTTAAATCATCAAAATGATTATTTTTATGGGAGTTTACGGCCTAATATAGGCTCCTGGCCGTAAACTCCTTAATCTTCATGAAAATGGTGTTAAATGTTGTTAAAACAAATCACATGTGATTAATAGGATTATTCCAAGACTTTACATGAGTTTTATGGGACATTTGAGAGGTGTTATGAAGTTTACGGCCCATGAGACCCTCCTCATGGCCGTAAACTCTTATATAGGGTCATACAAAGTGTTTCAAGGTCTAAAACTTGCATAGAAGGACTTCTAAAATTCATCTAAAGGCTTTAGGGGTGTTTAGTTTGCATTCTAACACCAAAAATCTTGGAGTTTACGGCCCAATAACAAGCCTTGGCCGTAAACTCTTATAAATCCCACAAATGATGTGTTTTAGGCCCTTAAAGTATTTTTGGTTGGTCCCTTGATTTATTCCAAGGCTTTTGGTGGTGTTGGATGGCTTTCTAACACCTTAGAATTGGATTTATGTCAAATTTTGGGGAGTTTACGGCCCAAGCACATTCCTTAGCTGTAAACTCACATAAGTCTCCCAAAATTCATGTTTCAAGTGTTCAAATGCTTAAACCAAAGTCCTATAATTCATATCTAAGCCATAGGAGTGATTTGGAAGGGTTTTAGGGCATGAAAAACCCCTTTTACATGAGTTTACGGCCTAAGCTTATGCCTTGGCCGTAAACTCCTTCAAATGGCTCAAAATCAAAGTTTCAAATGTTCTAAGTCCATATCTTGAAGTCCCATAGCCATATCTAAAGTCCAATTGAGTTTAGGAAGGAGTTTAAGAGCTTAAAACCCCATTTAATGGAGTTTACGGCCCAAGCTTGTTCCTTGGCCGTAAACTCAAGTTCTTGGTCCCAAAACTCAATTAATTCATCAATTTGAATGCTAAAGGTGTTGAATAACATGTTAGGGAGGTTACCTTAAAGATTTGAAGCCTTAAACTTGAAATTTGGATATTAATTCTAGCTTGAGGAGAGAGGTTGTAAGAGTTTAGTGAGAGATTGGCCAAAGGCTTCAAATGAAGTCTTGAACACGTTTATATAGTGTTTAAGTTTTGGACACGGTGGAATTCTACCCGTACCGGTGTTAGACGAGGCTTTTGGTCGTACCCGATTGAGTTACCGTAACCCGATACGGTAATTTCTAGAAATATTCCGATCACTAAAGTTGGGTGCTAAAATGATTTCTAAATGTATTAAGACACCCATTAAGTCATTTTAAATGTGTACTAAATAATGACTTAATTAAACGGAAGATCGGAAATCGAAATGGAAACGACGATTGGTTGTGCGAATTGTACTACGAAAAAAAATTACAGTAAAAATGATACGGAAATTTCGGATTGTTACATTATCCCCGCGTTAAAGGGAATTTCGTCCCGAAATTCAAGTTTAGAACATAAGACGAGATACAAATCATGGATAAGAAAAGAGTTGTGGATACTTCTGTTTCATTGAATCTTCCCATTCCCAAGTGAATTCCGGTCCCCGCTTGGCATTCCAGCGAACCTTCACTAACGGGATGCGACTTTGTTTTGTATGTTTGACTTCTCGATCCATGATTTCGATCGGTTCCTCTACAAAGTTGAGGTTTTCATTGATCTCGATCTCGTCTAAGGGAATTGTTAGGGTTTCATCGGATAGGCACTTTTTGAGATTTGAAA
Organism: Lactuca saligna; assembly: GCF_052625555.1. Classification (NCBI taxonomy): domain Eukaryota; kingdom Viridiplantae; phylum Streptophyta; class Magnoliopsida; order Asterales; family Asteraceae; genus Lactuca; species Lactuca saligna. Next base: position 90,695,246 of record NC_136417.1, on the reverse strand, counting down.
TATGGAAGACAGGATGAATGTTACTGAGTTCGTGAGGTAAATGTAGTTTATAGGCAACTGGACCGATCCTGGAGAGGATCTCAAAGGGCCCAATGTACCTCGGATTAAGTTTCCCACGCTTACCAAAGCGTACAGTGCCTTTCCAGGGCGAGACTTTTAACAGGACACGGTCTCCAACCTGGAATTCTAGTGGTTTCCGACGATTATCAGCGTAACTCTTTTGACGATCACGTGAGGCTTTCAGTCGGTTACGGATTTGAATGATCTTTTTGGTGGTTTCACGGATGATTTCAGGACCAGTGAGAGCACTATCGGGGACTTGACTCCTGGCTAACTGTGTATCCCCCACCTCGACCCAGCACAGAGGGGATCTGCACTTACGACCGTATAGGGCTTCGAACGGAGCAGCCCTAATGCTGGTGTGATAACTGTTGTTGTACGAGAACTCGATCAAGGATAGATGTGTATCCCACGACTTTCCAAAGTCAATGACACATGCCCGTAGCATGTCCTCCAGGGTTTGGATTGTTCTCTCACTCTGTCCATCGGTCTGAGGATGATACGTCGTGCTCATATCTAGTTTGGTTCCAAGGGCTTTCTGAAGGGATTGCCAGAATCTGGAGGTAAACCTACTATCTCGATCAGAGATAATGGATACAGGTACACCGTGTAGACGTACTACCTCCTGGATGTAGATTCGCGCGAGTCTCTCCATCTTGTATGATTCTTTGATCGGGATGAAGTGAGCGGATTTTGCCAAACGATCGACAATTATCCAAATGGTATCGTACCCACTAGAACACTTGGGTAGTTTGGTGATGAAGTCCATGGTAATCATCTCCCATTTCCACTCGGGAATCTCGGGTTGTTGGAGTAGACCTGAAGGCTTCTGATGTTCGACTTTGACTTTGGCGCAAGTCAGACACTTGCCCACAAATGTAGCTATCTCAGCTTTCATGTTCGGCCACCAGTATTGTTGTTTGAGATCCAGGTACATCTTGTCCGAACCCGAGTGAACAGAGTATTTGGTTCTGTGTGATTCCTCCATGACTATTTCCCTGAATCCTCCGGACTTGGGAATCCAGATTCGATTCATGAAACAGTGAACTCCGTCATCTCTGATCTCAAGTTTCTTTTCCATCCCTCTCAAGGTTTCATCTGACACGTTCTTGGGTTTGAGGGTTGTATATTGAGCTTCTCGGATTTTCATGGGTAAGTTGGAATGGATGGTCATCGTCTGGTTCCTCACTTTGTGGCCTGCACTATCCTTTCGGCTAAGGGCATCTGCTACCACATTGGCCTTGCCGGGGTGGTAACGGATTTCACACTCATAATCACTGAGTAATTCTATCCATCGCCATTGCCTCATGTTTAAGTCTTTTTGATTAAAGATGTGTTGCAAACTCTTGTGATCAGTGAAGATCGTGCATTTGGTTCCGTAGAGATAATGTCTCCAAATCTTCAATGAGAAGATTACTGCTCCTAGTTCCAAGTCATGTGTGGTATAGTTGACCTCGTGTGCTTTCAGCTGTCTAGAGGCATAGGCAATCACCTTTCCTCTTTGCATAAGCACGCAGCCTAAACCTTGATTAGACGCATCACAGAAGACAACGAAATCTTCTGTCCCTTCGGGTAAAGACAGAACAAGCGCGCTGCATAAGGCTTTCTTTAATGTTTGGAATGCGATTTCTTGTTTATCACTCCAACAAAAGGGTACACCTTTCTGTGTTAGAGTGGTTAAAGGTTTGGCAATTTTGGAAAAGTTCTGAATGAATCGTCGATAGTAGCCGGCGAGACCCAAGAATTGACAAATTTTGTGGGTGTTTTCGGTGCCGACCAACTCTCTATCGCTTTAATCTTGGAAGGATCTACATGAATACCCTCCTCGCTTACCACATGACCGAGGAAAGTTACCTTCCGTATCCAGAATTCACATTTGGAAAATTTCGCGCATAGCTTTTCGGATCTAAGGGTTTCCAACACTAGCCTCAAGTGTTGCTTGTGGTCTTCCTCGCTTCGAGAGTAAACGAGAATGTCGTCAATGAACACTATGACGAATTTGTCTAAGAAGGTACGGCACACTCGGTTCATCAGGTCCATGAACACAACCGGTGCATTGGTTAGACCGAAGGGCATCACTACGAATTCGTAGTGTCCATACCGAGTCCTAAAAGCTGTCTTGGGAACATCATTCTCCTGGACTCGTAACTGGTGGTACCCTGACCGCAGATCTATCTTAGAAAAGTAGCTGGCTCCCTGGAGTTGATCGAAGAGGTCGTCTATTCTTGGAAGAGGATATCGGTTCTTGACGGTTAACTTGTTCAGTTCACGATAGTCGATACACATCCGAAAGGATCCATCTTTCTTTTTGACAAACAGAATCGGAGCTCCCCAGGGTGAGGAACTTGGTCTAATGAATCCTTTACTGAGCAACTCGTTGAGTTGACTGGATAACTCCTGCATTTCTGCCGGAGCTAAGCGATACGGAGATTTTGCTACGGGAGTAGCTCCAGGAATCAGGTCAATACGGAACTCGACCTGTCGTTCGGGAGGAATTCCTGGAAGTTCTTCGGGAAACACATCGGGAAAATCACAGACTTCGGGGATGCTCGTGAGGTCTTTAACTTCTTGTTTCTCGTTGATCACATGAGCTAAGAATGCAACACACTCCTTCCGAAGGAGCTTTCGAGCTTTGATGCAAGAAATGATATGAAGGTTGGAACTGGGTTTGTCGCCATAGATTACGAGAGTTTGATCTGAAGGAAGATTGAGACGGATAGCTTTTTTGTAACAGAGAATGTCAGCATGATTGGGACTCAACCAATCCATGCCAATGATAACATCAAAGCTCTTAATGGAAACGGGCATGAGATCTATAGGAAATGAGTGATCATTTAGGGTAAGCGTACAACCTATGAATACATCGTTAGCGCTTTCTTTCTCACCGTTAGCCATCTCAACGGTAAACATTTCAGTTAGTGGTTGAGGATTTGGTTTTAGATTATGTTTGAATGCATGACTAACAAAACTCCTTTCAGCACCCGAATCGAAAAGAATACTAGCATATGAGTTGTCAAGAAGGAACGTACCCGAAACAACGGTGGGATCAGCAACTGCTTCCTCCCGTCCCATGGTTAGAACCCTTCCAGTGTTATCGGCAGTTGACTTCTTGGGATAGTTCCTTTTAAAGTGCCCAACTTCTCCACAATTGTAGCAGGCTTGACTAACACCTGCTCCCGATGATTGGTTGGCTGATTGGGTAGGAATTCTGCAGTATCGAACTGTGTGCCCTTTCTTACCACAGTTGGTGCAAGACAATTCTCGACAGGGACCAGGATGATGATGGTATTTACACTTGTCACACAGAGGGAGGTTACCAGCATATTTACTGGTAGGAGTTGATGCTGTGGATCCCATGGCAGAAACAGCAGCAACAGGAGTAGTAGTAGCAGCATGGACTGCTACCGTCTGTTGTTTCTTGGATGATCCTTGAGAATATTGACCCTTCTTCTTCTTCCAGAATTTCCTCTTTTCACCACTCCTTTGAGTCGGCTCAGAAGTGGTAGTGATTTCCTTAACATCGTCGCTGTGATCAATCAGAATTTGAGCTAAAGTCTTGGCACTATCATAAGTATCCGGACGAGCAGCCAAAACGTGACTCTTTATTGGTTGAGATAATCCCCAAACGAACCTTTCGATCTTTTTGTTTTCAGGAGTGACTAACCCCGGGCAGAGAAGTGCGAGATCATCAAATCGGGAAGTATATGCAGCAATGTCGGAACCTTTCATCTTCAGGTTCCAGAGCTCGTGCTCTAATTTCTGCATTTCACCACGGGGGCAGTACTCAGCAATAAGAAGTTCCTTCATGGCCTCCCAGCCCATGGCATTGGCTACAGGTAAGGTCAGAGATTTGACTCGGCCATTCCACCAAGTCAAGGTTTTATCAACGAATGTACAGGCTGCGAATTTGACTTTATCAGACTCCGCACAAGCACAGATTTCAAAGATATACTCAATTTTCTCGAACCATCGAGATAAGGAAATGACACCTCCAGCGCCATTAAAAGATGTTGGTTTCGCATTCATGAAATCCTTGTAGGAACCCCCTCTTTGGTGTCCCTGGCTACCCTCAGGGTTTTGAGATTGAGTACCACCACCTGAACCACTAGGGTTCATTTGTGACATAGCTGCTACCATCGCAGCGGTCATCATCGTCTGGAGCGATGTTAGATCGAACTGGGGAGGAGGTGGCGGCGAGGAAGGATTGTTGTTGTTCTTGGAGCTAGGTCTCTTTCGGGGAGGCATCTTGATCTAATAAGATCAAGGAAAAGAGGATGGTAAGTCCTCTACATTGAATCGATAGATATGACAGTTATATGATTCGAGCAAGCGATAAAGCAGGAAAGAGTTATCGAACAGATAATTTATCGCTAAGAGTAATCACAGAAAACCACTCGAATGAGGATCACTACAGAGGATCGAGATCGAGAAATACTCCCATAGTATTTCATGAATTGTTTACGACAATGATTCGATGTTGGGATATTAGGGTAAGTTTTAGGCATGCCACATACCACAGTCACTCCCAAGCACATGTTGGCCGTGTCTCGAATGAATATAGTTGGCCAGGCTATATTGACCCTAGACACGACTACATAACTACCCAGGTTTAACCGTAGTACACAACACCCATTTACTTATGTTCTGTTCTACTTGTGGTTACGGATGACGACGGTTCGGTATACTTATATACTTTTGAAAATACTTGTAGTTTGAAGATACTTTTAACTCAGAGCACTTAGGCCCCTTTAGTGTTTATAGTTTTATACCATGTAAGGTTTGGTATACTTCATTCACTATAAACAAGGGCTCTGATACCAATCTGTCACACCCCGAAAGCCGAAGGCGGAAAACATTTCCGGGGTTGACTACCACGTTGAGTATCAAATCCAATGCACATAGTAAGTAAAGTAAAGCAACCATTACATTACATAATAAAAGTTTTACAGTTGTTCAAAAGTAAAGTTTGTACAGTGGTGATACATAGTAGATATAGACAAAGTGAAACGGATCTTTATGTACTCCGTCTTCGAGCAAAAGGATCTTCGGGTACCTGTTCTAACGTCGACCTGAGAACACAAGCGGTTTGCAAATCAGCATAAAGCTGGTGAGTTCATAAGCGGTTTTGTTTTATGAAAATGTATCGGTTTCCTTTCTGTATCTGAAATGTTATGTTCACCAAGAAAATCCCGTATTTTCTTAACGTTGGTTATTGTTTCACAAATGTAAAGTATAGTAAGTTTGTACACTGAAAATATGTTTATTCATGTGAAAATGTATAGTTGGTTATCTGACTGGTTGAACTGTTCTGTTTACTTATCATGTGTTACCAGGAAAGTCCCATACTTTCCTTATTGTATGTTACAAATTGTAAAAGATGTAATGTTATACAGTTTGTTACTCTTTCTAGTTATGTAAATGTTACCCAGGAAAGCCCCATGCTTTCCTGCATGTATGTATCTAATGTAAACGATGTTAAAGATGTAAAAGATGTAATCGTGATTAGGTTCTATGTTTTCCCCAGGAAAGTCCCGTACCTTCCTGAATGTTGATTACAGTAAGTAAAAGATGTCAAAGATGTAAACGATGTATAAAGTAATCCATTATTACTGTAAGTAAATCTCTGTTATCCTAATTGCGAGTTCCATAACCATACAATAGACTGAAACCTGTGGCAATAAGTAGTCCACATGTGGCAATAAGTAGTCCACATGTGGCAATAAGTCGTCCACATACTTATGACTTTCGTCACCCTTGAACCATTTCGGTTCGGCTGTAGCTAGCAGCCAGGTGTGGGGTAGTCAGCCCCGTATAGATCTATACACTCAAGTCACGCTCTCTAAATACCAGAGATTCTGGTTATGGGTGTAGTCCTCCACTCGCGTAATCTGGGTGGAGTGTTCTCCGAGGACGTGTCTCCAATCATACAGGAATAACAAATTTACTAGTAATAATATGATAGTCCTCCACTCGTATATGTGTGGGGAGTGTTACCGAGGACAAAACAGTGTACAGGTATTATGTTCAAATGTTTTAACGTCGTGCTTTTAACTGATAAAATGTGGAAAAACCATTTGTGAAATACATGTAAAACATACTAGTTTAAAGATTTATTTCACAAATATATGTTACGTGATCTGTATGTTCGATCTGTTATCAGTTGTAATATCAGTTATAAAAGCATAAGAATATGAAACACACATTTGAAAACATGTTTTGAGTACAAGAATTTCCTTGTACTTTGCTTGTGTTCCCCCCTGAAAACAGTGGAAAACAGTGAAAAAGGGTAGGGGTATGAACTCACCGGACTCGGAAACGTGTCGGTTTTGAATGCTAGACGTTGGTTCGGGGTTTGATTACTCGCGATGATCCTATGTAAAATGATATAATGTCCATATATATACAATTAGAGCTACATTCGCTAATAATATGGGACATTACACTCCAATGAGGTTAAACACCTCAAAACGAGCGTTTGGAGTGACCCGGGTGACATCTTCGGACTTGTAATGGCACTAGGGACTTAGGACTTGAGTTTACTCCCCAAGAGTAAACATTTTAAAGAGTTTACAACCATAAAACACACACATACATGAGTTTACAGCCGTAAACTCATGTGGGTGTGGTTTTGATGGTTTAAGGGCTCAAATGGACATAGGGGTTGCTAGAATGGATTATCTAAATTGCCTTGGAACACTTGGAATGAATTTAAATCATCAAAATGATTATTTTTATGGGAGTTTACGGCCTAATATAGGCTCCTGGCCGTAAACTCCTTAATCTTCATGAAAATGGTGTTAAATGTTGTTAAAACAAATCACATGTGATTAATAGGATTATTCCAAGACTTTACATGAGTTTTATGGGACATTTGAGAGGTGTTATGAAGTTTACGGCCCATGAGACCCTCCTCATGGTCGTAAACTCTTATATAGGGTCATAGAAAGTGTTTCAAGGTCTAAAACTTGCATAGAAGGACTTCTAAAATTCATCTAAAGGCTTTAGGGGTGTTTAGTTTGCATTCTAACACCAAAAATCTTGGAGTTTACGGCCCAAGAACAAGCCTTGGCCGTAAACTCTTATAAATCCCACAAATGATGTGTTTTAGGCCCTTAAAGTATTTTTGGTTGGTCCCTTGATTTATTCCAAGGCTTTTGGTGGTGTTGGATGGCTTTCTAACACCTTAGAATTGGATTTATGTCAAATTTTGGGGAGTTTATGGCCCAAGCACATTCCTTAGCCGTAAACTCACATAAGTTCATGTTTCAAGTGTTCAAATGCTTAAACCAAAGTCCTATAATTCATATCTAAGCCATAGGAGTGATTTGGAAGGGTTTTAGGGCATGAAAAACCCCTTTTACATGAGTTTACGGCCTAAGCTTATGCCTTGGCCGTAAACTCCTTCAAATGGCTCAAAATCAAAGTTTCAAATGTTCTAAATCCATATCTTGAAGTCCCATAGCCATATCTAAAGTCCAATTGAGTTTAGGAAGGAGTTTAAGAGCTTAAAACCCCATGTAATGGAGTTTACGGCCCAAGCTTGTTCCTTGGCCGTAAACTCAAGTTATTGGTCCCAAAACTCAATTAATTCATCAATTTGAATGCTAAAGGTGTTGAATAACATGTTAGGGAGGTTACCTTAAAGATTTGAAGCCTTAAACTTGAAATTTGGATCTTAATTCTAGCTTGAGGAGAGAGGTTGTAAGAGTTTAGTGAGAGATTGGCCAAAGGCTTCAAATGAAGTCTTGAACACGTTTATATAGTGTTTAAGTTTTGGACACGGTGGAATTCTACCCGTACCGGTGTTAGACGAGGCTTTTGGTCGTACCCGATTGAGTTGCCGTAACCCGATACGGTAATTTCTAGAAATATTCCGATCACTAAAGTTGGGTGCTAAAATGATTTCTAAATGTATTAAGACACCCATTAAGTCATTTTAAATGTGTACTAAATAATGACTTAATTAAACGGAAGATCGGAAATCGAAATGGAAACGACGATTGGTTGTGCGAATTGTACTACGAAAAAAAAATTACAGTAAAAATGATACGGAAATTTCGGGTTGTTACATTATGTGTTTGTTCCAATTTATGATTGTCTCTACTTGAAGATCCACTTCCACCTAAGGGATAAGGTCAAGTGCTTGATCTACCAAATTACAATATACATGGATTGAATCTCGCTTTCCATTTCCTCCTTCTATGTTGTAGCCTTTAGGGCCTACCATAGTTTCTGATAGCTGGTACACTCTAATTGCTATCTACTAGTGACTTATATACCTTAGTAATATAAAATCTTATATAAAAACGTCTATGACTCACATACCTTTTCGAACAATTGGGGGTATTTCTTCTGCATTTGGTCATCTCGTTCCCACGTGAACTTTGGTCCCCTTTTAGAGTTCCAACACACTTTCACGATAGGAATGCAACTTTGTCTCAATTTCTTGATCTCATGGTCCATAATCTCAATTAGTTCTTCAACAAAGTGTATATCAGTGTTTAACTCGATCTCGTCGAGAGGGATGACAAGAGTAACATCAACCAAACAATTTTTCAAATTTGACACATGAAAGACATCATGTACTTTTTCCCGTTCTTGAGGCAATTTTAGCCGATAAGCAACGGGCCCAATTCTTTCAATAATGTCGAAAGGCCCAATGTATCATGGGTTTAGCTTACCTCCCTTTCCGAATCTAATCATCCCTTTCCAAGGTGAGAATTATAACATAACTTTATTTCCTACTTGGAATTGCAAGGGTTTACGTCTCATGTCCGCATAATTTTTCTGATGACTACATGCAGTTTTGAATCGATCTTTGATTTGCAAGATCTTCTCGTTCGTCACGTGGATTATTTCAGGGCCGTTCGTAGAGTATCTCCAGAATGTTTTCTAGCCAGTTGTGTATCTGCAAATTCTACCCAATATAATGGTGAACGACATTTTCTTCCATATAGAGCCTCAAACTGTGTGGCTTTTATGCTAGTGTGGTAGCTATTGCTATATGAAAACTCAATTAAGGGTAAATGAATATCCCATGAGTTTCCAAAATCTAATACTCAAGATCACAACATATCCTCTAAGGTTTGGATGGTTCATTCACTCTGACCATATGTTTGTGGGTGATAATCCGTACTCATGTCCAAACATGTACCTAAGGACTTTTGTAGGGACTGCCAAAATCGTGAGGTAATCTACTCTCTCTGTCAGAAATGATAGAGATTGGCACCCTGTGAAGTTTGAAGATTTCCTTAAGGTAGGTTCGGGTCAACTTTTCCATCTTGTCTATCTTTTTGATTGGTAGAAAATGATCGGACTTGGTCAATCTATCCACTACTACCCAAATAGTTTCATAACCACTTGGTGTTCGGGGTAGCTTAGTGATAAAGTCGATAGTGATCATTTCCCATTTCCACTTTGGCATCTCCTTTTGTTAGAATAATCCTAAGGGCTTTTGATGTTCGGCTTTGACTTTTGAAAAGGTCAAGCACTTGCTTACATACATAGTAATTTATCCTTTGATGTCTGGCCGCCAATACAGTCATTTTACGTCCCGATACATCTTGTTGGAGTCGGGATTGACATAATATCTCGTTTTTTGAGCATCGTCCATGACAAGACTCCTGTTTTATCCAAATTCGGGCATCCAGATTCGGTCCATGAAATATCGTGTCCCGTCATCCCTAAGCTTAAATTGCTTTTCCATTCCTCGCAGGGCTTCATCCGCAATGTTCTCTTCTTTTACAACTTCGAGTTGAGCTTCTCGTATCTGCGTACTAGGATTGGAATGAATGGTCATGGTTAGTGCACGCATACGTCTTCGTTTCAGATGCTCTTTCTGACTTAGAGCATCTGCCACTACATTAGCCTTACAAGGGTGATAACGAGTTTCACAGTCGTAATCATTTAGTAGTTCGACCCATCTTCGTTGTCTCATGTTGATTTCTTTTTGGTCAAAGATATGATGGAGACTCTTGTGATATGTAAAGATTGTACATTTAGTACGATAGAAGTAGTGCCTCTAAATCTTTAGGGCGAAAACCACTACTCCCAGCTCAAGATCATGAGTAGTGTAGTTGACCTTGTGCACTTTTAGTTGTCGTGATGCATAAGCAATCACTTTGTCTCTCTACATTAATACACAACCCAGTCTTTGACAAGACGCGTCACAATAGACGACAAAGTCTTTTGTTCCATTAGGGAGTGATAGGATCGGTGCACTGCACAACATGTGTTTTAATTTCTGGAATGCAGCTCCCTGCTTATCTTCCCAGTTGAATTTCACATCTTTCTGTGTTAGTACAGTGAGAGGCTTGGCTGTTTTGGAAAAATTTTCGAAAAACCTTCGATAGTAACCAGCAAGTCCTAGAAATTGGTGTACCTCAGTCGCGTTCTAGGTGCCTCCTAATTCTTGATTTCTTCAATTTTTGCGGGATCCACGTGTATCCCTTTATTGCTAACAATATTCCCTAAGAAATGCAGTTCTCTAATCAAAAATTCACATTTGCAAAAACTGCAACATCCAGATTCCCAGGTATCTTATTTTAAGTACTTATCTTGAGTTTTAGGGAGGGACTCGGCGAGTAGGCGCTCAGACTTGCCGAGTAGGATCGTGAATTCTTGTCTAATTTAATGAAGGACTCAACGAGTCGATGCGTGGACTCGGCGAGTCCGCACTGTAAAATGAAACCCTAAATCTAAGGGCCTGAGCCCTATTTAAAGGCCTTTATGGCCTACATTTGCGGCTACCAGTCCAGAGAGAGATAACCTAGTGATTGTGAGTGAGTTGTGAGAGAGTTTGAGCCTTTTTGATCATTTTTGGTGTGATTTTGCAAAGGAGAAAGTGTTTCCAGCAAGGATAGGTCAAGAGGATTGCAGTTCAGTGGGTTTTTAGCTTGGATCATCAAGTTTGAGGTAGCTATTCGATCCTATCCTCCTGTTCTTCTTAAGGGCATTGAATTTAGGGTTTTCTTTACCCTTTTATGGCTTGTTTAGTTGTGTATAGTGTCCCATTGAGTGCTAAATTCTAGATCCGGAACTTTTGAGGTCCAGAGAGCCTGAACCATGCTGCTTTTTGAGGTTCTATGGAGGAAATGAACATAGGTTGCCATGTTAGAAGGGATTTCACCATAATAAGCCTTGGGAGCATTGCATGTGTAGCAAGATTCGACCTTTACTTGTTTATTGGTCATGGGGAAGTCAGATCTATTGATTAGAGAAGCAGATCTGACCTCAGGAGGTCAAATGAGTGATGTCATGGGAGGAACTTGCCGAGTCCATAAGTGGACTCGATGAGTCGAGTCAGGTTGCCCCACGATTCGCGACCTGTGATAACCCATTGAGTGTAGGGTTGACTCACCGAGTCAAGTGAGGACCAAGGGCGAAGTGGACATGCATGTACTCGCCAAGTCACACGATTGCACTCAACGAGTCGAGGTCAAAGTTTAACCATTGACTTTTGTTGACTTTTAGGGTTTGGTCAATATTAGGGTCTTTGAGCCATGAGAGGGGTAAAATGGTCTTTTACCCTTCTGAGAGTACTAAGAGAGGGATTAGTCTAGCCATGAGGGTTGTATTGATTAGAGTGCTTATTCCATGTGATTATGCGGGAGCTAGACCAGATTTTACCGAGCTCGAGGTTTACCGAGTTACCCGAGGTGAGTCTTCTCACTATACTTTACCTAGAGTGGTAATTAGAGTTATTTGACAGAGTATCTTGTATGCTATTATGTGATTGTGATACACTGCATTATTTCTATGTGATTCATGTCGTGTATGTTCCAGAGTTTACAGAGTTAGAACCGGAAGGTTCACAGAGTTAGGACCAGAGGGTCCATAGAGTTAGGACCGGAGGGTCCACAGAGTTACAGCCTCGAGTGGCTATTATGTGTTACATGTGGTATTTTGGGGGAACTCACTAAGCATTTATGCTTACATTGTTTTGTGTTATGTGTTTCAGGTACAAGTGAGGATCGTGGGAAAGCGTTGACATGATCAATACACACTATTGGAGTTTTACACATTTTGATCTTGGGATGTGTTTTTATGGATTTGATATGTGATACATTGAGATTGGACAATATTTATGAATGAAATTATATCTTTAAAAGTGAAAATTTGTTTTCAAATTTATGGTCTTACAAAAAATTTTCATATAATTTTTCCTTTCTCAATAGTTCCAAAATCAATCGTAGATGTTGGTCGTGCCCCTCCTTTGTTTGTGAGTATATCAAGATGTCGTCAATGAATACAATCACGAACTTATCCAAGTAAGGTTTAAAAACACAGTTCATTAGATCCATGAACACTGCTAGGGCATTCGTTAGGCCGAAAGGCTTCACAAAAAACTCATAATGACCATACCGAGCTGTTAATGTGGTCTTTGGTATGTCTGTTTCCAATACCTTGAGTTGGTTATATCCAGACGTTAGGTTAATCTTGGAGTAATAGCTAGACCCTTGCAGTTGATCAAACAAATTATCAATTCTAGGGAGTGGGTATCGGTTCTTTATCGTCAACTTATTTAGTTCTTGGTAATCGATGGTGACGTCCCGAATTCCGAGTCCAACAATTTCAATTTTGATATAACGACTTAGAAAACATTTATAATAAAATATCACCATGTCATATCATTTCATAAAACCATAATCTCATGTCTGAAAATCATATCATAAAAATAGTAACAATGTCAGAGTACAATCCCAATATATCTCATAAGGCGGAATCCAATGTGTGTATGATGTGCAGCTACCACGCCAGCTCCTTCCCCTTCGCTGAAGAGGCACTTGAAACAAAACTGAAAACTGTAAGCACAATGCTTAGTCAGTTCCCCCATCCTACCACATACCATACAATCATATAACATACATACTGCTGGGAAATCCTAGGGTGCCCGACCTACCCGGTACGGCCATTCTAGGGTGCCGACCTACCCGTGTCAAGCCATTGTGGGATGCTGACCTACCCATGACAAGCCATTATGTGGAGCTGGCCTACCCATGTCAAGCCGTTATGGGAAGCTGACCTACCCATCGGTCCTAACAACCGAACCTCGGGGACTATTCCACCCCTACTGCTACTATCACATATATCATAACATAAACATACTATCAGACATATCTAGGGTGTCCGAACTACCCTTTGGTCCTAACAACCGAACATGGGGACTATTCCCCTCCTACTACCACTATCACATAGAACATCTCATGCTAGCATGTAAACATTGTTGGATTAATGTCTAAGTCCATAACTATAATTGGTAAGACTTGACCCGACCCGGCATGGTCCATTTGGGTTCCATGGCATCATGCACTTGGATAGACTATAATGAGAGAAATAAGACACTTATGGTTATTAATATATTATAAGTTCTAGTATATTAATAATAAGAATAATGAGATTATTTAATTAGTATTGATCAAGAATTAATCTAGGATTAATTAAGTGATCAAAAGAAGACTAATTAAATATATGGGTTGATTGTGTAAATCATCCATACTTGTATAGTGGGTTAATGCTCCATGGATAATCAAGTTAGGCTAAAACCCATAGGATGGTCCATGGATGCTCCATGGTGTATTTGAACCCATGGATCCAAGGAAATGGAAAGTCATGACAATTAGGGTTTACCCTAATTGTATAACTATATAAGCATCTTATTCTTGATCAAAATCGGCCACTAGTGAGAGAAAGAAAGGGCTAGCCGATTTCATGAAGTGTAGAATTCTCTCTAAGTTATTCCAAGTGCTTATGGTGTTGTGTGAACCATTTGAGGTGTCACACTTGGGGCACTAGGCACTCAAGCCTCATGAAGACAAGCACCAACAAAAGGTATGTTATTCTAACTTGTGTTATTCAAAGTTTTGTATGCTAGAATAGAACAATACCTTGGAAAGTTGATATTTGTATGTATAATAGAGAAAACATAGATCCAAGGTATTTAGGGTTGCATGTACACTTAGGAGTGTTAGAATGCCCATAACCCAACAGTGGTATCAGAGTCTAGGCTTGTTTTCTTGTTATACTTGAAAATGGAGCTGAAAATCGAGATTTGATGTTGTCTGCCCAGCAGACTCGCCGAGTCCATGAAGGGACTCGACGAGTCGAAGGCAAATAGCATCCAACTCGCCGAGTTGGTTATTGCACTCGACGAGTTGGACCCCCAGACAGCATAAATTCAACCTTTTTGGCTGGAATTGGACTAGGAATATTACCCTAAGATGTTTTTGAACGTATAAACTTGTTTTTGATGTGGTGATGGTCATGCTAATCCAATTTCAAAGATAATTGTCAATAGATTCATGTTTTGTATTAGTTTAAAGTTTACACTAATTACATGAAAAAGTTTGATTTGAATAATCTTGTTCTTATGAGTTGCTTAGATTAATAGAAAAGTTGAGTGAAAAAGTTGTTTTCAATCCAAATTAATCTAAGAGTTGATTCTAAAATGTGTTTTTGTAACTTGTCCTCAAGTTATATGAAAAGTCACATTTAAGTTTCATAAAACTCATAAAAGTTGGCAAAGGTTACAAAATGAAGAGTCTAGTTCTAATTAATTGGTGTTATGACTCCATAATTTGTCCTCAAGTTATGGAGGACCAAGAGTCTCTTCATTAAATAATAAATAAAAAAAATTGTAACCTTAATTAATTCCATAAGTTATAAAATGAAGAAAATTTAATTCTTATATTAGTTTAAAGTCTTCCATAACTTGTCCTCAAGTTATGGAACTTGAAGAGTTTTTGGATTAAAACTACTTTAAACACATAAGTTATGGAATTAATTAATTTTGAATAGTTTCAAAACATTCCCTCAAGTTTTGGAATTTGTAAAGTTTTCTCTTATGAATACTTTAATTCCAAGATAGCCCTTAGAATTTTAAAAGTTAAAATTCAACCGCTTATACTTTATAATATTATAAGTTAATAATATATATGTATAAGAGTAAAGTCAGTCTTACCGCTAGTACACCTCATTCACGAAGCCGGTCTATAAGGTGGGTATAAGGTTGTTGCCTATAAAGTGGCAACTTAATGGGTGTCCACTCTCACCCACCGCTTGCTTGACTGGTGGAGGGTCGTTAGCCGAACGGGTTTGACAGGACTATAATTCTCCTTTCATTAAAAGTATTAATGATAAATACTAAGTAACTAAACTCTTAATAATACCCAATCTTAGTTACTTAGGAAAATGTGAATAAGGTGCTAATCCATGAAATTACACTTTGCACTTTGTTTAAGTCGGTTAGCGGAGCGTGTGTGGTTAACCGGCACACTAACTCGTATTTAACAAGGTAGGCAAAGGGTAACTTAATGTTTATCATAGTATCGATGGAGCGTGTGTGGTTAACCGGCACATCGATTGAGGGGTAAACACTTAAGGGTACCAAGTAATTTGCATGGTTACTTCACACCTTGTTTTGTGATCCTCGGCATCCCAGTCACAAAACCTAAAGGGCACACTCAAGATTGAAACATGCCATTGAACAGTTCAATGAATCTCAAAGATCTAGGAGTTTCAAAACCAATTAAAACCTAATTATTATTTCGTTTTTCATGGTGGAAATTGGTGAATCGTCATTCACTTACCTTCAAATATTTTATAGCTTGGATTACGGCATCCCTCTTCTAAGTTATAAAATAGTTTGTAAGGTCCTAGCCTTAATAATTCATATTGGGTGTCATATTAAGGACTTTAAAATCAACTATCTTGAATATCTCCCAAAAGATGTCTGGGTTAGACATTTATGATCTTCCCAAATCTCTTGAAACAAGCTTTCCTAAATGAAGATGATGTCCCATGGAAATCATACTTCTGTCACCTCCTCCAATTATTCTCCCTAACCCACAAGTTTTTGAAAAGTTTAAGGTCACTCGAGCCCTATTGGCAAGTGAAGGTCTAGGTGTGGTCACATCTTGGAGATGTAGTCACATATTGACAAGCCGGGAGAGTTTGGTGTCAAAGTCTTGAGAAATTTGGTGGTTCAATCACTTTCTAAGTCACATAGTGAGTTCTTTTGGAACACCTATGAAACAGACTATGACAAGACCCTTAATGATCTTATCTATTTGTTAAGATCAACTTCCTCAAAACTTGATGGACATTGACAATAGTGACACAGGAAATCCAGAAAAGCATTCTCTTCCCAATGGAAAGGGATCAACCATAGTCAACTCGGCTAACCAAATGGTAAAGAGAAAAACTAAGTCTGTGATAGTCTCGTGTACCATTATCAAAGTGTCCATATGTTTTATTGCCAAAGAAAGGGGCATTGGTTGCGAAGCTGCCAAAATTTACCTAAGGATGTTAAAGTCAATAAGTTTGACTCTACTTCAGGTAAAATCCACTATCTAACTCTGCTAAGTTTCTATTCTGAGATTCTTGATACATGATGTGACTGGGTCACATGGTGATGTTTTAAGAATCAAAGAAAAGGGAAGAAACTTAAAGAAAGAGTATGTTGAATCTGATCGCATAGATAGATTTCTATCGTGTACTTTGAAGAACGGATTCTTAAGCTACTTCTTAGGAGTTATGATATTATTGCTTAGGAATAGATAACAACAAGTTTTCATATGGATTGTAAGGATAAGTTTTTCCGCATAGTTTTATAATAAAAGGAAAATTTTTTATTTTAGTTATTTTAAAATATCCTTACAATGGCATTTGAGGAAAAATTGTTGCTTATATGATTCCATTAATAGCAAGAGTGGAAATATGAAATTGATTCCTTCATTTGTAGTAATGTCTAAATTTACCAAATAAGGAAAGATTCTCATCACCCAAAGTCTCAATTGGACCGGGACTTGGAATCATGCAAGTTGTATAGCATGATGAATGATAACTTTCAAGTATTGGAAAAATTAAGACTAATTACTTGTTCACATGGATGTGTGAGTCAAGTAATAGACTAAGGGATCGAGTACATAGTCATGTGCACTGATTAAGTCCACCACAAAAAGATTGATAAGACTATTCGTCATAGTTTACTAAAGCTCAGTAAATATGATTATACTTACAAGCTTAAGTGTAACTCTGAGAAATTGGAAAAGGTTCCAATGCATGGCTGAGCGAATAAGAAGAATCAAATTAGGCAGAAGGATAAAAGTTTCTCGAATCTGAAAAGATGGGAGCGTACTTTAATATCAGTTTTGTGATCATCTTAATGATTAAGAAACCATATCAAAATTAGTTCTCTAAGGAAAGAAGAGGAACTTGAATTGTTGAAGTGGTTAAATCTAGAAGATGAGTCATACTTCGTTCCAATACAAGTCTTAGAGTCATACTCCAAGATTGTAACTTGAGTGACATGTCTCAAAGAAGGTTTAAAACACTTGTCAAATGTAAGAGTAAAAGTTTTCTACTCTTGTACATTTGAAATTGGTAAGTTGTGATGTTTTGGATAAAACAAAGACCAACTTAGGCCAATTGTGTGAAGTGTTTATCTTGGTTAGAATCCACACTATCTCTTGGATGCTTGACAAGGGAGTCTTATAGGTCAAGAGGGCAGTGGGAGTCTTAAAGGTCTTGAAAGTCTCAAGAACTAATTAAGAATGAAACCTGAAGTTCCTCACTAGCACACGACTTGATGTTCATAACCTATTGTGTTGACATATTATATGCCCATTCCAGTTAAAGTTGGCTATGCATATGAGTTCTTAGAGTTCTCAATTTGTTGCACAACAACTTGGAAGCAATGGTAGGCCCTTGAGCTGCCAGGTGGCAAGAAATTCAGATTTAGTTAAGTCCATATAAGTTTGGATTTGTCATTATCCTTGTCTTGTGACTATGATTTTGACAATTCACATGGATAAGAACACATACACCATTAAATCTAAGTGTCATAAGGTTTCTCTCCGATTCATGAAAATGATGGTGAGGAAACACTTTCACTAAGTAGATTTTAGATAGATAGCGATTGTGATATTTGCATTCTCAAAGTTGTTAGTGGAGCGTGTGTGGTTTACCGACACACTAACCTGGACTTGTAGGAAGTGGCAAAAAGGTCTAACCATTATGATTACGGCATCCCTCTTCATAATTGTTTAGACACACAAGTGTGCTATCTAAGGGAAGGAATATGATTTTGATAAAGTTTTATCAAAACAATCTAGTATCAGAAATCTGAACTTTAGTAAGAAAGTCAGCTGATTTCTGAGTACATGTCAAAGCTAGTGGGAGCATAAGTGTTATGCTAATAATCATCATGTTAGCGGGAGCATGATAATTATGATAAGTATTTCAAGCTAGCAATGTTAATTATAGAAAACAAAAGGTTTCAATTGGGAAAAGTTGTTTTGCTATAATTAAGGGAGAGGAAATTATACTTCATCTCAAATCTATAAGCTTAGATCGTGAGGCTTTAATCATTTAGTCAACGAAATATATATGAATTTCATGTTGGAATGGCTCAACATAAGGAAATTCTGTATATGGGTCCATTGTTTGCGTTCTAAAATTCGATTATGATTACGACATCCCTTTTCATAATTTGAATTATGAGAACTTGGCAAATAGAAATGGAAATGGTATAGCAAAATACTGGTTTAGTCTTTATGTGAGACATCATGAATCGTGTCCCATATGCTTTGGATATAGGATCGATTACATGTGCTATATGCATCCTTTCTAAAATTTTCCGAATGCCTGGGGCATTAAGAAGGGAAAAGGTTTAGAACTGGATACGACTAAAAGGCTTAAACAATTGTCGAGGACAATCTAAGGTTTACCAAAGATTAGTTGCTCAAGGACAACTAGAAGTATAGTGATAATTATGGAAGGACCATATTGACATAATCTATAAGGAGGCAACTCTTGTTCAGAAGTGATAGTCAAAATGAATCTGGAAATGTTTCAAAGTCAGAAATTTCAATCTGTGTAAGATTAAGGAAACTTAATGCAAGAAGGATGTTTCCAAGGAGTTGATCTCCTTTGGAATACTCTGTAATGATTGTTTCCAAGTCTTTATGAGTTTGTGCATAATCGTTACAAGAGGATCAATGCATATAAGTTTAGAGTCTAACAGATTTCAGTAAATGGCATGAATTTGGAATTCTTGCATTTGCAGTAAGGATTTGGGAGTGTGAAAAGAGAATCATTGAAGTTATGTTCAATTGATCTAGTTCACAAAGTAAAGATCATAGACAAACATAGTATGCATACTTGGTGTGTGGC
Source organism: Lactuca saligna (assembly GCF_052625555.1). Taxonomy (NCBI): domain Eukaryota; kingdom Viridiplantae; phylum Streptophyta; class Magnoliopsida; order Asterales; family Asteraceae; genus Lactuca; species Lactuca saligna. The sequence continues at coordinate 90,676,013 of NC_136417.1, read as the reverse complement.
ATGACTAGTGTTTAGAAAACATAGTGTACATGCTTGGAGCATGGGACAACTATTGTTTTAAATTCAAGAATAAAGTTGATAGCTGAAACAGTATAAAATGAATAATGTGTAATCATATGGTGATAAATAAAAGGTGTTTTATTTATGTTCATAAGTTTTGATACCATATTGGATTCAATTATTATTGTGTTTCACTTTGCATGTTTTGACTTCCCGAATAAGTTGGGTTATCCTTCCGGAATGACTAAGTTATTCAAACCATCCACAGTCGGTCATATGTTGGAAGTAGATATGAATGAAGACTGTCATGGGTTGGCTTGTAGAGGTCTAAGGTGTTGGACAAAGGGCTACAACACTGATGAGTGCTCATAAGTTCTGAGTATTGGATTCAACCCGCACTCATTGGAATCACTTCATGGATTTTATCACGAGTGATCATGAGATGATAATATCTTATATTCTTCAAACCTAGAGATATGAGTTGTTACTATGAGTTGATAGTACATTGATTGCACGAAAACGCATTTGGTAACTCGGTACTATAAAACGTGTCTTTGTGTATGATTCAACAAGTAGTAGAACAAGCCATATGAGTCGAAGTTTATCCATTACTTTTACCTTCGGGATAAAAGCGATATCTGTGGACCCCTCGATGATTTGATGATGACAAATGGAAGTGCTCGGCCGGGCCAGGACTGATTTGATTTGTTAAATTAGTCAGTCGTCATAAATCGGAAATCGGGAAACAACAAATGGACAGAGAGAATGATTATAATCCATGTCTCAGTTCATATGATATCTAGAATGGAGGAATATATGATCCCTTATCTAATGGACAAGTCATTGACAAAGGTCAGAGTTTATCGACAAGGTCAGAGTTCGACAGAAGCTTTTGAGAGCTACGATTGCCAGTTGGTTCCTGAAGTCATACGCAATAATAGTTTTAGATTTATCCAAGTGGGAGACTGTTGGATTAATGTGTAAGTCCATAACTATAATTGGTAAGACTTGACCCGACCCGGCATGGTCCATTTGGGTTGCATGGCATCATGCACTTGGATAGACTATAATGAGAGAAATAAGACACTTATGGTTATTAATATATTATAAGTTCTAGTATATTAATAATAAGAATAATGAGATTATTTAATTAGTATTGATCAAGAATTAATCTAGGATTAATTAAGTGATCAAAAGAAGACTAATTAGATATATGGGTTGATTGTGTAAATCATCCATACTTGTATAGTGGGTTAATGCTCCATGGATAATCAAGTTAGGCTAAAACCCATAGGATGGTCCATGGATGCTCCATGGTGTATTTGAACCCATGGATCCAAGGAAATGGAAAGTCATGACAATTAGGGTTTACCCTAATTGTATAACTATATAAGCATCTTATTCTTGATCAAAATCGGCCACTAGTGAGAGAAAGAAAGGGCTAGCCGATTTCATGAAGTGTAGAATTCTCTCTAAGTTATTCCAAGTGCTTATGGTGTTGTGTGAACCATTTGAGGTGTCACACTTGGGGCACTAGGCACTCAAGCCTCATGAAGACAAGCACCAACAAAAGGTATGTTATTCTAACTTGTGTTATTCAAAGTTTTGTATGCTAGAATAGAACAATACCTTGGAAAGTTGATATTTGTATGTATAATAGAGAAAACATAGATCCAAGGTATTTAGGGTTGCATGTACACTTAGGAGTGTTAGAATGCCCATAAACCAACAAACATATCATCACATACTGTCAGACATATATATGGGGTGTCCGACCTACCCTTCGGTCCTAACAACCGAACTCTACTACTATCACAGATAACATATCATGCCGGCATATAACGTATCAGGAAGTAGCAAACCTAGATGATATCACAAAGACAGTCATCTAACATACAAATCCTACTGGTGGGCCGGCATTGTGGCTATAGAACCACCGCTACTAGAACGTAACTCATGCGTAAGGTTGATTGCTGAAAAGCTGATTGGCAGATGTCTGACTGCTGCTCCGGTGATCCTACGACTATAAATCCATAAAACACTTAATCAGACACCGATAACTACTCTTAGGGTAAAATGACTATTTTACCCATGACCAAGTCAAAGTCAAAGTAAAATTGCAGTTGACCCAACTCGTCGAGTTGATCCGCCAACTCGTCGAGTCCCTATCCTTTCATATATCCTTCTTCACGCCTCTACTTGTCGAGTTTGGCAACGAATCGACGAGTTCTCCTTCTAAAGAAACCCCGAATGAACCCTCATCCGACTCTCCAAGTTGTATGAACAACTCGTCGAATTCATCTCCATCCTATGAACAAGTCCTGCCCTTGACTCGCCGAGTTGTATGAACAACTCGTCGACTTCATCTTCGAAAGTTGGGAGATTGCCTTGGACTCGCCGAGTCTATTTGTACACTCGTCGAGTCCTATGATTTCCGGTTCTATGGCTAAGTCCAATGCGTTGGGTCACTCCCCCGAACCCCTTTAAGACCACTCTAACACTCACTGGGTTCCTTCGAACCATAATAGAAAAGGGAAGTCAAGTCGTGCACTCGCCGAGTCCCAAGAACGACTCGTCGTGTCGCGAATGACCAAGTGTCATTTCTCGATTTCCAATGTACAACACTTGACCAAAAGATAGATCTAGGCTTCTAAGATCAATCTAGCACGTAAAGTTACAAACTTTACGTGCATGCATGGGACTATGAGCTCAAATGAGACACTTGAGATGCATGGGGCTCTCTAATGCTCCAAAATCAGCCCCTTTCTGCCTTGTAACCACTTAAAGACCTTGGATCTGAAGTCTTAGCCCCCAACCATGCTTGCACTCATGATTGGTCACCAAGAATGGCTCCTAAAAGCCCTAAATCACCCCAAAAAGGGATCTAAAACATGAAAGAGCAAGGTATCAACTTTATACCTCTAAAGAACTGCATAGGGTGCACAAACTCGAACTTCTCTAGCCTCCTCTTGATTCCTCAAGCCTTTCTCTTCCTTATTATGTTCCAAAATCACCAAAAACCACCACAAAGGCCTTACAACTTTACACAAACGATTTGGGTTTGATATAGAGTTTTGAGAGCAATAGGGACGAAGGGAGGCTGAATGAGATGCTTAAATAGGTTGCAATCCCTTAGATTAGGGTTTTGTCCAAACAGCGCCTACTCGTCAAGTTGGTTTTCTGACTCATCGACTAGGTCCCAAACTCCTGTGTCCAAAGTCAATTCTACTCGATGAGTTGGACCTTCAATTCGCCGAGTCCTAGGAAAAATGTTATAATTACTTGAATGAAAATACATACCAGGAACCGGGTGCTACAAATCTCCCCCACTTATTTTAGACTTTGTCCTCGAAGTCTGTTGCTCGATCCTAAAAAAGCTCTGGTAATGCTCCATCATCTCATCCTCTGGCTCCCACGTCCAATCCGAGCCCTTTCGGTGCTTCCATTACACCTTCACCAGCTCGACCCTCTTGTTCCTCATATCCTTCGACTTCCGGTCGAGGATCGCCATATGTATCTCAATGTAGTTTAGGCTGTCATCCACCTGAATATCCTCCAGATGTACCACTACCGAGTCGTCCACCAAGCACTTCCACAACTGGGAGACATGAAAAGTGCTATGGATCTGACTGAGTTCCGCTTGAAAATCCAGCCTATACGCTACCTTGCCCACCCGGGCTATAACCCTGAAGGGTTCAATATACCTGGGGCCCAACTTGCCCCTCTTCCTGAATCAGATGACGCCCTTCCATGGTGACACCTTCAGGAGGACCATATCCTGACCTGGAACTCCAGGTCTGAGCAGTGCTTGTCGGCATAACTTTTCTGCCGACTCTGAGCAGTCTGAATCCTGCTCCTAACATGCTGAATCCTTTCTATCATCTTGGGCACCACTTCAGTGCTCCCCATGACCCTCTGGCCCACCTCACCCCAACATACCGGGATCCTACACTTCCTCCCGTATAACATCTTAAAGGGAGGACGATGGATACTCTCATGGTAGTTGTTGTTGTTGGAGAACTCAACTATGGAAGATAGGTATCCCAACTACCACCGAAGTCCAACACGCACGCCCAAAGCACATCCTCTAGTGTATGGATGGTCCACTCGCTATGCCCATCCGTCTACGGGTGAAAAGCGGTGCTAAAGTGTAGACGAGTACCCAAATTGTCGTGGAATTTCTACCAAATGCTGGAAGTAAACCACACATCTCTGTCAGAAATCACGGAGACTGGCACTCCATGCCGAGCCACCACCTCCCGAACATAGATGTTGGCCAGCTTCTCGGCCAATATACTCTCCTGGATCGGTATGAAATGGGCACTCTTGGTCAATCGATCCACAATGACCCATATGGAATCTACTCCTTGTGCGGTCCCGGGAAGTTTGGTGATGAAATCCATGGTAATATCTTGCAATTTCCACATGGGAATATCTAACGGTTGCATCTTGTTGTGTGGTCTCTGACGCTCGGCCTTGACCTTCCTGCAGGTCAAGCACCGATCCACATACCATGTTATGTCCCGCTTCATGCAAGGCCACCAATAATCAAGAAGATCTCTATACATCTTTGTCGCCCCGGGATGAAAGGATAATCGAGACTTGTGTGCCTCCTCCATCAGGACCTGGCGCACACCCCCGTGGTATGCAACCCACACCATGTGTTGTAGTGTCAATAACCTTTGCCTATCATAGTCGAAGGAGGAAACCTGATCCACTATACGTTCACTCTTTCGATGTTCCTCCTTCATAGCCTCCTGCTAGGCCTCTCGGATCTGCTACACCAGTGGAGTCACTACTGTCATCCGCATGTAAAAGTCTTTGATTGGTGCTGCCTTACAGCTAAGCGCATCGGCCACTACATTGGCCTTCCCCGGGTGGTAAAGGATCTCGCAATCATAATCCTTCACCACATCTAACCACCGACGCTGCCTCATGTTCAGATTCGGCTGATCCATGAGGTATCTAAAACTATTATTGTCCATGTAGATGGTACATCGAACCCCGTAGAGATAGTGTCACCAAATCTTGAGGGCGAAGACAACCGCCCCCAACTCCAAATCATGTGTCGGGTAGTTCGCCTCGTGGGGCTTCAACTGCCTCGAGGCGTAGGTGATGACATGCCCTCTCTACATCAATACTGCACCCAAACCCGAAATAGATGCATTGCAATATACAACAAAAGCCTCTAAACCCTCTGGCAGGGCTAAGATTGGCGCCTTGCACAATCTCTGTCTTAGTGTCTCGAACGATGCATGCTGCTCAGGCCCCCAGCGAAAGACTACGATCTTCTTCATTAGTCGAGTCAAGGGTACGTCTATCTTGGAGAAATCCTGGATGAATCTTCGATAGTAGCCAGCTAATCCCAGGAAACTCTGAATCTCAGATGGAGATTTTGGAACCTCCCATCTTATCATGACCTCCACTTTGGTCGGGTTGACCAGAATACCGTTCTTGTTGACAAGGTGCCAATAAACTGCACCTCGCGCAACTAGAACTCACACTTGGAGAACTTCACATACAAGCTCTCCCTCCTCAGAGTATCCAAAACCTCTCGCAGATGCTCCTCATGCTGCTCCTGCGTCTTGGAGTAGACCAGGATATCATCAATAAAAACTACCACAAATTGATCCAGCATTGGTCTGCACACGCGGTTCATGAGGTCCATGAATGCAGCAGGAGCATTGGAGAGCCCGAAGGGCATCACCACGAACTCGTAATGGCCATAGAGAGTCCGAAAAGCAGTATTCTGAATATCCTCATCTCTGACTCTCATATGATGATAGCCTGACCGCAAGTCTATCTTGGAAAACCAAGATACTCCCTAAAGTTGGTCGAACAAGTCATCTATCTTCGGAAGTGGGTAACGTTTCTTCACTGTTAATTTGTTCAACTCCCGATGGTCTATAAACATCCGATGCGTCCCGTGCTTCTTCTTCACAAACATAATCGGGGCTCACCAGGGTGAACTGCTCGGTCTAATGAATCCCTTATCTAACAGCTCCTGCAGCTGCGTAAACAACTGCTGCATCTCAAGAGGAGCCAACCGGTACGATGCCTTGGCTATCGGAGCTGCACCGGTGACTAGGTCGATCCTGAACTCTACCTGCCTCTCCGGAGGTACCCCAGGCAACTCCTCAGGGAAAACATCCGCAAACTCTCGTACCATGGGCACAACGCCTATCGTCACCTTACCCGCTTCCCTGGTATCCATAACATAAGCGACAAATCCTATGGAACCCTGCTGACTGTAGCACCGAGCTCTCGCTGTTGAACATAGAGTTGGTCCTTGCTATGGCCTCTCGCCCTAAACCACCAGCTCTCCCCCACTTGGGGTCCTGATCTGTACCAACTGCTGCGCACAGTCAATCACTTCCCCATTAGGGCTTAGCCAATCCAAAGCAATAATAACCTTGTTCCCCCGAAAAGGTATGTGAACCAGATCTACCAGGTAACGTTCCTCAAACAACCTCAAAACACAATCTTGGTAGACCTCTGATGCTCGCACTGACCGGTCTTCCTCAATATCAACCTCCAAAGGGCAATCTAACATGCCCGAAGTCTCAAGAAACTTCTTGCTAAGCGCAAGAGAGACAAATGATCGGTTAGCACCCGAATCAAACAATACCTGAATTGGAATACCGTTCACATGAAACGATCCTAAACAAAGCATATGCACATCAATATCATATGCATCATATAAATAAAAACCACAGAGAAGGAATCATACACGTCACCACATCGGGTGCGGCGCGTGCCTCCTCAAAAATCAACTGGAAAGCCCAGCTCCTCACCACTAGAGCCTCGGTCTTGCCCTACTAGCCATCCGTAATCCGCAGGGTCATTGGAGCTGGCACCTTAACTGGCACTGTTGCTGCTGTCAACTGGGGCAATTGGCCTTTTTATGACCCCCTTGGTTGCAATGGAAACACAGCAACTCGAATGTCTGAATAGTAGGTGCAGGGGCAGTATAATCCCTGTTGAAGTGCCCCGTCTTGCCTCACTTGTAGCAGCCAGATGACCCCAACCTACAGGCTCCCTCATGTGGCCTGCCGCATTTCCTGCAGCGGCCCTAACTCGATTGGCCTTTCGGTCTAGTATCTGATCCCCTGGGATTCATCCCCAAAGCCCCAGTCATCGGCCCCTCATCGACCTTCTTCTTATGGATGTTCTCTAAATCAATCTCTCTCTTCCTTGCCCTGGCAATCATGGACTCCAGGGTGGGATAAGATGAAAACCTGACACGCTCCCGAATATCGGCTCATAGCATGTCGTCATAGCAGGTCCTCCTCATATCCTTGGCTCCCCCATACTGGGGAACCAATAAAGCCCTCTCTCGGAACTTGGCGGTGATCTCTGCCACTGTCTCAGTCATCTTCCTCATATCTAGGAACTCCCGGGCCAGCTGTTGATGCTCCACCGCAGGTGTGAACTTATCCCTGAATCAGGTCATGAAATCCGGCCATGTCATAGCCTCAATATCCGATGCTCCCAAAGAGTCACTAACCAACTCCCTCCAATCCCTAACCTAGTCCCTCAAGCATCATGCTGCATATCATACCTTCAAACCCTCGGGCCAGAAGCTGGTTAATTGTACAGACGTAATGTCTGCAATCCACCGTCTAGCAATAATGGGGTCCTTCGCCCCATGGAAATCCGGCGCACCACTGCCCCTAAAGTCCTTAAAGGACAGTGTGTGTGATCCTGATTGGCTGGTCGCCATGTCACTCCTGAACGCCCTGAGGCGATCCTCCATCAGCTCTACTATCCCTTCCTTGATCGACCCAGAGATAACCGGGGTCGCATCAAGGATGCTTCTAGTAATCTCTGATGTGATAAACTCGCATAGCCTATCATCCACTGGTTCGGAAACCGAACCCAAGCCTGATCCCTCTCCTAAACTGCCAACTGCTGGTGTAGTGTGTAGTACCACCATTCTGTGAACACATAATGACTATCATCAGAAACACTGACATATCTAGAGGGATCACATCTACCACAAGTTCCTTGGTCTTGTCTCAGCCTTCCTTGACTTAAGTATGGATCTTCTGGTTTCAGTAGTACGGGCCCATACTACCTTCCCCATCTATCTGTACTTTCCTCAAGAACTGCCTTGACTCTACCAAGTCCCTTCTACTACTACTGTGCTCTGCTACTCTTCATCATAGGCTTACCCTAGGGAAATCTCCGACTCAAATCAGCCCTCAGCTGCTGAAGGCCTCTAATGCCAATTAGCTACCACCTGAATACTATCACATGCAACGAGGCTCGGATAATCCTTCGAGTAAGGGACTCATCCCTTCCATGGTTAAGACTCAAACAAGAGCTATGCAATAGGGTTAAATCCAATACTCTAAGATTATTCAACTCTGATTGCATGTGACGTTAACGTATTCACCTAATAGCTAACTCCCATAACCCAGAGTCCCGCAAAGCACAAAGCAAGCATCATTTAAACAAGAAGGGAACAACTCAAGCTATTCTATGCACGTAACAAGAATCTGTTGTTGAATTAGTGTCTAAGTCCATAACTATTTTGGTATGTACTTGACCCAATGGTGCATGGTCCTTTTGGGTTGCCTTCACCAAAGCAACTTGATTGGAGAAATAAATAGAGAGAGATATGTTATTATGATTTATTAATATGTTATAAGAATAATATATTAAAGGAGAAATCATATTTGCTTAATTAATATTGGTCAATCATTAATTAGGAATTAATTTTGTGATCAAGTGTAATTAATTAAACTAGAGGGGCTGAATTGTAATTATGTGATAGTTACAAAATATGGTAATGGTTACCCTAAATATGGGTTGAATGAATTCAAGGAGATAAGGATCCTTGAAATCATCCAAAGGATAAAGGATAGGGGTTTTCAAGGCTTATCTTATGGTTGCTTTGTGGATAAGCAACTAGATAAGGATAATGACTGAAACCCTATCTCTACACCTATATAAAGACCCTAAGGCCTTAGAATTCATCTACTTGTTCCCAAGGAGTCCTAAGGACGAATTCTAACCTCTCTTCTCTCTCTTTATACCTTCTCCATTTACTCTTGGTGTTTGTAAGCCATTAGAGGAGTGACACTTGTGACTCTAAGCATTCCAAAGTCAATTCAAGGTGGAATTAGGATTGTTATTGCTATATAACAATCAAGGTATGTTCTTAAACCTTATTATATGTTAATATTGATTTCCATATGCTAGTATTAGGGTTTGAAGTCTTGGATTCAAAGCATGTACAATAGAGAAACCTAGATTCAAGCATTAGGGTTTGTATGAGCACATAGGATGTCTTATGACCAAAAACCCATCAGTGGTATCAGAGCCTAGCTTGGTTTCAATTGTATTGATGCATTGTATATCTAAAAAATTTGATTTTTGATGTTTTAGAGGCTGGACTCGTCGAGTCCATAGTTGAACTCGCCGAGTCCAGGGTGACTCGACGAGTCCAGGATTGACTCGACGAGTCAACTCGTCAGATAATGCTTATCTCGGGATTTCTTGCTGTTTTTGCATATGGATAGTTACCTTATCATGTTAGATCAATATTAATCCAATTATATGATATATTTGACTATATTTTTTATCTAAATGAAGATATTTATCAATTAATAAGATAATTGTTTACTTATAAGATAATTGATTAATTATTTTGACTAAAGTGATAAATTGTTTTGCAAGAAATCATTAAATAAGTCATATATGGATAATTATGTGATTAAATGTTAATTTGAATTATTTGTTATTTGATCCTTGTTGTTATTAAAAATTTCATATTTTCCCCTTTAGGTTTTATAGTTTAAATTTGAACCCAAAAGTTTTGAAGTTTTGAAATTTTAAATAGTTAAAACCCTAATGTTTTGAAAAAGGTTTCAAAACTTGCCCTCAAGTTTTGGAATTTAAAAGTTGATTAAAAGTTAATTAGGAATGTTAAATTCTAAAACCTTAGTAATGTTTTGAAAAGTTCAATTTACACCCTTATGGTTTTATTAATTAATTAAGGTGTATAATTAAAAGAAGTTTAATAAATCCATAAAAGTTTAGGTTAACCATTTAATTGAATTAAAAGTGTAATTGTTAAAGTTAACCACATAGTATTTTAAAAGTGTAAAATGCACCCTATACTATATATAACATTAAAAGTCTAACATTATATATGTATAACTAAAAGTCAGTCTTACCGTTAGTAGGCCTCATTCACGAAGCTGGTCTATAAGGGGTGTTTAAGGAAATTGCCTATAAAATGGCGATTGAATGGGTATCCACTCTTACCCACCGCACTCTTGACTAGTGGAGGGTCGTTAGCCGAACAGGTAGGATAGGATGAAACCTTCCATTATAAGTATTATGAAATACAAAGTAATTAAATGTTTTGCGAATTCCCAATCTTAGTTACTTAGGCAAAAGTGAATTGATGTAATTCCATGAAATTACACTTTGTGCCCTTGCGAAGACGTTAGTGGAGCGTGTGTGGTTTACCGGCACACTAAATGGCTCTAAGAAAAGGTAGCAAAGGGTGACTCAATGTTTGTCATAGTTCGGTGGAGCGTGTGTGGTTTACCGGCACATCGAATAGGTGATTGTAACATGTGAGGGCACCATGTAAGTTTGCATGATTATTCACACCAGCTTTGTGATCCTCGGCATCCCAGTCACAAACAAGAGGGGCATATCGAGATTTAAATATGCCATTGAAAGTTCAATGAATCTCAAAGGATCTAGGAGTTTTCATAGATTTAAAACTTAAATTTCTTTTTCGTTTTTCGTGGTGGAAATTAGTGAATCGTCATTCACTTACCTTCAAATATTCTGCAATTAGGGTTATGGAATCCCTCTCCTGAGTTGTAGAATATTGTGTTGGGTCCTAGCCTTGGTATCTCATTTGGGTGATTTACTAAGGACTCAATCGATCAACTAACTTGAATTCATTTTTCTCCCGTTTTGTAGATGTCAAAGTTCGACAACTATGGTCTTCCCAAATCCCGTGGAACAAGCATTCCACATGAAGATGATATTCCACGATTCGATCGAGGAACAAGAAATCATGCTTCACTTCCTCCTCCTCCTCCAATTATTCTCCCTAACCCACAAGTTCAAAGGCTTGAAAAGTTCAAGATCACTCAAGCCCTTTTGGCAAGTGAACATAAAGAAGGAAAGTCGGTGTGTGCACACGTCCTAGGGATGAAGTCACACATTGATCGGTTAAGAATGTTGGGATCCGTTGTCTGTGAGGAAATGGCTGTTGATTGAGTTCTTCAGTCACTTCCTAACTCATATAGTGAGTTCGCAAGAGAGTACTATATGATAAGCCACGACGTGACCCTTATAGATCTCACCTATATGCCTATTGCTGCTAAATCAGCAATGGTTTGGCGCAATAGAAAAGCAAAGTTGATTGGTGAATCTGCCTTCAGGACCTCTATGGATATAGACAATGGCAATGAAAGACATACAATGATCGAAAAGTTTGATCATAAGAGAAAGGCGATGTCTGAAGTAGTTCCATGTGTTGTTCCAAAAGAGTCAATTTGCTTTTATTGCCAAGAGAAGGGGCATTAGAGACGAAGTTGCCCTATTTACCTAAGAGATCTAAGAGATGGGAGAGTCAAAAGTATGACTACACTTCAGGTAAAATCCACTATCTAACTCCGTTAAGTTCCTATTCATTGATTCTTAATACATGATGTGATAAGATTGCATTTGAATGTTTTGAAGGATCGGTGAAAAGAAAGGAAGCTTGATAAGAGAGTAAGATGAATCTAATCACAAGAGATGGATCTTGATTGCATGGACTTGAAGATTGGATTTTGAGCTTAGATAGTTATGATAGAGTTGTTAGAAATTTTCCTTTTACATAGTTTTCAATAGATTTTGAATTGTAAGGACAAATGTTTTTCCGCTGATTTTATAAATAAAATAAATTTTGTTTGACTTATTTATTTAATTGTTTACTTCCTTGCAATGAAATCATTATGAAAATTGATGTTTGCATATTTCTACAACGAATGGATATGAATCTTAGTTATGTTATTTATGGAAATGTCAAGAATTTACCAAATAGGGAGAGTTTCTCATCGCCCAAAATTTCAATTGGACTGAAATTTGGAATCACGCAACTTGGTTGCATGATGAATGAGAATTTTCATATTTGGAAATTAGACAAATTCGTTGACAAAGTGTCAAGTGAAGGGCTAGGAGATCGAGTACACAAAGTTGTGTGTTGATCAAGTTCACCATAAGAGTAACAAAGATATTCATCATGATTTACTAAAAGCTTAGTAAATATGATTACACTTACAAGATTAAGTGTAATTCTGAATTGATTAAAGGGTTTAGATCAATAGTAGAACGAATAAGAAGAATCAAGTAGACAGAAAGATAAAAGTTTCTCCATTCTAAGAAGAAGGGAGAGTAGCTTTTATGATTTATAATGGGTCTTAATGATTAACAACCATTTCTCAATTGATCCTCTAAGTAAGTCTTAGTACAATTGTATGTTTAAGAAGAGGAATCAAGGATTGAAGAAATGGTTAAATCAAGAAGTCTATCATACTTCGTTCCAATAACAAGTCTTAAAGTTAAGATTGTGGCAATGAGTGAAAAGTATTAAGGTTTATAACATTCATAAAATGTGGAAAGTTGTGATGTCTTGAATAAGACAGAGACCAACTTGGACCAATTTATGAAGTGTTTTGATAAAAGCTACACTAACTCTTGAATATTTGGTTGTCAACAAATGTTTATTGACAAGAGAATCTTATATGTCAAGGAGTCAGTGGGAGTCTTAATGGTCTTGAAAGGTTTCAAGAACAAATCAAATAAACCTTATCGATCATCACTAGCACACGAGTTGAGGTTTACAACCTATCATGTTGAGAATATTTTGATTATGTGCTGTTCCAATTGAGTTAATTATGCATGTGAGTCCTATGAGTACTCATTTTGAACGCATAAAAGGCAAAGCACCTTGATCAATGAAAGGTACATTGATAGGAAAAGGGTGAGATGCTTAACTACTTGGAAGACGTGGTGGGCAGCTGTGCTACCATAAGGCAAGAAATCAAGATTAAAAAAGGCTCGGTCCATATGAGTTTGAATTTGTCGTAAACTTTGGTTTTAACAAATTCACATGAATAGAAAATGATTGTGAGGAAATGCTTTCACTAAGAAAGATTTTAAGAAGATAGTGATTGTAAAATTGCATTCTCGAATTCGATCATGGTTACGGTATCCCTTTCCATAATTTGAATTGTGAGGTTTGGCAATTAGTATTAATTGTTGAGACACACATATGAACTATCTAAAGGCAAAGGTGTATAAGTTCAAGAAGCCTTGATAAAAGATTATCAAAGCACTAAGTATTAGAAACATGGACTTAAGAAATTCAATAGGTATTGTCTTTCTAAAAGTTAAGATGTTTATGAATACATGTCGAAGCTAGTGGGAGCATAAGTGTTATGTTTTATAGTAATCATCATGATAGTGGGAGCATAAAAGTTATGATTGTATGATTATTATGGAAAGTATTGCAAGTTGGCAATATTAATTATAGAAAAACAAGAGTTATACCTTGCAAAGTCGTAAGGGTTGTAAAGTTGTTTTGCTATAATTAAGGGAGAGAATATTATGCTTCATTTCAAATCTAAAGGCTTAGATTGAGAAATGTTAATAAATTTAGTCAAAGGTACATAGTGTGTTCTTAAAATTTTGATTATGATTACGGAATTCCTTTTCACAATTCGAATTTTGAGAACATAGCAAATAAAACATTGTGCATCGTGTCCCATACGCTTCGGGTATAGGATCGATTGCAAATGTTTAATGTTTAACCATTCTTAAATTTTCCAAATGTCTAGCACATTTAGAGGGAAAAGGGACAAGAATCGGTTTTGACTAAAATAATTAAACAACTATCAAAGGACAATCCAAAGTTCGACGGGGATTGGTCGCTTGTGAGTAGTTGGAAGTATAGTATTGGAAAATATGGAAATGTTTCCATATTGGATGGACCATATCGACATCATTACAAATAGAAAAGATTCTATTAAGAATGAGTTGTCATGAGGAAAATATGGAAGCGTGTTCATATTAGGAAGTAAATATTGAAAATCTATGTCTAGATTAGAAACTTTTATGCAAAAGAATGTTCAAAGGAATGTACTTTGAGAGAGAGACATCATATCTAAGGAATTGTCTTGTAACAATCTCCGATAGAGGACTTTGTAATATCATTGGCAATAGTCTTTGTGACTTTGGTGCAGTGACATTACGAAAGGATCGTTGCATAAAGTGTTAGAATCGAGCATATTCTATAAGTAGCAAGAATTTGATATTCTTACACTTATGAAAAAGGATTTGGAGTTGTATAATGAGAATGATTGGAAATGTGTTCAATTTGTCTATTTCACAAAAGTAAGAACCATAGGTAAACATTGTGTGCATGCTAGGAGCATGGGACAAGAGTTGGAATTCAAGTAAGAAGTTGATTACCCGAAACGACAAATAATGAGTAATCAATATGGTGATAAATAAAAGGCGTTTTATTTATACTCAAAGGTTTGAGGCCATATGGGATTAGTATTATTCTTGTGTTTCACATTTGCATGTTTTGACTTCCAGAATAATTGAGTTTATTAAGAATAATCAAATTATTCGAACGGGCCACAGTCATTCATATGTTGGAAGTAGATATGAATGAAGACTGTCATGAATTGGTGTGTGGATTGTCTAAAGAGCATTAGACATAAGAAAATGTTTGTTGCAACGTTCATGAGTGCTTATGAATATGATCTGAGCATTGGATTAAACCCACGCTCACTTGGATCACTCCATGAATTGTATCACTAGTGATTGGTGAGACGATAACATCTTATATTCTTGAAACTGAGATGTGTGAGTTGTATCTTGCAAATCGGTTGCACATTGATAATATGTAAACGCACTAGTAATTTGGTGTTATAAAACATATTGTTGTGTGTGATTCGGTGAGTGAGTGCAAGAAAGCATTGTATCAAAGATTATCCGTTCCTTTTATTCAAAGAATAAAAGAGATATCTTTTAGGCCCCTCGATGGTTTAGTGATGAAAAACGTAAATGCTCGGCCGGGCTAGGGCTAATTTGATTTGTTCAATTAGTCAGTCGTCATAAATCGGGAATCGAGATATAGTACAAAGAGAATGATTAGAAATCATATCCCATATGATATCTAGAATGAAGGAATATATGATCCCTTATCTAAGGACACGTGTATCTGATATGATCAGAGTTGACAGCGGCTTTGGAAAGCTACGATTGCAGATCAGGATCTAAAGTCATACGCAGAATAGTTATTAGACTTATCCAAGTGGGAGATTGTTGGATTAGTGTCTAAGTCCATAACTATTTTGGTATGTACTTGACCCGATGGTGCATGGTCCTTTTGGGTTGCCTTCACCAAAGCAACTTGATTGGAGAAATAAATAGAGAGAGATGTTATTATGATTTATTAATATGTTATAAGAATAATATATTAAAGGAGAAATCATATTTTCTTAATTAATATTGGTCAATAATTAATTAGGAATTAATTTTGTGATCAAGTGTAATTAATTAAACTAGAGGGGCTGAATTGTAATTATGTGATAGTTACAAAATATGGTAATGGTTATCCTAAATATGGGTTGAACGAATTCAAGGAGATAAGGATACTTGAAATCGTCCAAAGGATAAAGGATAGGGGTTTTCAAGGCTTATCTTATGGTTGCTTTGTAGATAAGCAACTAGATAAGGATAATAACTGAAACCCTATCTCTACACCTATATAAAGACCCTAAGGCCTTAGAATTAGTGTACTTGTTCCCAAGGAGTCCTAAGGACGAATTCTAACCTCTCTCCTCTCTCTTTATACATTCTCCATTTTCTCTTGGTGTTTATAAGCCATTAGAGGAGTGACACTTGTGACTTTAAGCATTCCAAATTCAATTCAAGGTGGAATTAGGATTGTTATTGCTATATAACAATCAAGGTATGTTCCTAAACCTTATTATATGTTAATATCGATTTCCATATGCTAGTATTAGGGTTTGAAGTCTTGGATTCAAAGCATGTACAATAGAGAAACCTAGATCCAAGCATTAGGGTTTGTCTAAGCCCGTAACCATATTTGGTAACTACTTGACCCGGTTGTGCATGGTCCTTTTAGGTTGCCTTCACCAAAGCAACTTGACTGGAGAAATTAAATAGAGAGAGAGATTATTATGATTTATTAATATGTTATAAGAATAATATATTAAAGGAAAAATTATATTTGTTTAATTAATATTGGTCAATAATTAATTAGGAATTAATTTTGTGATCAAGTGTAATTAATTAAACTAGAGTGGCTGAATTTTAATTATGTAATAGTTGCAAAATAAGGCAATAATTATCCTTGTTAAAGGATGAAGGAATTTAAGGATAAGGATATCCTTAAAATCGTCCAAGGATAAGAGGATAAGGGTTTTTCAAGGCTTATCTTGTGGTTACTCGGTGGGCAAGTAACTGGATAAGGATAAGGACTTAAACCCTAATCTAAACCCTATATAAAGACCCCTAGGCCTTGTGAATTTGTGTACATGCTCCTAAGAGGTCCCAAGGACGAATTCCAACTCCTCCCTTCTCTATCTTAAGCCTCTCCAATTGCTTGTGGTGTTTGTGAGCCATTAGAGGCACTACACTTGTGGTGCTTGCTTTCAAGACTTAGGATTTGAAGATTTAAGTTGTTATTGCAATATAACAACAAGAGGTATGTAAACTAACCTTTGTATGTTAATTTCGAAAATAGCAATGCACATTAGGGTTTTATTCTTGTGTTCATAATGTTGTGTATCTAATAGTGAAAACATAGATCCAAATCTAGGGTTGCATGCACACTTAGGATTGTTTGTATAAAACCCATCAGTGGTATCAGAGCCTTTGGTTAACATGTTTTCAATTAGTTTTATTGAATTGTATGAACTTGACAAATTAGGGTTTATAGCCAATAAACCCTAGGAGGCCATAGATTTCGAGATTAGGGTTTCCTAACCCTAATTTGCGAAAATCTTGAAAGGGTTTTTGAATCCTTTCCTTTCAATCCAAGATTTCGAAATCTAGGGTTTACAAACCCTTAGATTTCGAGATTTGCCTCCTTCCCCAAGATAAGATCCTAAATTTTAGGGATTTGGATAATCCCATATCTTGTAATTATCCTTTAATAGTTAAATATGGTAATTAAAGATCATGAATTATCCCATCCCTATTTTCGAAATTTATGGAGGGATTTAAGGGATTAGGATAATTTAAATGTTTAAATGATAATTATCTTTTAGATCCATATAATTCCTTATGATTTGATAATACAAATTAATAGTTTAATTTAAGATAATTATTAAATCAAGAGTTTTAATAATTAAAATTTTAATTTAAGTGACATTAAATTTCGAAAATTTTAATTAAAGATTAAATCCCTAGTATTTTTTGAAATGTTTAAAATACACCATATACTATTATCTTATTACAAGCTTAATATATATATATATATATATATATATATATATATATATATATATATATGTGTGTGTGTGTGTGTGTATAATTAAAATGCTAGTCTTACCGTTAGTAGGCCCCATTCACGAAGCCGGTCTAAAAGGTGGGTATAAGGTTGCGGCCTATAAAATGGCGCTTAATGGGTGTACACTCACACCCACCGCTTGCTTGATCGGTGGAGGGTCGTTAGCCGAACGGGTAGGATAGGGCAACCTCATCCTCTCATTAAAAGTATAATAAGAAATACAAAGTAACTACATGCTTTCTAAAATTTCCCAATCTTAGTTACTTTAGGCAAAGTGAATTGATGCAATCCCATGAAATTACACTTTGCACCTTGCTAAGAAGTTAGTGGAGCGTGTGTGGTTTACCGGCACACTAATTGGTTCTAAGCGAAGGTGGCAAAGGGTGATTTGTTGTTTATCATAGTTCGATGGAGTGTGTGTGGTTTACCGGCACATCGAATAGGTGATCGTTACAACGAAGGCACCATATGAATTTGCATGGTAATTCACACCCACTTTGTGATCCTCGGTATCCCAGTCACAAACGAGAGGGGCATATCGAGATTTAAACATGCCATTGAAAAGTTTCAATGAATCTCATCCGAACCTAAGAATTCTCAATACATTTAGAACTTAGAGTTAGGTTTTTCATGATGGAGAATTAGTGAATCGTCATTCACTTACCTTCAAATTATTTGCATTTAGATTACGGCATCCCTTTTCTAAGATGTAAATATTGTTGTTGGATCCTAGCCCTAATTTTCTTATTGGGTGATTATTAGGGATTCATATTCTAATCTATCTTTGTCCTTTTTTCCTTTAGAGATGTCGAAATCAAACAACGTTGCCGATAGTTCCTTCACATTGATGAGCCTTTGCCAAAAGGTTACTTTCGATGGAACGAACTTTAGCGAATGGATAAGATACATTCGCACAATTGCTCGCTACGAAGACAAGGAGTATGTCCTCGATGAAAAGCTTGAAAAGATCAACGCTGAAATTGCTACTCCGGCTAAAATGAGTGCTTTTGAGACTCATGAGCGTGATGCAACGAAGGTTCACTGCATCATGATAGCCACAATGAACTCCGAATTCCAAAAGTCCTATGAGGACATGTACCCGTACGAGATGCATCAAGACTTATTGGAGCGATACCACCAAGACGCGAGACAAGAGCATTATGAGATCTTCACTAACATGATTTCGGCTAAGATGGGTCATGGAGAGTCTCTTACCGTGCACCTGCAAAAGATGCAAAGGTATGTCGATCGTCTTCGCAAGTTAAATGTTGACTTTGGGGAAGACTTGGCAATCGACATGGTGTTTCACTCTTTGCCTCCAAGCTATAATCAATTTAGGATGACCTACCACATGAACAAAGAAGAGGTCACCCTAAGCAAACTCCAAGGTCTCTTGAGGGTTGCTGAGAGCAACTTCAAAGACAATTCTGTTGCACCAACTCCCAATCCAGCCGCTGCTCCTGTCTTGGCTATTGGTCAAGGGAAGGGAAAGAAGAGGAAGGCTTCGTCCAAAAACCAACGCAAGGTGAAAGCCCGAGATGGTGCCTCTTCTAGTGGGACCAAAGTTGATCCCGCTAAGCCCTGCTCTAACCCTATGGAGGCTGAATGTCACCACTGCCACAAGATAGGACATTGGAAGAGAAGCTGCCCAGAGTACCTGCAAGCCGTCAAGGAAGGAAAGATCAAGCCATCTTTCGCAGGTATATACACAATTAAATCTAACGATTCTAATCATGCTACTTCTTGGGTTCTTGATACCGGTTGTGGTTACCACATTTGTTCTAATGTGCAGGGACTAAAAGGAAGTAGGGATGTGAAGCAAGGAAGGATAAATCTAATCATGGGGAACAGAAGATTGTCGCATGTGACCAAGATTGGAGTATATTCTTTAGTGCTTAGGAATAGTTTATGTTTAGATTTAGAAAATTGTTGTTATTCGCCAGAAATGGCTAGAAACATCATTTCATTTCATGGTTTGTTTAGACAAGGTTTTAGATTTTCTTTTAATAATGAGAATGGTTCTATTTTAGCTTATCTAAATGGTGTCTTTTACTTTGAAGCCATACCATGTAATGGAATTTATGAAACTGTGATGATTGTTGATAATTTAGGAAATGATGTTTTGAATATAGATTCTTCCAATAGTTTGGATAAAGCATCCTTGTGGCATAGTCGTCTTGGACATGTCAACAAGAAACGCATAGCCCAACTCCAAAAGGATGGAGTGTTGGAGTCATTCGACCTTAGGGAAGATGACACATGCGAATCTAGTTTTATTGGAAAAATGACTAAGTCACCATTCGCTGGTACATGCGAAAGGAGTGAAGGATTATTGGACCTAATACATACTGATGTATGTGGACCGTTTAGATCAACCACGAAGGATGGGAACCGCTTCTACATGACTTTTACCGATGACTATAGTAGATATGGGTATATCTATTTAGTCAAGCAAAAGTCAGAAACTTTTGAAAGTTCAAAGAGTTTAAGAATGAAGTGGAGAATCAATTGGGAAGGAAGATCAAGATGCTTCAATCCGATCGGTCTTGAATTCCACGAATATCTCAAGGAGTGTGGAATAGTTTCACAATTGACGCCACCTAGGACGCCACAATTGAATGGTGTGGCAGAAAGGCGTAATTGAACCTTATTGGATATGGTTCGCTCTATGATGAGTCGTGCTTCACTATCAATCTCTTTTTGGGGGTATGCCTTAGAGACTGCCGCCAATATCCTTAACCGAGTCCCTACTAAGAAGGTTGCCAAAACACCTCACGAGATGTGGACGGGGAAAGCTCCTTCGTTGGCACATATCAAGGTTTGGGGTTGCGATGTATTTTCATCAGCTACCTGCAGAAATCCTTTGGATATCACTTCTATAGACCGAAGGACAATGCTATCTTTGTTGCGAGGAGAGGAGTTTTCCGAGAGCGAGAACTCATAGGCCAAGAGGATAGTGGGAGGCAAATCGAGCTTGAAGAGATTCAAGAGTCGATAGATAAAGGAACCTCCACAGCTAGCACTCAACCCGAGGAGGAAACTCCGGTTGAACCAATTGACGAGTCCTTACCTCTTAGACGTTCTGATAAAGTTAGAG
Source organism: Lactuca saligna (assembly GCF_052625555.1). Lineage (NCBI taxonomy): Eukaryota > Viridiplantae > Streptophyta > Magnoliopsida > Asterales > Asteraceae > Lactuca > Lactuca saligna. The sequence continues at coordinate 90,655,344 of NC_136417.1, read as the reverse complement.
TTCAACCCCAGTTTTATGGTTTTCATATTACTACCAAAGGGGACACGTATATTAGTGATGGTACACTAGTAAATCTTGATGAACCTAATAGCTATAAGGAAGCCATGGCAGGACCGGAGTCTGCAAAATGGAAAGAGGTGATGGATAGCGAGATCCAATCCATGTATGATAACCAAGTTTGGAATTTGGTTGATCATGTGCCCGGACGTAAGACCGTTGGGTGTAAATGGATCTTCAAGAAGAAGATCGACGTGGATGGAAAGGTACACACATATAATGCGCGATTGGTTGCGAAGGGCTTTACTCAAACTCCAGGAGTTGACTATGATGAGACCTTCTCACCAGTTGCGACGATAAAGTCTATTAGGGTAATGCTAGCTATTGCCGCATTTCATGAATATGAGATTTGGCAAATGGATGTCAAGACTGCTTTCCTTAATGGAAAGTTGGCTGAGGATGTTTACATGGCTCAGCCAGAAGGGTTTGTGGATCCAAAGCATCCGAATAGAGTGTGTAAGCTTGAGAAGTACATTTATGGACTTAAGCAAGCATCTCGCAGATGGAATCTCTGCTTCGATAAGAAAGTCAAAGAGTTTGGATTTGTACGAAGCGAAGATGAGTCGTGTGTATATGTCAAAGCCAGTGGGAGTATAGTAAGCTTTCTAGTTTTATATGTCGATGACATATTACTCATAGGAAACGACATCCCGACTTTGTAGGAGGTTAAGTCCTGGCTCGGGAAGTGCTTCGCTATGAAGGACCTCGGAGAAGCTTCTTACATTTTGGGAATAAGGATAGTAAGAGAAAGAAGTAAGAGACAAATTGGACTTAGTCAGAACACTTACTTAGAGAAGGTACTAAAACGTTTTAGTATGGAAAACTCGAAGAAGGGAGAATTACCGATACAAAGTAATGCCAGATTGAGTAAGACTCAAAGTCCGAGTACCGAAGCAGAGATAGTTGAAATGAGCCGAGTTCCTTATGCTTCCACAGCTGGCTCAATCATGTACGCTATGACTTGTACTCGCCCTGATGTAGCCTTTGCTTTGAGCATGGTTAGTAGATATCAAGGGAACCTTGGTAGAGCACATTGGATTGATGTGAAGAATATCCTTAAGTACCTTCGGAGGATGAAGGAATGGTTTTTAGTCCTCGGAGGGAGTGATGACTTGAAGGTGCGAGGGTACAGTGACACCAGCTTCCAAACCGATAGGGACAACTACCGTTCGCAATCGGGCTGGGTCTTTACCCTAAATGGAGGAGCAGTGACTTGGAAGAGTTCCAAGCAGGAAACAGTAGCTGATTCAACGTGCGAATCAGAGTACATAGCAGTGAGTGAAGCGTTGAAGGAGGCAATATGGCTAAAGAACTTCATTGGTGACCTTGGAGTTGTACCCGCCATAAAGGAGCCCATGGAGATTTTCTGTCATAATGAAGGAGCGGTTGCCTTGACCAAGGAACCGAGGGATCATGGTAGATCTCAACATATCAACAGAAAATATCATTTCATCAGACATCGTGTAGAAGAAGGAGAACTCATAGTGAAGAGGATATCATCAGAAGATAACCCATCAGATCCGCTTACGAAGGGACTGAGTAGGGTTAAGCACTTGCAGCATGCTAGGAGTATTGGGCTGAAGGATGGTATAAGCATATATTAGATAGTTTTAGAAACGTATAATAGATAAATGTAATTGACATTTGATGATTAAATAAAGGAGTTTTATTTATATGTAAAGTTACTGTCATATGTTAATTGTTTAACTATTGTTTCACTTTGCATGTTTTGACTTCCAGAATAATTGAGTTTATTAGGAATAATCGAATTATTCAAATTGTCCACAATCGTTCATATGTTGGAAGTAGATATGAATGAAGATTGTCGTGAATTGGTGCGTAGATTGTCTAAATGGTATTAGACATAGCAAAAGATTGTTGCGACGTTCATGAGTGCTTATGAACTGGATTTGAGCATTGGAACAAACCCGCGCTTGATGGAATCACCGTATGGAATAGGATATATAAGAGGTGATCGTAAGACGATAATATCATATAGTCTTAAAACCTAGATATATGGTTTACTATTTGCTAATTGATTGTACATTGATAATGCGAAACCGCATTGTTAACTCAATGTTATAAAACGCATTGTTGTGTATAGTTGATTATTGAATAAGTAAATGCATATAAGTCGAAGTTTATCTGTAAATTTTATCCTAAGAGGGTAGAAGAGATATCTCGGCCGCTCGATGATTTGATTTGACTTATGTGCCAGGCCCGGTCAGAACTAAATTGATGTGTTCGATTAAGTTCTATGTCAAATAAATCGGAGATCGAGAAAACTAAATGCTTGACTAATCATTCCATAGAATTGTCAGCATGATATCTAACAGAGGACTGTACGATCTCTTATCTATAGGACAGGTTACTGATAAGATCAAAGTTTGACAGCGTCTTTGAGAGCTACGATTGCTAATCGGGTTGCATGTTACATTTGTGGTTACTAGACTTATCCAAGTAGGAGACTGTTGGATTAGTCTCTAAGCCCGTAACTATATTTGGTAAGTACTTGACCCGGTTGTGCATGGTCCTTTTGGGTTGCCTTCACCAAAGCAACTTGACTGGAGAAATTAAATAGAGAGAGAGATTATTGTGATTTATTAATATGTTATAAGAATAATATATTAAAGGAAAATCATATTTGTTTAATTAATATTGGTCAATAATTAATTAGGAATTAATTTTGTGATCAAGTGTAATTAATTAAACTAGAGGGGCTGAATTGTAATTATGTGATAGTTGCAAAATAGGGTAATAATTATCCTTGTTAAAGGATGAACGAATTTAAGGATAAGGATATCCTTAAAGTCGTCCAAGGATAAGAGGATAAGGGTTTTTCAAGGCTTATCTTGTGGTTACTGGGTGGGCAAGTAACTGGATAAGGATAAGGACTTAAACCCTAATCTAAACCCTATATAAAGACCCCTAGGCCTTGTGAATTTGTGTACATGCTCCTAAGAGGTCCCAAGGACGAATTCCAACTCCTCCCTTCTCTATCTTAAGCCTCTCCAATTGCTTGTGGTGTTTGTGAGCCATTAGAGGCACTACACTTGTGGTGCTTGCTTTCAAGACTTAGGATTTGAAGATTTAAGTTGTTATTGCAATATAACAACAAGAGGTATGTAAACTAATCTTTGTATGTTAATTTCGAAAATAGCAATGCACATTAGGGTATTATTCTTGTGTTCATAATGTTGTGTATCTAATAGTGAAAACATAGATCCAAATCTAGGGTTGCATGCACACTTAGGATTGTTTGTATAAAACCCATCACCTGTATGAAAAGGGATGTTGCATGATTTGTTGAGAGATGCTTGACTTGTCGGCAGGTCAAGGCCGAGCACCAGCGACCGCACGGTAGATTGCAGCCGCTAGATATTCCCGAATGGAAGTGGGAACAAATTACCATGGATTTTATCACCAAATTGCTGCGGACTGAAAGGGGAGTCGATGCGATTTGGGTGATCGTGGATAGATTGACGAAGAGCGCTCATTTTCTAGCCATCAACGAGAGCTCTTCTACGGAGAAGTTGGCGGAATTATACGTGAGGAAGGTGGTATCGCGGCATGGGGTTCCGATGTCGATTGTTTCTGACCGCGATGTGCGTTTTACTTCCAGGTTTTGGAAGAAGTTTCATGAGGAGTTGGGTATGAGACTGCATTTCAGTACCGCATACCACCCACAGACGGACGGACAAAGCGAGCGAACGATTCAGATGCTTGAGGATATGCTCCGAGCATGTGTTTTGGATTTCGGAGGGAGCTGGGACAACTATCTACCTTTAGCAGAGTTTTCGTATAACAACAGCCATCATTCGAGCATTGGTATGCCACCCTTTGAGCTGTTGTATGGGCGGATGTGTCGCACCCCCATCTGCTGGGGTGAGGTGGGGCAGCGGGTGATGGGTAGCATGGAGATCGTACTCCAGACGATCGAGCAGATTCAGTAGGTCAGGCAGAGGTTGTTGACCGCTCAGAGCCGATAGAAGAGTTATGCAGACAGACGCCGGTCCGAGCTTGAGTTTTAGGTCGGCGATCTTGTACTCCTGAAGGTCTCTCCTTGGAAAAGAGTGATTCGATTCAGGAAGAGGGGCAAGTTGGGGCCCCGATATATTGGTCCTTTCCGTGTCATCGCGAGGGTAGGCCGGGTAGCCTACCGTTTGGATTTGCCAGTAGAGTTGGGGCAGATTCACGACACTTTTCATGTGTCGCAGCTGAGGAAGTGTATAGCCGACGAATCGGTAGTGGTTCCATTAGAGGATATTCAGGTAGATGCGAGTCTGAATTATGCCGAAAGACCAGTGGCCATCAGAGATCGGAAGATCAAGGTTTTGAGGAACAAGGAGGTACCCCTGGTGTTGGTTCAGTGGCAGCATCGGAAGGGATCAGAGATGACGTGGGAGTCGAAGCGTGAGATGCGTGAACAGCATCCGGAGCTATTTGCAGAGCGAGACTACGAGGGCGAAGTCTAGTTCTAGTGGGGGAGAATTGTAACAGCCCGGATTTCCAGGTATCTTTTATTTGCATATTTTTTTTGGTGTTTTGTGAGGGGACTCGACGAGTTGGAGCTCGAACTCGCCGAGTAGGGTCGCGGTTCTGGACGCGGGTTCGCGCCTGGACTCGGCGGGTACAAGGGATGGACTCGGCGAGTCTGCGCTGTTTGATGAAACCCTAATTTTCCGGTCCTAAGCTCTATTTAAAGGACCTTATGGACCTTCATTGTGGCCACCTTGATCCTTGAGAGCACCAACGCAGCTAAGGGTTCCTGTGAGGGAGATAAGAGGCGATTGTTCACCAAATTTGTGTGTATTTGCAAGAAAGGAAGGGGGAAAGTCAAGCTAGAAGAGTTGGGAGCTTGGATCTACTTCCATTTCACCAAGGGAAGCTTCTTGAGGTATCTTTCAGAGCTTATTTCCGTGTTTTTGTTGATATGGTCAAATCTAGGGTTTCTTCTTGCCTTATTTGCTTTGTAATTGAAGTGTGAGAGGTCCCATGGAGATATGGTACCTAGATCTGGACCTTAGCATGTCCAGAAAGTCCCAAATGCTATGCTTTATGTCCTTCCTTTTGGGTTGGAGACTAGGGCTGCCATATTAGAGGTCATTTCACCAAAAAGAGCCTTGTAAGTGTTGCATGGTAGCCAAAACTGTGACTTTACGTGATAAATGAGCTTGAGAGGGCTAGATCTATGAGTGTATGGAGCGGATCTGACCTCAGAAGCAAGATTGAGTTGATGCATGGCATGGACTCGCCGAGTCTGAAGAACAGACTCGGCGAGTAGCATGAAGATTGTCCTTAACCACTCAGTGAGTGGTCCTGCCGAGTTATGGTTGACTCAGTGAGTCACGGAGAGTTAGGGAAGGATTGACAGGTGGACTGAGTCGAGCTAGAACTCACCGAGTTGTCCTTGCGACTCGGCGAGTTGAGTCGCGGTGGCCCCGCGATTCATGACCAGGTGGAACTCGTCGAGTCAGGGGAGTACTCGACGTGTCAAAAGAGAATCCTAGAGAGTTGGTGAAAACGCTTAGACTCGCCGAGTCGCTCTAGTGCACTCGTCGAGTCCGGTCAAATTGATCGTTGACCGTTGACCAGAGTTGACCAGTGTTGACTCGATAGGGATAGTTAACCTTAGTGGTAAAAGTATTAATTAGAGATATATGATGTTATAGGGGGATTATAGCTCGGGGGTTCGAGCACGAGTGATTTCCAGGGTTCGCGAGTTATCAAGATATACGAGGTGAGTCTTCTCACTATACTGTCCCGGGAAGGGTTTGACTGTGTGACCGGAAGGTCGAATATGATATGAGATATATGCATTATGTGTGATAAGTTAATCGTTATATTTGCCATGTATGATATGCTTGATATGGTCCGGAATGCATTATGTTATGGGCCGGAAGGCGAATATGTTATGGGCCGGAAGGCGTTGTAATGTGGACCGTAAGGTTAACGTGGGTAGGACCGGAAGGTTTACCCAGTCGGGATGGAAGCCCCGTGAGACACATGGACCGGAAGGTCAGGGCCTGGAAAGGCGTATGTGCGTAGGTTATATTTTGGGGAACTCACTAAGCATTTATGCTTACAGTTGTTGTGTTATGTGTTTCAGGTACTAGCGAGGACCGTGGGAAGGCACCGACATGATCGTACACACACTCGGGGAAAACTATTTTTATGATCTTTGTGATGTAATCGGTCGTGACAATATTGTTTACATTGGAATTTAAATTATTACTCGATGTTTTGATGTTTGTAATAATGAAAAATTGGTTTTAAAATTTACGTCGTCACACGACTGGAGTTTATTATTTACGAAGGGTTTAAGAGGACTTATTGTAACGACCCGTCTCTGGTATGTTGCTTTTATAGTATTTATTTTAGAAGCTTGTAGAGGGACTCGACGAGTCTATGTCCCGACTCGTCGAGTAGGGTCGTGATCTTGATCAACTAATAGATCGGCGACTCGGCGAGTCCATATTCGGGACTCGGCGAGTCGGCCTGCCAGGTAGAAACCCTAAATCCCCGGGTTTGCACCCTATTTAAACCATCTTATGAGCCCCAAACTCGTCTCCTTCACCCTCAAAGCACCATTTAGCAAACCCTAATCATTCCATTGAGTATTTGAGCATTCTTTGTGTAATCTTGAAGTTTTGAAGAGAAGGAGAAGGCTAGATTCAAAGAAGAAGAAGAATATCCAAGTCTTTGCACCCATTTCAGAGTATTTTGAGGTAATAATCGGTTTCTTCCTGTTTTGATGATTGATTCTCCTTTATAAGCATATTTAGCCCATTCTTTAGCTTATTCATAGTAGAGAAACCATGTTGGATGGGTTAGCTTCTGAATCTAGCCATGTTTTAGTTCCAAAAACGTAGATCTATTAACTTTATGGAGCCATTTTGCATGTTAGCCCTAGATCTACTCTTCCAAGTGCCTTTTTAGCCTTTATATCCTTTTGTATGCATTTGTACACGTAAAGTTGGGAACTTTACGTGGTAAACCAACCTTAGGAACTCGAATCTATATATTGTATGCAGTGGTTTTGAGCATAATCGAGTTTTTAGTGATTGCATGCATGGGACTCGGCGAGTCGTTCTTCGGACTCGGCGAGTCGAGTCGCGAGTCCCCGATTCTTCCCCTTTGAGTGATTCCGAGTGGGAACCAGTGAATACTGGAATGGACTCAGTGAGTTAGAGGTTAGACTCAGTAATGGAAGGACTCGACGAGTTGTTCATACAACTCGGCGAGTCCAAGGCAATCTTCTTAAGATTCAAGAACAACTGGTCGAGTTGTTCATACAACTCGGCGAGTTGGATGCAGAAGACCTGAGTGTTGGAATGAATGGGAACTCGTTGAGTATATGCCATACTCGACGAGTAACAACGAGCAGGGTTGATAAATGAGAGTAGAGACTCCGCGAGTTGGCGGCCCAACTCGGCGAGTCAGGTCAACTGAAAGTTGACTTTGACCAGGAGAGTTGACTTTAGCCAGGGGTAAAAGAGTCATTTTACCCCAATGCAGTTATTAGTATTTGATTGAATATATTTGTGGAATTGTAGCCGGGGAGATACCGGAGCAGCAGCAGATAGTTTCCAGAGCCACACACTCAGCAGCCAGATCACGAGGTGAGTTTCCTTTCAGTAGGAACGGGTCAAAGGCCACAATGCCGGCCCGTTTAGCTAGTAGTAGTTTCCGGACTTCGGTCCGATGTAGATTTTAGTATGATTGATGCCTTCGTGGCTCAGACAGGATTTCTGTGTTATGTGTTCCGGGTTACAGCCCGATGTAGTATGCTATTTATGTGCTCATGTTAGTTGATATGCTTATGTTATGTTATGTTCAGTAGTTCCGGACTTCTGTCCGATGCAGTCAGTTCCAGACTTCGGTCCGATGCAGTTAGTTCCGGACTTTGGTCCGATGCAGTTAGTTCCAGAATTTGGTCCGATGCAGGAGGCAAGGCCTCAGTAGTTCCGGATTTCGATCCGATGCAGAGGGCAAGGCCCTGGTTAGTTCCGGACTTTGGTCTGATGCAGTTTCCAGACTTCGGTCCGATGCAGTGGGCAAGGCCCAGTATGTGTTTATATGTATTGTATGGTATGTGGTAGTTTGGGGGAGCTCACTAAGCTTCGTGCTTACAGTTTCAGTTTTGGTTTTAGGTACTTCCGCAAGCAAAGGGAAGAGCTCGGGTTGATGGCATCGCACACACCACAGCTTCAGTTGTCCTGGGAGTTGTTTTTAGTTTTTCATAGATGGGATTTGATACAGTATTGATACAGTTTACTCATAACACTTTGCTATTGTTTTTGAGATATTGACATACGAGTTTTACCTTATGATATTATCATGGTGTTTTTAGTAATTATTAAACAAATTTTTTTTTGGGTCGTATTTTGAGGATATTTCAAGTTGGTATTAGAGCCTTGGATTGAGGGATTCGGATATACTTTCGAGTGTGTCTAAACTCAAACTAAGGAAATGGTAAAGATCTTTAAGAGAAAAATGTTTTTGAAAATGATTTAGAAAAATAACTTTGAAAAAATAAGAGGTTTGATAAAAGGAAAATGGTGTGGCGTATGCGATCAACCGAGCTCAAGTAAGTACTCCCAAATTACCCATACATGTTACTTTATGTTTATCAGTTTTAGTTTCAGTAGAACATCACGCTAGAATAGGACTAAGGATCTAGGAGGATGCCTTATGTGCCTGCTTTATGTGTTTCAGCTTTACGAGATCTGCATGCTAGTATTGAAGTACACAGTAGTAGGATAGCATGTTTAGGTTATGCCTGATAGTATGAGCTTAGCATTGTATCCTAGAACAGTATTTCGTTATGAGAATAGATTTGCTTGAGTAATTTCCTGTATCTGAATGCTGCTTGCTTCGTGCTTTGTGGGACTCTGAGTGACGGGAGTTAGTCATTAGGTGAATACGACACATCACATGTGACCAGGGTTGAATAATCTCAGAGTGTTGGATTTGGATCTATTGCGCAGCTCTTGTTTGAGTTTAACCATTGTAGGGACGAGTCCTTTACTCGAAGGATTATCTCAGCCTCATCACATCTGATGGTATTCAGGTGATGACTAATTATTGTCACAAGGAGGCCTTCAGCAGTTGAGGACTGTTTTGAATAGAGTCAAAGATTTCCCTAGGGCAAGCCTAAGATGAGAGTAGCAGAGATCAGTAATAGTAGAAGTGACTTGGTGGAGTCAAGGCAGTTCTTGAGGAAAGTACGGATAGAAATGGAAGGTAGTATGGGCCCGTACTACTGAAAGCAGAGGATCCGTACTCGAATCAAGGAAGGCCGAGACAAGACCAGGAAACTAGTATTGGTATCAGTGATCCCTTGAGATATTTCAGTTTTCTGATGTTGCTATGATTTGTTTCAGAATGGTAGTTTTGCGTTCGAGGCCAGCAGTCGGCAGTTCAGGTGCCGGAGGGGGATCAGGATCAGGATCAGGCCCGGAGGCCAGGCAGTTAGATGAGCAGACCATAGAGTTTCTTTCTTCTGAGGTTACCCGCATCATACTGGAGCAGACTCCTGTGATCTTCGGTTCGATCAAGGAGGGTATTCTAGAGCTGATGGATGAGAGATTGGGCACCTTCCATGCCGAGATGGCGGCCATGATGAGGTCGCGCACACTTACGTTCAGGGAGTTTAGGGCATGTGGAGCTCCAGATTACCATGGGACACGGGACCCCATAGCGAGTACTAGATGGTTGGCGGATGTGGCCAACGCTTTCCACACGAGCAGGTGTCCCGAGGGGGATAAGGTTAGATTGGCGTCCTGTCTTCTGAAGGACAGGGCACGGGATTGGTGGGAGGTCCCGAAGTCTCCATCTGAGATTCGAAGCTTCCTAGGTTTGGCAGGGTATTATAGGAGATTCATTCAAGATTTCTCCAAGATAGCAGTACCGCTTACCCGACTGACTAAGAAGTCGGTGGTGTTTCGTTGGGGACCTGAGCAGCAGGCGGCATTTGAGACCCTCAGGCAAAGGTTATGCAAGGCTCCGATTCTTTCCCCGCCTGAGGGAATAGAGGATTTTGTAGTCTACTGTGATGCCTCAATCATAGGTATGGGAGCAGTGTTGATGCAGCGGGGACATGTGATAGCTTATGCCTCAAGACAGTTGAAGCCTCATGAGGCTAACTATCCTACACACGATTTAGAGCTGGGGGCAGTGGTGTTTGCCCTCAAGATTTGGAGACATTATCTTTATGGGGTCCGTTGTACCATTTACACGGATCATAAGAGTTTGAGATACCTTATGGATCAGCCGAGTCTAAACATGAGGTAGGGGAGATGGTTGGATGTGCTGAAGGATTATGATTGTGAAATCCTTTACCATCCAGGGAAGGCCAACGTAGTGGCCGACGCCTTGAGCCGAAAGGTGACAGCAGCCCCTATCAGAGGCTTATGTTTGAGGATGACAGTGATTACTCCGTTGTTGGAACGGATCAGGGAGGCTCAGGTTGAGGGCCTCAAGGAGGAGAGGCAGAAGTGTGAGAGGATAGTGGGCCGAGTAGCTTCGTTTGATTATGATAGTCGGGGGTTGTTGACCCTTCATGGGAGAGTGTGGGTACCATATGGAGGCGGAGTACGGCAGGTGTTGATGGACGAGGCTCATAAGTCTTGATTTTCTATCCATCCAGGGGCAACGAAGATGTATAGAGATCTTCGACCCCATTATTGGTGGCCCTGCATGAAGTGGGATGTTGCTTGGTATGTAGAGAGGTGTCTGACCTGCAGGAAGGTCAAGGCAGAACACCAGAGGCCTCACAGAAAGATGCAGTCGTTAGACATTCCCGTGTGGAAATGCGAGGACATCACCATGGATTTTATCACTAAGCATCCCAGGACCGCACGTGGGGTGGATTCGATTTGGGTGGTAGTGGATCGGTTGACGAAGAGTGCTCATTTCATACCGATCTAGGAGAGCATATCAGTGGAAAAGTTAGTCGATATCTATGTGCGGGAGATAGTTGCACGTCATGGAGTGCCGGTATCAGTGGTATCAGACCGAGACGTCCATTTTACATCCAGATTCTGGAAGCGGTTTCATGACGAGATGGGTACTCGTCTCCATTTCAGCACCGTTTTCCACCCCCAGACGGACGGGCAGAGTGAGAGGATGATTCAGACTCTCGAGGACATGCTCCGAGTATGTGTTCTAGACTTCGGGGGCAGTTGGGATACTTATCTTCCGTTAGCAGAATTTTCGTATAACAACAGTTATAATGTGAGCATTGATCGACCTCCCTTTGAGATGCTCTATGGGAGGAAGTGTAGGACCCCGATTTGTTGGGGCGAGGTAGGTCAACGGGTCATTGGGAGCACGGAGGTGGTGCTCAAGACGACTGAGTTGATTCAGCAGGTTCGTAGTAGACTACAGACTGCGCAGAGTCGGCAGAAGAGCTACGCCGATAGGAGGCGTTCAGATTTAGAGTTCCGGGTAGGCGACATGGTCCTTCTGAAGGTCTCACCTTGGAAAGGTGTCATCAGGTTTCAGAAGAGGGGCAAGCTAGGCCCCAGGTTCATTGGTACTTTCAGGGTTTTGGCCCGGTGGGTCGGGTTGCTTATCGGTTGGATCTTCCAGCAGAGCTTAGCCAGATCCACAACACTTTCCATGTGTCTCAGTTGAGTAAGTGTTTGGTGGATGAGTCAGCAGTTGTTCCTTTAGAGGATATTCAGGGTGATAGCAGCTTGAATTATATTGAGAGGTCGGTCGCAATTCTGGATCGTAAGGCAAAGACCTTGAGGAACAAGGTAATTCAGCTAGTGAAGGTGCAGTGGGAGCACTGAAAAGGGTCTGAGTGGATGTGGGAGGCTGAAGATGAGATGAGAGCGCACTACCCCGAGTTATTTGCAGATTCAGCAGTAGCGGACTTCAAGGACGAAGTCTGAGTTAAGTGGGGGAGAATTGTAACGACCCGTCTCTAGTATGTTGCTTTTATAGTATTTATTTTAGAAGCATGTAGAGGGACTCGACGAGTCGGGACAGAGGAGAATTGTAACGACCCGTCTCTGGTATGTTGCTTTTATAGTATTTATTTTAGAAGCTTGTAGAGGGACTCGACGAGTCTATGTCCCGACTCGTCGAGTAGGGTCGTGATCTTGATCAGCTAATAGATCGGCGACTCGGCGAGTCCATATTCGGGACTCGGCGAGTCGGCCTGCCAGGTAGAAACCCTAAATCCCCGGGTTTGCACCCTATTTAAACCATCTTATGAGCCCCAAACTCGTCTCCTTCACCCTCAAAGCACCATTTAGCAAACCCTAATCATTCCATTGAGTATTTGAGCATTCTTTGTGTAATCTTAAAGTTTTGAAGAGAAGGAGAAGGCTAGATTCAAAGAAGAAGAAGAATATCCAAGTCTTTGCACCCATTTCAGAGTATTTTGAGGTAATAATCGGTTTCTTCCTGTTTTGATGATTGATTCTCCTTTATAAGCATATTTAGCCCATTCTTTAGCTTGTTCATAGTCGAGAAACCATGTTGGATGGGTTAGCTTCCGAATCTAGCCATGTTTTAGTTCCAAAAACGTAGATCTATTAACTTTATGGAGCCATTTTGCATGTTAGCCCTAGATCTACTCTTCCAAGTGCTTTTTTAGCCTTTATATCCTTTTGTATGCATTTGTACACGTAAACTTGGGAACTTTACGTGGTAAACCAGCCTTAGGAACTCAGATCTATATATTGTATGCAGTGGTTTTGAGCAGAATCGAGTTTTTAGTGATTGCGTGCATGGGACTCGGCGAGTCGTTCTTCGGACTCGGCGAGTCGTTCTTCGGACTCGGCGAGTCCCCGATTCTTCCCCTTTGAGTGATTCCGAGTGGGAACCAGTGAATACTGGAATGGACTCAGTGAGTTAGAGGTTAGACTCAGTAATGGAAGGACTCGACGAGTTGTTCATACAACTCGGCGAGTCCAAGGCAATCTTCTTAAGATTCAAGAACAACTGGTCGAGTTGTTCATACAACTCGGCGAGTCGGATGCAGATGACCTGAGTGTTGGAATGAATGGGAACTCGTCGAGTATATGCCATACTCCACGAGTAACAACGAGCAGGGTTGATAAATGAGAGTAGAGACTCCGCGAGTTGGCGGCCCAACTCGGCGAGTCAGGTCAACTGAAAGTTGACTTTGACCAGGAGAGTTGACTTTAGCCAGGGGTAAAAGAGTCATTTTACCCCAATGCAGTTATTAGTATTTGATTGAATATATTTGTGGAATTGTAGCCGGGGAGATACCGGAGCAGCAGCAGATAGTTTCCAGAGCCACACACTCAGCAGCCAGATCACGAGGTGAGTTTCCTTTCAGTAGGAACGGGTCAAAGGCCACAATGCCGGCCCGTTTAGCTAGTAGTAGTTTCCGGACTTCGGTCCGATGTAGATTTTAGTATGATTGATGCCTTCGTGGCTCAGACAGGATTTCTGTGTTATGTGTTCCGGGTTACAGCCCGATGTAGTATGCTATTTATGTGCTCATGTTAGTTGATATGCTTATGTTATGCTATGTTCAGTAGTTCCGGACTTCTGTCCGATGCAGTCAGTTCTAGACTTCGGTCTGATGCAGTTAGTTCCGGACTTTGGTCCGATGCAGGAGGCAAGGCCTCAGTAGTTCCGGATTTCGATCCGATGCAGAGGGCAAGGCCCTGGTTAGTTCCGGACTTTGGTCTGATGCAGTTTCCAGACTTCGGTCCGATGCAGTGGGCAAGGCCCAGTATGTGTTTATATGTATTGTATGGTATGTGGTAGTTTGGGGGAGCTCACTAAGCTTCGTGCTTACAGTTTCAGTTTTGGTTTTAGGTACTTCCGCAAGCAAAGGGAAGAGCTCAGGTTGATGGCATCGCACACACCACAGCTTCAGTTGTCCTGGGAGTTGTTTTTAGTTTTTCATAGATGGGATTTGATATAGTATTGATACAGTTTACTCATAACACTTTGCTATTGTTTTTGAGATATTAACGTACGAGTTTTACCTTATGATATTATCATGGTGTTTTTAGTAATTATTAAACAAAAAAAAATTTGGGTCGTATTTTGAGGATGTTTCACTTATGGTTGTGGAGTAGCAGTAGTCGCACAGGTGTTTATGGTGGTGATTTGGAACAGCATCGAGTGATAACTCTTACTAAATAAATCAGAAAATGAAGGAGGAGAACAATGCACTGCAGGTGCTCGATGACACACTTGAAAGAAATGCTACTTCACAAAACTAAAAGTGTATAATTTCACACCCGGAGAAGAAGATTGGCTCTCAATTCGAACAGGCCACACTCGATGAGGTGTTTGGGTTACAACAACAACACCACCTGTGGGGGTGGTGGTGTTTCTCGGTAGTGAAGGAAAAGGGGAAGGGCAGTAGAAAAACGTGAATGGAAGGCAGTAAGTGGTGGTATTTGAGGGTGAGTTTAAGTGATCAAATGGGATGGAAGATGGGTGGTTGGGTTGTGATTTCCGGTGGGGAAGGAGGTGATGGCAGTGGTGGTTTTATGGCTGAAGGTGGTGCTACAGTGTGGAATCGTAAGAGAGAGAGAGAGAGAGGGGTAGGACCCCTTGTATATTAAATATTATTTATTTATTTATTTAAAAAAAAGTAATTGAATACCTCATAAATGGTCACTGTGTAGTGAAATGACAAAAATATCCCTGACTTAACGGCTAAATGGTAACGGAGTTAGCCGAAAGGACTAAATATTAAAAGTTTTGAAACCACAGGGACAATCCATGAGGTTTTTGTAAATTAAGGATCAAATTTGATATTTTCGAAAATCACATATCATTTTTGAAGTTTTTTCTTTTAAAATTATAACTTGTGTAGTCTGCATTTAAAAAGGTAATTGAACATTTATAATAATATGTTTCCTCATAGTTCTATCAAAATAACAATAATTTATTGCAATACAACATCATTATACGCAACAATATAAAACCATTATTAAATATGTGTACTTTTTCGTATTTCTTTTCATTCCGAAAAAGATATAATAACAGTAGGGGTGCAAACGAGTCGAGCCGAGCCCGAGCCTGAGCCTGGTCAGGCTCGCCTTGGGTTCATTTAAGTTATACGAGGCTAGAGCTCGAGCTCGGCTCGATTCAAGCTTTCTTTTAGTGACCTCGGCTCGAGCTCGTAAAGAATTATACAAGCTCGACTTGGGCTCGGGCTCGGCTCGTTTTTCGTTTGATGTGCCTAAATAAGCTTAAGCTCAGCTCAAGCTCGTTAAGAAGCTCGTTTACTAATACTCGAAATCCATAATTTCCCAAATATATTTTATTTTAATATATGAAAATAATAATAAATTATATTTTATAAAGGCTCGTTTAGGCTCGCGAGCCTAATCGAACTTAGTTACATAGGCTCGAGCTCGAGCTCGTTTAATAAACGAACTTAATATTAAGCTCGAGCTCGGCTCGGGCTCGTTTAAAATCGATTTCGAGTCGAGCTTTTAACGAGCCGATCTCGAATAACTCGCGAGTAGCTTGACTCGTTTGCACCCCTAAATAACAGTTATTTAATTAACTATAGTCTAATATATTAATATTTGTTTAAATCTATAAGTAATAAATATAATATTTATTCATATTCTCTATTAAACATAAATATATAAAATGCAAAAAACGATATTGAAGAAATGGATATCAAGTTCAGCGATATTTTTAAAAGAACTGTGAAGTCTGGAAATGAAACGCAATTCTAGAGAGACTGTTGGGTGGAGAACATCACTCTCAAAAAAAAATACCTGAGCCTATACGGCCTGGAGATGAAAAAGTCATGTACAGTAGCTGAGCGCATTGGAGATAACGATTTTACAGGTAGATGGTACGCCCGTCCTAGTATAGTTGGATTGGAAAGGGAGTATAATCATTTAATGGAGGATATTGCTAACACAACCATTAGCATTGGCGAGGATCAGTTTCGGTGTATTCTTGCACCTGATGGGGAATATACAATGAGTCTAATGAGAAGTAGCATTGAAAACAAAACAATCAGAATTGCAAATGAGCCGAGAATTAGTTGGGAAAAAATTGTCCCGATTAAGGTGGCTACTTTTATTTGGAGAGTCAACATAGGGAGGATTCCTACGGCATTAGAACTCAGTCGTATAAGGGTTTGGAGATAAGTTCTACTTACTGTAGCTCGTGTATTGGCGAAGCTGAAAGTTGTGACCACCTTCTGATTAAGTGTCCTTATGCAACTATGGTGAGAAAATCAATTTTCCAATGGTGCAACATTACTAGCCCCCACATTGAAACGGTAGGTGATTTGATCCAATTTGCGGAGAAGTTGGAGAGGCGGAAAGAGAAAAGAGAGGTTCAACGCAATATGCTATGGTCTCATATGGTGCCTTTAGAGAGTTAAGTGTTGTTTGTTTTTTTGAAGTCAAAATATCTGCAGTCTGCGAACCACATCTGCAAGCCTCTACGGCAGAAGAGGTGGACCAAATGTCTGCAGTCTGCAATAAGAAGACTGTTTGTTTTTAACGTCTGCGGGTTGTTAAAATAAATTGAATTTTTAAACTTAATTTCATGTCATAAACATTAAAAATGCATTTTTAACAAAAAAAAATGAAAGAAAAAAGAAACTGTACGATGACCCATGTTTTTTTTTTGCTTAGGTTAAAATGAGGTCTGAAGACCTTTGAAGACAGTGACCCATGTCTGTGCCAGGAAGACCCCGCGTAGACGTTTTCTGATCTGCGCACTTCCAAAAAACAAACAATCTGTGAAGGCATATGTCTGCGCGTTATCTGCGCGATGCAGATAAAAATGGTTGCGCAGATCTTCACACAAAAAACAAACAGCCCCTTAGGAACGAACGAATTTTTAAAGGGATGTTTAGTGCGCCTTCTCGAGTTGTGGAGAACATTAAGTCCTATGTATTTTTATGGGTGAAATGTAGGGGTACCGGCAATTGTGGTATGTGGGAAGAATGAGTTATTTCCCCATATCTCTCTGTTTAAATTGTATTTTGTTTTGTACTGTTTCTTTTGTTCTCTGGCCCCCATTTTAGCTTCTCGTTACTTAGGGGTGCTTAATAAAATTTTCGACTTTTTCAAAAAAAAATGTATTAACATTATTTAATTAACCTGAAAACATATTTAATCATCGTATATTTACGGTTAGATATTTTAAAAGTGGAAATCCAATCAAATATGAATTAGGGAAATTGGGCCAAATATGATAAAATATATATATATATAATATAAATATGTATATAAATTGTGGGTCTTGATATTTCGACTTATTAGTTTCATCTATTCACTTAAAAGGTATATTGACTTTTTTACCCCTGAATTTAATATCGAGGTGATAAAGAAAATGTTCTTGACTTTAATATTGCAGAAAAAGAAAAAAAAAATCGTTCAAAAATCCAAATAACACGTTCACTATTTAAAAAAAATAAATTATGTTGAGTTTTTTTTCTTAAACTGTTTAGTTATTAAAAAAAAAAAAAAAAAAAAAAAAACATATATTAAATCTTATTAAGTTTATGGCATCTATTAAGAAGAAATAATTTAGTCACTTTTTTCCAAATAAACACTTGTGTATTGGGCAAAACCTCTAAGGCTCGAGGGAGTAGTGTTAGGGTAGGCATTAGGTTTGAGGGAGTGGTGCGGTAAAGGGAGCGCAGTTTTGCCACATAAGCAGCGAACACCGCCCCAGGGTGCGGTTTAGGTGCCGTTCGAATCGCAGTGCGGCAAAAAATGATCGCAGTTTGTGATTGGGTGGGTATAATTTGACTAGCTTGTGATTGGTTGGGGAGAAATTAAAGTTTTTATTTAAATTAATTTTTTTTAAAAAATAAAGTGTGGCACCACTCCTTGGGTGTGGCAAAGAACCGCACTTTTGTGGTAAAAATGACGTGGAGCTTACGTGGCAACGAAGGGAGTGCGGTTTCAGTGGCACGACACCCTCCAGCCTTAGGCAATGCTCATAAATGATGTTAACTGAACTTCCGTTACCGACGTATATCCTATTAATCATAACTCTTTCTAAACCCAAGTGGTTCGGTACCTTGATGGTCGAAACATACCATATCATGATGAGTAAACTATATGCTAAACAACATTCTATTTTTAAGGTGTTGCTATGGACACACCAATCAACTTAACCCTCATATACCATTAGCCTTACTTTTTAAGTAATTATTACAATATAATTATTATTTGTCATCCCTTTTAAGTCATCATTGTCATATAATTATTCTTTAACTAACTTTTATAATTATTTCATTAAAACCTAATCAATAAAAGTTTATTATATAATAATTATATTTTTATTACTACTTTTATTAATATTCTAAATTTAAACTTATTTTTTATTAAGATAAAAAAAATAACAATAATATTATTTTTATAATATAATAATATAAATAATTTTCATTAATTTTTTTATCTTTGTTTTTAATCGTAAGTATACAAACATTTTTTTTCCATTTCCATAAACTTAATTTTCATAAATATGTTATTCTTTGTTGTTTCTTGTTATAATTTGCTTTTTTAAGTTTTTTATAAAAGGTGTAGTTTTTTTTATTTAAAAGTGTTATTTTTTATAAAACATACAATTTGTTTTTCTAAAAATTTCTGTTTTTTTAAAACGTAAAATTTGTTTATTAAAATATGCAATATATATATATATATATATATATATATATATATATATATATATATATATATATATATATATATATATATATATATATATGCAGTTTTTTTTTCTAAAACATGCAGTTTTTTTTTAAAAAAAAAAACGTAAAGCTATATTTAAACAATGTTTGTAAATTTTTTAAAAAGAAATATGAGAATGTACAACTTAACGTGAAGTTAAAAATTGCATTTTGATTGCGTTCCCAAAAAATAAAAAAGATAAAAAAGATAAAAAGTTGTTAACAAAAAAATACTTCAAATAATAAATATTTTTAATTATTATTGAATAACAATGGGTTGGATAGAACCTCACCGGTGACTCCTCCTCTCCCCATAGGCGCCAATTTTATCTTTATTCATTCCAATTTCCTTTTTCTTTTTTTCATTTCCTATTTAAAAAAAAAAAAAAATTAAACGTGAGCTCTTCTTGAAACTTTAAATTTATTACATGGGAAAATTGGTAAAAAGTCATACTAGACTTAGACTAGACTAGTGTGTTGTAGGATAGTATGTAAAAAGAAAAATCCCTCTATTTTAATGGGCCTTAAATCATATTGGGGTTGGCTAAATGGACACCCCATTTACCATTTAGATATCCTATATAATTTTTAAGGTATTTTTATTGGTTAAAATTGCATTGTTTTTTGAAAAAGATGATTAAAAATAGTTATCTATTGGTTGACTCTTAATAAAGATGTTTATAAGGTGTCTAAAATGATGTCTTAATAGCACCACCCATCATGTTCCCCTAAATCGTCATAACTTTCGTGTCATATACCATTGCTTCTTCCTTCTTCGGGACTTGCACAACCCTTTGCTTTGGTAATCGACTTTTTTCCTTCTCTCTTTTAAGGATCTTGCAATCTGCTGTTGCATGCCCTTAACTTTTTATGGAAATCACAATATTGATTAGGATCTGTAGGGTATTTCCTACTCGTATCATTGTAATTTTTTTTAATCGGGCTACTTGGTGAGTATGTCTCATACGCTTATTGGCAGTATGGTTGAAATCTATCATGTTGACTTCCCCTACCCATGTATGAAGATTTCTAGTTTTGATTAAAACGAGGGTTATCTCTTGTTGGTGGCATGTTAGGCTACCATGATCGTTCTTCTTTTCTTCCCCCAATGATCGTGGCTTTTCCTTCCATTCTATCTTTCTCGACACTTTTCCACTTCTTGTCTCAAGAATCTATTAACTTTTCTTATCATTTCATCGACATTAATCCACTCTCTTCCCTACTAACTTTCTGAACAAGTCCCCTTCTAATAACCCGTAGGTGAAGCTTCTATAATCATGGGATCATTTGTAACGATCCAAAATTTAAGACCAAATTTTTTTTTTTTAATAAATCATTACTTAAAGTAAAGTCATCATTCCAAAACATAATATGAGTATAAGTTTTCAAAACACATGCTCATTATCAGAGTAAACATTCCCAAGCTGTCTAATCTATGGTGTGTGCCATGCGATCACCCCGAGCTCTTCCCTCCGCTACCGGAAGTACCTGAAACCAAAACTGAAACCGTACACACGAAGCTTAGTGAGTTCCCCACCCTACCACATACCATGCATAACCACATACTGCACATATTGGGCCACGCCCCCTATCTTGGGCCTCGCCCCTACCTCGGGCCTCGCCCGCTACAACGGCCCCGCCGCTCCAGGCCCCGTCTGGCTTCGAGCCCCGCTCGGATACAGATCTGTTTCACTTAGGCCTCGCCTGTCACAGGGCCTCGCCCGTCAACAAATAATAACACATAAACATTTCACAACACATAACTAACACATGCAATTGGTTCTATCCTAAGGCCTCGCCTATCCTGGGCCTCGCCCATGTCCTGCTACTGACAAGTCATGGAACCCCGTCCACGCTACTAATGGTAGTGATGTACGGGCCTAGCCCACTCTCACTCCTGTTCTAGTTCGGGCCTCGCCCCTATTCTACTACTAATGAGATATGGAACCCCATCCACACTCTGCTATTGGTGAGATACGGGACCTCGCCCACACTCACCTCCCTACCAGGCACATACATGTATCACACAGACAACAAGTATAACTATCATATAAAAAATTCCCTGGGCACCCGCCCGCTATTACTGGACCTTGTCCTGAAAATAATACTAGCATACTGTGCCTAGGGCTAACCCCCGGGTCTTCTACTCATAGCTAAATGGGCCGGCATTGTGGCCTTAGACCCATTCACACAAAGGGAAACTCACCTGCACTGGTTGAACTTGCTGATGAGCTCACTAGTTATTGCCTGACAACTCACGAAACTCCTGCTCCCCTTGCTCCCCGAACTACCAATATCAATGCAACATTGAGTCTAACTGACCCCCGAAAGACAACCAAGTCCACCCTGGTCCAAAGTCAAAGTCCTGGTCAAAGTCAACCTTCCAGGTCAACCCTACTCGCCGAGTCACCCTACTGACTCGCCGAGTCAGTCCATGACTCGCCGAGTCTACCGATTTCTGAGTCCAGACCTGTCCAACTCACTAAGTCTCCACCCGACTCAATGATTCGAGTCACAACTCGAAGGGTTTGGGGTTTCGCGACCTGACTCGCCGAGTCCAAGAACAGACTCGCCGAGTCCAAGGCAATATTCATACGACTCGATAAGTTGTTCATCCCACTCGTTGAGTTTCTCCACAACTTCATGCTACTCGCCGAGTCCACTCAAAGGACTTGCCGAGTCCCTTCAGTTCTCCTTACATGTAGAGGATTTTAGAGTCATGCATGGACTCCAAACTGTAGATCTACCCTTCCCAAGCCTATTCCACACGTAAAGTTGTAGACTTTACGTGTAGAGAAGGAGATCTAGGCAAAATATGCCATAAACTAGGGTTTAAGGCCAAGGGGCTTCAAAATCGACTTAATGGCTGATACTTTATGCTTCTCCAGGCCATAACACACTTGGATCTGAAGTAGCAACTCCAGATCCAGCTTCTAACCCATAAAGGTGGCTAATCATGGCTTAAAAGCCCCAAAACTCACAACCAAAGTTAGATCCAAGAGAAGGAAATGACTTAATACCTTCAATACTTCAGAAAGGTTCCACAAACTCCAGATCTGAAGCAAATCCTTGATGCTTCACTGATTCCTCTCCTTCTTCTTCCTTCAAATCACCCAAAAATGGCTTGGAAGCTTGAATGCACAACAATGGAGGCTTAGGCTTTGTTTTCTGAACAAGGGGGGCTCTAAGGAACCCTAATGGAGAGAATAAGGAGCTTAAATAGTGCCAAAAGTCCCGGATTTAGGGTTTTCCTCGCACAGACCAGACTCGCCGAGTCCACTTGTCCGACTCGCCGAGTCGACCCTTAAATTAGGGCTTTTCTTCCTTTCTTGGCATTTGAAACTTTGGGTGTTACATCATCCCTGGCAGACATCTTCTTGTTGGTTTCGTTGAACTTTTAAAGTAAGCATTATTATAATCTCCTTCTCATTTTCTTCATGAAAATATAGCATGCTGTTCTTATTGAATTCTTCTTTGCAAAAGAAAGCTATTACCAAATTTTTGACATAAATCCTCGAAACTTCCTTGCTCTTTGGTGGCCAATTAGTAGGACCGGCGAGAGTTCTTGCACAGTATAAACTCCATAACTTCGGATCCATGAGAATCATTTTTATTGCCCATTGGCATGTTTTGTGTGTGTAGAAAATAAGTTACAAAAACTATCCATATAATTTACACAAAAAATATCCATGTGTTTAAGACTTTTATATATTTATAGGTTTTGTCGCCGTATAGAAAATAAATTACAAAAATTGTCTCTACAGTTTACAGAAAAGGTCACTGTGAATATATTTTTTTTATTGAAACAATCCATATGTTAAAAAAAATTACAAAATGGTACATACCTAATAAAAAATTTACAGATTACAATTCTGCAAAATCCGCAAAAAGAATGTAACACCACCCCAGTTACATCTAATTAGGCTAATGAGTATCGTGATGTTTTTGTCTACCAAAGTTTGGTAACACATAAGCGCCACATAAGCATTTATCTTTCTTGCCAATATTTGCTTATGAGTGGGGTGTGGTGATTTTTTTTTTTTTTTTTTTTTTTTTTTTTTTTTTTTTGGCTTATGAACTTTGTTTTTTTTTTAATAAAAAATAATTTAAGCATTTAACAAAAACCATTAGTATTGATTAAAATAAAATATAAATTTCATCAAACATAAAGATTTAATTTTACATTTTAGAAAACCTAAAAAACATTAACATGAAATTAAAATTACATTAGAAAAATTAAAGGTTTTGGAATTGAAATTGTTGTTGCAACGGGTTGAAATACCGACCACAAAACACGCTAGAATCTTAGTATCACTGACATTTGCACTTTCGTTGAATTTGCGTAATAAATATCTGCATTTTCTTGGAATTTACCTTGTCCTTATAAATAAATATTAATAATACTTAAAAAGTAAAAAGAAAAGGAGCACCCCTGAACCCATCATCCTCGTTCACTCTCCTCTATATATGGCCGCCTCCCTTCATCCTTAACTCGCCGTTTACCTGCCGACTTACCGTTTTCAGTCGTCTTTCTCAGCCTCGTCACTGTTGGTTCATCCTCTTTCATCCCGGCTTCATATCTCTAGGTTAGTTTCAGATATTGTTTGACAATTTTTCTTATTAATCATAAGTCAATGTCATAATCAATTGTTTATTTCGCCAACATGTGATTGGATTTATTTTCTATTTCAGTTACTTTTATTTAATATTATATACCAATTAGGATAGCAGACACTCTTTTTAGAGTCAAGTCCACTACTCCAGAATCAGGAACAGAGATTCGTGCAATTGGGAAATTTTTCAGCGCTACAAAATTGCTTCCTCAATTCCTTTATATTTTCAACGAATTTTGAGGAACTGTATGTCAAGAAGCTTTTTTTTTTTTTTTTTTTTTTTTTTTTTTTTTCCTGTTTCTTCAAATTACTCATTGTTGATATCTAGCGAACGCTTGAAAATGCCAATATTATATGCAATTCCTTTCATGGGAGGCAATCGTGGATCTTGTAGCTGTACCCAGAATGGTATTTGGTGTTGATTTGTGGGTTTTTAAAATCAAAATATGGACTTTATAGGTTAAATGAATAAATTGCTTCGATATTTTTTTGCACCTGAACTTAATTAGCTGGAAAAATAGGTTAACCAGTTCAATTAGTGGAGTAACTGTTTTCTAAATAATTCCCATGGCAATGTAATTGTTACCCTGTATATACCTTTTTCTGTTTGAAATAAGAGCAGTCTCTCAACCAAGGTTATCACCAATTAAGCTATGAATCACCTTTGAGCTTGAAAATTAAATCGAGGGTTAAAACACACATATACATATTATGCAATGTATAGCTCCAATATCAACTCTAAACTCAAAGTCTGGGGGCAAATATTCCCAAATTAACACAATTAGAGTTCATATAATGAAATTTAAACATTTTCTAGGCATGTTAGTTCACATGGCAAAGTTCAGAGATGCATATGTATTCTATTTTAATTACTTAAAAGTTTTATTTTTTAGGAATTCAAAGTTATTATTAATATTATTATTGAGGTTTAATTTGTTTGATGAGATTTACGTTGCATATTGTAAATACTAATAATTTGGATTCTTTTGTAGAGGCATTATGTACTGGATCCTGACATTGAAGCACAAGTGAGGAAAACTGGTGAAACCAACTTACATTATTGATAACCTGTGGAGTTTCAGAGCTTACTTAGGTACACCTGCATTTAAGAAGAACCTTTAAATAAATACTCAAAAAGGTGGGAAGGGTGACGAGTCATCAACACACAACTCATAATGGTTGTTCTATCTGAAATTCCAGAAGGATCTTCATCTTCTTCATCAACTCATGGCCATAGTCCATCAACTTCTGGTCCTAGTTCATCAACTGATGGTTATAGATATGATGTATATTTAAGTTTTAGAGGTGTTGACACTCGTCTTAGTTTTACTAATTATCTGTATGAGGCCCTTCTAGATGCCAATATCAATACCTTCTTGGACGATGAAGAGATTGAAACAGGGGAAAATCTAAAACCTGAATTAGAGAGTGCAATTAAGGCATCTCGGGCTTCTATTATTGTGTTGTCTAAAAATTACGCTTCTTCAACATGGTGTCTGGATGAATTGGTGCTGATCCTTGAGCAGTGTATCACATCCAACCACATTGTCATCCCCATATTTTATCATGTGGAGCCCACCCATGTCAGGAAGCAACAAAGTAGCTTTGGAGATGCAATGTCTAAGCATAAACAGAAAATGGATGAAGAGACAGATGAAAATAAAAGAAGCCAATGGGCTCAGAAGATTGATGGATGGAATAAGGCGCTTGAAGAAGTTGCTAATTTAAAAGGAAATGATGTCAATGGAAGGTAACCACTTTCTTACCCATTTCTTCATATGCCTTCAAATATGATTAATTAACGCATGAAATGTTGATATCATCTTCTCCCTATGAATTTTAATAATTTTCTTTAATATCATTAAATACACATGTTTGATGTATTAGGATCAAAAAGATGCACAAAGTTAGATACAGTAACCATGCGGATATTTTTTAACAATTGTTATGCATTTAATATTTTATCATAGGTTAGTCCATTTAGATAAACCATTACATTTATTTTCATATGCTTCTATTAAAAACCAAACCAATTTGAACCGTTTGCTATGAGTCTACCATTATGTATTAAATATACAATACCATAACTAGCACTTTTTCAGACCCGCCACATTGATAGTTAGGTTCGTGGTTTTATAGAAAGATAGTTATATGACCTTACACGTTAGATGCTTATATGGTTAAGTTCAAACACAATATGGTTTTGATGTAAAGAACTTGTTAAAAGTAATATATATGATATAATTTTGATTTGAATCTTTGGATAAATTGAATCTCCAAATCTGATTTGTTAGATTTGTGGACTGTGTTTTGTAGTTCTTATTAAATCAAGTTTCAGGTTTGAGACAGAGTTTATTGAAGAAATTGTGAAGGACATCCACCGTAGATTACATGTACCCATAAAAAGTGCTCAACGTCTATTTATTGGGATGGGATATCGTATTAACTTTGTCACTTCATGGTTGAAAGATGGATCCTCACATACTGTAGACATACTCACTATTTATGGTATAGGCGGGATCGGGAAGACATCTTTAGCCAAA
The DNA here is from genome assembly GCF_052625555.1 of Lactuca saligna. Taxonomy (NCBI): domain Eukaryota; kingdom Viridiplantae; phylum Streptophyta; class Magnoliopsida; order Asterales; family Asteraceae; genus Lactuca; species Lactuca saligna. The sequence goes on along the minus strand of NC_136417.1, from coordinate 90,629,461 downwards.
CATGTCTATGGGCTATATTGGCATGAATTCCACAAAAGCAGCTATATTGAAGATATCACTAGGAGATGTGATGGAAAGTATAATGGGCTGCTTGATATACAAAAGCAACTGTGGGGTGACATTGCACAAACAAGTTCAATTCAAGTTTATGATGTTTCAAAATACACATCAATGATAGAGAATGCAGTAGCTCGTAAAAGGGTGTTTCTTGTTCTTGATGATATCAATAGTATTGATCAGTTGGATGCATTACTTGGAAGCAAAGGTTTTCATCCTGGAAGCAAGGTTATAATAACAACAAAGAACAAATGCTTGACAGAGAGTTGTGCACTATTCAAAACAAACATTAAACCCAAGCATGTAAAACACTCACTTGAAGGCTTATATGAGACCGAATCACGACAACTTTTGTGTTCCCATGCATTCATGTGCAACCATCCCAAGGAAGGTTATGAAAAGGTGTTGAATAAGCTTGTGAAGTACTGTCAAGGACATCCATTAGCTCTTGAAGTGTTGGGCAAGCTTCTTCATAATCGGGGTGTGGCGTATTGGGAAGGGTGCATGGAAGGGCTAAAGAAAGAAACAAATGATCGTATAAATAATGTCTTAAGAATGAGCTTCGAATCTTTGCCATCCAAAAATGATAAGGACTTGTTTAAGCATATTGCTTGTTTTTTTGTTGGAACAGATAGAGATGTTGCCGAAACAATATTAGAGGCATGTAATATGAACACGAGATCCGGAATCACGAATCTCATTGACAGATGTCTTCTTAGTATTGGTTGGAATAATGAATTGACGATGCATCAGTTGGTTCAAGAGATGGGAAGATTCGAAGTACATCAAGAATCACCTGATAAGCCATGGAAGCGAAGTCGATTATGGTGTCATAAGGAGTCATTTAGAGTGTTGAAACAAAAAAAGGTAAGAAGCCATTATACTTTTAGTAGTGTGCATGTCCAAAATATTTTGTATTGCCTAATTTGTTTATTTGCATTCTGTTTCTTATTAGGGTAAGGGAAATCTTCTAGGCCTTGCCCTTGACATGCGCATGCTTGAGAAAGAGAAGTTGGGAGCATCGTATGAGCTGAAAACAGATGCATTAAGTAACATGGATAATTTGATGCTACTACAACTCAATTATGTGTACATGAATGGGTCTTATGAGAACTTTCCAGAAGAAATAAAATGGTTGTGTATGAATGGGTTTCGTTTAAAGTCTATACCTTTAGACTTACCTATGCAGAATCTGGTTGCCCTTGACATGTCATATAGCAATATTGAATCATTTTCCGGTTGTTATAGCAATCCACAACGACTTGAGAAAAGGCAAAAGGTAAAGTTATCTTCATTTATTAGTCATGCATGTGAGTTGTTGAAATTCAATACTATACTAACTTATTTCCATTTTGTAGTTGGATGGCTCATGCTTAAAAGAGAAAAGGTTGTTTGGTTCACTGAAGATTCTTAATTTAAGTTTCTGCACACAACTTCATAGTATTGGTGATTTTGACCAACTCCCTGTGCTTGAGAGGTTAATACTTAGAAATTGCATTGGTTTGGTTGATGTTTGTGAATCAATTGGACAATGTGTTGAACTTATCCTCATCGATCTGAGCAACTGCAAGAATCTTGAAAAACTTCCAAAAAATATAGGCATGTTAAACAAGGTTGAAACATTGTTGTTAGATGGTTGTACTCTTGGTGAATCTCGAATCAAGAATGTGGATATGGATTCACTGGAAATGTGCACGATTACCAATATTGGCATAAACAGAGCCTTTGTGGGTTCTATACCACGTGATTTGAAGTCCTCTGCAATGTCTTTACCGAGGTCTTTAGTAACGTTGTCACTTAGGAAGAACAACTTGTACAATGAATCCTTTCCCATGGACTTCAGTTGTCTATCCATGTTAAAGGAATTATATTTAGATGGCAATTTTTTCAATTCCATGCCTAGTTGTGTGAGAACCCTTCCTAGACTCGAGATACTTAGTATGGATTATTGTAAAAATTTGAAGTCAGTCAAATATCCTCCACGTACTCTAAAAGAGTTGTGTCTTAGTGTTGCTGATGATTATCATACAAACAAAGTTGTATTTGTTCCAGAAATGTCCCCACTCCAGTTATCAATGGACTGGTTAGACTGGACATCTTCTTCACCTGGGTTGAACGATTACGAAATTGAAGGTGTGATCAAAATCCAAGAAAGGATGAGTGTTGATGAAAAGGTGTTACGTAGCTTGGGCTGGACTAATTTAGACTTCCTCAACAAAAGGCGCGTGGGAACTAATTCTTCAGAATCTAAAATCCAGGTTTTGTCTAGTTAACTTACCTGTCTGTGTTTATGTGAAGACATAATGTAATTATTATGGTGGTTTGTATTTGGCAGATGATGTTTTATGAATTTGGAATATTCAGCATGCTGTATGAAGCTGAGGAGATGCCGAGTTGGTTTAGGCATAGAAGTGTGGGGCCAGTAATATCATTTACCATCCCATCATCATCTCCAAACAACCTCCTTACAGGGCTCAACTTTTGCTCTCTGCACACATTAAACCTTCTTCATGGGGGGTTGGATTTATTATATTATGATCCTTTACCCTGGAAGCCAATGATGACAATTAGTAATATTACAAAAAACCGTATGTGGATATACGAACGTTACGTGGACAGATGTAGTGAAGCTCTGAATTGTTGTTGGGTGTTGTTAAGTCATTGGATGTTTGGGAAGAATGAGATGGAGGCTGGTGACCACATTACTATCACTGTTACACCGCAGTGGCATGGACATTTAATAGAAGAAGTTGTAAAGGAGTGTGGGGTGAGTCTTGTGTATGAAGATGGAGAGAAGAAGGATGAAGAAGAAGAAGATGTGTTGGGTTATTACAAGTCATGGAATCACATAATTGGTGGAGATCTCTCTCCTTTTCAAACAACTACAGGACAATACATCTTAGACAATGAACGGTTTTTTCATTGTGCTGTTAGAGTGTATCCACATCATCGTGAATTCATTCCAGACGGCCCTGAAATTCAAGGTAGATGTCATTTATTAAAATATTCTATTGTCATGTCTTATTTGTAATTAACTGACCCATGACCCAACTTCTTTAGAAAGATGGATAATGACCCATTTATTTTCAGTACATAAATAAATGTAATCCACCCACCCATTTATCATTCATTTTATTGACCTCTACTATAAGAGTTTGTTCTTGTAAAATATAACAAATCAAATTTCCATGACAAATTTTTTCTTCTTGTAAAATATAACGTAGGCTTGTCAAATCGGGCCATCGTGTCGTGTTTTTGTCTGACACGACACGACACGACAATGTTTTTTGTAACACGAACACGACACGACACGATGTCGTGTTTTTTTTCACTAACACGAAAACGAACCAATTAAAAAACGACAACACGACACGACACGAAAAAGATAATATTACATAACTATTATTTTATTTAATTCATATTTAATCATATATAACACGATAAAAACGACAAACACGAAAACACGACAAATACATGCTCAATCGTGTCAATTTCGTGTGGATTTGTAAACACGAACACGACACGACACGACATCGTGTTTTTTAAACTTGACACGAACACGACACGAAAACGAATTCGAATTTTGATTTCGTCTCGATTTCGTTTCGTGTCGTGTATTTTTGTCGTGTCGTGTCATAAATTGACACCCCTAATATAACGTAAATTCATTGCACATGGCCCTGACTGTCAAGGTAGATGTGATTTTAAATGAATCGACCCAAGTAGTGATCTGTCTGAATGGGTCTATGTTATCTAATTAAGTCTTGATATGTTGGATCACATAAATATATCAGGAACCAATACAAACTACTTTGTCCAAGTTGATGTTTGTGAATAATAATTAACATATAACTTTTTATCTGTATTCAGATCAAAAGGAAAAGTATTGGTTCAGAGCTTTATCCCCAAGGAAGGCTGACATACTTGGTCGTGCATGTGAGGTATACTTTTTCATACCCAAACCTTTCTCTCATTACATGAATAAAGGGCATACATATCCAAGTATGTTATATACTATATCTTTGATTTGTTTAGGATGTAACAAGATAAAAGGAGTCATAATCTTGCAATCAATGCTTGGAAATGGCAATATCAAAATGTGGTTGGGCTGATATGATGGGAATCTGTCTATTTTTCTCTACCTATTTAATCTTAGAGTCAGGAATTATGGATCCCTATTTCATCCATTTAGGGCTCTAAGTTCAGGGTTTTTAGTTGTTATCAAGGTCTTTTGGTTTTATTTATTTATGTTTATTTTTAGGTCAAATACATGATATCTTAAGCAATTATTGTCAAATACATGTTAACTTCTTTGTAAGAAAATCCAAAATTTCATCACATTTTTTGGAACCCAACTTTCCTCAGCCCTTATTTTTGGTTAATATACAACAAACGCACAGGGGTTCGCTTCATAGTTTGTATTTCCTCTAATAAACATTATATAACCTTGACTATTTTTTGGCTACCAGAGGTCATTAAATTCCCTCTAAACAATGCCAATGGTCCACCACATTGTATTGGACTTTAACCAATAAGTTTTTAGTGTTATGCTACTTCTCCATGAACATCATGTATTTATTCCTAAGATCTTTAGACGTTTAGATTTCAATTCTCATTCTTTACATTTGACCTCCAATAATAGACATAAATTTAATATTTATCTTTTTTCACTTGAAGCCTTTTCAACTTGCTAACAAGCAAGGGTTTCTGTTACATGCCTCCACAACTGATGCTTTAAAAATGTTTTATTGTAGTCTTGTATTTTTATGGACATGTTCTGATCCTTTTGATATTATTCTTTAACATACCCCACATTTATTTAGCTGAGTCATAGATACGTACAAACAAACTCAAAGAGATCTTGGTGTATTGTATTGCCATCTATCTGTTTTCATAGCATTTTGTATCAGATCTCTATATACTTATGTTACTTTAAAGATATTCTTACGTTTCCTTTTATTCGTAGGATAAGGGGGAATCTTCAGGGTCTCGTCCTTAACATGAAAATACTTGAGAAAGAGAGGCTGCAGATGGGTAACCTAATACTACTGTAACTCAATGACTTATATCCTAATCTTTTCCAGAATAATTAAGATGATTTGGTTTTTGTCACCTCTGGTAATGATTTATCTTTTCGGTTTTTGTTTTTGATAGTTGTATATTTGATTGCCAAAAACAGAGGAAAACAATATAAATGGTTTTTTAGTTGATTAATACACGTGTAAAGTCGTAATGTTGTTTTTATTACTTTATATGTTTGTTATTTTGTTGATTTGCTTCATGTGATTGAAAGAAAAGACTAAAATATGATTCTCACTGTTCAATGCTTTGCTGCTACTTGTTCATGGAGACCTTATTCTAATCTCTATCTTTTTCATTGGTTATTTTAAAAGTAGCTTGTTAATTTTTTATTCTTGAGAACCAAAATTGAAAAACATATAGATAATCTTCAAGAGTTGTCTTTTCTGGAAGTAAAATTGTTGCAGAGTTTGTCATTTTTGAAGTTACTTTGCAGGATATGCCTTTACAGCAGCACCTTAACTGAACAAACCCATGACTTGCTTTTTGATCCCTGTCCTCTCATGTAATCGGTTTCTGTAAAAAATTCATTATAAAACAGATTAGAATATCCTTATCTAAATATTTGACATCACATTCAACTTTTCTTTTTCCTAAGACAACAAGACAACAAACCTGTTACACTACTTCTGATTCTCTTCTCCTTTAATGATTTTGCATCTATTCATTTAGACATATTACCAACCAATGAATGAAGTGCCTAGAATTAATCAGAAGAAGCCTCATGTGGTACCTAGCATCCAACTTTTTGGCTTCCTATCTTGACCTTTATAAACCACATGACTTGAAACTCCAGTCACATGTATTATTATCTCTGATTGTTTCATGACTTTCACCAAAATCCTGTTTGCTACTGAGAAGCATGAATCAACTTTGAGCACGAAAAGTAAATCAAGGGTTAAAACACACATATACACATTATGCAATATATAGCTCCAATATCAACTCTAAACTCAAAGTTAGTGTGTAATATTTCCATATTAATACAATTAGAGTTCATATAGTGAGATTTAAACATTTTCTAAGAATATTAGCTCACATGGCAATGTTTGGAGATGCATATGTATTGTATTTTAATTACTTAAAAGATTTAGTTTTGAGGAACTCAAAGGTATTTTTAATATTATTATTGAGGTTTAAGTTGTTTGACTAGATTTAGGTTGCATATTGTTAATACTAATAATTTGAATTTTTGTACAGGCATTATATGTATACTGGATCCTGACATTGAAGCACATGTGATGAAAGCCGGTGAAACCAACTTACATTATCGATAACCTGTGGAGTAGTTTCAAAGCTTCCTTACATACACCCTTAAGTTCAAATAAATACTCAAAATCGTGGGAAGGGTGAAGATTCATCAACACGTAACTCATAATGGTTCTTCTATCTGAACTTCCAGAAGGATCTTCATCTTCTTCATCAACTCATGGCCCTAGTTCATCAACTTGTGGTCCTAGTTCATCAACTCAGGATCATAGATATGATGTATTTTTAAGTTTTAGAGGTGTTGACACTCGTCTTAGTTTTACTAATTATCTGTATGAGGCCCTTCTAGATGCCAATATCAATACCTTCTTGGACGATGAAGAGATTGAAACAGGAGAAGATCTGAAACCAGAATTGGAGAGTGCAATTAAGGCATCCCGGGCTTCTATTATTGTATTGTCTAAGAATTATGCTTCTTCAACATGGTGTCTGGATGAATTGGTGCTGATCCTTGAGCAGCGTATCACATCCAACCACATTGTCATCCCCATATTTTATCATGTGGAGCCCACCCATGTCAGAAAGCAACAAAGTAGCTTTGGAGATGCAATGGCTAAGCATAAACATAAAATGGATGAAGAGACAGATGAAAATAAAAGAAGTCAATGGGGTCAAAAGATGGAGCGATGGAAGAAAGCACTTATCGAAGTTGCTAATTTAAAAGGAAATGACGTAAATGGCAGGTAACCACATATTCACCCATATGAAAATGTCAATATCATCTTCACTCTATGCATTTCAGTAAGTTTCTTTTAATATCATCGAATAGACATATATTTGATATAGTAGGATAACTAAGATGCACAAAGGTGAATCCATGTTATCTGATATCATTAATCAATTTATATAGATAGATTAATTAGTCTAATAATTTTTACATGTTTGTTATACATTTATTTATTTACTTTCAACAGCTCTTAATCTAATCCTAAACCACACCAACGTCTCGAGCGAGCCTTGAACCCTCAACCCCTCAGAGGAGGAACACCTTTTTCAACTCCTGATACTGCTAGGCGATAAGCCCTTTGGTTTATGCATATAGTATTTAAAACAGGAAGACACAACGATTAGAAAGGAAGAGATCATGCCACATAATATACATAACGGTTTTAGCAATGTTAACTAGCTGCATTATTTGGTACTTAATTAAAGTGTTGTTGTATATTAAATATAGCATTGTTGCATACACCGGGAAAAAGACGAAATGTTGTTGCATAAATAACTAATTAAACCTTTTATTGAAAACCATACTTCGAATACGTTGCTATACATCTACTATTACTTATACCATACTACCTTCAAATCATAGCGTCTTTTATGATAAATAACTTATTTTGTAAGTAGTAAAGGATAACCTACTGCCTTTTTTTTCAAACTTACCACATTGATAGTTAAGTTTGACAGTCTTGTAGAAACATAGTGAAGTTACGAGGCCCATTAGTGAAAACTTGTATTACATTGGTAGTTTTGGTCTTATTATACATAAATATGTGTGACCTTACACATTAGATATGTATATGGTTAGAATGAGCAGATAATATGGTTTGATGCGAAGAACTTAACTAAAAGCTTAAAATTAATAGTTGTTTTGAAGGAATCAGATTTATGGAATATTATCTTGTCGTTGGTAAAGGGGTTAAACCCTCATTTATACACAAACTGGTACCTAAATCAGGAAAATAGAAATAAAGTAATGTAAATGCAAATAAATCCTATTCTACGTATATCTAACACTAACACTTGTCATATAATATTGATTTGGATCTTTATATAAAAGAAATCTCCAAATTTGGTTTGTTAGTTTTGTGTATTATTTTTTGTAATTCTTACTACATTAAGTTTCAGGTTTGAGACAGAGTTTATTGAAGAAATTGTGAAGAACATCTACCGTAGATTACATGTACCCTTATTACAGGGCTTTCAGCCACTACTTATTGGGATGAAGTCTTCCATTAACTTCATCACTTCATGGTTGAAAGATGGATCCTTACATACGGCAGACATACTCACTATTTATGGTATAGGCGGGATCGGGAAGACATCTTTAGCCAAACATGTCTATGGGCTATATTCCCATGAATTCCACACAAGTAGCTTTATTGAAGATATCACAAGGAAATGCGATGGAAAGTTTAATGGGTTACTTGATTTACAAGAACAACTATGCAATGACATTTCGAAAACAAGTTCAATTAGAGTTCATGATGTTTTGATTTACACCGCAAAGATAGAGAATGCACTGGCCCGTAAAAAGGTGTTTCTAGTTCTTGATGATATCAGTACTCTTGTTCAGTTAGATGCATTACTCGGAAGCAAAGGTTTTCATCCGGGAAGCAAAGTTATAATAACAACAAAGGACAGATGGTTGACAGAGAGTTGTGCACTATTCAAAACAAACATTAAACCCAAACATGTAGAACATTTTCTTGGAGGCTTAGATGAGACTGAATCACAACAACTTTTCTGTTCCCATGCATTCACGGGCAACCACCCTAAGGCAGGTTATGAAGAGGTGTCTGATGAGCTTGTGAAGTATTGTCAAGGACATCCATTGGCTCTTGAAGTTTTGGGAAAGTCTCTACATAATCGAGATGTATCTTATTGGGAAGGATACATAGAAGGGCTAAAAAAAGAGATTGGTTCCCGTATAAATAATGTCTTGAAAATGAGCTTTGATTCTTTGCCATCAAACAATGATAAAGACGTGTTTAAGCATATTGCTTGTTTTTTTGTTGGAATGGATAAAGATATCAGTGAAACAATATTAAGGGCATGCGGTTTAAACACAAGATCGGGGATTCCAAATCTCATTGACAGATTTCTTCTTAGTATTGGAAGGGATAACGACTTGAAGATGCATCAATTGCTTCAACAGATGGGAAGATGGGAAGTACATCAAGAATCACCTGACAAGCCGTGGAAACGAAGTCGATTATGGTGTCATGAGGATTCGTTCAAAGTACTGAAACAAAAAAAGGTAAGAGCTTATGCATACTTGTTAGTAGTATGCATTTTTATATCACTTTGTATTGGCTAACTTTTTATTTTGGCTATCTATTTCTTCATAGGGTAAGGGAAATCTTCTAGGTCTTTCCCTTGACATGCGCATTCTTGAGAAGGAGAAGGTACGTGCATCAGTTGAGTTGAAAACAGAAGCATTGAGAAACATGGATAATTTGATGCTACTACAACTCAATTATGTGTTTATGAATGGGTCGTATGAGAACTTTCCGGAAGAAATAAGATGGTTGTGTATGCATGGGTTTCCTTTAAGCTCTATACCTTTAGACTTACCTATAGAGAATCTTGTTGCTCTTGACATGTCATATAGCAATATTGAATCATTTGTTGGTTATAGTAATCCACAACGACTTGAGAAGAGGCAAAAGGTAAATTTATCTTCATTTTCTATTCATCCATGTTGAGTTGATGAAATTGAATACTAAACTAACTTACTTCAATTTCTGTAGTTGGATGAATCATGCTTAAAAGAGAAAATTTTGTTTGGTTCACTGAAGATTCTTAATTTAAGTTTCTGCGATCAACTTCATAGTGTTGGTGACTTTGATCAACTCCCTGCGCTCAATAGGTTAATACTTAGAAATTGCATTGGTTTGGTTGATGTTTGTGAATCAATTGGGCAATGTGTTGAACTTGTCCACATCGATCTGAGCTACTGCAAGAAGCTTGAAAAACTTCCAAGAAATATGGGCATGTTAAAGAAGGTTACAACAATGTTGCTAAATGGTTGTAATCTAGGTGAATCTGGAATCAGGAATATGGATATGGATTCAATGGAAATGTGCACAGTTAGCAACATTGACATAAACAGAAGAACCTCTCTCTCTGCCTCTGGGGGTGCTATTCCATGTGATTTGAAATCCTTTGCAATGTCTTTACCTAGGTCTTTAGTAAGGTTGTCACTTGCCAATAATAATTTGTCACATGAATCCTTTCCCATTGACTTTAGCTGCCTATCCATGTTAAAGCATTTATATTTAGATGGCAATCCTATCAAGGACATGCCCAGTTGTGTGAGAACCCTTCCTAGGCTTGAGATACTTAGTATGGAGAATTGTAAAAAATTGAAGTCGGTTGAGTATCCTCCACGTACACTAAGAAAGTTGTTTATTAATCCTGAGGATGAGTACCATGTAGAAAAAGTTGTATTTAATCCAGAAATGTCCTCACTTCAGTTGTCAGTAAACTGGAAAGATTACACATGGTTATATCACGCACGTGGGTTGTATGAAATTGAAGGTATTGTTAAAATCCAAGCAATGGTGAGTGTTGAGGAAAAGATATTACGCAGCTTGGGATGGAATGATTTAGACTTCCTTAACGAAAGGCGCATGGGAACTAATTCTTCAGAATCTGAAATCCAGGTTTTTTCTAGTTAACTTAACTGCATATGTTTATGTGAATACATATAATATAATTATAATGATGGTTTGTATTCGGCAGATGATGTTTTATGAATTTGGAATATTCAGCACAAGGTATGAGGCGGAGGACATGCCGACTTGGTTTAGGCATAAAAGCAAGGGGCCATCAATATCATTTACCATCCCATCATCATCATCTCCAAACAACCTCCTTAAGGGACTCAATTTCTGCTCTCTGCACATACAACAAACTTTGGATGAGACACCTCCATATGATCAGTCCCTTGGACGACCATTGATGACAATTAGTAATATAACAAAAAACCTTATGTGGATATACGAACATTACATGGACGTATATAGTCTAAATGGAAAGTGTAGGGTGATGTTAAGTCATTGGATGTTTGGGATGAATGAGATGGAGGCTGGTGACCAAGTTACTATTATTGTTGTAAATTGGTTTAATGAAGTTATAAAGGAGTGTGGGGTGAGTCTTGTGTATGATGAAGGAGAGAAGAAGGATGAAGAAGAAGATGTGTTGGGTTATTACAAGTCATGGAATCACATAATTGGTGGAGATCTCTCACCTTTTCAAACAACAACAGGACAATACATCCTAACCAACGACAGATTTTTTCTGCCTGGCATTAGAGTGTTTCCTTATCTTCGTAAATTCGTTGCACATGGCCCCGACTACCAAGGTAGATTTCATTTTGTTAAATATTTTATTGTCGGGTCTTATGTGTAATGATTTGATCCATGACCCAACTTCTTTAAATAGAAGGATAATGACCCATTTATTTTTAGTAGATAAATAAATGTCTCATGTAACCCAAATCCAACCATTTATCATTTCTGTTATTGACCTCTACTATAAGAGTTTTTTTTTTTTTTTTTTTTTTTTATAAACTATGAATAATTAAATTTCTACTTCTGACTTTTAAATGATTCGACCCAGGTAGTGATCCGTCTGATCAAGTGTTGATATGTTGGATCACATAAATATATCGGGACCCAAGTACATTGTCCAAGTAGATGTTTGTGATTAAATATTGACATATTACTTTTTATGTTTTTTCAGAAAAAGAGGAAGTGTGGTTTAGAGCTTTTTCCACAAGCAACCCTCAGATACTTGGTCGTGCATGTGAGGTATACTTTTTGACACCCAAACTTTTCTCTCATCACATGAATAAAAGGCATACACATCCAAGTATGTTACATATCATATCTTTGACTGGTGTAGGATGTAACCCTGCAATTTTCATTTTCCTAAGCTTTTTGAATTTGAATAATTTTCTCTAAATTGTTTAGAGGAAACATTTGCAAAATGCTTATGGAGTTCAGTAACAGAAATATTAGAATTGCAAAAATCAAATACTTGATCCTTTGATGAGTTCGTTGATATCGGAATAGCGACCCTAAGGGAGACGTAGACTTGTTTATTAGAGTCCTCACTCCTCATTAGATGATGACCAGATCTCCACTTCAGTTGATATTTCTCCACCACATGTGTCCCACGTGCACTTTCTCATTCATCTCAGCTTCTTAATATTTCTAGAAATTATATGATCCATTTTTCATTACTTTTTTTTGCATTGCAATCATTGGAAAAATGATGTTTTTCTCCACTATATCTGTGAAATTTAACATCATCACTGGCTTTCTGGAAGGTGTTAACGAGAGGTTGTTGCTTGTAATCTTTTCTAAAAGATGATTTCCTCCGTTTGGATTCTTCATGAATTTGTGGAAGTTCTTTGTTAGAAAATCTAAAATTTCATCACGTTTTTTGAACCCAACTTTCCTCAGCCTCTATCTATGGTTATTTCACTACAAATGCACTGGGGTTCGCTTCATAGTTTGTATTTCCTCCAAAAAACATTGTATAACCTTGAATTCCCTCTAATAAATCACAATGGTCCACCACATTGTATTGGACTTTGAACAATCAGTTTTTGTGTTATGCTACTTCTCCATGAACATCATGTATAGTGATAAATTGCTAAGATCTTTAGATGATTAGATTACAATTATCATTGCTTTTCATTGACCTCCTAGGCTAGACATGAACTTACTATACAAGTCAAGGGTTTCAGTTAGTGCCTCTGCAGCTGATGTTTTAAAAGTGTTGTATTCGTTTAGGCCTTGTAGTCTTGTATTTTATGGGCATGTTCTGATCCTTTGATTTTATTCTTTATCATCTCCCACATTTATTTAGCCGATTCCCATATAGGTACAAACAAACTTAGAGAGATCTTGTTGTATTGTATTGCCATCATGTGTCAAAGTCGCTAGCTAGGGTCGAGTTCTCACCATGCCATGGAAACGTAGTCTATCACAGTGTCATGAGAAGTCGTTAAGTCTTTTGAATCAAGAAAATGTAACATAATATACATACTCCTAAGTAACTATATGTTTCGTTAGCATTTTGTATTAAATTTTCTCTATACGTTGTGAGATTTTATATTTGTCTTACACTTCCTTTAACCATAGGGTAAGGGGGAATCTTCAAGGTCTGGTCCTTGACATGAAAATGCTTGGGAAAGAGAGGCTACAATACATGGCTGTTCTGAATTCAAAATGGATGCATTTAGTAGTAAGAAAGGTGACCAAATGCTACTGTAACTCGATCGCATGAAACTCAATGAGTTATATCCTAATTATTTTCCAAGAGAATTAAGATGGTTTGCTTGTTGTCACCTCTAGTAACGATTTATGTTTTCATTCTTTGTTTTGATAATTGTATCTTTGATTGCCAAAAACAGGGGAAAACAATATGAATGTATTTTGAGTTAATTAATACACATGTAAGCAATATGATATAAGTCGTAATGTTGTTTTTATTACTTTATATATATATTTTTTATTTGGTTCATGTGATTGCTGAGTTGCCATGATTCTCACTGTTCAATGTTTTGCTGCTACTTGTTCAGTAATATGAAATTTGAAGTTATATAACTGGGAAAGTCAACTCTGTAGCCACAACCTTTTCCATTTCCTTGCTTCTCTTTTGGTCATAATGTTGTTGCCTATACTTTGTCACAATTAGTTTCCATTTCCTTGTTCAGTAATATGAAATTTGAACTTATAATGTTGTTGCTTATACTTTTTCATAAATTTTTCACATAAATTTGAACTTAGTTACCCAAATAACAATTCCTAACTGGCAAAGAAAATGACTTGTTACCCAAATTAACAACATTAAACAATAGGTGGCTGCACAAAATAATATAAAACGGTACCTGATGTGCTTTGAGCTCCTTGGTAAATGCATCTATCTGGAAAATTCCTTGCATTTCAGTTCTACTATTAACATTTCATTGTGGAATTTCAGCGAACACTTGGTGCTCATAAAATTGAAAGGATTAAGATTAGCAAAATTAACCTATAATAGAACCAGTAACCACCTAAAGTTAACAGAAATTCGATGTTCTATATTCTAATTTAAAAATTCAAACGGATGGATTAACTCTGGAAGAGCGATGGTCTTGCTAAGTAGATGAGCGTTGAGAAACATACCTGAAATGAAATCGAAGCAAAGGAAGAAATTGCAAGTATTGGAACCTTATGCTGGTATACATACATGTGTTGGAGCAGCGCCGACAGCAGACGGAAGGCAATGTAACGATGGTGGCGGAGGTCGTTGCAGATTGTGAACAGAGGAAATGGTGGCGAGTTTGTACGTAAGGGAGATGAGAGTTCTATGTAGTTCAAAGTAAGGGTATTGTTGTCATTATCGTTGTCATTTCAAGTTGATAAATTATCCAACCAAATAGAATTAATATACGGAAATTTAGACTTATATAAATGAATGTTTTTTTTTTTTTTTTTTTTTAATTTTTTTTTTTTTTTTAATTTTAATTTTTTTTTTTATAGAAAAAAGTAACCAATTTTTTTATTTTTTTTTCAGTTTTTTAAAAGTATCTATTTTCTTCCAAATGTTTCATTACGGACTACTTTTCAATTTTTTTTCCGAAGAATGATGCACTCTTGATCTTCAAATTGAGTAAATTTTTTGAAAGAAATAAGGGCTAATGCCATAAAAACCCCAAATTTTCAAAAAATATTCGGTTATGTCCTAAGTCTATTTTTATGTCCATAAAAACCACACATTTATGCAAAAATTGTTATAGTTGCCCTTTTTTTCAATTTTACCCTTCTCCATGGCCGTTTTTAGCAAACATCCCCTAATGCCACAGAAGGGTAAAATCGGAAAAAAGGGAAACTATGACAATTTTTGCGTAAATGTACGGTTTCTGTGGACATAAAAATGGACTTAGAACATAACCGAATATTTTTTGAAAATTTGGGGGGTTTTATGGCATTAGCCCAACAAATAACTCCATTTAATTCAAAATTTTCTATTTCAAAGTGTTTAATATCATTTTTTTTCAATAAAATGTTTGATTTTATGCACTAATATTGTATATGATATACAATTACTATTTTTTTTTTTTTAATATTTAAGTAAAAAATGATTTTTTTTCCTCGAAATTCCGGATTTGTTCATCGAATTTCGAACTTATTCTTGAAATTCGGGGTTTCTTTTTGATATCGGAAGTTTTAGTCCGGGATGCAAAATGTCTTTCAAGATTTTGAAACCTACTTTTTGTCTGAAAAAATATTTTTCTTGGTTTAGAATGCCTATTGCGGACAAAACAATTTTTTTTCTTGAAATTTCGGATTTGTTCATCAAATTTTGGGCTTATTCTTGAAATTCCAAAAAAAAAAAATTTCGAAATCTGAAATTTTAGTTTGGAATCCAGAATGTTTTTACAGATTCTGAAATGTTGTTTTTTTTGTGAAAAAATATTTTTCGTTGTCCGGACCAAATGGTTATTTTTGCTAAAAACAATTTTTTTAGGTTATTTCACATTAAAATTGTGGGTAGAATACTTAATTTCCCATTAATAT
This sequence comes from Lactuca saligna, assembly GCF_052625555.1. Classification (NCBI taxonomy): domain Eukaryota; kingdom Viridiplantae; phylum Streptophyta; class Magnoliopsida; order Asterales; family Asteraceae; genus Lactuca; species Lactuca saligna. Next base: position 90,613,760 of record NC_136417.1, on the reverse strand, counting down.
ATCCCAAAAGTTGATAATTGTCGTGAGCTAGTTCATACGTGTGATCATACATTAAGCAAATAGGGTGTAACATTTTTGGAAGTCAAAATCTAATTATTATAATTTTTAAAAGTGAAAGATTTTTGTGCCCGACACTCTAGTAAGGGTTGCCTTCGTTGCCGTATTCAACAACATTATGTTTATTTATTTATTTGTTTTTACATAATAAGGATTGGTGTGTCCGAATAATAAAAAACCCTTGAAAATGGTAAAGAGAGAAAAAAACGTTGCGGTATTGCTTTGACAAGCGATAGGCTTACTGCACCTACCCACCCCAGATGACTTTGTGTTCACAATTGTATCGCGGTGACACATAGGCATCGTAGGGTGCGATAGGGTGGGGAACCGACCGACTTAAGTTCTATATGATTCACTCTCTTTTTCAACAAGGTATGCCCAACTAATAACTTTCGGCATGCAAAATGGCATATAACAACCCTGGATAATACTAACCAGGCAATCACAGGGAAAGTAAACAGAATATAATGTCTTACTTATACGAACACATGATTCAAAAGCACGTAAATACCAACAAGAAGACACGAGGATAACAAAAGATAACATACCCGCGATAGCATCTGATGAAACTCTGGCCTCCCCTGCTTGAAGTTGCAATGCTTGGCTCCTCACTACTGCGACTTTCATCTTGGCCTCATGATCGTCATTGATCATCAAAGTAACTGGAGCAGGTGCACTTACTGCTCCACCCATCAACCTCGGATAATCGGCCTTCTTGTGGCCCACTTGGTTGCAGTGAAAAGACATCAGAACCAATCCAAGAGGGCGATCCCTACTAAAATGACCCATCTGATTGCAACTGAAACACCCTCTCATGTCTCCCAACAGCCTCCCTCATGGGTTCTCCCACATTTGGCACAACGGCCCTGACCCTGATGGCCTCCTAGATGCGAATGTTGAGTCTTGGGCCTCTTTGCCTGGCCCACTGTGATTTGAATCTACCCTGACTTCCTCTTTCCGAGGTGCTCCAAATCAATCTCCCGCTCTTGGGCTCTAGCAATCATGTCATTTAGGGTCTTGCAACATGATAAGCTTACAAACTCCCTTATGGCATCCCTCAGCATAACATGACACCTAAACTTCTTCATCTCCTCGTTCGATTCATACTATAGACCAACAAAGCCCTCTCCCAAAACTTGGCAGTGATCTCTGCCACAGTCTCAATAGTCTAGCAAAGGTCCTGAAACTCTCTCGCCAGTTGCTAGACCTTAATTTTTGGTGCAAAATCCTCCATGACAAACTCCTCCTAATACATGGACACCACATCTGCAGATCTCAGTGTCGTACCGACCTCCTCCTACCAATCATGGGCTCGGTCCCTCAAAAGACAAGATGCAAATCCCACATTCACCCGCGCGGGTTAGAAGCTCGTCCCCCTGAGCATTCTCCATGTTAGCGATCCATCGACGGCTGGTAATGGGGTACTTAGCCCAATGAACTCTGGAGCTCTACAAGCCTTGAACTCCCGAGATGAGGGAGACCACGCTCCCAAATGTCCTATCGCGATCTTGACCTGAAAGGTCATGATTTGCTCATCCAGCAACTCCGTAATCCCAATGCGGTATGCATCCTGACGCTCCTGTATAATCTCCATGATCCCTTCCTTGATCATACCAAAGATCACAGGAGTCTGCTCCAAAATATTGTGGGTGATCTCCGATGATATGAACTCCCGCATCCGCTTGTCTATCGGCTCAATACTAGCGCCTGAGCCTAAACCAGATCCCCCTCCACGAGTTCTCATCACCATACTGAAAAGCAACCGTATAATAATCAGTTCATACCCATAAAAATTCTAATCCTGTAAGCTTCTTAGAATTTCCGTGACCATCCACGATTCAAGTCTGGAACCTGTGCGTTTAGTAGTACGAGCCCAATACTACCTTCCACATCTATCCATACTTTCTTCAAAAATTATCTCGAATCCTCTAAGTCACATTCTCAAACCGGTACTCCAAGTACATGCTAAACAATGCAACCAAACCCACTAAAGCACTTCCTAGGATCCTCTAGGTTTCCGACCACACTCTGCCATCAGTTGTTGAATAACTCCTACTAATGTTAGCTAACTACTTCATGAATAAATTCACATGCCACAAATCTTAGATAATCCTTCGAGTAAAATACATAATCCTACAATAGTTCGACTCAAACGAGATCTGTGCAATAGAGTCAAATTCATTACTCTGAGATTATTTAACCTTTGCAACATGTGACTTACCATATTAACTTAATAGTTAACTCACATCACTAAGGGTTCCACAAAGCACAAAGAAATCTACATGCATGTAGTAACACTCCATGCCACAAAACAAACAAAGGGCATCTCAAGCTCACTTAATACTACCATGCTAGGAACTTCTACTCCACTGTCAGTTGCCTTATGCATGCAAATTATACACAATTCATGATCAGATAGATTATCAAATAAGAGACTCTAGCCTAGGACCACAACCATACAAAGAACAAGAAAATAAGTCTAATATAGTCATTTTGAGGCTATATGATCCTAACCGTATACAATTTTTATAGCATACACTTAGCAATTACTGCTACCAATACATATTCCCAATCTAGTATAACATCTAATGCTTCCTAGGCTACAAGGCATCACATGTCAGGTCAATCTATCATGTAATTCCTGAAAGTATCCTTAGCCTTATCCTAACATGAAAACATTCATATCATATAACATATAAACATGTATGGGTATTTTGGGAATCACTTACTTGAGCTCGACCGATTACACGCATCATACCCCCTTTTTCTATAAAAAAAAGTCTTTTTATAAATTGGTTTTCTTTTAAAAGATTACCAACTCCTTAGTTTGAGTTCAGTCACACCTAAGAGTGTGCCCGAATCCCTCAACCCAAGGCTTTGTTACCAATTTGTAACATACCAAAAATTATAAGGTAAAATTTTTCATTTTTAACTCAACACATAAACACCATTTATTCTTATCAACCATTCAAAAGTATATCACAGTGAAAATAGTTATCAGAGTACAATCCAAAAATATAAAGTGTAGAAACATGGGTGGATGCATTGTGATCAAGCCGAACCCTTCCCCGTCGAACCGAAAGTATCGAAAACCATAACTGTAAACTATATGCACAAAGCTTAGGGGAGTTCCCTAAAATACCACCTGTCATACATATCATTGGTTCTAGCCCTCATATTGGGCCCAACCCATAATAATGGGCCTAGCCTTCCTAATCAATAGGCCCAACCCAATATACAAATGGGCCGAGAGAGAGAGAGAGAGAGAGAGAGAGAGAGAGAGAGAGAGAGAGAGAGAGAGAGAGAGAGAGAGAGAGGAACAATGTTGAAGATCAGAGGAGTGAGGGTGGGGTGGGGTGTTGGGTTTATTTGGCTTTTTTTAAACTAAAGTTAGTTAAAAAAAAGTGAATGAAATTAAGAAGTGTATAAATGTAATTTTATATGAGTCAAGGATCAAAGATGCAATAAAATTGAAACCACAAGGACCATTCGTGTAAAAAAGGTTAGGGACTAAATCTGTGATTTTTGTAAACCACACGGACCATTTAATCAATCCTGTCTTCTTTTTTGTGCAACATTGTACTTTAATTTTTCTTATTAAGACATTGTACTTTGAAAGATCTACCTAATTATAGCATTGTACTTTCAGTTTTTCTTTTCTTATTAGGGTGACATAATATTAAAAAAAATCTCCAATAACAGCTCTGAAAATTGATTTGTATTCGGATGATAATACTTGGATAAATTTTCAAAGTACAATGTTGCAATAGGAAGAAATTAAAAGCATAATGCTAAAATAAAAAAAATAAATAGCCCTAAAATGTTTGTAACAAACAGTCAAACATTACACGAGGCAATACAATTACAACTGATACCCAAAACAACAAGGCTACTCCAATTTCTCAAGGTAGTATTATGAAGTGGTTTACTATTCTACTCATGTATATAATATATATGATGCTGACCATTAGTAATGTCAAACTCATAACAATCAAAATGACCCACATGTGACACGCCTATGTTGACTGTTGGACCTGTTAGTGGTTGAGTGCTCAGGGGGTGATATATACCACATCTATGAATACCCACCCAAAAACCAACTAAATCCACAATACAAAAAGCATCCATATATAGCCCATAATCAAAGACCTCGAAACAATCTAAATTTGCACTCAGCAACCAATTTGGATTGTGGTATTCAGTTTCTCAAGCACACATAGAAACAACTAACGACTTTTTTCCTTTTTAATCAAGATAGTCCTTTCCCTATGTCATACATCCTTTGAACCCTAAGAAGCTAATCTGTTATAACGATGAGTATATAGTTTTGTGTTATTCACTTGACCTCAAACGACATGAAACGAAATAGGTATTCCGATCCGTTTTCCGGCATAGACTTCGTTGACTTATAAGAATTTGCTAATGAGCTTTGTTTATGTTTTCCTCTGGTGAAGAGTAAAGTGACAAGTTCAATCTTAATTCCAGCAGAGACCATGAACTGTGGTAGTTTATAACAATGTTGTAAGACTCCGACGAGAGAGGCATGGTTTGGAAAGGAGAGATCATGTTTTTTTTTTTTTTTTTTTTCGGTACACAACAAAATAACGGTGGTCGATTTATTGCCGCCATCGGAGCAGTGTACCTGAGCAATAGGAGATCGTGTGATTGAGCGACATCTGGTAAATTAGGAATGACCTCAAATTTTCATTTTTCAAAAGATTAGAAAACGTATTGAAAGATATCTTATTGGGCTTAAGTTATTGGATTAAATAAAGTAGTTGTTAAACTAAATAATACCTATATTGGGCTAACTACAACTGAATTGCAGGCTTACGGTTTTTATAAGTTTATAAGATTTCCTAAATGTTTGAACTGAAATCTATGTAGCTATAAATAACTACTAAATGTTCATTTTTCTAATTGTAGTCTAAGTCGATACCATTATATATATTCCATGTGCAAATTATAAAATGAATATAATTATCAGATTTTTTAATCCCCATGGTGATAATATACAAAACAAATCATAAGAATATTTATATAGGCTTATTAGCTTGATAATTTTTTTTATTAAAGGGAAAACTAAATAACATATTCCTAAATAATATCTATGTCTCCTAATAGACTTGAACACACAATCTCTAATTAGAAAGAGTCACTCCTTAAAGTTAGGTCAAAGGCCATTTGATGATCATTAACTTAGTTAGCCAATAATTTTAAATGGATGGTAACTTTTTAGTTGGTCCACCAGAGATAAGTATTATTGATTTAAATAACTAAATTAAGGTATAATACAAACAATATTTATAATATGTATTTAAATATATATGTTTGGACTCATAGAAGAAATTGGTGAACAAGGATATAATGCAAATATTTTGACATTTCAAGGCACGACGATGTAACAAAAAAATAGTAAGGGGCAGAGCAAAGATTTTGGAATAAGGGAGATTTATATCGTAAGAATATATTATAATATATTTGAAACATGAATAACGTAAATTTAAAAGTGAAATTGAAATCTAAAAAATTACCTAAATAAAGGCTAGCTCCGTCTTTGCAATTAATAATAATCTAATCTTATCTCGCTTAAATTTGATAAATAAGTTTTCTCAGTTTCAACATTAACCAGCTCTTTTCGGTATTATTATTCTTTTCAGGTGTGAAATGTATTATGGAACATCTTCCGAAGTATTATCATTAACATGATCAATTGTAGGTTATGGACATTCTTTCGTTCGAAAAATAATTTATTGTTCTTTATTTGCTAAGGATTTACCATGTAAATAAAGAAACAAAATGACATTCATAACAATGTTATAGTTACAACATTGTAGAAAAATTAAATGTATTAATGCCTTGTTAGTGCTTTGAGTATTTAGCATTATAGGAATGTAGTATAGCAGCCAAAGAAACAAAATACAACATCGATTGCCCAACAAACAATAATATGTAGGTTTAGTAAGTAGCAAACATTAAAATTTAAGAATTCATGGCAATTGGGAAAAATGAGGGAGGCACGTGGGATAATTCCACCAAAAAAAGGCTTGCAATTTTGGGCTTGTATTGAGATTTTTTTCCCTTTTCTATAAAACTTTGTGTGATATTTATTATAGAGTTCATGTGAAGTAGCGTTGTTTTAAGTGAAATGTGAAGGTTATTTTGGTTTTGTAAACCAAATTTGAATGTCCTTTAGGAAGTGTTTTAGTAAAAGTCTTGTAGGATATGGAGAGAGGAGGGGTAGTTGGTGGTGTGGTGCCTGAAGATGCATCAAGAAAGGCGGAGGGTTATGGATTGGGGAAGAAAGTGAGTGATAAATACGAGTATTTAATTATCTAATATATCTTTACATAATATTGAATATATAATAAATAACTCAAAATAAAAGATAAGAGAAATATAATCATTTTATGTCTAATAGGGACTAACCATGCAACAAAATCAAATATAAGGAAAAGTTAAAAAAAAAAGTTAGGAACAAAACATACAGATTACCACAAACTATGAGGACCATTCCTGTAATTTACTCAAAAGTTTGTACAGTATTAGTAATAAAATTTAAATTTCAAAATGTTGTAATAAATTTTAAAAACTAACTAAAAGTATAAATTATTTTTTGATATGCACGTGGAAAAGTGACACCATTTAATTTGTTAGATTTTTATAGTAGTTTTCTAAAAAAAAAAAAAAAAAAGCTACTAGAAAAATATTTTCAATAGTTTTCTAGAAAAAAACAATTTAATTAAACCCTTTAATATTAACCCAATTATACAATTTATAAAGGCAAAAGTAAAACGGAAAATCCAACATCCTCGTTGACTCTCGTCTCTGGCTGTCGCCCTTCCTTCCTCGTTGACTCGCCGTTTTCCCTGCCGAGTTACCGCCGTCGGATCTGTAGCTTTCAGCCGTCGTCTTTCTCAGCTTCATCCCTATTGGTTATCATCGCTGCTTCAGGTCTACTTTATCTTCTTGTAGGCAGGTAACTATGAAGACACATTCTTACAATACAAACTAGTTTCAGATATTGTTAGACAATTCTATCTTCTTAATCATAAATCACATCATCATCATTTGTATATATGACAGTTAATCATCAATAGTTGAGATGGTTAGGAAATAACTGTATCACGGCTGTGTATATATGTATTCTGATGTATTTCTAAACTGTGTTGATTCTGCGAGTGATAAAAGTTTTTCTGTTTCCTGAACAAAGAACTTCCCCTCCTATCTTCCTGTCTTCGAAGTTATCTTCAACAATTTCTTCCTCAATTCCTTTATGTTTTCTAATTTAGAAACACGATTTTTTAAGTTTATTTATTTTTAAATAATGTTATCGATCGGCTCCTTATTGGCTCCATTGAAGTCAAAACTTAATGATATTGATATGATAAAGGGCATTTAACTTTGAAGTTTTATCTAGTTTAGAGTTTGAAATTGAACCCTTAGAAAGAGCATCCCTGCTTGTAAGTTTCATAAACATATCATTTGTAACAAACCTATGAATTTTAGTTGAAATCCATTAGATATGATGATACTAGATCTAGTGATAAAGAAATTTAAATTTAAAAAGGTTGGTGTTGCTAATTTTGGGGATCTGTGTTGTTAATTAAGAAACTTTTTTTTTCCTGTTTGGATCTTCAAATTACTGTTTGTTGATATCTAGTGAAAGCTTGAACTTGCATATATCTTATGCAATATCCAGAATGGTATTTTGTGTTGAGTTGTGGGGTAATTAAATCAAAATAGGAACGTTGTAGGTTAAGTGAATAAGCTGAAAAAACAGGGCAATCAAGTCAGTTAGTTGAGTAACTGTTTTCTAAATGATTCCCATGGCAATGTAATTGTTATTCAATATCAATACTTAGCTATATATGTGTTGGTTAAAGGATCCAGAAACTTGTCACATAAGTGCTACTGCCATGAGATTTCTGTTGTTGAGATTTATCAGCCTGTTTCTGTTTGAAATAAGAGCAGTCTCTCTCAGCTTTATTCCCATGTCTCTTTCACACCAGACAACTGAGTTTAGTACTAATTAAGCTATGAATGGCTTTTGAACACAAATCTGAAATCGAGGGTTAAAACACACATACACATTATGGCTCCAGTATTAACTCTAAACTCAAAGTTTGGGGATAAATATTGGCATATTAACACAATTAGAGTTCATGTAATGAGATGTAAACATTTTCTAGGTGTATTAGTTCACATGAAAAAGTTTGGAGATGCATATGTATTGTATTTTAATTACTTGAAAGATTTATTTTTGAGGAATTCAAAGGTATTATTATTATTATTATTATTATAAATTTTATTATTATTGTTGTTGTTGTTGTTGTTGTTGTTAATATTATCATTATTATTATTATTATTATTATTATTATTATTATTATTATTATTATTATTATTATTATTGATGTTTATATTGCTTGAAGAAATTTACTATGTATATTATAAATACTAATAATTTGTTTTTTTTTTATAGAGGCATTATGTACTAGATCCTAACACTGAAGCAGAGTGAGGAAAGCCGGTGAAACCAACTTACATTTTCGATAACCGGTGGAGGAGTTTCAGAGCTTACTTAGATCAGGGCTGGATGTAGGAATACATACTAGGTGTTGCCCAGCTGGAGTAGGCGAAGTGTCATCAACAGATAACTCATAATGGTTGTTCTCTCTGAACTTCGAGAAGGATCTTCACCTTCTTCATCAACTCATGGCCATAGTATATCAACTTGTGGTCCTAGATCATCAACTCAGGATCATAGATATGATGTATTTATAAGTTTTAGAGGTGTTGACACTCGTCTGAATTTTACTAAATATCTTTATGAGGCCCTTGTAGATGCCAATATCACTACCTTCTTGGATGATGAAGAGGTTGAAACAGGGGAAGATTTGAAACCGGAACTCGAGAGTGCAATTAAGGCATCTCGGGCTTCTATTATTGTGTTGTCTAAGAATTACGCTTCTTCAACATGGTGTCTGGATGAATTGGTGCTTATCCTTGAGCAGCGTATGAAATCAAACCATATTGTCATCCCAATCTTTTATCATGTGGAGCCAACCCATGTCAGGAAGCGACAAAGTAGCTTTGGAGATGCAATGTCTAAGCATAAACAGAAAATGGATGAAGAGACAGATGAAAATAAAAGAAGTCAATGGGTTCAAAAGATGGACCGATGGAATAAAGCACTTATCAAAGTTGCTAATTTAAAAGGAAATGACATAAATGGCAGGTAACCACATATTCAACCTTATGAAAAATGTCAATATCATCTTCACCCTATGCATTTTGGTATGTTTTTATTTTATTTTTTATTTTTTGTAAATATCATCATGTAGACATATATTTGATAAAATAGGATAACTAAGATGCATATTTTGTATAAATATAACATTGTTGCATAAAATAGGAATAAGACGAAATGTTGTTGCATAAATAAATCCTTAACCCTTTTATTAAAAAGCAAATTTTGAATAGGTTGCTATACATCTACTAATAGTTATATCATACCACCTTAAAATCATAGCACCTTTTATGATAAATAACTTTTGTTGTAAGTAGTAAAGGATAACTATTTTTTTAGGGCTCACAACATTGATAGTTAAGTTTGATGGTCTTGTAGAAACATAGTGAAGTTACAAGGCCCATTAGTGAAAACATGTATTACATTGGTAATTTTGGTCTTATTTTACATAAATATTTATGACGTTACACATTAGATATGTATACGGTTAGAAATTTAGAATGAAGACAATATGGTTTGTTGGGAAGAATAAATTAAAACTTTAAAACTAATAGTTGTTGCTAAGGAATCAGATTTCTGGAATATTATCTTGTCATTGATAAAGATGTTAAACCCTCATTTATAAATCAACCAGTGTACCTAAAACAGAAAAACACAAATAAAGTAACCTAAAAGCAAATAAACCCTATTCCACATATATCTAACACTAACATTTATGATATAATTTTGATTTGGATCTTTATTTAAATAAAATCTCGAAAATCTGGTTTGTTAGTTTATTGGATTGTATTTTGTAATTCTTATTAAATCAAGCTTCAGGTTTGAGAGTGAGTTTATTGAAGAAATTGTGAAGAACATCAACCGTAGATTACATTTACCTTTAGGGAGTATTCGGCCACTACTTATTGGGATGGACGATTCCATTAACTTCATCACCTCATGGTTGAAAGATGGATCCTCACATACGGCAGATATACTCACTATTTCGGGTATAGGCGGGATCGGGAAGACATCTTTAGCCAAACATGTGTATGGGCTATATTCTCGTGAGTTTCAAACAAGCAGCTTTATTGAAGATATCACAAGAAAATGTGATGGAAAATTTAATGGGTTGCTTGATTTACAAAAACAACTCTGCTATGAAATTTCAAAACCAAGTTCAATTCACGTTTATGATGTTTCAGTGAACACCTCAAAGATAGAGAATGCACTAGCCCGTAAAAAGGCATTTCTAGTTCTTGATGATATCAATACTCTTGTTCAGTTAGATGCATTACTTGGAAGCAAAGGTTTTCATCCCGGAACCAAAGTTATAATTACAACAAAGGACAGATGGTTGACAGAGAGTTGTGTACTATTCAAAACAAACATTAGACCCAAGCATGCAAAACACTTCCTTGAAGGTTTAAATTGGACCGAGTCAAGGAAACTTTTTTGCTTTCATGCATTCATGTGCAACCATCCCAAGGCAGGTTTCGAAGAGGTATTGGATAAGCTTGTGAAGTATTGTCAAGGACTACCATTGGCTCTTGAAGTATTGGGCAAGTCTTTGCATAATCGGGATGTGGGGTACTGGGAAGGTTGCATGGAAGGGCTAATGAAAGAAGTTAGTTCCCCTGTAAATAATGTCTTGAGGATGAGCTTTGACTCTTTGCTATCCAAAAACGACAAGGAATTGTTTAAGCATATTGCTTGTTTTTTTGTTGGAACAGATAGATATGTTAGTGAAACAATATTAGAGGCATGTGATATAAACACAAGATCTGGAATTACGAATCTCATTGACAGATGTCTTCTTAGTATTGGACGGAATAATGAATTGAAGATGCATCAGTTGGTTCAAGAGATGGGTAGATTCGTTGTAGGTCAAGAGTCACATGACAAGCCATGGAAGCGAAGTCGTGTATGGTATCATAAGGATTCCTTCAGAGTGTTAAAAGAAAAAAAGGTAAGAGGCCATGCATGATTTTAGTAGTGTGCATGTACAAAATATTTGGTATTCTCTAATTTGTTTATTTTCATTATGTTTCTTCTTAGGGTAAGGGAAATCTTCTAGGCCTTGCCCTTGACATGCGAATGCTTGAGAAAGAGAAGTTGGGAACATCATTTGAGCTGAAAACAGATGCATTGAGTAACATGTATAGTCTTATGCTACTACAACTTAATTATGTGCACTTGTATGGGACTTATGAGAATTTTCCAGAGGAATTAAGAGGCTTGTGTATGCATGGGTTTCATTTAAAGTCTATACCTTCAGAGTTACCTATAGAGAATCTTGTTGCTCTTGACATGTCATATAGCAATATTGAATCATTTGTCAGTTATAGTAATCCACAACAACTTGAGAAGAGGCAAAAGGTAAACTTATCTTTATTAAATATTCATGCATGTGATTTGATGAAACTAATACCATATTAACTTATTTCTATTTTTTTAGTTGGATGGACCATGCATAAAAGAGAAAAGGTTATTTTGTTCACTGAAGATTCTTAATTTAAGTTTCTGTAAACAACTTCAGAGTGTTGGTGACTTTGACCTACTCCCTGCGCTTGAGAGGTTAATACTTAGAAACTGCATTGGTTTGCTTGATGTTTGTGAAACAATTCAGCATTGTGTTGAACTTATCCTCATCGATCTGAGCTATTGCAAGAAGCTTGAAAAGCTTCCAAGAAATATAGGCATGTTAAAGAAGGTTAAAACAGTGTTGCTTGATGGTTGTAATCTTGGTGAATCTCAAATCAAGAATATGGATATGGATTCACTGGAAATGTGCACGGTTAACAACATTGGCATAAACCAAAAAACCTCTTTCTCTGCCTTTGTGGGTGCTATACCACATGATTTGAAGTCCTTTGCAATGTCTTTACCAAGGTCTTTGGTAACATTGTCAATTGCAAAGAACAAGTTGTCCAATGAATCCTTTCCCATGGACTTCAGTTGTCTATCCATGTTAAAGGAGTTATATTTAGATCGCAATCCAATCAATTCCATGCCAAGTTGTGTGAGAACCCTTCCTGGACTTGAGATACTTAGTATGGATAATTGTAAAAAATTGAAGTCAGTCGAGTATCCTCCACGTACACTAAGAAAGTTGTTTATTAATCCTCATGATTTGTATGATATAGAAAAAGTTGTATTTAATCCAGAAATGTCCCCACTCCAGCTATCAATAAATGGGTCAGATGATGCATCTTGGATAATTGAAGGCATGGTCGAAATCCAACCAATGGTGAGTGTTGAGGAAAAGTTATTACATAGATTGGGCTGGACTAATTTAGACTTCCTTAACCAAAGGCACATGGGAACTAATTATTCAGAATCTGAAATCCAGGTTTTGTCTATTTAACTTAACTGTCTTACTTTATGTGAATACCTATAATATAATATAATTGGCATGGTGATTAATTAAGGTAGTTGTATTTGGCAGATGATTTATGAATTTGGAATATTCAGCACAAGGTATGAGGCGGAGGAGATGCCAAGTTGGTTTAGGCATAGAAGTGAGGGGCCATCAATATCATTTACCATCCCATCATCATCTCCAAACAACATTAGAGGACTCAACTTCTGTTCTCTGCAGAGGTTGCGAGGTTTTGATGAGATATATCCCTTTGCTGGTCATTTTCCTACGACGCCAATGATGACAGTTAGTAATATAACAAAGAACCGCATGTGGATATATGAACGTCACAGGGACAGATTTAATGTAGGTGGAAAGTGTTGTTGGGTGATGTTAAGTCATTGGATGTTTGGGATGAATGAGATGGATGCTGGTGACCACATTATTATTACTGTTACAGAGCGGCGTTATGTACTTGTAAAGGAGTGTGGGGTGAGTCTTGTGTATGATGAAGGAGAGAAGATGGATGAAGAAGAAGATGTGTTGGGTTATTACAAGTCATGGAATCACATAATTGGTGGAGATCTCTCTCCTTTTCAAACAACAACCGGAGAATACATCTTAGAAAAAGGGCGGTTTTCTTCACATGGCATTATATTGTATCCCTATCATCGTAAATTCATTACGGAAGGCCCCGACTATCAAGGTAGATGTCATTTATTAAATATTTTATTGTCATGTCTTATGTATAATGATCTGACCCATGTCCCAACTTTTTTAGTTAGATGGATAATGACCCATTTATTTTATTAGATAAATAAATGTTTCATATAACCTAAATCCAATCCACCCATTTATCATTGATTTTTATTTGTTGACCACTACAATAAGAGTTTGTTTTTATAAAATATGAAAAATAAAATCTCTCATTCTAACTTTTAAATGGATCGACCCAAGTAATGATCCATCTGAATTGGTCTATGTCAACTCATTTAGTCTTGATATGTTGGATCACATACAAGTATGGGGACCCAATACAAACTACTTTCTCCAGGTGGATGTTTGTAAATAATAAATTAACATACTACTTTTTATTTGTTTTCAGTAAAAGAGAGAGGGTGGTTCAGATCTTTATCCCCCAAAGAAGCCTGACATACTTGGTCGTGCATGTGAGGTATACTTTTTGACAACCCAAAACTAAACCTTTCTCTCATCACATGCATAAAAGGCGTACACAACAAAAAAATGCTTTCATCAAATTTCTTGATTGGTTTAGGATGTAACTAAATAAAAGGAGTTATAACCTTATAATGAATGCTTGAAAAAGACAACTTCAAATACATGATATCTTAGGCAATTATTGTCAATTTTTTTGTTGTTAAGAATTTTAATCATACAATGCCTCTGTTGTAGTTCTTTACAACAGTCTTAGTCTTTCCCTTAAGGGCTTCCTCCTCATTCTGAACTTCCTTCAATTTATTTACCTACATTTCATATTCCTGGGCTTTCTGAGTTTTGAATTGTTTTCTCTACATGTTTAGAGGCTACATTTGCAAGATGCTTTTTGAGTTCATTTATAGAAATATAGAATTGGAAAAATCAAATACTTGATCCTTTGATGAGTTTGTTGACGTCGGATTAGCGACCATAAGTTAGAACTAGGCTTGTTTATTGGAGTCCTCATCAGATGATGACCAGGTCTCCACTTCAGTTGATATTTCTCCACCACATTTGTCCCATGTGCACTTTCTCATTTGTCTCAGCCTCTCGTAATTTCTAGAAATAATATGATCCATGCTTAACCACCTTTTATTTACATTGCAATCATTGGAAAAATGATTTTTCTCCACCATATCTGTGAAACTGAACTATATAATAACATGCAAGTTTAAATTTAGTTGGGGTTTAAACTTTCATCATCTTTGGAAGTTTATACAGTCGGGTAGCATTCAGGAATGTGTTAACTGGAGGTTGTTGTTTGTAATCATTTCTAAAAGTATTTCCTCTGTTTGGATTCTTCATGTATTTGTGGAACTTCTTTGTTAGAAAATCCAAAATTTAATAACATTTTTTCGGAATCCAACTTTCCTCAGCCTCGATCTCTAGTCTCTTATCTCTGGTTCTTTTACCACAAATGCACAGGGGTTCGCTTCATAGTTTCCATTTCCTTCAATAAACTTTATATAACCTTGGACTATTGTTTGACTAGCTGAGATCATTGAATTCCCTATAATCAATGGCAATGGTCCCACCGAATTGTACTTTGAACAATCAGTTTTAGGTGTTATGTTACTACTCCCTGTATTGATAAATTGCTAAGATCTTTAGGTGTTTAGATTGCAATTGTCAATATTTACCATTGACCTCCTAATCTATACACAAATTTTATATTTCTCTTTTTTTTTTTTTTTTTCACTCAAAGCCTTTTTAACTTGGTAACACGTGTACTATAGAACTCGAGGGTTTCAGTTAGTGACTCTATAGCTGATGCTTTACAATTGTTGTATTCGTTTAGTAGTCTCCTATTTTTATGGAGATCTTCTGATCCTTTGATTTTATTCTTTAACATGTCCCACATTTATTTTGCTGATTGACATAGATCATGTATTTTATTGCAATCATGTGTCAATGATTTTTGGTAGTATTTGTTTTGTTTGTGACACTGACCCACATATAACTAAACTGGACCCCAAGTCTTTAAAATGTGTCTTTCTTGGCTACTCTTGACTCCAGAAAGGGTATAAGTGTTTCTCTCCCACTCTTAATCGATATAGTCTCTCGAGATGTTACATTTCATGAAAATATTTATTCCCGGTGTTTGTATCCAGTCAGAGGGATAGTGATTGTTTGTTAGTTTGTACGATATCTACTCATGATCCACATTCGTCTGAGGTATCCTCTCCATTTGTTCCCACACAACTTCAAGAGTTTGCTAGGCCACCCATTGTGCAAGTGTACTATAGCTGACACATCCTCTCCTAATCCACTACCATTCTCGTTTGCAGATCCAATATTTGATGATCCCTTGGTGGTTGACTTCTCTATGACCTTGATGTCGCCATTGCCCTTCGAAAACGTAAGCGTACATGTATGTATCCTATTGCATCTTTCGTCATCTGTGATAGTTTATCTGGACACTCACGCTCGTTGGATTCCACGTTCAACTCTATTCCTATTTCCAAACCTGTTGATGAATTTTGACCCATTTTGGATGGCGGGACGCTATAACTGAGGAAATGAATACTCTTGATCATAACGGTTTATGGGCCTTTATAGACTTACCTACGGGTAAAAAGGCAATTAGTTGTAAATGGGTGTTTCCGGTGAAAGTTAACCCAAACGACTTTGTGGCCTGACTAAAGGCACAATTAGATTTCAAACAGAATATCTAGTTCACTTGAAATACTTTATGGGAACAGAAGTCTCGCATTCGGAAAAGAATTTTCTTATCGTACTGGAAGTATTGCTTAGATATATGCAGTGATTCTGGTCAGATTGAGTCAAAACCTTGTGGAGCCATTATGATTCCAAATGTAAAGCTAAGAGCAAATAAAGGAGATCTCCTTGAGAATCTGGAAAAGCATAGAAGAATTGAGGGAAAGCTGAACTATCTAACGATTACGTGAGTGTATATCGTTTTTCCATTTTGGACGTTATTGCCCAAACTATGGAATATCTAAAAGGTGCACCGATCTCTGGCATTCTATAACAAAATCATGGTGATCATGTTATAGAAGGATTTATCGATGCCGACTATTATGGTGACCATACTAATAAGTAGTCTAGGGTATTGTATTTTTGTTGGCAGAAATCTAGTTTCTTAGAAGAGTAAGAAACAAAATGTTGTTTCTCGATTAAGTGTTGAATTTGAATACATGGCTATGGCTCAAACCAACTGTGAGCTACTACGGTTGTAACATTCATGCACATGTTGGTGATTTTAGTGTTATCAACATATTTTGGTGTAGTTAGTATTAGTATCAAGGCATGATGATTTCACTTTACGTTCTAAGACTGGAGGTGCGGGGTGAACACACAAATCGATAATCATGTCATGATGATGTGGCGACGGTTTTCCCCTTATAACTACTATTAACTACCATATTCCATGTGTGAAAGGAAGATGGATGTTGCATGCAAGATAGAATAACCGAATTTTTTTTTCTTCTCACTGTACCAAACTATGAAACTGTCTCAAAGAACACAAGTATTATGTGCTTGTGAATCATAACAATCCTTTGATCTGATTTGATTTCTTGGATTATCCCATAAGTCTATATTCGTGTAACCTCAAGGGTCAAATTACAGATTTTGGAAAGTATTGTAATCACAATCTAAGAAATTATCCAAGTTATTGTTATTCGATATTCCCTAAATTCTAAAGCAACTATTATGGTTGCAAACAATCCTATTTTTCATGAAAGAACCAAACACATTGAAATTGTTTGAAACTTTACTCGCGAGAAGGTTGAATATGGACTATCACTACACCTCATATTAGAGCAGGAAGTCAGCTCGTTGGTGTATTTACTAAATCATTACTTGGGAGTCGAATTTCTTATGTCTTAACAAGTGAAAATTGTTAACATCTATGCTCCAAGTTAGAATTAATCAGACCCATTTGAACTTGTATATATGTAGCATAGGGTTTCCTTCGGGTGAGCATACCGAAAATCGCATAAACTGAAACCGAAACAAAAGCCGATGGTGTGGATTATAGTTTTGCAAAAACCGAAAGTTGGAAACAGGATTAATAAGGAATTTCAACTTCATACATTACTCTTGGATTTTAGCCTTCTTTCCTTCAAATGAAAGTTATGTAAATTCTGTAATTTAACTTCACAGATGAAATGCTTGTGAAGATTAGATACAAAGTTCAATATGAGGTTAAAGCCTCATTATATGTAAAAAAAACATCACGTATAGAGAACGTAAATTTACCACAAATGCACTGGGGTTCGCTTCATAGTTTGCATTTCTTCCAATAAACATTATATAACCTTGAACTATTATTTGACTACCAAAGATCATTTGAATTCCCTCTAATCAATGACAATGGTCCCACCGAATTGTATTGGACTTTGAACAACCACTTTTTCATGTTATGCTACTTCTCTATGTATTGATAAATTACTAAGATCTTTAGGAGTTTAGACTACAATTCTCATTGTTTACCATTGATCTCCTAGAGTACTAGACGTAAATTTCATATTTATCTTTCTTCACTTGAAGCTTTTTCAGCTTGCTAACAAGCATACTATACAAGTCAAGGATTTCAGTTGGTTAGGCTTCTCTTGGTATGGACATGTTCTGATTCTTTGATTTTATTTTTTAACATATCCCATATTTATTTAGCTAATTAACATATATGTACAAACAAATATAAAGAGATCATTTTGTATTGCATGGCCATCATGTGTCAAAGTCACTAAGTTAAGTGTTTGTTTTTTAGAAAAAAACTCTTTAGACCTCTTATTGTTGCGCGGTGCAGCACACGCACAACACTTTTCATCTCGCAGCTGTTTGTTTTTCAGAAGTCTTCGGATTAAAAAACATCTGCGCGTTTTCTTCTTAGCGCAGCACTTATTTGACCTCTTCTTGCCTCTTCCAACCCCTTCTTCTTTCTTTTTTTCTTGCTAAAATATTGATTATATATTTATGAAATCTTATTTCACTTTTTTTTTTGTTTTTGTTCCGTTTGTTTTTGTTTTTTTTTTAATTCTTGTTGAATTTTTTTCCTTTTTTTTATATTGAATAATAATAATTTGTTGATTAATATCATTATTTTTTTTGTTAAAATATCATTATTTTTGCTGAAATATCATAAATTTTTGCCAAAATGTTATACATTATTAAATTTTCGGTATTAAAAAACTATTTTCGGATTATAAAATTAGTTTATTTTAATTTTTTAATATTTGCAGCTGCATGCAGATGTTAAAAAAACAAATATGCTTCTTATTACAGTCTGCAGCCGTTTGGTCCAACTTTTATACTGCAGAGGGTTGCAGAGGTAGTCTGCAGACTTTATGGATTTTTGCTTCAAAAAAACAAACAACACGATATAGTTCTCACCATACAATGTACTTGTAAGAATGTCATAATATGTCATGGAAATGTAGTTCACTATATAGGGTCATGAGGAGTCATCAAGTCTGTTGAATCAAGAAAATGTAACATAATATAAATATTTCCAACTAACATCTGTTTTAATAGCATTTTGTATTATATTTTCTGCATATTTTGTGAGATTATATATTTTGCTTACTTTTCCTTTTATCTGTAGTACAAGGGGGAATCTTCAAGGTCATGTCCTTGACATGAAGATGCTACATTAACTTAATCTCATGAAACTCAATGAGCTATATCCTAATTTTTTCCTGAAGAATTAAGATGGTTTGCTTGTTGTAACCTCTAGTAACGATTTATCTTTTCGGTTTTTTGTTGTGATAGTTGTAGCAGGGGATAACAATATGAATGGGTTTTGAGTTGATAATAAACATGTAAGGAATATGATGTAAGTTGTAATGTTGTTTTTATTACTTTATATATTTGATATTTTTTTGATTTTGTTCATGTGATTGAGAGAAAAGACTAAAATGTGATTGTGAGTTTTGATTCTCATGTTTCAATGTTTTGCTGCTACTTGTTCAGTAAAGTGAAATTCTAAGTGATATAACTGGGAAAGTCTATTATGTAGCCACAACTTAGACCATTTCCTTTCTGCTTTTTTGGTTATAAAATCCCCCAATTTCTTACTGTTTGTGTTTCTGTGTTGCTGGTTACAACATATTGTCGGCTATGCTTTATGATTATGTTTGATTACACAATACACATTTATTTTTGTGCTCTTGTTCCCTTTTCAAATTGATAGTCAACACTCAACAAAAGATTGTCTTTGGAACATTTTGTCATTTCCTTGTATAATTACTCAATTTATAAAGTTCATATAACACACAAGCCTTTCTCATTGCACATTTTGCCGTTTCCTTCTATTATTACTCGACTTTAACTTTCTAGAACACTTGGATTTCATATAACACTTATCATCCATTAAAAAGTTTGATATTATAATTTTCATATAGGAATGGAACTTAGTAAGCATATTTCATTAGCATTTGTAATAAAAGACCAAGAAGTCAATATTTCATGACATACCATTCCCTTCACATCATCAATAATACATTGTCACTAGAATTTCTGAAAAGCACTTAGAAGAGGAAGAAAGCTAACAAAAACAATCCAAATGCATTGTAAAATGGTGACACCAAGCTCACCTCAACTCACCCCCTTCTCTACCCACCTCTCAGGCTCACCAAAACTCATCCCATACATACCTCATTTGAATCTTAATTTTTTCATTGGTTATTTGGAGAATAGTTATATATATATATATTTCACCCTTGAAAATCAAAATTGAGAACGATACAGATAGTCTTCATTAGTTGTCTTTTCTAGAAATAAAATTTATCATTTTTTGTGTTACTTTGTGATCAATACCTTAACTGAAGTACTGAACAAACCTATGACTTGGTTTTTGATCAATGTCCTCTCATGTAATCAATTTTGATAGAAAATCATTATAAAACTAAACACTCTCACCCCAGAAAAACCAAAATCTATAAAAAGATAAAACACAGAGGCGCTTTTTGTAATTTAGTCAACAAGGATTTACTTGCAGAAGAATAAGTACCACTTGAGGGTTTACTTCCGAAGTCCTTTCCAAACCAAGACACCAACTTCAATAAATAGCAATGTACTTTCATTATTTATTTATTATAGCATCATGCTTTCATTTCTTTCTAATAGGACATGTAATTAAAAAAAAAAATCAGATTAATGTATTATACTTTGAATAATTTACAAAATAATAGCATTGTATTTTCAACTTTTTTTTTCTTATTAGGATACAATACTTTGAAAAAACGTATCCACTTATAGCAGTGAAAATTGATTTGTATCGAGATAAAATTGCTATAACTGATAGATTTCAAAGTACATTGTTGTAATAGGATAAAATGAAAGTAGGATACTACTCTACTCACGTATTTAAGATACACGACACTGACCATTAGCAATGTGATGTCAAACTCATAACAATCAAAGATCAAGACGTCTTCCACCATTTTGGATAGCTAGCCAACAACTGCCATTTGATGTTGCTAAAAAGTTGGATACATATTGAGCTGTGAATTTTTCCTACCACACATAAATAAAGAACTATGAAAAGATATAAACTAAAAAGACACGATGGTTGTTTGTAAAGAAGACAAAAGTTCTTGTGTATACTTGTTATAAGACACCTCTACATGCTTATCCTAGTAGTACTTAAGAAGGTCAGTCTATAAGTGATCTCAAATTCAAGTATGGGTATCACCTTCCTTGCTTATGGGACTTTGTGATTTACCTTCCCCATGTTCGTTGTAGAATAAAAAAAACCAACTAAATCCATGATGCAAAAATTATTCATAGCCCACTACCAAAGACCCACAAATGGTTTACATTTATAGTCAGCTCATAAATCAATTTGTGGTATACAATTTGAATTTCTCAAGCACACATACAAACAACAAAAGGTTGTATTCCTTTTAGATCAAAATACATATAACTATATTTTAGCATTTCAATGTCATACATCCTTTAAACCGTAAGAAGCTTGTCTACTAGAAATTTAGAATTATCAATCCCAATATGATGAACCAAAAGTTGAGAAGGTTTTTTTTTTTTTTTTTTTTTTTTTTTTTTTTTTTTTTTTAATATTGAACTGATTTGCTTCACTCATATAGGGATTCTATTCTTAAACAAAACTTATGTTGTTTTGTTTTCGAACACACAAAAGGAGTTGAATTTCAAATCACAGATGCCCAATAATTCTAGTAGTTGCGAGAACTTACAAAAACAAGTTCTTTTGCCAGGTATTAGTAGGATAATTCAAGGTCAGAGTGGTTTGTTCGGTTTATGTTTCAGAATGGAATCATCATAGTCGTGACATGGTCTTCCTGTTTGGAAGTCAGACAAGGTGTTGAATCTTCGTATCATCATAGTCATGATGGAATGGTTCTACCTATTCTTTGTTGGTTAAGGATAATGGGTCGAAGATCCATTATTCGTCGGGGGTAGGTGAATTCCACTAAGATCAGGTTTATTTATAGTATTGGAAGGCAGTCGTCTGTATAAATCGACTTCTTAGTTCGAATCGGGATTATGGAAGGATTATTCGAATAGCCTAGGAATTAGTAAAGGGAGATTTTAAGGACAAACTCTAATTTATGTGGGGAGAGTTATAACACCCGTGTTCCAGATTGGTTAAGCTTACATTTATCAGGGAACAACGATGGAGTTTTTGAGGAAAATCTATGTCACGACATGGGTCAAGGATGCCCATGACATGGCAGTAATTAAATTATCACGTGTTTTATTGTATCGCCATGCGGTGGCTAAAGAGGCCACGGTGTGGATGTTGTTCTGCCTAAGCCCATGATCTTTTAGGGTTTCCAATGTGTTTAAGCGTATTTAAGCCATTTCTAGGGTTCATTTCTAGCCTCTAACACCTTTTTACCTCTTTAAAAACCCTAACCTTCATTCCTTGCTCGAATTTTGACCTTATTGGAGCATTCCTTGGTTTGAAGAAGAAGAGAAGAAGAAGAAGAAGGTGTTTTATTGGTGAAGCTTGTAACACCCTATTTATTTATTATATAAATAAATTAATTAATGATGAAATAGTAGCCCTAAAATAAATAATTATATATCAAAGGATGGTCTCGAGGAGTTAATTGTTACAATTTTAGAAGTTGGGGGTTAAAAGTGTAAGTTCTGGATTTAATTTGAAAAGTTTTTAGAAGTCATAGTGGGTTTGGTAATTATTGGACATGATTTAAAAGGGATTTCAGAAGACAGGGTATAAATGGTAAATTATGTACCTAAATGGAAAGAAATTTGTCACGAGGGGCTATATGGTAACTATTGGAGTTCATTTGAAAAAGAATGGATGGGGAGGGACCAGAAGTGTATATTTGGGCATAAGTTTGAAAGGGATACGAGGTATAACCGTTCCTTCCCTCATCGCATGGAGAAAAGAAACCCTAAACCTAATGTTATGCAACAGCCGCCACTCTCCTTTCCTCCATTGTCGGCCGTCACACTTCTTGGCTTGTCCGCCCACCGAACCGCCGCTATGCTATCCCATTGAAGGCGAAATCCTCCCTTAGACGTCGTGGCAGCAAGGGATCAACAGGAGGTCATCTGTGGCATCGCTATTATCCTTCCCGATGGAGGCCGCCACCCTCTCACATCTTCTCCTGTACCACCACCATTCTCCGTCGCCACCACTGTGAGGTGGTGGTTGTTATCGCAAAAGTCGCTGCTGCTGCTGCCTCTTCGGGGATTTTGCCGCTATCAAATGCCATAGATGTGATGTGTGTGCCTCTCCTGCCGCCGCGTATATCGTGCATAAGGTGTAGCTGATGGCCAACAACCGCGAAGAACCACCATGGCCGCCAGCCATGGTGGCTGCCATTTCTTCATTACCGCCATTAGCCACCGTGGGAGGTGGCTGTGTGTGTCTTTCACTTTGTGTTTAGGTGGGTGGTTGTATCTCCACTAGTAGTCATGTGTTGGGTGTTTTGTATAGCAGGAAAAGCAAGACAAAGCATCACCACCACCATGGGTGTGACAACTCGAAATTTTCATTCGGTCAAACCCTAGCAGTCAATCACTTCATATTATAAGTCAAGTTCACTTTTACTTGTTTTGGGAAAAATAAGTTCATTTGATTATTTTAATATTATTTTTAAGCGAACGGGTGAAAGAAAGTACCGTCTCGGGTTTTGAAATTTAAAAACCGCAAACACCTCGTGTCTTAGAAGTTCACGACCAAACTTTTATGTTTGGGTCGAAAAATCATCCAAAAACGTAAACTCATGCCTTAAGCATGAGTTTACTCCCCAAAAGCTAGTCATTTTGTGTTTACTCCCCAAAAACTAGTCATTTTGTGTTTACTCCCCAAACACCAAAAGAGTAGACTCCAAAATATCCTCTCAAGTATCATCTAAGTTTTTAGTCAAAATCTTCAATCTAGTAAGTGTTTCTAGCCCTTTCAAGTTAGTATATCACTTAATCTAGTGATTTTACATCCTTTAATCCATCCATTTTTGTGTTTTGATTAGTTTTTCCAAAACACCAAGAACACCAAGAACACACACTAGTGTTCTTGGACTTAAAGTTCATTTCAAGTTTCCTCAATGTAAGTACTTCTATCCTAGAGTCATTTTAAGCTTGCTATACATGTTTATACCAAAGAAAAGTCCCAAGAACACCAAGATAAAGGTGTTCACGGTTTTGGGAGGTCCCAAAACCGTAAACACCAAGTATAAGGCCAAAATGGTGTGTTAAGGTGCCTAGATGCTTCACAATGCCTTAGGGACTTGTCTAGGTTCATCCTTGAAGAGTTTATCACACAAAAAGCACCAAAACCTTCCATTTTTATGTGTTTATGGTTTGGGGATGTCCTAAAACCGTAAACACCCCAAAAGGTGTGTAAATGTCCCATAGTTGTTCCTTAAGCCTAAATCTAATCTAGACTAGTGCCATGATTGAGCTAAGGACTTGAAACCCCCAAATACCATAAACTTAGGAGTTTAAGGTAGTAAACTCATGAGTTTAAGGTAGTAAACTCATGAAAAATGGTCCTTAGACCGTAAACTCCATTTAGGAGTGTTTTGATGCCACACAACACTTCCTAAGGCTAATTCATGAAGTAGGAATGCTTGGAATAGCTTAGAAGACTTCAAATTAGCAAGTGGTCAAAAGGTTAGGAGTTTACGACCATAAACTCAAGGGGTGTTGGTCTTTAGGGAGTAAACTCATTTTAGGAGTGTTCCTTGAACCCCAAACACACTAGCCTTTCCCTACAACACTTAGATGCACTCCTTAGCACTTATAACACTTGTATAAGGTGTTTAGCATGTACTAGAGTGTCTTAACTTTGTTTATTACTTGTTTAAAGACTATTTGTTTATATACATATGTCTTTATATGTTATTAGGATCTTTGTGCGTGTCTAAGTCTTCACTTGACACCAAGCACTTATCCGACACTTCCTCCCGATCCACTTGCTACAGGTGAGTTCATACCCCTTAATCAATGTTTTAAATGTTTTTAAATACTTTATGGGGGGATACAAGTAGAATCATGCTACTTATTATATCAATCACATGTGATTAATAAGCAACATTCAAATGATTGGCTACTCATTAGCCGTTTTACCAAACAGTTTCCTTCAAATGTTTTTCATAAACACTTATTATGTTTAAAAATCCTTATTAAACTGTACATTTTACTCTGTATTATTAATTAAAACTCATTTACAATTGTGTTTCAAACAAATGCTTCTTTATACTTAAACTGTTTTATCAAACCCATGCCTTTAAACCGTTTTATAGATTGACATCAAGTCGATCTTTTCTTAGATAATAATTATGTTCAAAGGTTTTACAAAACTTATTTTATGCTTTTATATTATCAATTGCATGCCTATATATGTATAGATATATAAGAAATGTTTAAAAGACTTAGGAATGCTATCCACCCTATTTCCTTTTCGCGCTTGAGATGTGGTCTGGTGGGACATCGGGTATCCGTCCGAAGGTCGTTTAAATATTAGTTATATATCATATGTACATATATAGTCATAAAGGTCCTTCCAGTTCATCCAATGCCCTTGGGTAGCAAGGGTATACATCCATGTTCATACATACCAGTTAAATTACTAGTAAGCTACCATATGGCTAGTTTAGGAAGATACTAGAACTATTACTAGAACGCGATATCATACAATGAGTCAGTTCATTCATGACTCAATACTTGCTAGATAGAGAGAACATACATTACAGCTAGTACACACAGTACATTACTATACATGCTAGATAGAGAGAGAACACACATTTCAGCTAGCACACGTAGAACATTATAGTACATTACTATACTATTACATAGATATGTTTACATGATTACATTTACATAGATACATCTAGAAAGAGAACATATACAACTATACTAGAAGAAGAACATATACAACTATACTAGAAAGAGAACATATACAACGATACTAGAACGAGTAACAATACATTACATATACATGAATACGTTGACAAGATTGTGATCCACTGTATCGGAACATGCCTTAAAAGTCATGGCCCGAGTTGTAGCCAGAGTCTCTTGGAGGGAGAGCGTGAGTTTGCGTATAGATCTATACTGGATTGACTATCCTACACCTTGCTGCTAGCTACAGCCGGACCTGCAGGTCTGTGGGTGCCAAACGTTATACCTTTTTACGACCTACATTGTCGTTTGACCAGTCGATAGTATGGTATAATTTATCACATGATACCTTAATATAAATCCGATTTAAGGTAGTTAGTACAGTAGTAGTTCCTATAATACAACACTACAGTACTACATTAATTTACCCTTTACATATAGTTAGTGATCATTTCACTTAAACATTATTGTACAAACTATATTTTGTTAATGATAGTTACACTTGGGGAAAATTACACACTTTTACAAGAAAAGAACATACAAAATAGTTAAGTCTTGGTAGAAGACTACATTTAGAACAGTTGGGTCTTGGTAGAAGACTCCCTTTTAAGATAGTAGAAATTATAGGGATTTCTAGAGTGTTTCAAACGTTTACAGTTGTTTTACAAAAATTTTCATACATACACGAACTTTCTTTCAAAAAAATTTCCAGTCTTTCATTACATGCCAATCAAATACTTACATACAAATTAAGACACATTAATACTTATGATCTCACCAGATTTAAAGCTGATACTCTCTTTCAAAATAACTTGTATCCTCAGGTCAACAGTAGACAAGTACCGATGCAAGGTTTAGAGAAGATGGAGCTTGTTTAAGACTCATCTTTCATTTTTTTATACTTTAGTGTCTATTATAATTTGACAGAACACTTGTATTAAAATTATATTGTTAATGCAATGGATGATGTTGTTGCTTGTTTACTACTTTTCATTGTTGTGATACTGTACATGACGTCCTCCGTCCCAGAACGTTTCCGCCGTTCTTGGTTTTTGGGGTGTGACAATGGGCCACCGCCGGCCACCATTAGGTGGCTGTGTGTGTTTACTTTGCTTAGTATAGTGTGTGTACGTGTTTATTGTTAGTATCTTATTTGTAAATTGTAAAATGGAATAATAAAAGGAAATTCCACCACCTTAGGGTGGTGGCTGCCGCCTCCTGTCGCCACCGTCCGCCGTGTTGAGTGGCGGTGTGCTTGCCTTGCGAGTTGACTCGATTAGGGATGCTTGAAACCCTAATGGGCCTTGTTAGATTAATGGGCCTAATGAATCCAAATGGGCTTAGTGAAAACCCTAATGAGTCTAATGGACTCTAATTGCCCCAATAAAACTCTAATGGGCTTAATGACATTCTAGTGGGCTTGATAGGCCCAATAAAGCCTTAAATAACCTAACAATCCAACAAATTAATAAATGGGTTAGTATTTGGGTTGGAAACCCTAAGTAGGGTTTGGAAAACCCTAATGCCAATAAAATCCTAATTTTGAGAATCATTGGAACACTCACGCGAGAATTATTTAATAACCTAAAATAATAATTAATAATCATTTGCAACTAGCTAACGAAATAATGGACTTAATGGATTAAGTCCTTAATGGGTTAAGTAAGAAACACTTAACCCTAATCATCATTTCATGTGAAAGCCCTAATCTCACTCAGGCCTTAAATTAGGACTTCCTATTGGGCTTTTGCGATTGGACTATTGGTGGGCCATCCAAGAACAAGTTAATGGACCAAATTAATTAGATGGGGTTTAGGATAAGGCCCATGTGAGGACTTGTCATAAATGAGCCATAACTGGACCTTTATGATTATGTGATAATGGGCCATGGGAATTGGATTGGAATAATTGGATGGGCCTTAAGGAAAGACCATGTAGTGGTCTAGGCCCAATTTGGAAAATTGGGCCATATGTTGGGCTTTAGCCCATGATTTGACCTTTGGGCTTTTATAGTGTGAGTTGAACCTTGGGCTTGTAACCCAATTATTAATTGAGTATTGTTTGTGTAACACTCTAAAATTCAAGCCAATTTAAACTTTTCAAAAACCATCCAGTTTCATTAAGTTATTACAAAAAGGTTTTCAATACATTTATTATCAGAGTATTCCCAGAACCATATCATAAAACAACATGAGGAGCGGTACGATCACACCTTCGCCTTGCCACGGTCTCCTGAAGTACATGAAAATATTTAAACCACAACTGTATGCCCGAAAGCTTAGTGAGATACCCCCAAAATACCAACCACATATACCATACACAGAACATATGATAACAGAACAGAACAACCATGCACTACGAGTCTACTGGGTGACTGGTATGCCGCACCAGCCTTCAGTCCACCTGGTCCACCCTCCGATTCTAGCCATATCCATTGAGTCTGCAGTGTGGTTGGTCCGCCCGCACTGAGCCTTCAACCCACCCGTTCCACTCTCTGAGTCTACAATATGACTGGTCCGCCCGCACCGGGCTTTCAATCGGCCTGGTCCACTCTCCAAGCCTCAGCACGTCTGGTCCGCCCTCGTGGGGCCTACAGCCTATCCGGACTGCTCGCTGGGCATTTCTGAATATCCGGTCCGCCCTGGGTATGTTGGCTTACAACACAAAGTAGGACCTGCCTCAACCCAACCCCAGTCAACCAACCATGTGCATATAAACATATAACCATATAACAAGTAATCATCAATCAACTGATCTAGCAGATCACATACATAGCATACTCTAAACAGGATATCGACCTAACTGGTCACTAATATAGTATCATCCTACGTACCAGGATGCCGACCATAACCAGGTCTCTAACATATATCATCCTAACTACTAGGATGCAAACATAGCAGAGCAATAACATAACAACAATACCCGGATTACAATCCGATAAAGGGCCGACCTTGGTGCCTTAGACCCTATCGATATAATGAGGACAACTCACCTAGCAACTGCTAATTGGAAAGATAAGATCACGCTGCTCCAACCTCCAATACGAACTCCACCACTGATCAATACCAAAAGACTGAACTCAATAAATACCAATAATTACCAAAATACCCTTGGAAGTCAACTGGTCAACTTTTGGTCAAAGTCAAAGTCCTCAGTCAAAGTCAAACTTCCTGACTAACCCTACTCGCCGAGTCAGCCCGCTGACTCGTCGACTCCCTATACTCTGAAAACTCCCATATCGCGACCCAACTCGCCGAGTCCCATGAACTCTGAGTCACTTTCTGCTCAACTCACCGAGTCGTCCCTCGACTCACCTATTCACAGCTCAACTAAAATGGTTAGGACTTCGCGACCAGACTCACCGAGTCCAAGAACAGACTTGCTGAGTCCAAGGCAATCTTCAACAGACTCGCTGAGTTGTTCTTCCAACTCGTCGAGTTCCTACCTTTCTTCATCCAACTCGCCGAGTACACCCATGTGACTCGCCGAGTACCTATAGTTCTTAATCCATACA
This sequence comes from Lactuca saligna, assembly GCF_052625555.1. NCBI lineage: Eukaryota > Viridiplantae > Streptophyta > Magnoliopsida > Asterales > Asteraceae > Lactuca > Lactuca saligna. The sequence continues at coordinate 90,584,561 of NC_136417.1, read as the reverse complement.
GTGGCTTTCAAGCCATGCAGTGACTCCAATCCATAGATCTACCCTCCAACAACCCATCCATCACATAAAGTGGCAAACTTTACGTGATTCTAAAGAGATCTTAGCATAAAACACTCTTCGGCTAGGGTTTGGGACAAGAAGGCTTCACCAACAATTCAAAGACAGGAACTTTATGATCTTCTGGACCATCCCAAGTCCAAATCTAAGGTAGCAACCTTAGATCCAACCTCTTAAAACCGAAATAAATCTAGAATTGCCACAAAACTCAAGCAACAAAGGATCTAGATGCAAAGAACCTTAAGCAACCGATTATTACCTCAAATGAAAGCTCCAACTGAAGGATGAACCAAATCTCTGCAAATCCCCTTGCTCCAACCTTCTTAATCTTCAAAGATCTCTCCACCAAGCACTTATCAAGGTTCCAAATGCTCTCCAATGCTCTCACATACGGATTTAGGGTTTCTGGACTTCAAAAGGGGCTAAGGGGACTGAGGGGAGGGCATTAAGTCCTTTAAATAGGGTGCAACCCTGGAGATTAGGGTTTTTCTCTCTTTAGCACAAACTCGTCGAGTCCAGCCTCTGACTCGCCGAGTTGGTCACTTAACGTGTGACCAGAATTGTGACTCGACTCACCGAGTCTATCCATCGACTTGCCGAGTCGGCCTTCCATATTTACACTTTGCACCCTGAACTTGCACTTCTGAACTCGGGATGTTACAATTCTCCCCCACTTAAATTAGGCTTCGTCCTCGAAGCCTGCGGCAACACAATTCCAGGAACTACTCTTGCAATGCACCTCCTGGCATTAACCGATCCAGGTTTCTCCAATCACTACATCCAAAACCCTATAAACCCAACTCCTCCCTTGCTGTATCCTGACACCCCCCTTAAGCCGGCCACCAGCTTCTTCCTCAGATAATATCAATTTTCAACCCAGTGCCTCCTGATGATACTTCAAGCAATCCAATTCACTGCAACCACTTGGCTCTGACGGGCTAGATATCACCCTGATCCACCGGGGTCCTACCCGGTACCAGTTGCTGGGACTCATCCCGCTTCCCTTTCCAAATCGAATTTGTTCCTTCCTGAGCTGACAGGATGACACATCCTTCAGCTCCTGAGCACTCCCAAGAGCTCTCTTCTGCAATCATATACAAATGCTAAACCTGATCTAACATCCTCGAGCTGGAAAAACCCCACATACTGATGATACCTCCTGACATTCCCATGATGAATTACCGTCACATACGCGACCTCCTGATTACAACCATATCGAAAATCCAAGGCTCCATCCTTGCATCCCTTCCAAACTCCTTTGGTTCTATACCACCGGAAATTCATCCGCAACCTCAACAGACACCCAATTCGGATGTGCTTCCATACCACTGGTATTTCACAGTGCTTCAACAACCATAATTGAAATAATCTCAATCCTCCATTCTCACTAATGCTTCCACTTCCGTGAACCAACACTCCTTCCCGGAGTTACATATCCTTCCCTTTCCTTATCCATTGAAATCTACTTGCCAACCTCGCCGCTTCAGACAAGTTCCACGGTGTAAACACCCCACTCTACACTATCCCTTGTAGAGTAACCGCTACTCCGTGCATCGCACATGCTCTGAATCTACTCGCAAGGACTCTTGAGTCCATGCACCGCCTCCCACTAACATGTTAAATACCCAGGGTCAGACCTACTGGTTGCCATTGCATCGCAACATACTCAATCCATCTCCTCATATTGATCTATCGACACTTACCGAGTCTTTAGCATGACTAGACCGCCATACCAGGCCTTCAGCCAATCTAGACCACTCTTAGAACCTTCAACATGTCTGGACCGCCCCCCCAGGGCCTTCATCCTGTCTAGATCGTTCTCCGAGCCTTCATCCTGACTGGTACGCTCACAGGCCTTCAGTCTCCCTGGACCGCTCAGACTATCGTATCTCATCCCGAACTATCCTTCCTGGGACTCTCTCCCGAACATACTGTTCTAGCCCTCAAGGGGTTCCGAACTCTAACTCCATTCCGATCCTGGAATCCTTTCCATGACCTAACCCAGGCCTAACATCAAACACTATCTACCCTGAATCCATGGTCTGCTTCCTGCCCCCACTAGTCTGCCACTTACTCATACTAGCCCACACTCTTGGCTGACTGAAACACCGCCGACTTCCAAACAGCTAATCAAACTCAAATACTTGTCGATCCTCCTGAGAATTTTCCAACTCTCCCCCACTTAGAACACTGACCTCCAAATACCGGTGACTCATCCGGCCTAGAACAATCATCTATATCCCATACCTTCCTCATCCATAAATTGCTTTCCTCTGAACGAGTAACCTTCACAAAACTGCTCTACCGACATTGCACATCTCGAATCCCAAGGGAGCCCGACTCCCAGCTGAACACTTCTCACATCGCGAATGCTATACCCTACAACAAGACCACACAACTAATCCTGCCCATCCCTCCCTTGGATACTAACCAACTACAACTCCTAGCTATAAAACCCTCTACCAAAAGATAACCCAGACGAAAAGGAAAACAATACAACACTATAAATCATGCAAACAAGACTAGCATATGCAATACTCCTCAATAACCACAAGATAACAAGATAACAAAATGAAAACATACCCGCAACTGCATCTGGATCTGCCCTGATCTCCTCTGCAGTAAGTTGAAAAGCACGCCCCTGAGCCCTCAGAGGCTCCGCTCCACCTTGGCCCCCGCCAGTAATCCTCAACGTGGCTGGTGTTGGAGTCTGCACCAACCTCCCAACCAGCTGAGGACAGTTGGCCCTCATGTGACCAACCTGATGACACTGATAGCAAAGCCTCATATCCTGGGCTGGGGCTGACTGACGACAATCCCTCGCGTAGTGCCCCTCTCTCCCGCACTTGCGGCACACACCACTGGACCTACAAACTCCAGTGTGACCCTTCTCGCACTTTCCACAAGTGCGGCTGCTCTGATCTCCCAACCTAGTATCAACGGTCTTAGACCGTTTTGGCGTCGGCTGCGACTGTACCGGAGCCTGCCTCTGCTCTCGCAACTGTAACTCGATCTCCAACTCCCGCCGCCTAGCAACTTCCTGTAACTCCAACAATGTCTCGCACCTCTACATAGACACAAAGTGCCTGATATCCCGCTTCAGCATACTCAGATATCGGGACATCTGGGTCTGCTCAGAAGCAAACTTCAGGCAAAACATCGCCCTCTCAGTAAACATCCTGGTGATCTCCATCACCGACTCTGTATCCTGCTTCAGCTCCAGGAACTCCTGAGCCAACCTCTCCCTCTCAACCCGTGGAACATAAAGGGTACTGAAGATATCCTGGAACTGATCCTATGAAACCTCAGCCCACTGTACATCTGTATATGACCTCGTGGCTAATCTCCACCAATCCTTCGCCCCGAGCCTCAACAAGTTCAAAGCACTCCTCACTCTTTGATCAGCAGGGCATGAACACGTGAAGAAACACCCTTCCATGTCTGACAACCATCTCATAGCAACAATTGGGTCCTGAACTCCATCGAAGGTAGGGGACTTCGTATTATCGAAGTCCTGATACTGAAAACCTTTACCGGCTCCTCCCCATGCTGCTGCTACAGCCGTTGTAGCTGCCGTGGTAGCCGTCTCTGTAAGAGCTGCATAGCGCTCATCAAAATACTCGACCATAGCAGTCTTGATCGACCCAAACAGTTCTGGCAACTTGGCCCGGAACATAACAGCAACCTCATCATGCAGGATCTCACGAATCCTAGCATCCAACTCGTCTGTGCTCATCTGACTGATAACCTCGGGTGGTACTGACCCACCCTGATCGCCCTCTACTGCTCCCGATCCTGACCCGGATCCACTCCCAGCATGCCTTGTAACCACCATACTGAAAAACACCGCAAACATCAGAAACCTCCCACTAACCCGGGAACCAACTCTCAACTTAGCCCTAGGGGTTGTGACTTCCTTGATACGCGTATGGGTCCTGTGATTTCAGTAGTACGGGCCCATACTACCTTCCTCACCTACCCATATTTATATCAAGTATCACCACAACACCCTAGAGAAGAACAGGCATAACAAGCACTCAACCCTCACTCCTAGAGGAACACTAGAAATCTCATACAGAAAGAAACCCTAGGCCAGCAGGCATCATAAATCAGGCAACTCTATCATGCAATTCCTAAAGATCCCTAGCCTAGTACTAGCATGATGTTCTATCATATCACATAAACAAATAACTTGTATGGTATTTTGGGGCTACTTACTGGCTCCGGCTGATCGTACCTCCGCGTCCTCCTTTACTCGTTTTTGAAAAGCATTTTAAATTCTCTTTTAAAAACTCTCCTTGATTTGAGACTGTATTCACACGAATGTTCCTCCAATTCACTCAAACCAAGGCTCTGATACCAACTTGTAACACTCTAAAACTCAAGCCAATTTAAACTTTTCAAAAACCATCCAGTTTCATTAGGTTATTACAAAAAGGTTTTCCATACATTTATTATCAGAGTATTCCCAGAACCATATCATAAAACAAGAACATAAGGAGCGGTACGATCATGCCTTCGCCTTGACACGGTCTCCTGAAGTACCTGAAAACATTTAAGCCACAACTGTAAGCCCGAAAGCTTAGTGAGATACCCCCAAAATACCAACCACATATACCATACACATAACATATCATAACAGAACAGAACATAATAACCATGCTCTACGAGTTTATTGGGTGACTGGTCCGCCGCACCGGCCTTCAATCCACCTGGTCTACCCTCCGAGTCTAGCCATATCCATCGAGTCTGCAGTGTGGTTCATCCGCCTACACCGCCTTCAACCTACCTGGTCCACTCTCTGAGTCTACAGTATGACTGGTCCGCTCGCACCGGGCCTTCAATCGGCCTGGTCCACTCTCTGATCCTCGACACGTCTGGTCCGCCCTCGTGGGGCCTACAGCCTATCCGGACCGCTCGCTGGACCTTCAGAATATCCGGTCCGCCCTGGGTATGTTGGCCTACAGCACAAATTAGGACCTACCTCAACCCAACCCCAGTCAACCAACCATGTGCATATAAACATATAACCATATAACCAGTAATCATCAATCAACCGATCTAGCAGATCACATACATAGCATACTCTAAACAGGATACTAACCTAACCGGTCACTAATACAGTATCATCCTACGTACCAGGATGCTGACCTTAAATAGGTCTCTAACATATATCATCCTAACTACCAGGATGCAAACATAGCAGAGCAATAACATAACAACAATACCCGGATTACAATCCGATAAAGGGCCGACCTTGGTGCCTTAGACCCTGTCGATATAGTGAGGATAACTCACCTTGCAACTGCTGACTGGAAAGATAAGATCACGCTGCTCCAACCTTCGACACAAACTCCACCATTGATCAATACCAAAAGACTGAACTCAATAAATACCAATAGTTACCAAAATACCCTTAGAAGTCAACTGGTTAACTCTTGGTCATAGTCAAAGTCCTTATTCAAAGTCAAACTTCCTGACTGACCCTACTCACCGAGTCAGCCCGCTGACTCGTCGAGTCCCTATACTCTGAAAACTCCCATATCGCGACCCAACTCGCCGAGTCGCCCCTCGACTCACCTATTCACAGCTCAACCAAAAAGGTTAGGACTTCGCGACCAGACTCACCGAGTCCAAGAACAGACTCGCCGAGTCCAAGGAAATCTTCAACAGACTCGCCGAGTTGTTCTTCCAACTCGCCGAGTTCCTACCTTTCTTCATCCAACTCGCCGAGTACACCATGTGACTCGCCGAGTACCTCTAGTTCTTAATCCATACAGTGGCTTTCAAGCCATGCAGTGACTCCAATTCATAGATCTACTCTCCTACAACCCATCCATCACATAAAGTGGCAAACTTTACATGATTCCAAAGAGATCTAAGCATAAAACACTCTTGGGCTAGGGTTTAGGACAAGAAGGCTTCACCAACAATTCAAAGAAAGGAACTTTATGATCTAAGGTAGCAACCTTAGATCCAACCTCCCAAAACCGAAATAACTCTAGAATTGCCACAAAACTCAAGCAACAAAGGATCTAGATGCAAAGAACCTTAAGCAACCGATTATTACCTCAAATGAAAGCTCCAACTGAAGGATGAACCAAATCTCTACAAAGCCCCTTGCTCTAACCTTCTTAATCTTCAAAGATCTCTCCACCAAGCACTTATCAAGGTTCCAAATTCTCTCCAATTCTCTCACACATGGATTTAGGGTTTCTGGACTTTAAAAGGGGCTAAGGGGACTGAATTAAGTCCTTTAAATAGGGTGCAACCCCGGAGATTAGGGTTTTTCTCTCTTCAGCACCAACTCGCCGAGTCCAGCCTCCAACTCGCCGAGTTGGTCACTTAACGTGTGACCAGAATCACGACTCGACTCGCCGAGTCGGCCTTCCATATTTACACTTTGCACCCTGAACTTGCACTTCTGAACTCGGGATGTTACAGTTTGATGTTGACAGTGCGGGCATCTATCAACCAGCAACTGGAGTTGTATCTGCGGGGCTTCAGTAGTGCCAGGTGAGTTATCCTCAATATACTAAGGGGTCTAAGGCACCAAGGGCGGCCCATTAGATGTATTATCCTAATAGTGTTAGATGTTGATCATGAGTTAGTATTGCATGCTAGTGATGTATGCCAGTTGATATGCTAGTTTGGTAGGTCTGTAGGACTACCTGTGATATTGTCTGATTTCATGTATGTGTATTTATCTATTACATGTCGACATGTTATGTGGGATGGGTTGAGGTTATACTGCTCCGTGCGGTAGCTAACAAACCCTAGAGTGTTCCAGATATGAGCTGAGGGCCCGATAGCCATTCCAGACTCATACTGAGGACTTGGGAGCATTCCAGATACGAGCTGAGGGCCTAGTAGGCATTCGAGACTCGTACTGAGGGCTCGATGGCATTCCAGATACGAGCTGAGGGCCCGATAGGCATTCCAGACTCGTACTGATGGCCCAGAAGGTAATCCAGCTTGTAAAGTTGTGGACCCATAGCGTGCTGTTTAGTTGTTATGCTATGTTATTTGTTCATGTGTTATTGGACTGTATGTGTATCGGTATTTTGGGGGTAACTCACTAAGCCTTCGAGCTTACATTTATTGATTATTGTTTCAGGTGCAACAGATGACCGCATGAAGGCAAAGGTGTGATCGTACAGCTCCTCATTTTCATGGATTTTATAATTTGATTCTGGGGATACTCTGATGTTAAAACTATTTTGAAACCAAACTATAATAACTTAACGGTTCTTAAATGTATTAAAAAGTTTTAAAACATACAAACACATGCAAGAGTCACAAAGATAGCTAGCCTCCTACAAACATATTCCAATGGGCTGACATTGGTGCCTTCGACCTACGAGTACAGTGAAGAGACTCACCTCAATCGGTCAACGAATAAATCTTAAACATGAGCCGTTGGTGCTGAAGTCTGTGCCACTAAACATATCAAAACCAAACCCTATTTATTAATTATGATAGACCCGCAACCTAGAAAGTTCAAAGACCAAAATAAATCCTTATTTGGGAAAAACCCCATTTTTCCCCTCTAATTCCTCAACCCTCACTATGACCAACAGTCACTAGTCAAAAAGTCAACTCTAAACCTCTCTTTAGCTGACTCTTACGTTGTGACCAGCTTACAGTCACGTTGTGAAAACCGATTTTCCTTAGACCATAACTCAGTCATGATTCAACTTAGCTCGGCTTCAACCCTAAACGATCTGAATCACTGACACATCGTTTAGATCAATTCCTCACATCATGACAACCTCAGGCCAAAATAATAGAGGACTTTCTTCCTCACGTCCTGACCTCCAAATGGTCAGATCATGAGTTACGCATAGTGGAAATCTTAATGCATTCAACCCTAATCCTTTCACTCATGCATTCTAACTTTCCAGAAGGTCTTATAACTCCAAAATCAACATAAAACTCGGTTCTTTATGGACATGTTTGTCCAATACATGTCTAGTTCCCATATTGGGTCAGAATGTAGAAAATATCACCAAAGTTTTCATGCAAGGATTCAAAACTCAACCATTTACTAGATATGAACTTTATGTCACTCTAGGGACCTTAGAACGCATAAAGTTGCATACTTTATTGTTTCCGTTCATCCAAGCTTGCTCAAACATATCAAATTGGAACAAAATCTAGATCTAACAATATATAACAATAAAGGTTGAAGTTTTGACACTTACAAGGGTCTAAAGCAAGCAAAATATGATGATTATGACGTTCCCTTGCATGATGTACAACTAGAACACCATTTTCTTCTCTTCAAACTACCAAAAACACCAAAGTGAGCTCTAAAATGGAGTAGAGGAATTAGGGTTTCTCTCTTTCTTGTTTAGAGGTGATGGGGACTGAGGACGAAGGAAACACTAGCACCTCACTTTCCTAAAATAGGTCTAAATCCCAAAATTAGGTTTTAATGAAATCAGGTCTCATGTCGTGACACCTATCGTTTCATCTCGTGTATTATCGCCATGCCATGACGTGAGGGTGCTACCTTCATGTCGTGACCAATCCCAAATCCAAAAATTGCATAGTTTTTCATACCTCGAGGATCTTAATTTTACAAATATGCACACCAAATTGATTACCATGACCATTGAGATGATTTAACGTAATTAAATCTGTAATGATATGAACTTAATAATAGTTATTTAGATATTTAATTGCATGACCATTGTATTAATTGTCTTAATAATTTAGTGTTAGTTAATCGAACCAAGATAATTGGCTAATACCCATTACATTCTATTGAAATCACCCAAAACTAAAAATGCGAAATCGAATATATATGAAAGCATTTATATTTCTTTTGTCTTTAGTAATTTCCAGTTTTGTTTCATTTCTTGTTTAATTTAACTGAATTTAAGCAAATCCTTCGTTTATTTCCCTATTTTTAGTTTAATTATCAATTGAATTATCTTATCTGAATCCTTGTGTTCAACAACCTCAACTATACTCATATACAATTGTGTACACTACCTAGTGTCAGTTTCAGTTTAGCTTGCGATAGAATAATTATAAATTTATAATTTTGATTGATATATATATATATATATATATATATATATATATATATATATATATATATATATATATATCAATCAAAATTATAAATTTATAATTATTCTATCGCAAGCTATATATATATATATATATATATATATATATATATATATATATATATATATATATATATATATATATATATATATATATATATATATATATATATATATATATATATATATATATATATATATATATATAAACCACACAACAAGTTTTAGGTGTTGTCAGGAACAGTTTCATTTTGTTTGGATTATTTATTTGTTATTCCAACTTTGTATATAGTTTATTTTTATTTCTTATGTTTTTATTATAATGGAAAATATGGTTTTCAACATGCTTGATGTTATTCTTTAGCGTGAGTTGTAGGCAGAGAGGAAGATGATGAGACATTCGATCCAAAAAGATTTGGATGAGATGTAAAGATTAATGGTAGGAGATTTAGATGAAGAACAACAGAAATCTGAAAACAAGGAATGGCGACATGATCCCTTACAGATCGCGACACAACCTCCTATGAATCTAGAATGTGTTCCGAAGAACAGGGTGACGACTCCTGGAGAAAGTTATGAAGTGGGATCCTTTTCTATTTATTGTTCAACTAGTTACACTTAATGTCAATTTCTTGTCGATGTTTTAGGAAACCATGAGACCAAGCTCTTAATGCAAAAATTAGAAAGAAAGAGTCTGTTGCAATTTGGTTCAAAAGGAATATTTTTTTGCAACGGATGAATTGGTAACAATTTTATTGAGCGTTTATAAAGTTAAGTTTCTAACCTTTAAGACTTGCCCAAAAAGAAGCACTTACAGGAAGCAAACCCCACATTTAATTTAGGTGTTGTTTGATTTTCTGAAGTAAAAATTCATAAATTATACGGACCACCTATGCAACCCTCTGTAGTAGAAGAGGTGAACCAAACGGCTGTAGACTGTAATAAAAATCGTGTTTATTTTTTTTTAACATCTGCATGCTGCTGTAGATATTAAAAAATCAAAATAAACTAATTTTATAAACTGAAAATAATTTTTTAATACCGAAAATTTAATAATGTATGACATTTCGGCAAGAATAAATGATATTTCAGTAAAAAGATAATGACATTTCTACAAAAAATTACAATAATTTAGTAAAAATTAATGATATTTCATCAAGATATTATCATTATTCAATATAAAAAAAAAAAAAAGTTCTACAAGAATAAACAAAAAAAAAAAAAAAACAAAAAAAAAAGTGAAATAAGATTTCAACAACATATAATCAAAATTTTAGCAAGAAAAAAAAGGAGGTTAGAAGATGTAGTACAAGTATTGTGCCAAACAGAACACGCGCAATGTTTTTTACTTCGAATACTTCTAAAAAACAACAACTGCGAGATGAAAAGTGTTGTGTGTGTATTGCGCCGCGCAACAATACGAGGTCTCAAGATGTTTTTTTTTCCAAAAAAAAAACAGTACCTTAGTTTGGTTTGCATTTTGTTTTTTTTTTTTTTTTTTAATTTTAAAATTTTGTTTTATTTTTGAATAATAGTGCTTTAAATTATTTTTATTGTTGCAAGTTACTTGTACAAAAAGAAAGGCTTAGGTAGAAAACGCAATATTTAATTTAGTTTGATTTGCCTTTTTTTCGTTTTTCGTTTTTAATTTTTATTTTTTAGTTTTTGTTTTATTTTTGTATAATACTGCTTTTGATTATTCTTATTTTTGTTGCAAGTTACTTTTGAGCTAACGATACATGTTGTAATCAGCAAAATCTAAGAGTGGTGAATATTTTTCTTCAAAGACGCGATAGACTTTTTTTGGGTCGGAAAATATATTATAAGGACCTCATGATAGCAAGTAGCTATGTAACGTTGCGTTCCTGGTACGTATTTATTTTGATTAAATGTTTCTTTTTGGAAGAGCTACTCGGTGAGTTGTAGCCCTAACACTCCGAGTAGATGTCGAGTTGGATGCGGGCTTTAAGTGATCTACTCGGCGAGTTCACACGCCTGGACTCGGCGAGTAGGCCAGTCAGGAGGAAACTCTAATCCTTAGGGTTTGCACCCTATTTAAACGTCCTTATAGCCCCATCTCAACCTCCATCACCCTCAGAGCATTCCTTATCGAAACCCTAGCCTCCATTGGTAATCTTGAGTGATTGTTGCCTTGTGAAGGGACTTTTGGTGCACATTGGAGCAAGTGGAAGAAGGGAGAGGTTGAAGAGGCCAAGGAAGGGGACTTAGATCCAGAACACATTCGTTTGTGGTCATCCATTCTGGTAATAAAGTTTCCATCTTGATTATTGATCTATTAGACCTTGTTTGTCCCTAAATTGTTGCTTTTAAGCCCTAAAACCCAAATCCTTGTAGAGAAACCTTATGGTTGGGTTATACTTCAGATCTGGACTCTCATTACCTTCTAGAAGTGTTAAGTTTCATTCATATTGGTGATTAAGGTCCCTCTTGAGCTTAGAACCCCATTAAGAGCTTAGTTTGGACATTTGAAGCCCCTAAAGCTATGCATGCACGTAAAGTTTGCAACTTTACATGATAAGCATGCCCTAGAAGCCTAGATCTGTGGTTTGGAGCTGCTGCATGGCTCAAATCAGGTCTGTATGGAAAATGGACTGAATGAAGATAGTCGTGGACTCGGCGAGTTGGATGAGCAACTCGGCGAGTCCGATAAAGATTTCCTTAGACTCGACGAGTTGTTCTTCAAATCGGCGAGTTGGATGAACTTGGACTTAGTATGTGTGCATCGAAGAAGAACGCCTCCAGTCTTTGCTAAGCTCGGCGAGTAGAAACGGGTATAGAACTAGAATAGATGGAAGGGACTCGGCAAGTTGGCGAGCCAACTCGGTGAGTCCGGTCAACCAGGAAGTTGACTTTGACCAGGAAGTTGACTAGTTATCAGTAATTGTCTTAGTGTTTATGGAAATTATAGCCGAGGAGTTCCGGTTCAGCAGTCAGGCGCTTAGCAAGCAGACTTTCAGCAGCTACTTCGAGGTGAGTTACCTTCTAGTAGTAGTGGGTCTAAGGCCACAATGCTGGCCCACTAGTAGGAATTGTATGATTAGATGATTGTCTCTGTGATATTCATCTAGGGTTGCCACTACCTGTGTTATGTTTATGTGTTTGTATGGTATGATGCTATGTGCTAGCGATAGTAGGGGAGATAGTCCCCAGGTTACCGGTCGATAGGGCCGAAAGGGCAGTCATGTCCAGCCATGCTAAATAGATTATGTGATACGTGTTATGTGGTAGTGGTAGGGGTGAAATAGTCCCCAACATCCGGTCGAAAGGACCGAAAGGGAGACCAGCACCCAGATTTGCTAGTCAGTATCCGGTCGAAAGGACCGAAGAGGAGACCAACACCCAGATATGCTAGTCAGTATCCGGTCGAGAGGACCGAAGGGGTAGGTCGGGCACCCAGATATGCCTGACAATATTTATATGTTATGTGGTTATTTGGTATGCGGTACGATAGGGGAACTCACTAAGCTTCGTGCTTACGGTTTTTAGTTGTTGTTTCAGGTACCTCTTCAGCCAAGGGGAAGGAGCTGGTGCGGTAGCGGCATATCACACACACTCTCTTGTTTTTCCGCGCTATGAGACATTATGGGATTTGTACTCTGATATTATTAAGATTTACGTTCTGGTTTACAAATGCGAGACATGTTTTATTGAATGATATGGTCGAATGATATTTTGTTAGAAACGTTTTGCAAATCACTTAATTAAAAATGAAATTTTTGGTCCATAATTTTCGGGATGTTACAAGTTGGTATCAGAGCCCTGGTTTGAGGGATTCAGACACACCTTCAGGGGTGTCTGAAGTCAAATCAAGGGATTAAAAGATTTTGAAAAAGAAAAATATTTTCTAAAAGGTTAAGTAAAGAGTTTTAAGAAGGAACAAAGTGTGTGATGTGCGCGACCGGCCGAGCTCAAGTAAGTATTCCCCAATGTACCCATACAAGTTTATGTATGTTTATCAGTTTCAGTAGAACAACATGCTAGAATAAAACTAAGGATCTAGGAGTGATGCCTTATGTTCCTGCTTTATGTGCTTCAGTACATGAAAATTGCATGCTAGGATTAAGTAGACAGCAGTAGGATAACCTGTTTAGGTTATGCCTGATAACATGAGCTTAGCATTGTATGCTAGTACAGTTTCCCCATTATGAGGATAGAATTGCTTGAGTAGTCTCCTATGTCTAAATGCTGCTTGCTTTGTGGGACTCTAAGTGATAGGAGTTAGCCATTAGGTGAATGCATCACGTCACATGCAAACAGGGTTGAATAATCTCAGAGTGCTAGACTTGGCCCAATTGCGCAGCTCTTGTCTGAGTCTAACCGTTGTAGGGACGAGCCTTTCACTTGAAGGATTATCTGAGCCTCGCGCGCATGTGATGGTATTCAGGTGAGGGCTAATTGGCATCACAAGGAGGCTTTCAGCAGTTGGCCAGGGAGTTTTTAGATATGAGGCAGATGACGGAGACTGTGGCGGAGATCACCGCCAAGTTCCGGGAGAGGGCGTTGTTGGTGCCCCAGTACGCGGGTGATGAGGATATGAGGAGGACCCGCTATCATGACATGTTACGAGCTGATATTCGGGAGCATGTTAGTTTTTCAGCTTGCCCTACCCTGGACTCTATGATTGCCAGGGCAAGGGAGAGGGAGATAGATCTGGAGCACATCCGAAAGAGGAAGGCGGAAGAGGGTCATGTTATGGGTGCTTCGGGGAAGAAGCCCAAGGGACCAGATGCGGGGCCGAAAGGCCAACAGGGGCGGGGCCGCTGCAGGAAATGCGGCAAGGCGCACGAGGGAGCGTGCAAGTTGGGATCGTCAGGCTGCTATAAGTGCGGCAAGTCATGGCACTTCAGCAGGGATTGTACCGCCCCTGCACCTGTGATACAGACGTCTGAGTTGCTATGTTTCCATTGCAACCAGAGGGGCCACAAGAGGGCCAGTTGCCCCCAGTTGACAGCAACATCGACACTAGTAAAGGCGCCAGCTCCAGTGACCCTGCGGATCACGGATGGCCGGCAGGGCAAGGCAGAGGCTCCAGTGGTGAGGAGTCAGGCGTTTCAGCTGACTACCGAGGAGGCACACACCGCACCCGATGTGGTGATGGGATCGTTCCATGTGAACGGTATCCCAGTTCAGGTATTGTTTGACTCGGGTGCCACCCGATCGTTTGTTTCTCTTGCGCTTAGTAAGAAGTTTTATGAGTCTTCGGGCATGTTGGATTGCCCTCTAGAGGTAGAGATTGCCGATGATCGATCGGTGTGAGCATCAACAATGTTCAGGGATTGTGTTCTAAGGTTGTTGGAGGAGCGATTTTTGGTGGACTTGGTTCCCATTCCGTTGCGTGGGAACAAGGTGATCATAGGCATGGATTGGTTGAGCCCTAATGGGGCAGTGATAGATTGCGCACAACAGCTGGTGCGGATCAGGTTCCCAAGTGGGGGAGAATTGGTGATCCATAGCGAGAGGCCACAGCGTGGACCCATAGTATGTTCAGCAGCGAGAGCTAGGCGCTACCTTCAGCAGGGTTGCGCGGGATATGTCGCGTATGTTATGGATACCCGGGAGGCGGGTAGGGTGACGGTGAGCGAGGTTCCAATGGTACGAGACTACGCAGATGTGTTCCCAGAGGAGCTTCCTGGGATACCTCCGGAGCGTCAGGTAGAGTTCAGGATCGACCTAGTCCCTGGTGCAGCTCCGATAGCCAAGGCACCGTACCGGTTGGCTCCTCCCGAGATGCAGGATTTGTCTACGCAGTTGCAGGAGCTGCTAGACAAGGGATTTATCAGGCCGAGCAGTTCACCCTAGGGAGCCCCGATTTTGTTGTGAAGAAGAAGGACGGGTCACATCGGATGTGTATAGACTATCGGGAGCTAAACAAGGTAATAGTGAAGAACCGTTACCCACTCCCGAGGATTGATGATCTCTTTGACCAGTTACAGCGAGCATCTTGGTTCTCCAAGATCGATTTGCATTCAGGTTACCATCAGATGAGGGTCAGAGAGGGGGATGTGCAGAAGACCGCGTTTCGAACGCGTTATGGCCATTATGAGTTCGTGGTGATGTCGTTTGGGCTCACCAATGCTTTTGCCGTGTTCATGGACCTCATAAACCGCGTGTGCAGACCGATGCTGGATCGGTCTGTGATAGTTTTCATCGATGATATCTTGGTTTACTTCAAGACGCAGGAGGAGCATGAGGAGCATCTGAGAGAGGTTTTGGAAACCCTAAGGAGGGAGAGCTTGTACGCCAAGTTCTCCAAGTGCGAGTTTTGGTTGCGCGAGGTGCAATTCCTGGGGCACCTTGTCAACCAGAACGGTATACTAGTTGACCCGGCCAAAATAGAGACCATGATGAAATGGGAAATTCCGAAGTCACCATCTGAGATTCGGAGTTTCCTGGGTTTAGCGGGCTATTATCGGAAATTCATTCAGGACTTCTCCAAGATAGTCGTACCCCTGATACGGTTGACTAAGAAAACCGTAGTCTTTCGATGGGGGCCTGAGCAGCAGGCAGCATTCGAGGTTCTGAGACAGAGATTGTGCGAGGCGCCAATCTTAGCCCTGCCAGAGGGCGTAGAGGATTTTGTGGTATATTGTGACGCGTCCATTTCAGGGTTGGGCGCGGTACTGATGCAGAGGGGGCACGTCATTGCCTACGCTTTGAGGCAGCCGAAGCCTCACGAGGCGAACTACCTGATGCATTATTTAGAGTTGGGGGCAGTGGTCTTCGCCCTCAAGATTTGGAGACATTACCTCTACGGGGTTCGGTGTACCATTTACACGGACCACAAGAGTTTGAGGTACCTCATGGATCAGCCGAATTTGAACATGAGGCAGCGTCGGTGGCTTGATGTGGTGAAGGATTATGATTGTGAAATCCTTTACCACCCAGGGAAGGCCAATGTGGTGGCCGATGCGCTTAGCCGCAAGGCGGCACCGATCAGGGATATTTGCATGCAGATGATAGTGGTGACTCCGCTTTTGGAGTGGATTCGGGAGGCCCTGAAGGAGGAACATCAGAAGAATGAGCGCATAGTGGGT
Source organism: Lactuca saligna (assembly GCF_052625555.1). Lineage (NCBI taxonomy): Eukaryota > Viridiplantae > Streptophyta > Magnoliopsida > Asterales > Asteraceae > Lactuca > Lactuca saligna. Next base: position 90,568,369 of record NC_136417.1, on the reverse strand, counting down.
CAGGTTTCCTCCTTCGACTATGACACCTGGGGATTATTGACATTACACCACAGGGTATGGGTGCCATACCTCGGAGGCGTGCGCCAGATTTTGATGTAGGAGGCACACAAATCCCGATTCTCCATTCATCCCGGGGCGACGAAAATATATAGGGATCTTCGTCTGGACTATTGGTGGCCCTGCATGAAGCGGGATGTGGCTTGGTTCCTCGAGCGGTGCTTGACCTGCAGGAAGGTCAAGGCCGAGCATCAGAGAGCGCGCGAGGAGTGGATTCTATATGGGTCATCGTGGATCGACTGACCAAGAGCGCCCATTTTATCCCGATTCAGGAGAGCATCTCGGCCGAGAAGTTGGCCGACATCTATATCAGGGAGATAGTGACGCAGCACAGGGTGCCAGTGTTAGTGATTTCAGACAGAGATGTGCGTTTTACTTCCAGGTTTTGGAAGAAGTTTCGTGATGAGTTTGGCACTCGTCAGCATCTTAGCACTGCCTTCCACCTGCAGACAGATGGTCAGAGTGAGCGGACCATCCAGACTCTTGAGGATATGTTGCGGGCATGCGTGCTAGATTTCGGTGGCAGTTGGGATACGTATCTTCCGTTAGCGGAATTTTGGTATAACAACAGTTACCATGCGAGTATTGACCGCCCTCCTTTCGAGATGCTCTACGGGAGGAAGTGCAGGACCCCGATTTGTTGGGGCGAGGTCGGTCAACGTGTCATAGGGAGCACCGAAGTGGTGCTCAAGACAACATAGTTGATCCAGCAGGTTCGTAGTAGACTGCAGACTGTGCAAAGTCGGAAGAAGAGTTACGCCGATAGAAGGCGTTAAGACTTGGAGTTTCAGGTGGGTGACATGGTCCTCCTGAAGGTATCACCCTGGAAGGGTGTCATTAGGTTCTGGAAGAGGGGCAAGTTGGGCCCCAGGTTCATTGGTCCTTTTAGGGTTTTGGCCCGGGTGGGTCGGGCCGCCTATCGATTGGATCTTCCAGCAGAACTTAGCCAGATCCACAACACTTTCATGTTTCTCAGTTGAGAAAGTGTTTGGTGGACGATTCAGCAGTTGTACCCTTGGAGGAAATTCAGGTTGATAGCAACCTGAATTATATCGAGAGACCAGTTGTGATCTTAGATCGAAAGGTGAAGACCTTGAGGAACAAGGTGGTTCAGTTGGTGAAGGTGCAATGGCAGCACCTGAGGGGTTCAGAGTGGACATGGGAGGCGGAGGAGGAGATGAGGGAGAACCAGAGTTGTTTCTGGAGACAGCAGACTTCAAGGACGAAGTCTAAGATAAGTGGGTGAGATTTGTAACGCCCCGTTCCTGGTACGTATTTATTTTGATTAAATGTTTCTTTTTGGAAGAGCTACACGACGAGTTGTAGCCCTAACTCGCCGAGTAGATGTCAATGTAACGACATAAATTTTCAAAATATTTTTTCATTTTTTAAACATTCATTCATTCATAAAATAATATCAAACACATTGTATCAAATGTTTTTGTCACAAAACATCTCCCTAGAATCTCTACAAAAACTCCAATGCGTTTGTGTACGAATCATGTCGGCGCCTTCCCGCGCTCATCACTAGTACCTGAAACACATAACACAACATCTATAAGCATAAATGCTTAATGAGTTCCCCAAAATACCACATACAGCACATACGCCACTCGAGGCTATAATACGACCCTCCGGTCGATGTGTCTCAGCAGGACCCTCCAGTCCCGTAGCTCGTTGGACCCTCTGGTTCGGTCATAGCTCGTTGGACCCTTCGGTCCGGTCTATATCATCATACAACATACAATTATCACATAGCACATAATCTCATACATAACACATAAGACCCTATGGTCATCGCATAGTACCACTCTAGGTAACGTCTACTGAGAAGACTCACCTCGATGTCTCGGTAAATATCTGACTCGGAAGAAGTGTAATCTAGCCTCTGCCTAATCACATAAAGTAATACTCTCATAAATACAACTGTACTCAACCCTAAAAGTCAACAAAGTCAACGGTCAAACTTTGACTCGACTCATCGAGTGCACTAGGCCGACTCGGCGAGTCTACACGTGTCCACTGACTCTCTTAGATCCTCTCTTGGCACGTCGAGTACTCCCCTTGACTCGGCGAGTTCCACCTGGCATGAATCGCGGGGCCACCCCGACTCAACTCGCCAAGTCTCAAGAACAACTCGGCGAGCTCCAACTTGAACTCAGACCCCTGACTCTCCCTGACTCACCGAGTCATTTCCCCCAACTCGACAAGTCCACTCACTGAGTGATTAACGGGCAACCTTCATACTACTCGTCGAGTCTGTTCTTCGGACTCGGCGAGTTCATGCCATGCACAAACTCAAAACAACTTCTGAGGTCAGATCTGTCCCATACAATCATAGATCTGGCCTCCCCAAGCATGATAATCACGTAAAGTTCGGACCTTGACACGCATATAACATCTAAATGGTCCAAAATGGTGATTTAGCCCCAAAAATGACATTCCAAGCTCAAGATTCCCAAAATGACTCATAAAGCTCCAAGGGTTAAGGTCTCTGGACCTCTTTGGGTCCAGATCCAGAACACAAACTCGGGAAGGGACCAAATACTCCACTTAAACATCCTCTTAAAGGGTTAGAAACCCTAACACTAAGAATAAACACTAAAAACTGAAGAAGGTCCGAGAATAATACCTCAATACAGTCTCTAAGAGCTCAAAGACCACCAAAATCGCACCTCCTTCAGCCTCCTCTTTCCTTGAATACTTCACTGTTGCAAAAACATCCACAAAAGTTCAAGATTGTCCTCTCCTTCCTCACAAACGCTCTAGATCTCTTTAGGGTTTCTCTCTGAGGGTTGGTGGCCGCAAATGACGGCCATAAGGCCCTTTAAATAGGTCTCAAACCCTGGAAATTAGGGTTTCATTAAACAGCATGGACTTGCCGAGTCCACTCATGAACTCGCCGAGTCTAGCTGTGAACTCGCATACAAATCCGCGACCATACTCGGCGAGTCTAGATGCCAACTCGCCGAGTCTCCCCTCAACACCCAAAAATAAAAGAACAAAACATCATACCTGGGAATCCGGGTGTTACAATTCTCCCCCACTAGAACCAGACTTCGTCCTCGAAGTCTCACTCGGCAAACAACTCCGAATGCTGCTCCCGTATCTCACGCTCCGGTTCCAAAGTCAACTCTGACCATTTCCGATGCTACCACTGTACCTACACCAGAGGCACTTCCTTGTTCCTTAGAACCTTGATCTTCTGATCCCTGATCGCCACCAGTCTCTCAGTATAATTCAGGCTCGCATCCACCTGAATATCTTCTAATGGCACCACTGCCGACTCTTCGGCTATACACTTTCGCAACTGCGACACGTGGAAAGTGAAACGTACATCTCGATCTGAGACGATCGAGAACGGCACTTCATGCCGCGATACCACCTCCCTCACGTACATATCTGCCAACTTCTCCGCGGAAGAGCTCTCACTGATGGGCAGGAAGTGAGCACTCTTCGTCAATCTGTCCACAATCACCCAAATTGCATCGACACCCCTCGCGGTCTTTGGAAATTTGGTGATGAAATCCATGGTAATTTGTTCCCATTTCCATTCGGGGATCTCTAATGGCTGCAGCTTACCATGTGGATGCTGGTGCTCGGCCTTCACTCTGCGACAGGTCAAGCACCTCTCTACAAACCATGCGACATCCCTCTTCATACAGTGCCACCAATAATCCTTTTTCAGGTCCAGATACATCTTAGTGGCCCCAGGATGGATCAAGAATTTCGATCGATGACCCTCTTCCATCAAAATGGTATGCGTGCCGCCCACGGACGGTACCAAATCCGACCCTGAAATGTCATCAGCCCCCGACTATCAGTAACTAATTCCGATACTAACCCGACAACTCGCTCTTTCTTCTGGCTTTCTGGCTTCACAACCTCAGCCTGGGCCCCACAAATAGCATCCAACACTGGGGTAATCACTGTCATTCTCAAACAGACATCTCGAAATAGGGCACCCTCCGCCCTATGGCTCAATGCATCGGCTACAACATTAGCATTACCCGGGTGGTACAAGATTTCACAATCATAATCCTTGACCACGTCCAACCACCTCCTCCAGTGCATATTCAGGTTGGGCTGGTCCATCAAATACTTCAAGCTCTTGTGGTCCGTGTATATCGTACACCGAACCCCATACAGATAATGTCGCCAAATTTTGAGAGCGAACACTACCGCTCCCAACTCCAAATCATGAGTGGGATATCTCGACTCATGAGGTTAAGCTGCCTCGATGCATATGCAATCACATGCCCCCTCTGCATAAGCACCGCTCCTAAACCGGATATCGATGCATCACAATAAACCATAAAATCTTACATCCCTTTCGAAAGGGCTAACACTGGGGCTTCGCATAATCTCTGGCGAAGTGTCTCGAACGAGGTTTGCTGCTCCGGACCCTAAGAAAACGCAATGCCCTTCCGGGTCAACTTGGTGAGTGGTCCGGCAATCTTGGAGAAATCCTTAATAAATCTCCGATAATAGCTGTCGAAACCCAAAAAACTCCTGATCTCGGTGGGTGATCTCGACACCTCCCACCTCATGACCGCCTTCATCTTGGTTGGATCGACCAATATCTCATTCTGGTTAACGAGGTACCCCAAAAACTGAACCTCTCGTCGCCAGAACTCACACTCGGAGAACTTGGCATAAAGCCTCTCCAATCTTAGAACTCTGAGGATCTCCCTCAAATGCTCCTCATGCTGCTCTTGGGATCTCGAATACACCAATATATCATCAATGAACACAATCATTGAGTGATCCAACATCGGTCTGCACACCCTGTTCATGAGATCCTTGAACACCGCCGGTGCATTGGTGAGTCTGAAAGGCATTACCATGAACTCGTAATGCCCATAACAAGTCCGAAATGCTGTCTTCTGGACGTCCTCCTCCCGCACCCTCACCTGATGATAACCACACCTCAAATCAATCTTGGAGAACCAAGATGCTCCCTGCAATTGATCGAGCATATCATCGATCCTCGGCAAATGGTAACGGTTCTTAACCGTTAGCTTATTCAATTCACGATAATCAATGCACATCCAGTGCGAACCATCCTTTTCTTGACAAAAAGAATAGGCACCCCCCAATGGCGAACTGCTCAGCTTGATAAATCCCTTCCCCAGCAGCTCCTGGAGCTGCGAGGATAACTCCTGCGTCTCCGGAGGCGCAAGGCGATAAGGCGCCTTGGCGATAGGTGCAGCTCCCGGAACCAATTCAATACCGAACTCTACCTGCCTCTCCAGAGGCACACCCGACAACTCCTCTGGAAACACATACGGGAAGTCACGCACTATCGGAACCTCATCAACCGACTTCGGTCTCTCTAAATCAACCCTCGCATCCATCACATATGCCACGAATCCCCTACAGCCCTACTGTAGACTCTGTCTCGCTCTGGCGGCTGAACAAAATGTGGACCCTGTACGTGTACCTTCGCCGTACACCATAAGAACTCCCCCACTAGGGTCTCGAATCGTCACCAGTTGATGCTCGCACTCTATCACAGCTCCATATCAGCTCATCCAATCCATACCCACTATAACACACACGTCCCCCATCGCGATCGGAACCAGATCTATCGGGAACTCCACACCAAAGATCTCAAGGACACATCCTCGAATCACATCCGAAGCATACACTGCTCGCTCATCAGCTATGGAAAATTGCAGAGGCCGATCCCATGCCTTTTGACGGACACTAATATGCTGACTAAATGCTACCGAAACAAACGACCGACTCGCACCTGAGTCAAATAATACCAACGCAGGCACATAACTCACAAGAAAAGTACCTACGCATAACATAATATAAGCATAAAAACTCAACTCGAATAAAAGATGAAAAGAGAATACATACCAGCCACAACATCGGGCGCCGCACGGACCTCCTCTGCGGTCAAATGAAATGCTCTCCCACGAGCCTTCGGGGCCTCGGCCTTTACCGGCCGAACCTCGGTAGCCCTAGCAGTAGGCGCAGATCCCTGCGCTGATCCCTGAAGAAGCTGCGGGCACTCGGACTTCCGATGGCCGGTATGGTTGCAATGAAAGCAAACCGAAAATCCCTTGGGGCAATCCCTCATGATATGCCCCTCCTTCCCACACTTGTAGCAGACCCTAGCCCTGCACGACCCCTCATGACTCTTACCGCACTTCCCACAAGCGTGATCTTTCGCACCCCCAGATCTCGAATCAGCGGGTCTAGCCCGCTTGGCTGCCGGCTGAGACTGAGCCGGCCGCCGATCCATCCTCTGAGACTCGGCCTCCTCCCTGGCCTAAGTCTCCAGCTCGATCTCACTCTTCCAGGCATTTTCCTGGAGTTCAACAAATGTCCAGTAAGTCGAGTTTGCCACGAACTCCCAAATATCTCTCCTCAGCACACTCAGATAACGGCTCATACGAGCCTGCTCAGATGACACCTGCTCAGGGAAAAATATCGCCCTCTCATGAAACTTCCTGGTGATGACTACCACAGAATCAATACCCTGCTTGAGGATCAAGAACTCCTGGATCAACCGTTCCCTCTCCACCGGGGGAACATACTCCTCTCTGAACATAGAGGTGAACCTTTCCCAGGATTTCCTCGAAAATCTCCGCCAAAGTGAAGTTCGTCATCACGAACTTCCACCAATCCTTCGCTCCCAGGCGGAGCTGGTTCAAGGCGAACCAAACCCTCAAGTGCTCTGGACAAGAACATGTATAGAAACATCCCTCGATGTTAGAGATCCACCTCATAGCAGCAATCGGGTCCTGCGTCCCATCGAACTCTGGTGGCTTCGTGTTGCTGAACTCCCGGAACAACAACGAGTCACCTCCCTGAGGTCTGGCAGTAGCAACATCAGCAGTAGTTGCAGCTGCAGTAGCCTCAGTCAACGTTGCGTACCACTCATCAAAAGTCTCAATCAATGGGAATCTCAGCCCGAATGGCAGCAGCCACCTCCTCATGAATCAATCGACGGATCTTCTCGTCGCTAACACCACTTCTCTCCGGTGTGTGTCGAGTCCCAACCATGATGCCTCTGAAATACAACAAGGAAATTATCAGAGACTCAATCGAGCATACACATACTCGATGACGCAACCCTACTTGTCCTCTGTGATCCAAAAGATTCTTACATGGAATGCCCACTGATCTGGTGTCTTCAGTAGTACGGGCCCAATACTACTGACCACACCGCATCAGCATTCACTCCAAGTCCTCCTCCTTGGATCTTGGATTACAAGTACTCTATCTTCAAGAGCTCCTAACTGCTATCTACTTACTCTCGAAGCATCTCAGCAGCAGAAATCTCCTAGGCTAAGGCATCACAAATCAGGCCATTCTACTCCTAATATGTATACCTAGCCTACTCTACCATGCCTAACATATCTCATAACACCTATGTAAGGGTACTTTTGGGGATTCACCGTTCAGGCGCTGGCTGATCGTACACACGGCTCTGCTCTGTTTGTCTCAAAACTCTTTTTACTCTTTTCAAAAGTTTTACTTCATTATCAAAATTTTCCTCAAATCCTCAGTTTGAGTTCAGATACGCCCGAAGATGCATCCGAATCCCTCAAACCAAGGCTCTGATACCAACTTGTAACGATTTAAATTTTCAAAATAATTTTTCATTTTTAAAACATTCATTCATTCTTAAAATAATATCAAACACATTGTATCAAATGTTTTTGTCACAAAACATCTCCTTAGAATCTCTACAAAAACTCCAATGCGTGTGTGTACGAATCATGCCGGCGCCTTCCCGCGCTCATCACTAGTACCTGAAACACATAACACAACATCTGTAAGCATAAATGCTTAATGAGTTCCCCAAAATACCACATACAACACATACGCCACTCGAGGCTATAATACGATCCTCCGGTCGATGTGTCTCAGCGGGACCCTCCAGTCCTATAGCTCGTTGGACCCTCTGGTTTGGTCATAGCTCGTTGGACCCTCTGGTCCGGTCTATATCATCATACAACATACAATTATCACATAGCACATAATCTCATACATAACACATAAGACCCTCTGGTCATCGCATAGTACCACTCTAGGTAACGTCTACTGAGAAGACTCACCTCGATGTCTCGGTAAATATCTGACTCGGAAGAAGTGTGATCTAGCCTCGGCCTAATCACATAAAGTATTACTCTCATAAATACAACTGTACTCAACCCTAAAAGTCAATAAAGTCAACAGTCAAACTTTGACCCGACTCGTCGACTGCACTAGGGCGACTCGGCGAGTCTACACATGTCCACTGACTCTCTTAGATCCTCTCTTGACACGTCGAGTACTCCCCTTGACTCAACGAGTTCCACCTGGCATGAATCGCGGGCCACCCCGACTCAACTCGTCGAGTCTCAAGAACAACTCGGCGAGTTGCAACTTGAACTCAGACCCCTGACTCTCCCTGACTCACCGAGTCATTTCCCCCAACTCGACAAGTCCACTCACTGAGTGATTAACGGGAAACCTTCATACTACTCGTCGAGTCTGTTCTTCGGACTCGGCGAGTTCATGCCATGCACAAACTCAAAACAACTTTTGAGGTCAGATCTGTTCCATACAATCATAGATCTGGCCTCCCCAAGCATGATAATCACGTAAAGTTCGGACCTTGACATGTATATAACATCTAAATGGTCCAAAATGGTGATTTAGCCCCAAAAATGACATTCCAAGCTCAAGACTCCCAAAATGACTCATAAAGCTCCAAGGGTTAAGGTCTCTGGACCTCTTTGGGTCCAGATCCAGAACACAAACTCGGGAAGGGACCAAATACTCCACTTAAACATCCTCTTAAAGGATTAGAAACCCTACCACTAAGAATAAACACCAAAAACTGAAGAAGGTCCGAGAATAATACCTCAATACAGTCTCTAAGAGCTCAAAGACCACCAAAATCGCACCTCCTTCAGCCTCCTCTTTCCTTGAATACTTCACTGTTGCAAAAACACCCACAAAAGTTCAAGATTGTCCTCTCCTTCCTCACAAACGCTCTAGATCTCTTTAGGGTTTCTCTCTGAGGGTTGGTGTCTTCAAATGACGGCCATAAGGCACTTTAAATAGGTCTCAAACCCTGGAAATTAGGGTTTCATTAAACAGGGTGGACTTGCCGAGTCCACTCATGAACTCGCCGAGTCCAGCTGTGAACTCGCATACAAATCCGCGACCATACTCGGCGAGTCTAGACGCCAACTCGCCGAGTCTCCCCTCAACACCCAAAAATAAAAGAACAAAACATCATACCTGGGAATCCGGGACTTACAGTCGAGTTGGATGCGGGCTTTAAGTGATGTACTCGGCGAGTAGGCCAGTTAGGAGGAAACTCTAATCCTTAGGGTTTGCACCCTATTTAAACGTCCTTATAGCCCCATCTCAGCCTCCATCACCCTCAGAGCATTCCTTATCAAAACCCTAGCCTCCATTGGTAAGCTTGAGTGATTGTTGCCTTGTGAAGGGACTTTTGGTGCACTTTGGAGCAAGTGGAAGAAGGGAGAGGTTGAAGAGGCCAAGGAAGGGGACTTAGATCTAGAACACATTCGTTTGTGGTCATCCATTCTGGTAATAAAGTTTCCATCTTGATTATTTATCTATTAGATCTTGTTTGTCCCTAAATTGTTGCTTTTAAGCCCTAAAACCCCAAATCCTTGTAGAGAAACCTTATGGTTGGGTTGTACTTCAGATCTGGACTCTCATTACCTTCTAGAAGTGTTAAGTTTGAGTCATATTAGTGATTAAGGTCCCTCTTGATCTTAGAACCCCATTAAGAGCTTAGTTTGGACATTTAAAGCCCCTAAAGCCATGCATGCACGTAAAGTTTGCAAGTTTACGTGATAAGCATGCCCTAGAAGCCTAGATCTGTGGTTTGGAGCCGCTGCATGGCTCAAATCACGTCTGTATGGAAAAAGGACTGAATGAACTTGGCGAGTATAACGTTGGACTCGGCGAGTCCTATGAAGATAGCCGTGGACCCGAGTTGGATGAGCAACTCGGGGAGTCTGATAAAGATTGCCTTAGACTCGACGAGTTGTTCTTCAACTCGGCGAGTCGAATGAACTTGGACTTAGTATTTGTGCATCGAAGAAGAACGCATCGATTCTTCGCTAAGCTCGACGAGTAGAAACGGGTATAGAACTAGAACAGATGGAAGGGACTCGGTGAGTTGCCGAGCCAACTCGGCGAGTCCGGTCAACCAGGAAGTTGACTTTGACCAGGAAGTTGACTTTGACCAGGGGTAAAATACTCATTTTACCCTAAGATTAGTTATCAGTATTTGACTTAGTGTTTATGGAAATTGTAGCCGGGGAGTTCCGGTTCAGCAGTCAGGCGCTCTGCAAGCAGACTTTCGGCAGCTACTTCGAGGTGAGTTACCTTCTAATAGCAGTGGGGCTAAGGCCACAATGTCGGACCACTAGTAGGAATTGTATGATTAGATGATTGTCTCTGTGATATTCATCTAGGGTTGCCACTACGTATGTTATGTTTATGTGTTTGTATGGTATGATGTTATATGCTAGCGATAGTAGGGGAGATAGTCCCCAGGTTACCGGTCGATAGGGCCGAAGGGGCAGTCATGTCTAGCCATGCTAAATAGATTATGTGATATGTGTTATGTGGTAGTGGTAGGGGTGAAATAGTCCCCAACATCCGGTCGAAAGGACCGAGGGGGAGACTAGCACCCAGATATGCTAGTCAGTATCCGGTCGAAAGGATCGAAGGGGAGACCAGCACCCATATATGCTAGTCAGTATCCGGTCGAGAGGACCGAAGGGGAGACCAACACCCAGATATGCTAGTCAGTATCCGGTCGAGAGGACTGAAGGCGTAGGTCGGGCACCCAGATATGCCTGACAATATTTGTATGTTATGTGGTTATTTGGTATGCGGTACGATAGGTGAACTCACTAAGCTTCGTGCTTACGGTTTTTAGTTGTTGTTTCAGGTACCTCTTCAGCCAAGGGGAAGGAGCTGGCGCGGTAGCGGCATATCACACACATGCTCTTGTTTTTCCGCACTATGAGACATTCTGGGATTTGTACTCTGATATTATTATGATTTACGTTCTGGTTTACAAACGCGAGACATGTTTTATTAAATGATATGGTCGAATGATATTTTGTTACAAACGTTTTGCAAATCACTTAATTAAAAATGAAATTTTTGGTCCATAATTTTCGGGATGTTACAAGCTAGAACATGAGCAAAGTACAAGGAGAATACAATATGACAATTCTAAAAAAATGAAGATATGCTCCAATCAATCCACCTATTTATAGCCTGAGTAGTTCTATATTTGAACCACACATATGTTTGAAAGATCACCTCATATGCAATCTGTGCAGGAGATGCACGAATTTGCTTAAACACCATGTTGTTCCTTGCTATCCAAATAAACCATAATAAAACATATATCACCGTATTGAGCCTTTATTTTTTGCGGGACAGTTGCCCCAATTTGCCGCGAAATTTAGTAATTATGTCATGTTGTTAAAAGATATCGTGGGTATGCCGCACCATTTTAATATCCAATCCCTCGCCTCCTTCACTATCTTGCATTTTATCAATAAATGCTTACCTGTTTCTTTTTCTTCTTTGCAAAGAGGGCACATAGATGATTGTAAGATGACACCTCTCATTTCCAGATTCGACGCAACTGGGATTCTGTCAGGGATTGCCCTCCATATAAAGCATCTAATCTTGAGTGGTACCGCTTTAGACCAGTTAATTTGTACATTGTTGCTAGGGGCTGCGATTTTTTGAGTCCACCAGTTTCGTTAGAGTTTTAACTGTGTACCTGCCATCCTTATTTAGAGTGAAGTTTAGTCCATTTTCTGCTGGTGTTATGTTGACATTTGCAATTAACGAACAAAGAGCCAAGAAATCAACAGACGCTCAGCATTCATCTATTGTTTCTTCCAGTTCCATGTGTGGCCATTACTTTGAATCCTATCCGAAATTAGGCACAACTTGAATTTTTCCAGATCATATAATCGTGGGAATCGCTCTTGTAAGGTTAAGTCCCCGCACCACCTGTCTTTCCAGAAAAGGAAACTATGTTTGGAAATTGGATTTACAGTGAACAACTCGTGATAATTTACATCAAAGGATGGTAGAGGTTAATTGCTTTGGCTATGTTACACCAAACACCATTTGAGTTTTAGCAATCGTTGTGACTGGTCTTTTGATGAGATTGTGGATAGAAACGATGCATTGTTTCAAGAGACAAAAATCCCCTGCTTTCAATTTCCACCACCACTTGGTTAATAAGGCCAAGTTTTGCGCTTTTAGAATACCAACTCCAAGACCTCATTTTGATTTATCAACAGACTACATTGGCCCATGCTATCCGATGTATTTTTGATTTTGTATCATCACCATCCCACAAAAATCTTCTACGGAGTTTCTCTAATTCAGCAATGATACCTTCAGATGCTTTGAACAAAGAGAGGTAGTATGTTGGTAAGCTATTAAGGAGTGACTTAATGAAAGTAGGTCGGCCACCGAATGATAGAGCTTTCGCCTTCTACTAGAGACTAGTCAGAGAGCTTTATCAACTTTGGAAGAGTCAATTTTATTCTACGGTGAAGAATTATACTTTTCACGAGAATACACCATAGGCCACTAACATTCCCGAGCGTCCATCAATTCCATCTCGACAACCTTCATCATATTTTGGAACTACGTAAATCTATACTTACCTTGCTCTAACTATTATTATTATTATTATTATTATTATTATTATTATTATTATTATTATTAATTTGCAAGTTTGAGATTGTGAGTATAAAGTACTATTCATTTCGTTTATTAAATTATGGGCTAAAAATGGCTAGATTGATCACATTGTAACTGTTACAACATATAATAATGATGCGTTAAACAACTCTTTGGAATAGAAGTTTTGCCTTTAGATAGACTTTCATATTTACACTTTTCTTTTCTAAGGGTTTGATTTAATAGTTTTCATCCTTCATAATTTTAATGGTAAGTTATTGGAATTTTTAAGTTACGATTCATTTATTATATTTAAAAGTAATGTTTTAGTTCCCATATATATATATATATATATATATATATATATATATATATATATATATATATATATATATATATATATATATATATATATATATATATATATATATATATATATATATATATATATTTGTTTTTATTAATATTGTTTATTATTATTATAATTTCTCAATTAATTTTCATTTGTGGTATTGTACCAAATATATATTTATACTTACAAATCTTATTTTTTTTATCTTTGTTGTCTACATGTAATTATTTACATCGAAATTTTATTTTTATAATTTTATAATCTACTTTACAAAGAAGTTTACCACCATAACGCACAAAATGACTAACCAGTAGTTATTAAAAATTCCCTCTATAATTAGTTGTACTTTTTCGTTAATAAATATGGTTATTTTCTTGGAGTTTGCGTTGTCCTAAATATATAATATATAATACTAAATTAAAGATAAAATAATATAAACAAGGAAGAAGAAAATACCATGAAGCCGCACGATCGTTGATTCTCCTCTCTACCCGTCTCCTTTCATTCCTCATTGGCTCGCTGTTTCCCTGCCGACTTATCGCCTGTTAGCTTACTCGTCATCTTTCTCAGCCTCATCACTGTTGGTTCATCCTCTATCATCGTTGCTTCAGATCTCCTTGTCTTCGTGAAGGCAGGTAACTATGAAGGTCCATTCTTAGAAGTTTGTTTCACATGTTGTTAGATAGTGTCATCTTATTAATCATAAATCACATCATAATCATCTGTTTATTTCCTTAATATGTGATTGAATTTTTTCAACTCAAAGATGAAAAACAAACCAAAATAACACAAGAGTAATAAGATCAATGGTTTTCTAATACTGATAGTGTTTAATTTGTAACAATAAAGCTGTTCCACAAGCTACTCTCCTAGAAAAAAAAGAAACAAAATTGTTTGAGCAAATGATTGGATGTTTTTACAAACCACGCGTCCCACTATATATAAACCAACGGAATAAACAGTAAAGGGCAAAAATACCCCTCAAATATGCAGCCTTCCTTTATTTATCATAATTACCCTCTTTACCCCATCTTTGGTACCTAAATTTCAGTGGTGGCATAGTAGTTAACCTATCCAATAACTTTTCATTCAAGTTCTACTTTCATGAGATTGCTGTTACAGAAATTAATCAACTTGTTTATGCTTAAAATAAGAAGACCCCAACAGCCTTTTTTCATATTTGGAACACATCGGCAGCTAGCAGCTTTTGTTGTGTTTTTTTTCCAGTGTTTAGATGCCTAAGCTTGATTCACATATGTCGCACGCACACAAAACCACCGAGTTTAGAATGGCCTTTGAACAAAAAAATCAAAAGCATGGGTTAAAAGACACATATACACATTATGCACTATATAGCATCAAAATCAACTCAAAACTCGAAGTTTCTGGGTAATATTGGTATATTAACAAAATTAGAGTTCATATATTGAACATTAAATTTTTTTGGGGTGTATTAATCCACATGTAAAAATTCAGAGGTGCATATGTATTGTATTGTAATCACTTAAAAAGTTTTATTTTTTAATATCTTGAAGTTATTATTATTGAGGTTTCAACTGTTTGATGAGACTTAAGTTGCATATTGTAACTATTGATTATTTGGATTTCATGTAGAGACATTTCCTGATATCGAAGCACAAGTGAGGGAAGCCGGTGAAACCATCTTACGATAGGATTTTCAGAAATTTTGGGAAGGGTGAAGAGTCATCAACACATAACTCATAATGGTTGTTCTATCTGAAGTTCCAGAAGGATCTTCATCTTCTTCATCAACTCATGGCTATAGTCCATCAACTCATGCTTATAGATATGATGTATTTCTAAGTTTTAGAGGTTTCGATACTCGTCGTAGTTTCACTGATCACCTTCATAAGGCCCTCATTGATGCCAATATCACTGCCTTCATGGATGATGAAGAGATTGAAACAGGAGAACATCTGAAACTAGAATTAGAGAGTGCTATTAAGGCATCCCGGGCTTCTATTATCGTTATTTCCAAGAATTACGCTACTTCAACATGGTGCCTCGATGAACTGGTATTGATCCTTGAGCAGCGTATGACATCCAACCATATTGTCATCCCCATCTTTTATCATGTGGATCCCAACCATGTTATGAAGCAACAAAGTAGCTTTGGAGATGCAATGTCTAAGCATAAACAGAAAATGGATGAAGAGACAGATGAAAATAAAAGAAGTCAATGGGTTCAAAAGATCGAACGATGGAATAAGGCGCTTGTAGAAGTTGCTAGTATAAAAGGAAATGACGTAAATGGAAGGTAACAACTTTCTTACACATATTTTCATACACCATTTTCTCACTATGCGTTTCGATAAGTTTTTTAGTATCATAAAACTGGTGTATATTTCATGCATTTGGATAATGTAGATGATGCACAAAGTGAATCTAAGTATCGTGTCATGTGATCCCATAATCAGTTTATATAGATAGATTACCATCATGATAGTTTTTTCACACTTGTTTTGCATTTTGTATTTTATCATAGATTCATAGGTTAGTCCAGTTTGATAAACCATTTCGTTTATTTTTATATGCTTCTATTAAAAAACAAATTTGATCTGTTTGCTATGCGTCTACTATTAAATATACAACACGACTTTCAAACATAGTGTGTTTTATGTTAATAACTTCTCTTACCTGTTGTAAGCAGCAAAAGATAACCTATAACTGCCACTTTTTCAGACGCACCACATTCATAGTTAAATTTTATGTTCTTGTAGAAACATAGTGGAGTTATGGTAGAGCCTGATATTTGAAGTTCTTGACTCAAAACAAATGTAACAGTAAATGAATTTGAAAGAGAGGGATTTATGTATTAACTTAAAGAAAATTGAAAGCGAATGATTCAAAACAATAATAAAGGAAATTCAGTGTGTGAATTCCTCCTGCCAAAGCTTGAAGCCAATGAACAATAATTCTCCAAGGAAAATTCTAGACAGGTCACGCCATGCAAAATCTTTTCCCTAAATAATATTTTCCTTCTATAGACTATCCAAGGCTTATGCTTATCCAAATTGGGCTCAGGTGTATGGTGTGTGTGGTACTGGGTGAGGATCATTTTCAAGTTAGATGGCCCATTAGTGAAATCTTGTATTACATTGGAAACTTTGGTCTTATTATACATATATTTAGAAACTTACACGTTAGATACTTATATGGTTAAGTGCAAACACAATATGGTTTTGTTGTGAAGAACCTACTAAAATTAATAACTATGATATAATTTTGATTTGGATCTTTATATAATTAAGACCTCCAAATCTGGTTTGTAAGTTTTGTGGATTGTGTTTTGTAATTCTTATTAAATCAAGTTTCAGGGTTGAGACGGAGTTCATTGAAGAAATTGTGAAGGACATCTACCGTAGATTACATGTACGGAGTGTTCGGCCCTTACTAACCGGGATGGACTATTCCATTAACTTCATCACTTCATGGTTGAATGATGGATCCTCACATAAGGCAGACATACTCACTATTTCGGGTATAGGTGGGATCGGGAAGACAACTTTAGCCAAACATGTCTATGGGATATATTGTCATGAATTCGATAAAAGCACTTGTATCGAAGATATTAGTAGGATATGTGATGGAAAGTTTAATGGGTTGCTTGATTTACAAGAACAACTCTGCAATAGCATTTCAAAAACAAGTTCAATTAAAGCTCATGATGTTTCAATATACACCGCAAAGATAGAGAATGCACTAACACATAAAAGGGTGTTTCTAGTTCTTGATGATATCAGTACTGTTGCTCAGTTGGATGCATTACTTGGAAGGAAAGGTTTTCATCCAGGAAGCAAAGTTATAATAACAACAAAGGACAAATTGTTAACAGAGAGTTGTGGACTATTCAAAACGAACATTAAACCCAACCATGTAGAACACTTCGTTGAAGCCTTACATGAGACTAAATCACGACAACTTTTGTGTTCCCATGCATTCATGTCTAACGATCCCAAGGCAGGTTATGCGGAGGTGTCAGATAAGCTTGTGAAGTATTGTAAAGGGCACCCATTGGCTCTTGAAGTTTTGGGCAAGTCTTTGCATAATCGGGACGTGTCGTATTGGGAAGGGTGCATAGAAGTGCTAAAGAAAGAAGTTAGTTCCCCTGTAAATAATATCTTGAGAATGAGCTACAACTCTTTGCCATCTAAAAACGATAAGGAATTGTTTAAGTATATTTCTTGTTTTTTCGTTGGAATAGATAGAGATGTTAGCGAAACAATATTAGAGGCATGTGAAATAAACACAAGATCCGGAATCCCGAATCTCATTGATAGATGTCTTCTTAGTATTGGAAAGAATAATGAATTGAAGATGCATCAGTTGGTTCAAGAGATGGGAAGATTCGAAGTACATCAAGAATCACCTGATAAGCCATGGAAGCGAAGTCTATTATGGTGTCATAAGGAGTCATTTAGAGTGTTGAAACAAAAAAAGGTAAGAGGCCATGCCTCAGTAGTGTACATGTCCAAAAAATTTTGTTTTGCCTAATTTGTTTGTTTGCATTATGTTTCTTCTTAGGGTAAGGGAAATCTTCTAGGCCTTTCCCTTGACATGCGCATGCTTGAGAACCAGAAGTTGGGAGCATCATTTGAGCTGAAAACAGATGCATTGAGTTACATGAATAGTCTTATGCTACTACAACTCAATTATGTTCACATGCATGGGTCTTATGAAAACTTTCCAGGGGAATTAAGAGGCTTGTGTATGCATGGGTTTCATTCAAAGTCTATACCTTTAGACTTACCTATGGAGAATCTTGTTGCTCTTGACATGTCATATAGCAATATTGAATCAATCTTTGCTAGTTATAGTAATCCACAACGACTAGAGAAGAGGCAGAATGTAAACTTGTCTTCATTTATTATTCATGCATGAGAGTTGATGAAATTCAGTACTATACTAACCTATTTTCATTTCTGTAGTTGGATGGATCGTGCTCAAAAGAGAAAATATTGTTTGGTTCACTGAAGATTCTTAATTTAAGTTTTTGCAAACAACTTCATAGTGTTGGTGACTTTCAACAACTCCCTGCGCTTGAGAGGTTATTACTTAGAAATTGCATTGGTTTGCTTAATATTTGTGAATCAATTGAGCAATGTGTTGAACTTGTCCTCATCGATCTAAGCTACTGCAAGAAGCTTGAAAAACTTCCAAGAAATTTAGGCCTGTTGAAGAAGGTTAAAACAGTGTTGCTAGATGGTTGTAGTCTCGGCGAATCTCGAATCCAGATTAAGGATATTGGATCATTGGAATTGTGCAAAACCAGCAACATTTACATAAATAAAAGACCCTCTTTCTCTTCCTTTGTGGGTGCTATACCAAGTGATTTGAAGTCCTTCACAATGTCTTTACCAAGATCTTTAGTAAGGTTGTCACTTGCAAATAATAATTTGTCCCATAAATCCTTTCCCATGGACTTCAGTTATCTATTCATGTTAAAGGATTTATGTTTAGATGGAAATCCTATCAGTTCTATGCCAAGTTGTGTGAGAACCCTTCCTAGACTTGAGAAACTTAGTATGGGGAAGTGTGAAAAGTTGAAGTCAGTCGTGTATCCTCCACATACACTAAGAGAGTTGTCTATTAATCCTTATGATGTGTATTACGTAGAAAAAGTTGTATTTGATCCAAAAATGTCCGCACTCCAGTTACCATTTGTTAACTGGGTAGCTTACGCACCCGGGTCGTATGAAATTGAAGGCATCATCAAAATGCAAGAAATGGTGAATGTTGAGGAAAAGGTATTACACAGCTTGGGTTGGAATAATTTAGATTCCCTTAACAACAAGCATATGAGAACTAATCCTTTGAAATCTAAAATCCAGGTTTGTCTTGTTAACATAACTGTCTGACTTAATGTGAACATGTATAATGTAATTGCTATGGTGATTAATTAAGGTGGTTGTGTTTGGCAGTTGTTTTATGAATTTGGAATATTCAGCACAAAGTATGAGGCGGAGGATATGCCGAGTTGGTTTAGTTATAGAAGTGTGGGGCCATCAATATCATTTACCATCCCATCATTATCATCTCCAAACAAGCTTAGAGGTCTCAACTTCTGCTTTGTGCAGAGATGGCGAGGTTTGGATGAGAGGTCTCCATTTAAATATGGTCAGGCCCCTGTATGGCCAATGATGACAATTAGTAATATAACAAAGAACCGTATGTGGATATACGAACGTCACAAGGATATAGTTGTTGAAGGTAAAACGTGTTGGGTAGTTTTAAGTCATTGGATGCTTGGGATGAATGAGATAGAGGGTGGTGACCACGTGATTATTAATGTTACACCACGGTATGATAAACTTGTAAAGGAGTGTGGAGTGAGTCTAGTGTATGATGATGGAGAAGAAAAAGAAGAAGAAGAAGATGCATTGGGTTATTATAAGTCATGGAATCACAGAATTGGTGGGGATCTCTCTCCTTTTCAAACCTCAACAGGACAATACATCCTAAACCACAAGCTATTTTTTTCCACCATGATTAGATTGTTACCATATCATCGTGAATTCGTTACAGAGGGCGCCAAATTTCAAGGTAGATGTCATTTTTATTAAATATATAATGATCTCATCCATGACCCAAGTTCTTTAGATAGATGGAGAATGACCCATTTACTTTTAGTAGATAAATAAATGGATCATATAACCCAAATCCACCCATTCATCGTTGATTTTGTTGACCTTTACTATAATAGTTTGTTTTTATAAACATGAAAGAAAAAATTCTACTTCTTACTTCTAAATGAATCGACCCAAATAATGATCCTTATGAATGGATCTATGTTAACTGATTAAGTCTTGATATGTTCGATCACATAAATATCTCGGGACCCAATACAAACTACTTTGTCCACGTGGATGTTTCTGAATAATAACTGAACATACTATATACTTTTTTTTTTCAGTAAAAGAGAAAGGGTGGTTTAGAGCTTTATCCCCAAGGAAGCCTGACATACTTGGTCCAGCATGTGAGGTATATTTTTTGACATCCAAGCCTTTCTATCATTACATGAATAAACGGCATACACATCAAAGTATGTTATATATCATATCTTTGATTGGTTTAGGATGCATCAAAATAAGAGGAGTTAGAGCCTTGCAATGAATGCTTGCTTGAAAAAGATAACGTCAAAACAAAGTTGGGGCTGATATGATGGGCATGAAATTTGTCTAATTTTCTCTAACTATTTAATCTTAGAGTGGGAGCACACCAATTACATATACATAATTCGTTCATTTAGGGCTCTACATTTGGTGTTTTTGGTTGTTATCAAGGTCTTTTGGCTTTTATTCATTTTTGTTTGTTTTTATATCAAATAATAATATCTTAGGTAATTATTGTAAATTATTTTTATTTGCTTTTGAATTAAATTTTTTTGATCACACTTACCAAAATAGAACCATCCTTATAAGGGCTTGTGGTTGTATCTTTCGAATTTAAGTTTTTTCCATCAACAAAATTAATTTCAAAATATTTATGATTCAAATATTTTAGACTATCGAGTCGATTTATCGATTTTTTGTTGTTGAGAATATTAATCATACAATTCAGTTTTCTCTTCCCTCAAAATCTCATACAATACCTCTATTGTACTTCTTTACTAAAGTCTTAGTCTTTGCTTTAAGGGCCTCCTCAATCTCAACTTCCACCAAATCATTTACCTACATTTCATCTTCCTCTACTTTTTGAATTTGAATATATTTCTCTACATGTTTAGTGGTAACATTTGCAAGATGCTTTTTGAGTTCATTAATAAAAATATTAAAATTGGAAAATCAAATACTTGATCCATTGATGAGTTTGTTGATATCGGATTAGCTACCCTAAGAAAGAAGTAGGCTTGTTTATTAGAGTCCTCATCACTCATCAGATGATGACCAGACCACATTTGTCCCATGTGCACTTTCTCATTCATTTCAGCTTCTTTATATTTCTATAAATTATATGACCCATTTTTCATCACTCTTTTTTTTTTTTTTTTTTTTTTTTATTTTTTTTTTTATGCATTTCAATCATTGGAAAAATGATTTTTCTCTGCCATATTTGTGAAACTTACAACATAATCGCTGGCCAGTTCAGCTTTCATAGGGCTATAAACTTTCTTTATCTTTGTAATCTTTTGTAAAAGATGATTTCCTCTTTTTGGATTCTTCATGAATTTGTGGAACTTCTTTGTTAGAAAATCCAAAATTCCATAACATTTTTTGGAACCCAACTTTCCTCAACCTCTATCTCTGGTAAATTTACCACAACTGCACTTTGATTCGATTCATATTTTGTATTATCTCCAATAAACATTATATAACCTTGAACTATTTTTTGACTACAATTGGTCATTGAATTCCCCCTTATTAATGGCAATGGTCCACCACATTGTATTGGACTTTGAACAATCAGTTTTTTGTGGTATGCTACTTCTCCATGTATTGATAAACTGCTAAGATCTTTAGATGTTTAGATTACAATTCTCACTGTTTACTATTAACATCCTACACTTGACATAAATTTAATGTTTACATTTTTTTCACTTGAAGCCTTTTCACCTTGCTAACAGTCGTACTATGCAAGTCAACGGTTTCAGTTAGTGACTCTGTAGCTGATGCTTTAAAATTGTTGTATGCGTTTTCATAGCATTTTGTATTATATTGTCCATATACTTTGAGAGATTTTATAATTTTCTTACTTGCCCTTTCTCCGTAGGGTAATGAGGAATCTTCAAGGTCTCATCCTTGACGTGAGAACGTATGAGAAAGAGAGGCAGCAGTACATTTTCCCAATTTTTCCAGAAGAATTAAGATGGTTTGCTTGTTGTCACCTATAGTAATGATTTATCTTTTCATTTTTTGTTTTGATAATTGTATCTTTGATTGCCAAAAACAGGGGAAAACAATATAATAGGTTTTTCAGTTAATTAATACACATGTAAGGAATATGATGTAAGTCGTAATGTTGTTTTTATTACTTTTGTTATTTTGTTTATTTGGTTCATCTGATTGAGAGAAAATACTAAAATGTGATTGATGAGTTGCCATGATTGTCCGGGTTCAATGTTTTTCTGCTATTTGTTCAGTAAAGGTGAAATTGTAAGTGATATAACTGGGAAAGTTAATTTTGTAGCCACAACTTTGTCCATTTCCTTGCTGCTATTTTGGTAATAAAAGCCACTAATTTCATAATGTTTGTGTTTCTGTGTTGCTGTTACAACATATGTTGTCGGTTATGCTTGTTGATTCTTACTTATTACACAACAGACATTAGACATACAGTTTTTTCTTCTCTTGTTTCCTTTTTCACTGCAGACTGAATTGGAATCTCGGTTATTATTTCAGAAGGGGTTAAAATTAAGGGCTAACTTTCACTATGGTATTAAAAATAATCTACAAGTAGTTAATGGCATTAAGTATCACGATTTTGGCACTTTCATTCACAGTTAATGGAACAATTTGCAGGATGAAATGGTTAATTTTAAACAAGGGAAGATAGCTTACGTGATTATTAATTTATTATGATTTACATAGTGGTGGCATGGCAACTTTCAACGATCAATGGATTTGGATTAACTTTTGAGGTGTTACTTTTTTTTTAATAGTAATCAGTACTTTGGCTCTGCTGATTATCCCGATCTTAGCTGGTTGTTATATTTCAGGAAAAGATTAAGGCGATTGCTATTGTGTTGCGATTTAGGGACTTGCTTCTTATATTTATCATCATTATCTTGATGATCTATGAAACTCAACCGAGAAATGGAATGAAATTGTCAATGAGGTTTTTGAAACATAAAAAAAAAAAACATTTATAAAAAGTTACTATCATGAGAACAGTTATTATGATTCCTTGTAGCTTGCCTACTTTTATGACAATAATCAACAAGGTTGTGTTTATTACACACAGACAGTCTGGCCACTATTGGCCACAACCGGAGAAACTTGATAAGGTTATTTTTAGTAATAAGGGCTAAAAAGTCTTTTGCACAAATGAGATTGAGATCAAGTTCTTGTCTCGTCTAAAAGGAGGAACAAAAAGTTGCAATTTTTATGCAATTGACATCCGTCCTAATACAAGTCCAGTACATGCCAAACAAAATACAAGGTTGTGTTGCCCTCTCATGCCATGCATAACAAACGGGCCAGATGGTTGACCGGAATCAATGGATGTTGAGGGCATTAACGTCTTTTGCACACAAAAGATCCATAGCAAATCTTTTTCCCACCTTTTTTGATGATATAAAAAATTACAGTTTTTGTCCCATATTGCATGAGTACTTTTGCTAAGACTGGTGCCAACATTCCAAACACAACACAAATGACCTTGATTGGATTCACTCTGCTTTTAACATATGAATATTATCTTAATGGTTCATATTATAAAACCAAAAACAAGAAACTTGTTTGTAAGAACTTTGGGAAGTAATCATGTAACCAGTGGCGGATCTAGCCAGAAAGTTAATTGGGGTGCACACTCGACCCTTGACCGTTGACTAGTCAACCATTGACCGTAGAACTTCTAACCGATGGGATTAAACCCAAGAAACAACATCTAATATGCATACAACTTTGAAACAGGAAAGAACATGGAAGAAGATGATCTTTTGTGCAGTAGTACAGTCTTTTATTAATGATACACACTGCACACAATATTAGAGATGCCTGTTACATATATATACATAGTCCATTAATTGTCATTAACTCTTCCCAAACTTCACAACTGTTAAGAAAGACAAAGAAAAAAAAAGAAGAAGCTGAGAACGGAAGGAGATTGATTCAAAATCTATAATTGGGTACAACCAAACACTTATGTGGGGACCAACCATTACAAATATAACAATAATTTTTTTTTTCTAAATCTATTCTTGTTATAACTTACATCTAAGTGGGGGCCATGCACCCCACTTCTTATGCATTGCCTCCGCCACTGCATGTAACACCCCGTTTATTAAATAAATAAATAGACAAATTATTGAATGAATAGTAGCCCTAAAATCAATAATAATGTAGTAATGTGTTGGTCTTGAGGAGTTAATTGCTACTATTTTAGAAGTTGGGGGCTAAAGTGTACGTTTTGGATTTAAATTGAAAACAATATAGTGGGGAAGGACTAATATTGAAAAAATGAATTAAAGTTTGGAAGGACACGGGATTAGACCCGGTACCATCCTTCCTTTCCGTTCTCATAATGCAACCCTAACCCTAAGTCACTATACTACAACCGCCACCACCATGTGGAGCATCTTCAGCCGTCGCCGCCAAGCAGAGATCGACCGCCACCTTTCTACCTGTTACGTCGTCGAGCAACACCATAGCTTTCGTGCCGGATATCGTGGGCAACAGGAGAACCACCTAGGACCATGGAACTCGTTGTGGGCGTCGATGTGTGGATCACGAGCAACCGAAATCTCTTAGTAACGTATCTGCGACCATTCTCTCTTTTCTGTTTCTTTTCGTTCCGGCGAGTGCGATGTGGTTATGTCTTAGTTGCCGTTGCTGGCCTCAATCGCCTGTTCCGTCGACTTTTATGCTGCCAACCTTCAAAACGGTGGCTGGTGGCTATGTTTCTTGTCGCATTTTTACGCGTGATGCTGCTGGACTCATGAGGATTATTGGCTGGAGGTTAGGCACACCACCATGGCAGCCAACCATGGTGGCGGTCGTTTCGGCCATATCCCACCGCCACCAACCACCGTGGGAGGTGGTTATGGGTGTGTATATGGGTGTATGTTTGTGTGTAATTGCTGCTTCCGGTTTTTATGAGGTTGTATTGTAGCACCTGGTTCCTGGTACGTAAATCTTATTTGAGTATTCTCTTTCTTTTTGCCTTGGACTCGGCGAGTCATAGGTCAGACTCGCCGAGTAAGGACGGGACCCGGGACCATTTTAAGTTAGCGACTCGTCGAGTCCATATTCTGGACTCGGCGAGTCACCGCTGTTAGATGAAACCCAAGTTTCAGGGGTTTGCACCCTATTTAAACAACATATCCGCCCCAGGCCAGCCCCCATTCACTCCCCAGAGCTCCCAACCCTCGTTCTAAGCTTGTTTCTTGAGAGTTTGAGGCTATTGTGTGTGTTCTTGAAGGTTTTGAGGCAAGAAGGGGAAGTAGATCAAGAGGAAGGAAAGGATCCAAGCATCTTTGCACTCTTTCAGCAGTTCCTTTGAGGTATAATCCGTTTTTCCCCTGTTTCTATGCTTATTACTTCATGTAAGTCATCCTTGGGCCAATCCCCAAGTTTGTATGTGCAAATTATCTCGTAATAGGCTGATTGGCCCTTAGATCTAGGCATGGTTGAGCTCCGGGAGCTCAGATTTGTTGCCTTTATGGACCCTCATTGCATGAATACCCTAGATCTACCCTCTTGAGTACATTTTGAACCCTAAAACCTTCATGGGTGAATATCTATACGTAAAGTTGGAAACTTTACGTGTGATTCGTGTTCTAGAAGTCCAGATCTGTGAATGGCATGTACTGGAATCGAGCAAATCTGTGTATTTAGTGAGTGCATGGCAACGACTCGGCGAGTCGTTCATGTGACTCGACGAGTCTGCTCGCGAGTCTTCGAGTTTATCCCCTTTTCGTAGTGTCGAGTGTGCAGTGAGTCACGGGGCGTAACTCAGTGAGTTGGAATCTGAACTCATCTATGGAGGAACTCGGCGAGTCAATGCCCTGACTCGCCGAGTTCAAGGCAATATCCTTAGATCAAGAACAGACTCGACGAGTTGTTCATACAACTCGGTGAGTCTTAGCATGAGTGTTCATCGGATGAAGATGAACTCGACGAGTTGTTTATACAACTCGGCGAGTAGGATGAAGGACTTGAATATCAGTTAGAAGGCAAACTCGTCGAGTCGTCGCCTAACTCGACGAGTAGGAACGAGATTAAGGGCAAACGTTTGGGTAGGGACTCGGCGAGTCAGGTTAACTGAAAGTTGACTCTGACTTTGGCTTAGGGCATGATTAGGGGTAAAATAGTCATTTTACCCAAAGGGCAGTTAGTAGTGTTTGATTGAGTATGTTGTGGGATTTGCAGCCGGAGGATTTCCGAAGCAGCAGTAGGCAGTCAGCTCCCGATCAGTTCAGCAGCTACTTCGAGGTGAGTTACCTTCCAGTAGCGGTGGGTTTAAGGCCTCAATGCCGGCCCACCAGTAGGAGTCGTATGTTAGATGATTGTCTTTGTGATATCATCTTGGTTGCTACTACCTGTTATGTTATATGCTAGCATGATACGTTATATGTGATAGTAGTAGAGTTCGGTTGTTAGGACCGAAGGGTAGTCAGACACCCCAGAAATGTCTGACAGTACGTGATGATATGTTTGCATGCTGGCCTGTTATGTTATGCGGTAGAGGTAGTAGGAGGGGACCAGTCCCCGAGGATCGGTTGTTAGGACCAATGGGTAGTCAGCACCCCAGAATGGCTTGAGATGGGTAGTCAGCACCCCAGAATGGCTTGACACGGGTAGGACGGCACCCCAGAATGGCCGTATGGGTAGGCGGCACCCCAGAATGGCCGTACCGGGTAGTCAGGCACCCCAGAATAGCCTGGCAGTATGTATGTTATGTGTTTGTATGGTATGTGGTACGATGGGGGAACTCACTAAGTTTTGTGCTTACAGTTTACAGTTTTGATTTCAGGTACCTCTTCATCGAAGGGGAAGGAGCTGGCGCGGTAGCGGCACATCATGCACACACACTGGGTTCCGCATTGACAAGATTCTCTGGGATTTGTACTCTGATATTTTGATGGGTTTTAAGACTTGACTTTTAAACATGGTCTACGTTGTGTTATGGTTTGATTAAACAATGTTTTTAACTGTTGGTGTTTTTCTAAAGTAATGTTTTTTTAAAACAAAATTTTTAGACGTGAAAATTGGGTTGTTACAAGTTGGTATCAGAGCCCTGGTTTGAGGGATTCGGACTCACCTTCGGGGGTGTCTGAACTCAAATCGAGGGATTAAAATTTTTTTAAAAGAAAATGATTTCTAAAATTGAGGAAAGAGTTTAAGAAAGAACGAAGTGTGTGATGTGCGCGACTGGCCTAGCTCAAGTAAGTATTCCCCAAAGTACCCATACAAGTTTATGTTATGTTATCAGCTTTTGTAGAACAGCATGCTAGAATAGGGCTAAGGATCTAGGAGTGATGCCTTATGTGCTTGCTTTATGTGTTCCAGCTGTATGAAAATTGCATGCTAGTATAGAGTAGACAGCAGTAGGGTAACCTGCTAGGGTGTGCCTGATAGTATGAGTTAGCGCAGTGTGCTAGTTCAGTTTCTCTCCATGGGAATGGAACTGCTTGAAGTTGTTTCCCTTGTCTGAATGCTGCTTGCTTCGTGCTACGTGGGACTTCAAATAATGGGAATTAGTCATTGAGCGAATACGTCACGTCACATGTGATCAGAGTTGAATAATCTTAGAGTACCGGATTTGATCGTACTGCGCAGCTCTTGTTTGAGTCCAACCGTTGTAGGGACGAGTCGGGTACTCGAAGGATTATCTGAGTCTCGTTGCATGTGATGGTATTCGGGTGATGGCTAATTGGCATTACAAGGAGGCCTGCAGCAGCTGAGGACCGGATCGAGTAGAGACGGAGATTTCCCTAGGGCGAGCCTGGGATGAGTATAGTAGTGATCAGCCTTAGTGAAAGGGATATGGTGGAGTCAAGGCATACCTTGAAGAAGGTACGGATAGATGTGGAAGGTAGTATGGGCCCGTACTACTGAAAACAGAGGATCCGTACCCGAACCAAGGGAGGCCAAGATGAGACCAGGGAACTTGTAAATAGCTGTGATCCCTCAGGAAGTATCAGTATCTCTAATGATTGTTATTTATGTATTGCAGAATGGTGGTACTTCGATCGAGGCCGGTGGATGGCGGTTCAGGAGAGGGGTCAGGTTCGGGATCAGGTTCCGAGCCGGTAGATGAGGGACTACGCGAGTTCATCGCATCAGAGATCACCAGGGGTATCCTTGAGTCGACTCCCGTTATCTTCGGGTCGATCAAGGAAGGGATCATGGAGTTGATGGAGGATCGCATATGGGCGTTCAGGAGCAACATGGCATCTGGCCAGTCGGGATCTCGCACACTGTCCTTTAAGGACTTCAGGGGCAGTGGTGCACCGGATTTCCATGGGGTGAAAGACCCCATTGTTGCCAGGCGATGGATTGCAGACATCGAGTCTGCACAGTTGACTAGCTTCTGCCCCGAGGGGTCGAAGGTGAGGTATGCAGCAAGGTGTTTACGGGACCGAGCCCGGGATTGGTGGGAGTCAGTGGGTGACTCGTTGGGAGCCTCAGCTATCGAGGTTATGACCTGGTCGGACTTTGTGACCAGGTTCAGGGCAGAGTTTGCGTCGGCTGTCGAGCTTTAGCAGCTGACCAGGGAGTTTCTAGACATGAGGCAGACGACGGAGACTGTGGCGGAGATCACCTCCAAGTTCTAGGAGAGAGCTTTTTTGGTGCCCCAGTATGCTGGTGACGAGGATATGAGGAGGACTCGTTATCACGATATGCTACGAGCTGACATCCGGGAGAATGTTAGCTTTTCGGCTTGCCCTACCTTGGACTCTATGATTGCAAGGGCAAGGGAGAGGGAGATAGATTTGGAGCATATCCGGAAATGGAAATTAGAGGAGGGTCAGGCAGGAGGGGCTTCGGAGAAGAAGCCCAAGGGATCAAATGGTAGGCCGAAAGGCCAATTAGGACCGAGCCGCTGCAGGAAATGCGGCAGGCCGCACGAGGGGGCGTACATGATGGGATCATCAGGCTGCTACAAGTGCGGCAAGTCTGGGCACATTAGCAGGGATTGCACTGCTCCGGCAGCAGTTATTCAGACATCAGAGTTGCTGTGTTTCCACTGCAACCAGAGGGCCACAAGAGGGCCAATTGCCCCCAGTTGACAGTTTCAGCGCCAGTGAAGGCGCCAGCTCCAGCGACCCTGCGGATCACGGATGGCCGGAAGGGCAAGGCAGAGGCTCCGATGGTGAGGAGCCGAGCATTCCAGTTGACTACCGAGGAGGCACGCGCCGCACCCGATGTGGTGACGGGTGTGATTCTTTCCCTCTATCTTTTGTTTTTATGATGTTATGATATTGATATGTGCTCCGTATGTATATGTATGCATTAGGATCATTCCATGTGAACGGAATCCCAGTTTAGGTATTGTTCGACTCGGGTGCATCCCGGTCGTTTGTTTCTCTTGCGCTTAGCAAGAGGTTTCATGAGGCTTCGGGCGAGTTAGATTGCCCTTTAGAGGTAGAGATTGTTGATGATCGATCGGTGCGAGCATCGTTGGTGTTTCGGGATTGTGTTCTGCGATTGTTTGAGGAGCGTTACTTGGTAGACTTGGTTTCCATTCCGTTGCGTGGGAACAAAGTGATTATTGGCATGGATTGGTTGAGCCCTAATGGGGCGGTGATAGACTGCGCGCAACAACTAGTGCGGGTTAGGACCCCAAGCGGGGGAGAGTTAGTGATTCATGGCGAGAGGCCGCAGTGTGGACCCACTATATTTTCAGCAGCGAGGGCTAGACGCTATCTTCAGCAGGGATGCGCAGGATATGTCACGTATGTGATGGATACCCGGGAGGCGGGTAAGGCGACAGTGAGCGAGGTTCCGGTGGTTCGAGATTTTGCAGATGTTTTCCCGGAGGAGCTACCTGAGATACCTCCGGAGCAATAGGTGGAGTTCAGGATTGACCTTATCCCCGGTGCGGCTCCGATAGCCAAAGCACCATATCGTTTGGCTCCTCCCGAGATGCAGCAGTTGTCTGCGCAGCTGCAGGAGCTGCTAGACAAGGGATTTATTCGTCCGAGCAGTTCGCCTTGGGGAGCGCCGATCCTATTTGTGAAAAAGAAGGATGGGTCGAATCGAATGTGTATAGATTACCGGGATTTGAACAAGGTAACGGTGAAGAACCGTTACCCACTCCTGAGGATTGATGACCTCTTTGACCAGCTTCAGGGAGCATCTTGGCTCTCCAAGATTGACTTGCGTTCGGGTTATCATCAGATGAGGGTCAGGGAGGAGGATACGCAGAAGACCGCGTTTCGGATGCGCTATGGCCATTATGAGTTTGTGGTGATGCCGCTCGGGCTCACCAATGCTCCTGCCGCGTTCATGGACCTCATGAACCACGTTTGCAGACCGATGTTGGATCGGTATGTGATAGTCTTTATCGATGACATCTTGGTTTATTCCAAGACTCAGGAGGAGCATGAGGAGCATCTGAGAGAGGTGTTGGAGGCCCTGAGGAGGGAGAGCTTGTATCCTAAGTTCTCCAAGTGTGAGTTCTGGTTGCGCGAGGTGCAATTTCTTGGACACCTCGTCAACCAGAACGGGATTCTGGTCGATCCGGCCAAGGTCGAGGCCATGATGAGATGGGAGGTTCCGAAGTCTCCATCTGAGATTCAGAGTTTCCTGGGATTAGCAGAATACTATCGGAGATTTATTCAGGATTTCTCCAAGATAGTCGTACCCCTGACGCGGCTGACGAAGAAAGCCGTGGTCTTTCGGTGGGGACCCGAGCAGCAGGCTGCATTTGAGACGCTGAGACAGAGATTGTGCGAGGCGCCGATCTTAGCCCTGCTAGAGGGCGTAGAGGATTTTGTGGTTTATTGTGATGCGTCCATTTCCGGGTTGGGCGCGGTTTTGATGCAGAAAGGGCATGTCATTGCCTACGCCTTGAGGCAGCTCAAGCTTCATGAGGCAAACTACCCGACACATGATTTTGAGTTGGGGGCGGTGGTTTTTGCCCTCAAGATTTGGCGACATTACCTCTACGGGGTTCGATGTACCATTTACATGGACCACAAGAGTCTGAGGTACCTCATGGATCAGCCGAATCTGAACATGAGGCAGCGTCGGTGGTTGGATGTGGTGAAGGATTATGATTGCGAGATCCTTTACCACCCGGGGAAGGCCAACGTGGTGGCCGATGCGCTTAGCCGCAAGGCGGCGCCGATCAGGGACGTATGCATGAGGATGACCGTGGTGACTCCCTTGTTAGAGAGAATTCGGGAGGCTCAACAGGAGGCTATCAAAGAGGAGCATCGGAAAAGCGAGCGTGTAATGGGTCAGGTTTCCTCCTTTGATTATGATAGTCGGGGACTATTGACATTACACCGTAGGTGTGGGTGCCGTATCACGGAGGCGTGCGCCAGATTTTGATGGAGGAGGCGCACAAGTCCTGATTCTCTATTCATCCCGGGGCGACAAAGATGTATAGGGATCTTCGTCTAGATTATTGGTGGCCCTGCATGAAGCGGGATGTGGCATGGTACGTTGAGCAGTGTTTGACCTGCTGGAAGGTCAAGGCTGAACATCAGAGACCGCATGGCAAGATGCAGCCGTTGGATATTCCACTATGGAAATGGGAAGATATCACGATGGATTTTATCACGAAGCTTCCCACGACAGCGCGTGGAGTGGACTCGATTTGGGTCATCGTGGATCGATTGACCAAGAGTGCTCACTTTATTCCGATCCAGGAGAGCATATCGGCCGAGAAATTGGCCGATATCTATATCAGGGAGATCGTGGCGCGACACGGGGTGCCGGTATCGGTGATCACGGACAGAGATGTGCGTTTTACTTCCAGGTTTTGGAAGAGATTCCATGATGAGTTGGGCACTCGTTTGCATTTTAGCACCGCCTTTCACCTGCAGACGGATGGCCAGAGCAAGCGGACCATCCAAACTCTGGAGGATATGTTGCGGGCGTGCGTGCTAGACTTCGGTGGTAGCTGGGATACCTATCTTCCCCTGGCTGAGTTCTCGTACAACAACAGCTATCACGCGAGTATTGACCGTCCCCCATTTGAGCTGTTGTACGGACGAAGGTGCAGGACCCCAATATGCTGGGGGGAAGTTGGCCAGAGAGTCATGGGGAGCACCAAAGTGGTGCTCAAGACGACCGAGAGGATCCAACAGGTCCGGAGCAGGCTTCAGACTACTCAGAGTCGGCAGAAAATTTACACCGACAAGCGTCGATCCGACTTGGAGTTCCAATTCGAGGATATGGTTCTCCTGAAGGTGTCGCCTTGGAAAGGCGTCATTCGATTCAGGAAGCGGGGCAAGTTGGGCCCAAGATTCATCGGACCGTTCAGGGTTGTAGCCCGGGTGGGCAAGGTGGCGTATAGGCTGGATCTGCCAGCTGAGCTCAGCCAGATCCACAGCACTTTCCATGTTTCTCAGCTGCGGAAGTGCCTAGTGGACGATTCAGCACTAGTGCCATTGGAGGATATTCAGGTTGATGCCAGCCTGAATTACATTAAGCGCCCAGTCGCAATCCTCGACAGGAAGACGAAGGATTTGAGGAACAAGAGGGTGGAGCTAGTGAAGGTGCAATGGCAGCACCGCAAGGGTTCGGAATGGACTTGGAAGCCGGTGGACGAGATGATGGAGCATTACCCCGAGCGTTTTCAGGATCGAGCAGCAGACTTCGAGGACGAAGTCTAAAATAAGTGGGGGAGATTTGTAGCACCTGGTTCCTGGTACGTAAATCTTATTTGAGTATTCTCTTTCTTTTTGCCTTGGACTCGACGAGTCATAGGTCAGACTCGTCGAGTAAGGACGGGACCCGGGACCATTTTAAGTTGGCGACTCGGCGAGTCCATATTCTGGACTCGGCGAGTCACCGCTGTTGGATGAAACCCTAAGTTTCAGGGGTTTGCACCCTATTTAAACAACATATCCGCCCCAGGCCAGCCCCCATTCACTCCCCAGAGCTCCCAACCCTCGTTCTAAGCTTGTTTCTTGAGAGTTTGAGGCTATTGTGTGTGTTCTTGAAGGTTTTGAGGCAAGAAGGGGAAGTAGATCAAGAGGAAGGAAAGGATCCAGGCATCTTTGCACTCTTTCAGCAGTTCCTTTGAGATATAATCTGTTTTTCCCCTGTTTCTATGCTTATTACTTCATGTAAGTCATCCTTGGGCCAATCCCCAAGTTTGTATGTGCAAATTATCTCGTAATAGGTTGATTGGCCCTTAGATCTAAGCATGCTTGAGCTCCGGGAGCTTAGATCTGTTGCCTTTATGGACCCTCATTGCATGAAGACCCTAGATCTACCCTCTTGAGTACATTTTGAACCCTAAAACCTTCATGGATGAATATCTACACGTAAAGTTGGAAACTTTACGTGTGATTCGTGTTCTAGAGGTCCAGATCTGTGAATGGCATGGACTGGAATCGAGAAAATCTGTGTATTTAGTGAGTGCATGGCAACGACTCGGTGAGTCGTTCATGTGACTCGGCGAGTCTGCTCGCGAGTCTCCGAGTTTATCCCCTTTTCGTAGTGTCGAGTGTGCAGTGAGTCACGGGGCGTGACTCAGTGAGTTGGAAGCTGAACTCATCTATGGAGGAACTTGGCGAGTCAATGCCCTGACTCGGCGAGTTCAAGGCAATCTCCTTAGATCAAGAACAAACTCGACGAGTTGTTCATACAACTCGGCAAGTCTTAACATGAGTGTTCATCGGATGAAGATGAACTCGACGAGTTGTTTATACAACTCGACGAGTAGGATGAAGGACTTGAATATCAGTTAGAAGGCAAACTCGTCGAGTCGTCGCCTAACTCGACGAGTAGGAACGAGATTAAGGGCAATCGTTTGGGTAGGGACTCGGCGAGTCAGGTCAACTGAAAGTTGACTCTGACTTTGGCTTAGGGCATGATCAGGGGTAAAATAGTCATTTTACCCAAAGGGCAGTTAGCAGTGTTTGATTGAGTATGTTGTAGGATTTGCAGCCGGAGGATTTCCGGAGCAGCAGCAGCAGTAGTAGGCAGTCAGCTCCCGATCAGTTCAGCAGCTACTTCGAGGTGAGTTACCTTCCAGTAGCAGTGGGTCTAAGGCCTCAATTTCGGCCCACCAGTAGGAGTCGTATGTTAGATGATTGTCTTTGTGATATCATCTTGGTTGCTACTACCTGTTATGTTATATGCTAGCATTATACGTTATATTTGATTGTAGTAGAGTTCGGTTGTTAGGACCGAAGGGTAGTCAGACACCCCAGAAATGTCTGACAGTACGTGATAATATGTTTGCATGCTGGCCTGTTATGTTATGCGGTAGAGGTAGTAGGAGGGGACCAGTCCCTGAGGATCGGTTGTTAGGACCGATGGGTAGTTAGCACCCCAGAATGGCTTGACATGGGTAGTCAGCACCCCAAAATGGCTTGACACGGGTAGGACGGCACCCCAGAATGGCCGTATTGGTAGGTCGGCACCCCAGAATGGCCATACCGGGTAGTCAGGCACCCCAGAATAGCTTGGCAGTATGTATGTTATGTGTTTGTATGGTATGTGGTACGATAGGGGAACTCACTAAGTTTTGTGCTTACAGTTTACAGTTTTGATTTCAGGTACCTCTTCATCGAAGGGGAAGGAGCTGGCGCGGTAGCGGCACATCATGTACACACACTGGGTTCCGCATTGACGAGATTCTCTGGGATTTGTACTATGATATTTTGATGGGTTGTAAGACTTGACTTTTAAACATGGTCTACGTTGTGTTATAGTTTGATTAAACAATGTTTTTAACTGTTGGTGTTTTTCTAAAATAATGTTTTTTTAAAACAAAATTTTTAGACGTGAAAATTGGGTTGTTACATGTATGTGTGTTTGTGTGGCCGGAAAACCCACCGCCACCACCGTGAGGTGGTGGCTGCCACCTGTCACCGCAGGGGTGGGTGTCAATGTGTTTCCCCCTTGTTGCAGATGTGATTGGGTGTTTTGGGCCGGAGAGAAACCATAGAAAACCCCCACCACCATCATGAGGTGGTGGCTGCCGTCGTTTGCCGCCGCCGACAACCACCGCTCGAGGGGGGCAGTGGGTGATGCCCGACCTAGTGGAACCCTAACACACCGAAAACCTTAATTTTGGACTTAATTGGCATATGCTCAGGTTAGAAACCCTAATTAGGGTTTAGAAAATACTAATTTTAGAAAATGCTAGTTTTGGATTGCCGGGAACCGTGTTTAGACCAGTGGACTGAAGTTATGACTTATGTCGATTCCATTGTATGATGGCTTAGTGGAATAATGGACTTAATGGGTTAAGTGTGAACACTTAATCCTAATCGTCATTTCATGTGAAAACCCTAATTGTGTTGGGTTTTTAGTTGGGCCTAGATGTTTGGACTATTGTGTTGGGTTATGAGCATTCTAACACTCCTAAGGTGTTCATGCAACCCTAAATACCTTGGATCTATGTTTTCACTAATTATACATGCAATGGTGTTTCCAAGGTATTAATCCTATAACTAGCATACAATTGTCATATACCACACAAGAGTCTAGTTAGAATAACATACCTTATGATGGAGCTTGAATTCTTGATGTATCTAGTCTTAAGAGCTTAGACCCAATAGTGTGGAAGCCTCAAGTGGAATCACAACACATCATGGACAAAGGAGGAGCTTGAGAGAGAATTTCATGCACCCAAAAACACCCATAATCTCCAAGAATACACATGTAGGCATTTTTTAGGTTAGGAGCATGTATTTATATGTTGGATTTCAAGGGTCATGGGTATAACCTAAATCCATACCCATGGGTTTATGATCCATGGTTCATGTGGCCCAACTCTTTATGTATACATACATAAACTTGGTCCAACATGGATCATTAGCCCAACACATATAAATATAACTAATTAACATAACTAGTCCTAATAGATTTAATTAGTCTCATTTGTAAATTAATTCCAAATTAATTCTTGATCAATACTAATTAAAACCATATGATTTCATATTAATATATTATAACTTATAATATATTAATAACTCATATTTAACCTTCTCTCAATAGTACATCCTAACAAATTGACCTGATGATATGCAACCCAAATGGACCATGCTACTCTCGGATCAAGTACATACCAATAATAGTTATGGGCTTAGACATCTAATCCAATAGTCTCCCACTTGGATAAGTCTAAAAGCCGTTGTCAAACTTTGAACAAATCAATGACGCGTCCATTAGATAAGTGATCATATATTCCTCCATTCTAGATATCATATGCACTAAGACATGGATTATAATCATTCTCTCTGTCCATTTGTTGTTTCCCGATTTCTGATTTATGGCGATCGACTAATTGAACAAATCAAATTAGTCCAGGCTTGGCCAAGCACTTAGGGTGTCATCACTAAATCATCAAAGGGCCCAAATATATCGCTTTTGTCCTTTTAAGGGTAAAAGGAATGGATAAACTGTGACTCATATGCTTGTACTAACTACTTGTTAATCATACACAAAGACACGTTTTATAAAATCAAGTTACCAATGCGTTTTTGTGCAATCAATGTATAACTAACTCATAGTCAACAAGTCATATCTCTAGGTTTGAAGAATATAAGATATTATTTTCTCATGATCACTCGTGATAAAATCCATGAAGTGATTCAAATGAGCGTGGGTTGAATCCAATACTCAGAACTTATGAGCACTCATGAATGTTGTAGCAACTCTTGTTATGTCAAATATCTTGGTCATCTACAAACCAACTTCATGACAGTCTTGATTCATATCTTCTTCCAACATATGACTGACTGTGGATGGTTTGAATAACTTAGTCATTCGGGAAGCATGACCAAGTTATTCTGGAAGTCAAAACATGTAAAGTTAAACACAAGAATAATACTAATCCTATATGGCCCCAACATTTTGAGTGTAAATAAATCACCTTTTATCTAAGCACCATATTGATTACTCATTATTCATGTAATGTTTCAATTTATCAACATAATACTTGAATTAAAACAATAGTCTTGCCCTGCTCCAAGCATGCACACTATGTTTGTTTAAGCTCCTTATTTGTGAAATAGATCGATCGACAATATTTCAATGATGCTCATTTCACAATCCCAAGTCCTTATTCGTAAATGTAAGAATACCAAACTCTTGTCACTTACTATAATCTGTTAGATTCTAAACTTATATGCAATGACCCCCTTGTAATGACTATGCACAAAAGTTACAGAGACTTGGCAACAGACATTACAAGATATTCCAATGGAAAAAAATTCCATGGAAATTAATCCTCAAACTCAAAGTACATTCCTTTGAACATCCTTTTTGCATTAACTTCTCTAATCTCATACAGATTCAAAGAATAACTTCCACCTATGGAAACAATTCCATATTTCCATTTTGACCATCACTTCCGAACAAGAGTTGCCTCTTTTTCAAAATATGTCAATATCGTCCTTACTCTATACTTCCAATTGTCCATGAGTAACCAATCTTTGGTAAACCTCAAGTTGTCTTTGACAATTGCTTAATCATTTTAGTCATATCCAGTTCTATTCCTTTTTCTCTCTTAATGCCCTAGGCATCTGGAAAATTTAAGAATGGATAAATATTATAGCACATGTAATCAAACCTATACTCGAAGCATATGGAACATGATTCATGCTATAAAATTTTTATTTGGCATCTATGAAGAGGGATGCCGTAATCATAATCAAATTTTGAGAACGCAACATATATAGAATTTCCTTATGTTGAACCATTCCAACATAACATTCATATATATATATATATATATATATATATATATATATATATATATATATATATATATATATATATATATATATATATATATGCTTGACTAAAGTTGATTAAAAATCTCAATCTAAGCTTGTAGAATTGGAATGAAGTATAAAATCCTCTGTCTTAATTATAGCAAAACAACTTTTCAAAGCGAATTGAAACTTTTGTTTTCTATAATTAACATTGCTAACTTGCAACACTTAACATAATAATCATCCTCCCACTAGCGTAATGATTATTATCTTACTAGCATAACACTTATGCTCCCACTAGCTTTGACATGTACCTAGAAATCAACTGGACTTCTAGAAATCAATACTTTATTGACTTTCTTACCAAAGTTCAGATTTCTGATACGAGATTGATTTGATAAGACTTTATCAAAATCATACACCTTTCCTTAGATAGCTCACATGTGTGTCTAAAAAATTATGAAGAGGGATGTCGTAATCATAATGTTTAGACCTTTTGTCATTCTCAGAAGTCCATGTTAGTGTGTCGGTTAACCACACGCGCTCCACTAACGACTTGGAGAATGCAAATATCACAATTGCTATATACTTAAAATCTACTTAGTGAAAGAGTTTCCTCACCATCATTTTCATGAATCGAAGAGAAACCTTATGACACTTAGATTTTATGGTGTAAGTGTTCCAATCCATGTGAATTTGTCATAACCATAATCACAAGACAAGGTTAGTGGCAAATCCAAACACGTATGGACTGAACTTGTTCAATCTCATTTTCTTGCCACCTGGTTAGCACAAGGGTCTACCATTGCTTCTAGGTTGTTATGCAAACAATTATGAACTCATAGAACTCACAAGCATAGTCAACTTTACTAAATGCGTAGAAACAAGAATATGTCAACACAATGGCTTACAGACCTCAATTTGTGTGCTAGTGATTAAACAATAGGCATTATTCTTGATTAGTTCTTCAAACTTTTCAGAGATCTTTAAGACTCCCACTGACCTCTTGACATATAAGATTCTCTTTGTCAAGAACCATTCATTGACAAAACAAATATTCAAGAGTTAGTACGGATTCTTATCAAGTTAAACACTTCTCACAATTGGTCTTAGTTGGTCTTTGTTTTATCCCAAACATCAAAACTTACCAATCTCAAATGTACAAGAATAGGAAACATCTTACTCTACGTATGATAAGTGTTATAAACTTTGTAAATATCATGTCACTCAAGTTACAATCTTGGAGTATGACTCTAAGATTTTATTTTTGAACGAAGTATGATTTATCTTTTGATTTAACCATTTACACAATTCACGATTCCTCTCCTTAGCCAAATAAATGCACTAAGGTGTCCTTAGACAATCAATTGTGATATGGTTTCATAATCACTAAGATAATCATAAAACAAGATACTCAAGTACTTTACCATCTCTTTAGATTGGAGAAACTTTTATCTTTCTGCCTAATTTCATTCTTCTTATTCATTCTGCCATACATTGAAACTTTTCCAATGTTTCAGAATTACACTTAAACTTGTAAGCATAACCATATTTAGTAAACTTTAGTAAATCATAACGAATAATCTTATCAACCTTTGTGGTGGACCTAACCAGCACACAACCTAATGTATCCGATCCTTTAGTCTTTCACTTGACTCACATGTACATGTGAAAAATGAATTAGTCTTAATTTCCCAAAGATGAAAAATTCTCATTCATCATACAATACAAGTTGCATGATTCCAAGTTTCTATCCAACTGAAACTTGGGTGATGAGAATCTTTCCTTATTTGGTAAATTATGACACTACCACATGTCACACCCCGCTAAAGCGGAAACACGACGCGTGGCAGTATAAAGGGTTTCATAGCAAAAGTTAAAAGACAACACCAACCATAGTATTAAAAATCATTACAAATTTACAAGGGGTTTGAACAACTTTTAAAAGAAATTACAATGAAAATTGGAATACAACACATGCGAATGCTCCTAACAGTGAAGTGTCCCTAAGTGCCACTTACTCGATGATTCCTGAAAAAGCATGTAAAACGAGCGTCAACTATAAAATAGTTGGTGAGTACTCACAAGTTTAACAAGATAATATTGGTTCATGAATTGAAATCAAAGTTTTGATAAAAGTTTCCAATAATAAAAGTATATTGTTAAAAGGAGTAAATAAGTTTGTAAAAACAAAGTTCTTTGTCATCATGAGAGATAAAGTATGTTGCCCGAATAGGATGCAACATTCATATTCTCATGGAAGATAAAGTTCGTTACTCAAACGAGTAAACAAGTTTCATTGCTAAAATGAGCAATCAATTTCGTTGCTACAATGAGCAAACAATTTCATTTCTAAAACATGTATATGAGTTTTCAGTAATAAAAGTTCGTTGTTGTAATGAGAAACAAAGTTCATTGCTATAATTAATAAACTAGTTTATTGCTATAATGAGAAACAAAGTTGATTGCTATAACTGATAAACGAGTTTATTGCCATAATAAATAACAAGTTTGTTGCTATAAAGAGTAACGAGTTTGTATGTGTATGAGCAAACAATGAGTTCTCCACCAAACCTATGACTGAAGCCCTATCAAGATCTATGCTTATTGTTCCATAGATTAATATGGTATCATGCACTCCATCAATCAGGTGAGTAAGGAGTTGTCAATTCCTAATAGCGCTATCTATAATGACCATTGGCTCAAAGAGTTAATGGTTAGAGATAAGGGAAGGGCCTTAATACGATAAGTTCTCATGTTCCGTGTTACATAGACATACATAGAGAGATATAGCAATAAAATAGCAATCATGTTTGATACAAATCAATTTAAATACAACATTCAAATAATAGTTTTTTTCGGGACATGCTTTTCCACCCCAGAACATAAAAACTGAAAATAGGGGAGTGCGTGAATACTCACAATATACAAAATATAGCAAACAATTTTATACGAGTCAAATAAATACAACGAATATAAATAGTTTAGGACATGCTTTTCCACCCCAAAACATTTAAAAAAACCGAAAATAGGGGAATGGTGAATACTCACAATATGCATTGAGATGATGCAAATGGTGCCTTGAACTACGCTCCACTCGTACCACTATCATTTTCCTACAACGATGTTACACACTAATGAGTCTCTAATTGAAATCTAATACTAATATACTTACTACTACAATAGAATTATGCCAATAATGGGTCAAAATTTAATATTGATAAGTTACAAACATTTTTCTATGGAAATTAAGTCTCAAAGAATCAATTGTTATATAACAATTTAAGTGGAAAAATTCTCATTATTGAAATGCTAATATTTAACATTTTAAGAGGCATTCCAATGGTTAAATATTCAAAAACTAAATCAATTTAGTTCTAAAATTTCCCAAACTTCGCATTTCAGTTTTAATTGAAGTCAAAGACCTTAAGATAAATTTTCTTGACTTTTTGATTTGTCTTATTATTCTTCACCATTTAATTCCTTGAATAATCATAAAATCATGGAAAAATAGTAAAAGTTAATAAAAATTACCAAACTTCAGATTTTGGTTCTAACTATATTAAAAGACTCCCAGATAAATTTTCATGGTTTATATATATGTATAACCAATTTTCTTATATTTAATTCTCTAAAGAGTTAAAAATTCATGAAAAATAGTAATCAGTTAAGAAAATTCCCCAAACTTCTTATATTACTTCCATTACACATACGTAAGTTGGGAAAAATATAAAAATGGATTTATAAACTGTTTAACCCAATTTTATGATTTTTGTGCATTTATTCTAATAAAAATAGAGATAAATAGAAAACAGCTTCCAAAATCGTCCAAAATTTTTGTAACACTGTTATTACATATATAGAAGCTGTGAAAAATATAAAAGATATTTTTCAATGAGTGTTGCTATTTTTCCTTGTTTTATCCTCTTAAATAACCATTAATTGGATAATAATTATTAAACAGTTAAAGTAATTTATCAAAAATTTTGTAAAGTTCATTTACAGTGTAACTAATCTGGTAAAAATCCCAAAGGTGGTTTTTATCTAATGGAATCCGATTTTGTGTATTTAAGTGTATTTAATCTTAGAAAATAGGAGAAAAATAGTATACAGAAAATAAAAATCATCAAAATTTTTATGTAGCCACCTAATGTACTAAAAGGTGTTGTGGTAAAGTTTCCTAATTTTTGGATGAGTAAAACTATTTTTCCTGTTTTTAGTCCATTATAAATACAAAAATCGGAGGAAAATAGGAATACATTATGAAAAATTCTGAAAATATTTTTGTAAGTCTTCTACAGAGATTATAATCTGCGAAAATTATTATATACCCTTTTCAAATTATCTAAGTCGGTTTTATGATTTATTGGGGTTAAAAAAAATTCAAAACCATATTAAACAGTAACAAAAACCGATGAAATTTAATGTGGGGCTATTATTTCTTATAGGGGTCATCCACGAATTTACCTAGGATTAATAGACCCAAGAAAGTATTTTATATGATTTATTGCCCTATTTTATTTCAATAATTATATTAATTCGAGAAAAATGAATTATTTTCTGAAAATTTATTTAACATCTCATTTTGTTGATGGGAATCTGGGAAAAATCAGATTTGGTCAGAAAAGGAGTTTTAGTTATTTATTTGGAAATAAATCCTTCATGAACATATTTGAAAGCTTTTATCAACATACTTTGATGATCTAGCATCTAAGCTTGAAGATCATCACATGTATGTTTGTTTGAAGACCATTCATGAGTTTGAAATGTTTAAAAATCGTTTTTGAAAGAAAACTTAGAGTGCATGTGGTGATTTTCCACCAAAACTTGTAGAAAAGTGCATTTTCATGATCTTGACTTAGGTTTAGGTCCTTGGATTTCACCATTTAAACATGCATGTTGTTTGTGGGTGAAACCCTACCACCATCATCATCAAAACTGAAGTGAATGAACATGCACACATATTTTCTAAGAGAAAGGTGTAGAAGAAGAAGGAAATACAAGAAAAACCTTGAAAACATGGAGGAAAATGAAAGGAAATCGTGTTCTACCTTAATGAACACCACTAGATGATGAATATTTTGATTATCTTGAGTGTTCTTGGACATGTTAAAGTGAAAAATGAATAATGGTTTGGGGAAATGATGCATTGGAGAGAGGGGGCCGACTTTTGAGGGTATAATATCCCTCTCTCTTTCATTTTTCTTTATAAAATTTAAATATTTTATAAAAAATATCAAATATTTAGAAAAAATGCAACTTAACCAAGTTTTTATGCATAAAAGTGTTGATTTTTGATTTATAAATTAAAGGTAATGTTAATGAGTTAAATTTTAATTGCCTTGAATATATTATACTAATTTTAATTATTATAAGATAATATTACAAGGTTTATAATTATTTTTATAGAATTTTTAAGGTTAAAGTTTGTAAATAGGAGTTTTAGGCATTTAGGGTTTTTGAGAGTTTGTAAATCTTTGGATATCAAAATTACTTGAATTTTGAGACTTCAAACTATTTTAGAGTTCCATAACTCTTATTTAAATTAGAAATATTATTTGTAATTTATTTTTATTGGTTTATTGGCATTCTATGTAGTGATTCTGAGATTCAAACGAAATTGAGGAATCAAGTATACTAGTCCTAGTTTCAACTTTTACTTAAGTTTCTATGAGACTCTGATCTAGCTTTTACTACTAGGTCAAGTGCATGATGTGTGTATATGATTCATGAAATGGTGTTCGAGCCAAAGAGTGACCCAAATATGGATAGTCACTATAGTTAAGTAGTAGTAGAATTCACATATCAATGTGAAATCTAAGTACACCATCCATTCTCTCTATCTGTTTCCAAGATTCTACTAGGTTATAACTTAGCTTTTAGTTACTAAGTCTAATATGTGTTGTGCCTATATGTGCAACTAAGTCTAGTCAAATCTAGAACCGACTCGAATTTTGACGGTCACAAATGAAGGAATCAAATCTATTTTCCAATATTGTTTATCAATGGAAACATATAAACAACAAATTTTCACAAATTCCATTGTAAGGATACTTAAAATAAATAATTTTGTTTTCTTTTATGTTAAAACTTGTGGTAAAACTTATCCTTACAATGCAAATACATATGAAAAACATGTTGTT
The DNA here is from genome assembly GCF_052625555.1 of Lactuca saligna. Classification (NCBI taxonomy): domain Eukaryota; kingdom Viridiplantae; phylum Streptophyta; class Magnoliopsida; order Asterales; family Asteraceae; genus Lactuca; species Lactuca saligna. The sequence goes on along the minus strand of NC_136417.1, from coordinate 90,524,562 downwards.
GTCTATTCCTAAGCAATATATATCATAACTCTTATGCAACAGCTCAAAATTCTGATCATTGGACCATGCAATCGAAATCCATCTTCGGGATCAAAATCAGCATAATCATTCTTTAAGCTTCCTTTGATTCTTCCAAAACATCAAACTGTAATTACATTACATCATGTATTAAGAATCTCAAAAAGAGACTTAATAGAGTTAGATAATGGAGTTTACCCGAAATAAAGTCAAACTTTTTGACTTTACCATCCTTATGTACTTTCAGGTAAATTGGGCACCTTCGCAACTAAACATATGGACTCTTTGCAAATGGTACATGGGACTATCTCAGACTTAGCCTTTCTCTTTACCATTGATTCAAACGATTTGACCATGGCCGATCTTTTTCCATTAGGAAGAGAAAGCTTTTCTAGACTTCTAATGTTACCATTTGAAAATGTCCATGGAAGTTTAGGAAGTAGATCTTCCAATCAAATTTGCTTTACCAGTGCTCCAACTCATTGCTGATTCAGCTTCATCAAGCAAATATGTAAGATCATTAAGGGACATGTCGTGATTTGTCATTAGGGAGTGACTGAAGAACCAAGTGTTGGGTTATGAGCATTCTAACACTCCTAAGTGTACATGCAACCCTAAATACCTTGGATCTATGTTTTCTCTATTATACATGCAAATATGAACATCCAAGGTATTATCCTAATCAAAGCTATAAAACAATGAATAAAACAAGATAGAGTACATACCTCTTTGATGTAGAATGTCTTCATGAAGCTTGAGTGCCTATTGCCCCAAGTGTGACACCTCAAATGGTTCACACAACACCAAATACAAATGGAATGACTTGAGAGAATTCTACACTTCATGAAAATCGGCTAGCCCTTTCTCACACTCTCAAGTGGCCGATTTTTCCCAAGAATGTGATCTTTATATAGTGTTACAATTAGGGTAAACCCTTAATTGTCATGGATTTCCATTTCCTTGGATCCATGGGTTCAAATACATCATGGAGCATCCATGGACCATCCTATGGGTTTTAGCCCAACTTGATTATCCATGGAGCATTAGCCCACTATACAAGTATGGATGATTTACACAATCAACCCATATATTTAATTAGTCTTCTTTTGATCACTTAATTAATCCTAGATTAATTCTTGATCAATACTAATTAAATAATCTCATTATTCTTATTATTAATATACTAGAACTTATAATATATTAATAACCATAAGTGTCTTATTTCTCTCATTATAGTCTATCCAAATGCATGATGCCATGCAACCCAAATGGACCATGTCGGGTCGGGTCAAGTCTTACCAATTATAGTTATGGACTTAGACATTAATCCAACAGTCTCCCACTTGGATAAGTCTAAAACAATTATTGCGTATGACTTCAGGAACCGACTGGCAATCGTAGCTTTCAAAAGCTTCTGTCGAACTCTGACCTTGTCGATGAACTCTGACCTTTGTTAATGACTTGTCCATTAGATAAGGGATCATATATTCCTCTATTCTAGATATCATATGGACTGAGACATGGATTATAATCATTCTCTCTGTCCATTTGTTGTTTCCCGATTTCCGATTTATGACGACTGACTAATTGAACAAATCAAATCAGTCCTGGCCCGGCCGAGCACTTCCATTTGTCATCATCAAATCATCTAGGGGCCCACAGATATCGCTTTTATCCCGAAGGTAAAAGGAATGGATAAACTTCGACTCATATGGCTTGTTCTACTACTTGTTGAATCATACACAAAGGCACGTTTTATAGCACCGAGTTACCAAATGCGTTTTCATGCAATCAATGTACAACAAACTTATAGTAACAACTCATATCTCTAGGTTTGAAGAATATAAGATATTATCGTCTCATAATCACTCGTGATAAAATCCATGAAGTGATTCCAATGAGCGCGGGTTGAATCCAATACTCAGAACTTATGAGCACTCATGAGTGTTGTAGCCCTTTGTCCAACACCTTAGACCTCTACAAGTCAACCCATGACAGTCTTAATTCATATCTACTTCCAACATATGATCGACTGTGGATGGTTTGAATAACTTAGTCATTCCGGAAGAATAACCTAGTTTATTCGGGAAGTCAAAACATGCAAAGTGAAACACAATAATAATTGAATCCAATATGGTATCAAAACATATGAACATAAATAAAACACCTTTTATTTATCACCATATGATTACACATTATTCATTGTATACTGTTTCAGCTATCAACTTTATTCTTGAATTTAAAACAATAGTTGTCCCATGCTCCAAGCATGTACACTATGTTTTCTAAACACTAGTCATGCCATACACCAAGTATGTATAATATGTTTGTCTATGATCTTTACTTTGTGAACTAGATCAATTGAACATAACTTCAATGATTCTCTTTTCACACTCCCAAATCCTTACTGCAAATGCAAGAATTCCAAATTCATGCCATTTACTGAAATCTGTTAGATTCTAAACTTATATGCATTGATCCTCTTGTAATGATTATGCACAAAGTCATAAAGACTTGACAACAAACATTACAGAGCATTCGAAAGGAGATCAACTCCTTTGGAAACATCCTTCTTGCATTAAGTTTCCTTAATCTTACACAGATTGAAAATTCTAACTTTGAAACATTTCCAGATTCCATTTTGACTATCACTTCTAAACAAGAGTTGCCTCCTTCCAAATTATGTCAATATGGTCCTTCCAGAATTATCACTATACTTCCAACTGTCCTTGAGCAACCAATCTTTGGTAAACCTTAGATTGTCCTCGACAATTGTTTAATCCTTTTAGTCATATCCAGTTCTAAACCTTTTCCCTTCTTAATGCCCCAGGCATTTGGAAAATTTTAGAAAGGATGAATATAGCACATGTAATCGATCCTATATCCGAAGCATATGGGACACGATTCATGATGTCTCACATAAAGACTAAACTAGTCTTTTGCTATAACATTTCCATTTCTATTTGCCAAGTTCTCATAGTTCAGATTATGAAATGGGATGCCGTAATCATAATCGAATTTTAGAACGCAAATAATGGACCCATATACAGAATTTCCTTATGTTGAGCCATTCCAACATGAAATTGATATATATATATATATATATATATATATATATATATATATATATCCTTGACTAAATGATTAAAACCTCACGATCTAAGCTTATAGATTTGAGATGAAGTATAATTTCCTCTCCCTTAATTATAGCAAAACCACTCTTTCTCAATTGAAACCTTTTGTTTTCTATAATTAACATTGCTAACTTGCAATACTTATCATAATTATCATGCTCCCACTTACATGATGATTATTAGCATAACACTTATGCTCCCACTAGCTTTGACATGTACTCAGAAATCAGCTGGACTTCTAGAAATCAATACTTCATTGACTTTCTTACCAAAGTTCAGATTTCTGATACTAGATTGTTTTGATAAGACTTTATCAAAATCATACACCTTCCCTTAGATAGCACACTTGTGTGTCTAAACAATTATGAAGAGGGATGCCGTAATCATAATGGTTAGACCTTTTTTTGCCACTTGTCACAAGTCTAGGTTAGTGTGCCGGTAAACCACACACGCTCCACTAACGACTTTGAGAATGCAAATATCACAATTGCTATCTAGCTAAAATCTACTTAGTGAAAGTGTTTCCTCACCATCATTTTCATGAATCGGAGAGAAACCTTATGACACTTAGATTTGCTGGTGTATGTGTTCTTATCCATGTGAATTGTCATAACCATAGTCACAAGACAAGGATAATGACAAATCCAAACCCTTATGGACTGAACTCAATCTTAATTTCTTACCACCTGGCAGCTCAAGGGCCTGCCATTGCTTCCAAGTTGTTGTGCAACAAATTGAGAACTCTAAGAACTCATATGCAAAGCCAACTTTAACTGGAATGGGCATAGAATATGTCAACACGATAGGTTATAAACCTCAAGTCGTGTGCTAGTGAAGAACTTCAGGTTCTATTCTTGATTAGTTCTTGAGACTTTCAAGACCTTTAAGACTCCCACTATCCTCTTGACATATAAGACTTTCTTGTCTGATATTCAAGAGATAGTGTGGGTTCTAATCAAGACAAACACTTCACACAATTGGCCCAAGTTGGTCTTTGTTTTATCCAAAACATCACAACTTACCAATTTCAAATGTACAAGAGTAGAAAACTTTTACTCTTACATTTAACAAGTGTTTTAAACCTTCTTTAAGACATGTCACTCAAGTCACAATCTTAGAGTATAACTCTAAGAGTTGTTTTTTTCTTTTGGAACGAAGTATGAATCATCTTCTCGATTTAACCACTTCAACAATTCAAGTTCCTCTTCTTAGCCATAAGAATGCACTAAGATTTCCTTAGAGAACTAATTTTGATATGGTTTTTTAATCATTAAGATGATCACAAAACTGATACTAAAGTACTCTCCCATCTTTTCAGATTTGAGAAACTTTTATCCTTCTGCCTAATTTGATTCTTCTTATTCGCTCTGCCTTACATTGGAACCTTTTTCCAATGTCTCAGAGTTACACTTAGCATGTAAGTATAATCATATTTACTGAGCTTTAGTAAACTATGACGAATAGTCTTATCAAACTTTTGTGGTGGACTTAATCAGTGCACAAGAATGTGTACTCGATCCCTTAGTCCATTACTTGACTCACACATCCATGTGAACAAGTAATTAGTCTTAATTTTCCAATACTTGAAAGTTCTCATTCATCATGCTATACAGCTTGCATGATTCCAAGTTCCGGTCCAAATGAAACTTGGGTGATGAGAATCTTTCCTTATTTGGTAAATCTAGACATTACTACAAATGAAAGAATCAATTTCATATTTCCACTCTTGCTCTTAATGGAATCATATAAGCAACAATTTTTCCCTAAATGCCATTGTAAGGATATTTTAAAATAAATAAAATCAAAATTTTTTCTTTTATTTTAAAACTTTGCGGAAAAACTTATCCTTACAATCCATATGAAAACTTGTTGTTATCTATTCCTAAGCAATATCTCATAACTCCTAAGAAGTAGCTCAAGAATCCAATCTTCAAACTATGCGATAGAAATCCATCTATGCGATCAGATTCAACATATTCTTTCTTTAAGTTTCATCACTTTTCTTTGATCACCATGTGACCCAGTCACATCATGTATCAAGAATCTCAGAATAGAAACTTAACAGAGTTAGATAGTGGACTTTACTTGAAGTAGAGTCAAACTTATTGACTTTAACATCCTTAGGTAAATTTGGCAGCTTCGCAACCAATGCCCCTTCCTTTGCCAATATAAACATATGGACCCTTTGATAATGGTACACGAGACTATCACAGACTTAGCTTTTCTCTTTACCATTTGGTCAACCGAGTTGACTATGGCCGATCCCTTTCCATTGGGAAGAGAGAGCTTTACTAGATATCTAATGTCATCATTGTCAATGTCCATAAAGTTTTAGGAAGCTGATCTTAGCAAATAGATAAGATCATTAAGGGTCTTGTCATAGTCTGTTTCAAAGGTGTTCCAAAAGAACTCACTATGTGACTTAGAAAGTAGTTGAACCACCAACTTTCTCAAGACTTTGACACCCAACTCTCCTGGCTTGTCAATATGTGACTACATCTCCAAGATGTGATCACACCTAGACCTTGCCTTACCAATAGGGCTTGAGTGACCTTAAACTTTTTTCAATAACTTGTGGGTTAGGGAGAATAATTGGAGGAGGTGAAAGAAGTATGATTTCCAAGGGACATCATCTTCATTTAGGAAAGCTTGTTTCAGGAGATTTGGGAAGATCATAAATGTCTAAACCAGACATGTTATGGGAGATATTCAAGATAGTTGATCTAAAGTCCTTAATATGACACCCAATATGAAATATTAAGGCTAGGACCCAACAAACTATTTTATAACTTAGAAGAGGGATGTCGTAATCCAAGCTATAAAATATTTGAAGGTAGGTGAATGACGATTCACCAATTTCCACCAAGATAAACAAAATGTATTATTAGGTTTTAATTGGTTTTAAAACTCCTAGATCTTTGAGATTCATTGAACTTTTCAATGGCATGTTTCAATTTCGAGTGTGCCCTTCAGGTTTTGTGACTGGGATGCCGAGGATCACAAAACAAGGTGTGAAGTAACCATGCAAATTACTTGGTACCCTTAAGTGTTTACCCCTCAATCGATGTGCCGGTTAACCACACACGCTCCATCGATACTATGATAAACATTAAGTTACCCTTTGCCTACCTTGTTAAATACGAGTTAGTGTGCCGGTTAACCACACACGCTCCACTAACCGACTTAAACAAAGTGCAAAGTGTAATTTCATGGATTAGCACCTTATTCACATTTTCCTAAGTAACTAAGATTGGGTATTTATAAGAGTTTAGTTACTTAGTATTTATCATTAATACTATTAATGAAGGGAGAATTATAGTCCTGTCAAACCCGTTCGGCTAACGACCCTCCACCGGTCAAGCAAGCGGTGGGTGAGAGTGGACACCCATTAAGTTGCCATTTTATAGGCAACAACCTTATACCCACCTTATAGACCGGCTTCGTGAATGAGGCGTACTAGCGGTAAGACTGACTTTACTCTTATACATATATATATTATTAACTTATAATATTATAAAGTATAAGGGTTGAATTTTAACTCTTTAAAATTCTAAGGGCTAACTTGGAATTAAAGTATTCATAAGTGAAAACTTTTCAAATTCCAAAATTTGAGGGCAAGTTTTGAAACTATTCAAAAACTAATTAATTCCATAACTTATGTGTTTAAAGTAGTTTTAATCCAAAAACTCTTCAAGTTCCATAACTTGAGGACAAGTTATGGAAGACTTTAAACTAATAAAAGAATTAACTTTTCTTTATTTTATAACTTATGGAATTAATTAAGGTTACATATTTTATTACTTAATGAAGTGACTCTTGAACCTCCATAACTTAAGGACAAAACTCTTCATCTTTTGTAACCATTGCCAACTTTTATGAGTTTTATGAAACTTAAATGTGACTTTTCATATAACTTGAGGACAAGTTACAAAAACACATTTTAGAATCAACTCTTAGATTAATTTGGATTGAAAACACATAATCAATTAACTTTTCTATTAATCTAAGCAACTCATAAGAACAAGATAATTCAAATCAAACTTTTTCATGTAATTAGCCTAATCACAAAACTAATTCAAAACATGAATCTATTGACAATTATCTTTGAAATTGGATTAGCATGAACATTACCACATCAAAAACAAGTTTATAAGTTCAAAAACAACTTAGGGTAATGTTTCTAGTCCATTTCTAGCAAAAACCTCGAAAATATGTTGTCTGGGGCTCCTACTCGGCGAGTGCATGAACCAACTCGGCGAGTAGGATGATTTTACTCATGGACTCGGCGAGTTCATCAGTGGACTCGGCGAGTCCAGTGCCCAGAAAGCCAGAAAATCGAGTTTTTCAGCATTTTTCAGCAATTTGCATCAAGTATAATAGAAAACAAGCCTAGGCTCTGATACCACTGTTGGGTTATGAGCATTCTAACACTCCTAAGTGTACATGCAACCCTAAATACCTTGGATCTATGTTTTCTCTATTATACATGCAAATATGAACATCCAAGGTATTATCCTAATCAAAGCTATAAAACAATGAATATAACAAGATAGAGTACATACTTCTTTGATGTAGAATGTCTTCATGAAGCTTGAGTGCCTAGTGCCCCAAGTGTGACACCTCAAATGGTTCACACAACACCAAATACAAATGGAATGACTTGAGAGAATTCTACACTTCATGAAAATCGGCTAGCCCTTTCTCACACTCTCAAGTGGCCGATTTTCCCCAAGAATGTGATCTTTATATAGTGTTACAATTAGGGTAAACCCTTAATTGTCATGGATTTCCATTTCCTTGGATCCATGGGTTCAAATACACCATGGAGCATCCATGGACCATCCTATGGGTTTTAGCCCAACTTGATTATCCATGGAGCATTAGCCCACTATACAAGTATGGATGATTTACATAATCAACCCATATATTTAATTAGTCTTCTTTTGATCACTTAATTAATCCTAGATTAATTCTTGATCAATACTAATTAAATAATCTCATTATTCTTATTATTAATATACTAGAACTTATAATATATTAATAACCATAAGTGTCTTATTTCTCTCATTATAGTCTATCCAAATGCATGATGCCATGCAACCCAAATGGACCATGCCGGGTCGGGTCGAGTCTTACCAATTATAGTTATGGACTTAGACATTAATCCAACACCAAGTCAATAGCCAGCTACCTTGAGACTTCGACACCCGACTCTCCTGGCTTCTCAATATGTGACTTGATCTCCAAGACCCGAGCACATATAGACTTTGCTTTCCAATTGGGATTGAGTAACTTAAAACTTATCAAGTCTTGAAATTTGTGGGATATGGAGAATTATTGGAGGAGGCGGAGGAAATGAAGTATGATTTCTAGTCCCATTAATGCACAACAAAGGGATTAATCTTTCTCCTTGATTTCCATTTGGGATATCATATTCATTAAGAAGCTTGTTCCTAAAGATTTAGGAAGACCATAGTTGTCTAAGCTAGACATCTATAATGGGAGAAAATTAAGTCAGTTGATTTAAAGTCCGTAATATAACACCCAATATGAGATATTAAGGCTAGGACCCGACAACCTATTTATAACCAGAAGAGGGATGCCGTAATCCAAGTAATAAAATAGTTGAAGGTAGGTAAATGATGATTTACCAATTTCCACCATGAAAAACGAAATATAATTAAGTTTTAATTGGATTTGAAACTCCTAGATCTTTTGAGATACATTGAACTTTCATTGGCATGTTTGAATCCCGATTGTGCCCTCTCAAGTTTGTGACTAGGATGCCAAGGATCACAAACAAGGTGTGAATAACCATGCAAATATACTTGGTACCCTTAATATTTATCACCTAATCGATGTACTGGTTACCCACACATGCTCCACCGATCTATGATAAACTTAATTTACCCTTTGCCACACTTGGTCAGTCCCAGGTTAGTGTGTCAGTTACCCACACACGCTCTACTAACGACTTAACAAGGGTGCAAAGCGCAACTTCATGGGTTAGCACCCTTTCACATTTTCTTAAGTAACTAACATTGGGAATTTATAAGTGTTTAGTTACTTAGTGTTTATCATTATACTTTTAATGAAGGGAGAATTATAGTCATATCCTACCAGTTCGGCTAACGACCCTCCACCAATCAAGGAAGCGGTCAGTGAGAGTGGACACCTTTTAAACTGCCATTTTATAGGAAGTGTCACACCCCTGACCGTCTGAAACAAACGACAGAAACGTCCGGGGGCTGGTGACGTCATGCGTAGTATCACAACAATCGTATCATAGCAATCAAAGTAAACACAATCATTACATTACAATATGAATATTTACATCTGTTTGAAAACATAGTTTGTACATATCAGTATATAACAAAAGTAAAAGAGGAGTCTTCGAAATGCTCCGTCTTCTCAAAAGCTGGTAGGAGTACCTGACTACTAAAGCCCTGAGAATACAAGTAAGTTTTGAAAGAGTATCAGCATAAAGCTGATGAGTTCATAAGCATTTAGTTTTTGGTGTAAATTTCTTCCTTAAATCCTTTTGAAAAGTGTTCCTCAATAAAATCCTATATTTTATTATGAAAATCATGTTTGAAAACCCATTCCTTCCATGACTTCCTGATTCGTACAATGTATGTACAATCCAAGGAGTTGTGGAATGAATATGAATATCCGATAGTTACATGTAAAAATGATCCGTTTATGAAAAGTCGAGTTATCCTGGGAAATCCTATATTTTCCCTAAAAGTAGTTTGTTGGTTATCTGTTCTAAGATGAAGTGTACAAGTGTCTACCATACTTATATCGTTTAACATAGTTTCCCTGAAAGACCCTGGTTTCTTGGGGTACATTAGCCTTATTACATAAATAAAACTAATAAATATGTGGTGAACTAAATCCTGAAGGTATTATTAATACCCTTTAGTGATCAAATCAGTTATTACTTTGAGGTTAGTTCACTTGATTCATTATTACAAAAGTAAATCTATGTTATATAGGTTGCGAGTTTTATAACCATACAATAACTTGATATGGCACGTAACGGGGCCAATATCTTATGACTTTTGTCACCCCAGGCATGTCTGCCTAACTGTAGCTAACAATCCAGGTGTGGGATAGTCAGTCCTGTATAGATCTATACACAACAGTCACACTCTCCCTACAAGAGATTCTAGGTTACAAGTGGTAGTCCTACACTCTCGAATTCAGTGGGAGTGTTACCAAGGATGTGTCTCCAACATTTAGACTAACAAATTTACAAGTAATAATACTGAAAATCCTGTTTATGATTGGCATGAATCCCTTTATAAATAGTATATTTTACTACATGATTAATGAGTTTGTTACCCTAGTTTTGAAAACTGTTTCTACGAGTTGATTTCTTAATCGTTTGGTAAAAACTGTTTTCTATGTTAAAAGTATACTGAATATATAATTATCTTAAACAAAATAATATATTTTAAGAACAAGTTTCCCTATACTTTTACTTGTAACCCCCCTGAAAACATGAAAACTCAGAAAATCATAGGGGTCTGAACTCACAATTGGTTGGTTGCAAAGGTTTGAACTGGAAGATCCTTGAGTCGACGCACGTGGCACTTAACGGAATCCTAATATCAGTAGATACATATATGTATCTAAATTAGTGATTTCGTTAGCTAAAGTGTTAGAAAAACACTTGTTTTCGGTTAAGGAATGCTACCGAGACTTGGTTGAATCGAGGGAACAGGCATTTAACCACTAAAGAGCTGTTTACGGCCGTATATGGGGTTTACGGCCGTGAACTGGGTTTGCGGCCGTGAATGGAGTTTACGGCCGAGAACTGGGTTTACGGTCATGAACTGAGTTTGCGGATTTTGAAGATCTGAAGGATTACGACTGTAAACTCAAGAACAAAGGTGCTTGTTTTTGACGAAAAAGTGTTCCAGAGGCTCCCAAACGGCCCCAAATGACGATTTCCGGTGTTTTTCGGGTAAAAAGAGGGCTTTTTGGTGTTTACGGTCAAGAGAGTTAGAGAGAGAAAGTGGGTGTTTCCAGCCAAGAAAGTTCAAATGAGGGTGGGGGTCCTGTATTTATAGGCTAGGGGTATGGTCGGTGGTGGGGTCCACCTGGCACCGACCGTAAACGGGTTTACGGCCATACACAAGTTTACGGCTGTAAACTCGTCTTGGTCGTGAACTCGTTGTTTTTCGAGAAATTGTGATTTTTTCACGCGATTTTTGGTTTTCCGACTTGTATAGAATTTTAACTATATCCCTAGTTGATTTACTTAACCCAAGAAGTTGACGGAAAATTTAATAAGATTAAATTTTATTAACGGAGATGGGTTAAAAATAACGAAAGAAATTTCCGGTTGTCACAGGAAGTAACCTTATACTCCCTTATAGACTGGCTAAGTGAATGAGGCCTACTAATGATAAGATTGACTTTATCTTATACATATCTATATAATTAAAATTATAATAATAGTATATGAGTTGAATTTTAAACTTTTAAAGTTCTAAGGTTCAATTTGGAATTAAAGTATACAAAGGGGGGAGGGGGTAACTTTACAAATTCCAAAACTTGAGGACAAGTTTTAAAACTTTTCAAAACTCTTGGATTTCCATAACTTATGAGTTTAATTAAAGTTTTAAAGACTATAATGAAGAGACTCTTGAACATCCATAATTTAAGGACAAGTTACGGAGTTCATAAAACTATTTATGACAAAGATGACTCTTCAATTTTGTAACCTATGACACTTTTATGAGTTTTTAAATTCATAAATGTGACTTTTCATAATTTGAGGACAAGTTACAAAAACACATTTTATGAACTATTTCTAGATCAATTTGGATTGAAAACAACTAACACATAATTTTTTTCATTAATGTAAATTAACTCATAAAACAAGGTAACACACACACACACAAAAACTTTTGGATTCCATAACTTATGGAGTTTAATGTATGTTTTATGATGAAACTTTTCATGTTCCATAATTTAAGAACAACTTATGGAATTCTTTAAAACATTAAGACCAAGTTTTGTAACTCCATAAAAAACTTTGAATCAATTTTTTTAAAACCTTTTCATATCCATAACCTATGGAGGTTTCAAAAAAACTCTTTAGATCAAACTATTAAACTAATAAAATAATCATATCATTTTATCTTTTACTAAATTTGACCTAATTCAACTCATATAGCAAATGATTCAAATTTTACAAATAATTAGTTTTTCACAAAAACAAGTAATTATCTTAAAATTTGACAAACGTCATGTTTTTTTTATTCTTTTTTTTTTCAACTTTAAAAATAAAACATTTACATTAATATAACAGAAAACAACTCATGGATCTGATACCACTGTTGGATTATGAGCATTCGAACACTCCTAAGGTCTTCATGCAACCCTAAATACCTTAGATCTATGATTTCACAAATTATACATGCAATGATGTTTCCAAGGTATTAACCCTATAACTAGCATACAATTGTCATATACCACACAAGAGTCTAGTTAGAATAACATACCTTGTGATGGAGCTTGAATTCTTGATGTATATAGCCTTAAGAGCTTAGCCCCAATAGTGTGAAAGCCTCAAGTGGAATCACAACACATCATGGACAAAAGGAGGAGCTTGAGAGAGAATTCCATGCACCCAAAAGCACCCATAATCTCCAAGAATACACATGTAGGCGTTTTTTAGGTTAGGAGCATGTATTTATATGTTGGATTTCAAGGGTCATGGGTATAACCCAAATCCATACCCATGGGTTTATGATCCATGGTTCATGTGGCCCAACTCTTTATGTATTCATACATAAACTTGGTCCAACATGGATCATATGCCCAACACATATAAATATAACTAATTAACATAATTAGTCCCCATAGATTTAATTATTGTCCTTTTGATCACTAAATTAATTCCAAATTAATTCTTGATCAATACTAATTAAAACCATATGATTTCATATTAATATATTATAACTTCTAATATATTAATAAATCATATTTAACCTTCTCTCAAGAGTCCATCCTAACAAATTGTCCTGATGATATGCAACCCAAATGGACCATACTACTCTCGGATCAAGTACATACCAATAATAGTTATGGGCTTAGACATCTAATCCAACATATTGATGGGCCATCCAAGAACAAGTATGGACTAGAATATTGAATTGGGCTTTAGGATAAGGCCTATTGGAAACGTTTGGGCCCAATTTGGAAAATTGGGCCATAACTAGGCCTTGATGATTATGATATATTGTACCATCAGAATGTCAAGTGTTGGACCAAGAATAAATGGTTGGGCCTTAAGGCATGACCATGTAGAGGGTTGGGCCCAATTTGGAAAATTGGGCCATAGTTGGGCCTTGGTTGACTATTTGACTTTTTTGGCTTTCAGGGTATGAGTTTGGGCCTTAATCTTGGACCAAGCTAGGTGAGGGGTAAAATGGCCCTTTTACCCCAAGGGGGGTTTTAGAGCAATGCATAGGAAGCCTAAATGGTTATTGGGTTTTGCTTTTTTGTTGAAAGTTCAAGAATCTGTTAGCCAACAGCCAGTAGCCAGGGAACGTTTGCAGTGCGAGGTGAGTTTCCTTCAGTAGGAACAGGTCTAAGGCACCAAGGTCGGCCTATATATATATGATATGTTAGTAGCTAAGTGTGGGTGAGGCCCGTATCTCATTATTATCAGAGTATAGATATCAGTCAGATTGTTGGATTGATATACTTGTTTTCTGTGTGATACTCGTATATGTTTGTTTATGTATGTCAGTGTGGGCGGGCCCCATATCTCATTATTATTCGAGTGTGAGCGGGGCCTGAATCTCATAGTAGCCGAGTGTGGGCGGGGCCCGAATCTCATAGTATTATTTAAGTATAGATATGTGATTGCTTGATAGGAGTAGATATACTTGTTGTCTGTATGATACTTGTATGCATGTTAGTCATGGAGTGTGGGTGGGGCTCGAATCTCCGATACAGCGGAGTGTGGGCAGGGCCCGAATCTCCTAGACAGCGGAGTGTGGGCGGGTCCCGTATCTCCTACTTGCATGTTATGTGTATGGTATGTGGTAGTTTGGGGAGATTCACTAATCTTTGTGCTTATAGTTTTCAGTTTTTGTTTCACTTACTTCAGTTTTCAAAAGAGGAGCTCGGGATGATTGCAGTGTACACACCATTTGTTTAGCATGGGATGTTTTTCACTCTGATATATGTTTATATGAGTTTTGATGAAAAACCTTATTTGATACTATGACTTATGTTTTGTTATTAAATGGGTCGGATAGTTATGGTTATTTAATAATTAAAAATGAAATTTTTGGACTGTATACTTGGGATGTTTCAAATCAACAATTTGTTAGCTTTTAAAGCAAAAAACAAAAAGACTTGAGCACTTACATGAGACAACCCACATAAGGAGCCCATGAATTTTTTGCTGCAATTACAGCCATTGTACAAAAAATTGATCAGCCATGTGTAATTTGTAAGGAAACAAATCATTCAAAGATAACTTTCTTACTCTAGCAATACTTTTTGACATAGAAAACACTTTGACCTATGATTCCTAAAACTTGTGGATAAAATTAACAAGTTTAAAAGGTTCGAATATACTTAAAGGTCATGTAAATGTAATCATGATTCACCCTAAATGCAAGAAATTGTAAGGTCCAAATAACGGATCTTACCAGAGATCAAAAGAAAATAGAATCACACAAAGCAATAATAAAAACAGAAGGAGAACAAACCAAGCTTGCACACGTTTTATAGCAATAAACGTCTGGTACAACTTGATGGAAGCCGTGAACTCTAAAGGCATCAACAACAATAAAACGTCTGACTAACCCACTATTTATACACCACATGACCGAGAAGACTTTACGGCAGTAAACTCATTAGAACCATAAACTAATACAAAACAAGCTACCAACACACCCCCTACTATTACATTGTAAAGCCTAGACCAAACCACTAAATTGAGCCCTTCAATCTCCCCCTTGGTTTGGACTAGCTCGAAGTTAACCTTTGGTAATCACCATGACATCCGCTTGCCCCATCGCCATTCCGCATTCGTTTGTTGAGAATCTCTGCAACCATCGTTCTGTATACCTTCGCACCATCTTCAAAAATATCTTCTGCAACCAAGATCTGAAAATTGCTAAGATGATGAATGTCCCATTTTCGAAACTGCAACAAATCTCTTCGATCGTAGTGTCGAATGCATCCATTATTGAGCTTGATGACCGCACCAGAAGTGATCTAATCAAAGACCCAACACTCTATTGATCCGAGAGATCCGTCTTGATAGGTATGAAGCACTGGGAATTGTTTGACCTGCTTGGTTGCAGGCCACATTACCACCTGCAAAGGCTTATAAGTTGTGTGATCGACAACATCTGGATGCTCAAATACCACGGACTCATTAGTTTGAATTGTAGGAAACCCTCTTTTAACTTGATCTTCAAGAAAAAACTTGAACTGGGTTACTTGCGGATTGTTTGTAAGATTTGAAAAGGGAGCTCGGGACAATTTCAGCAAATCAACCCTAGTCAATGAACTGAAATCGTGACTATCTCTGTAGAGTTCAAAGTTACCACTTTTCCGTGGCACTATCCACATTTTGAGGGGATCATGAAATCCCCAAGAAACAATTCCTGACCGATCACCAAAAGTATCCCTGAAACGAATGACTTCAAGGTCAGTCATTGTAATTGAGGGTTCATCCCAAGAGGCATTTTGATTAGGGTTCCTTTTAAACAATAATTGTCCTTTCTTAACCACTTCCTCCTGAGCATTACGAATGGTTGCTGGCACATTGAGGGCTTGAGGAGGCTCATTATCAATATGACTAACAGCTCCAAATGATTGACCAGTAGGCAAAACAACTGGAAAGGCTTGGACATGAAGATTGATCTTGTACTCTTCAGCAGATGTCTGGTATTTATCTCCAAAGTCTTCCTCAAGCTTCTTTTTCAATTCAAAATAACTTGAAGTCAACAAATTGAAGTGATCTTGAAGATCAGAAATCTGTTTGGACTTCAGCTCTTTATCCTTTGTAAGATCAGCTACTTACACACCAAGGCTCGACTTATCAGACTGAAGTTCAGACACTTGCATACTAAGCTTTGTATTTTCAGCTCGAAACTCTAAAACTTGGATATCTAGCTCAATATTTTTCTGACTCAATACCGATGTTTCCTTCTGGAGTCCGGAAATAGTTAGGTTATCTCCTCTAGAACCACCACCTCCTATAGAAACACCTTCACCATGAGGGGAAGGCGTTAAAAGTTGCTCCTCAGCCATATGTACGGCTAATATCTCAGAAGCATCATCACAATTAAACCGAGGAGTAGAAAAACCTAGTAGAACAGAGGGACTACCAACATCAAAAGCAGTACCCGAACCCGTAGCAAACATCTTTGTTGTGGTGAGACTGGTAGTAGTGGTAGTAGTAGGTGGTACAGGGAGGCTGCTAACAAGTCTTGCAATTACTTTACCCTGCCTCAGATTCCTTCTTTGTCTCTTCAATGGGGGTTGATCAGATTGTGTCGTTGCAAAATCACTCACAACCGGCTTTGTGGTAGGAGAAACAGAAACAGGAGGGGAACATCCCATAACCATCTCCATTGGAATTGAAACACTCGCCATTTGACCTGTAGTAGGGTTTGTAGTCTCAAAAACTTCATTTGTCTCCCTTGTCTTAGTTGTTTGAAGAACAACATCATCGACATTGTTGAAGATAGTGTCAAGATTCTCATTTGACACCAAGTTAGCACTAGTTGCTAAAGAAGCAGCAATATCATCGTGATCAAATCTGGTGAGGTCAAGGTCACTAAAAGAATCATTCTTATCTCCCCCAATATTCTCCCAAATCTCTACATTCATTCCTAGCTCATCATCTTGAGCACGATCAAACACTTTGTCATGTTCCACAGCCACATGAGCATCAGGAGTGGGGGTATCTTCATTTTCAATACTTTCATCCTCAGAAACATCAATGACAATGTTATTTGGAGATGACTTCTCAGTAGATGCTGGCTCAGAAGAAGCTTGATCAGATGAACCATAAGATTCTGTAGGTTCATCCAGCTTAGTGAACTTTCCAAAATTTTCAAGAGGGTACAATCCTCGAAAAACAACTTTTCCTCTTCGATTTTGCTTGATGAGTCCTATTATGTGAGGACCCAAAGACTTCATATCTAGAGTTTCACCCTCTTTTCTCACTTCTGGAAACTGAGTGTTGATAAACAACTGAACAAATCTGGGATATAACAAGAAAGTATCTCGAGTTGAAGCTCTGATGTTTATAACAAACTCATCCAGGATGAATTTTGAGAAATGGAATTTCACCCCTGCAGCAAGAGAAACAAGTGTACCAGTAGTTCGCTGAGAAATTTCGTCCGCTCCTGATCTTCTCCCTGAAACACAACTGACGAACACATGCGCTTAAAACCTCCAATATGGATGCAAAAGCTTCTTTAAAGTCGGAGGTGAAGTGCCTTCGTAGCTCATCCTTTAAAGAATTCATTGTGTGTCTTCAATCCCAATCTCCGTAGGGAAATTAGGTTGATCGTCAATTAGCAGCGTGTTTCTGATGAAGCTTTCATTGATCATAATTTCACGACCCTGAACCATAGCTTTTACAGTGAAATGACCGTCATTATCCATACTCGCGTTGGCAGTTGCCCAGAATTCTCTGATTAAACTTTGATACACAACAGGGTTTACTGTGATAGCGGACGCCAGAAAGCACTCCCGTAGCCTGTGAATAATTGATCGTAGGTCTGAATGAACAGCTGTAGGATCTGCAAGCACAATATCAAGATTGTGCATATCCGCGAATTTCAAGTTTGCCATTTTCCTGCACTCAACCATAATAAGTAAGAAAAAAAATAATGCCAAATAAACATCCAAAATATTTAACTTTTATTTTGATAAAAAAATAAAAAAATATTTTATTTAGAAAATTTGATCAAAACAAAAATTATTTATGTGAAAATTGATGTTCACGGTCAAACACCAAACACAGTTCACGGCCCAAGAACAATGTTCGCTGCCATGAATCTGAGTTTACGGCCGATGAATATGAGTTTACGGCTGATGAACACCAAATTTGTTCAACACATGAAAAACACGCATTTGATCGAGAGAATATGGTCACAAAACAACACAATAATCAATAAATACTTGCGATCGTAATCCATTCACGGTCAAAATACGTTTACGGCCGAAGAACAGAGTTTACGGCCCAAGCTTGCGGCCGTAAGCTCCATCGGACCATTTTCTTCGATTTCTGTTCAAACGACACGGTGAAACACGCAATAAAATACATATTTATGATCTAGAACTCATTACCTTCAAGATTGTCGGATTAGATTTGCGAGATTTGACGAATTTTTTTTTGGAGAGAGAGAGGGTAATTACCCAGTATTAAGCAAATTCCAACACAGTTAAATTAAAAAAAAACTTTCTGAGGATTATTTTTACTAAAGAAAAATTAAAAAAAATAAAAATAAACAAAATAAAAATTAATTTTGTACAATGAAAGTAAAAATAAAATTTAAAAAAAAAACTTCAAAAAAATAAAATAAAACACCTTATCCAACTTGTAAACATGATTTGGAAACTTCAAATCAACGAACCCAGGAGGTCGATCAACGTAGATTTCTTCCTTCACCTTGCCATACAAGAAGGCAGTCTTGACGTCCATTTGATAAACGGTAAAGTTCATGTAGGAAGCATATGTTAGGAAGATACGAATAGCCTCCACGCGAGCTACTGGAGCATAAACTTCAGTGTAATCAAGACCCTCGACTTGTCGAAACCCACGAACCACTAATCGAGCTTTATTTCGTACAATAACCCCTGAATAATCTTGCTTATTGCGATAAACCCATTGTGTGTCAAGATACTTCTTGCCCTTTGGCAGCTCACCTAACTTCCAAACACCGAGTTTTTCAAATTGGTACAATTCCTCATGCATTGCATCTACCCAGCTAGGTTCATTTAGAGCCATTTCAACATTCTTGGGCTCTATTTGAGAAATAAAGCAAGAGTAAAGACAAGCATTAACATCTCCACTCTGTCTTCTGGTTTTAACACCATCACCTAGCTGACCAATGACATTGTCGATTGGATGACCGCGTTGAATCCTTTGTCACACCCCAAAACCAAGAACGGTGGAAACGTTCTGGGCGGAGGACGTCATGTACAGTATCACAACAATGAAAAGTAGTAAACAAGCAACAACATCATCCATTGCATTAATAATATAATTTTAATACAAGTGTGTTCTGTCAAATTATAATAGACACTAAAGTATAAATCAGAATGAAAGATGAGTCTTGAACGAGCTCCATCTTCTCTAAACCTTGCATCGCTACCTATCTACTGTTGTCCTGAGGATACAAGTTATTTTGAAAGAGAGTATCAGCTTTAAAGTTAGTGAGATCATAAGCATTTTAGTGTCTTAATTTGTATGTAAGTATTTGTATGTATATGAACTGTAAGTATTGAAAATGTATATGAACTATAAGTATTGAAAATGTTTTGTATGATCCTAGGAAGCCCTATGTTTCCTACTAATCGTATCCTTCTACCAAGGCATCTAGTGTCTGTGTGTGTGGCTCTTGTAAGAGTGTGTATTTTCCCAAGTCTGACTATCATTAACCAAAAATATAGTTTCTACATTACCGTGCGTCGTGCGAATGTTCACGAAGTGAATGTAATGGGAAAATAAAATAGAACTATGGTGTAGTGTCAAACTAAAACCGTACCAATTACCTTAAGTCTAGGGTAATTCTTCTAAGTACTGTAGTATTTGTAATAAATAACTACTTCTGTACTCCTATTGCCTTATTTGAGGGATAAGGTATAATGTGATGGCTAGATCCCAGGCTAGACGCTCCCCTGTCAAAGGGATTTTGAGACCTTTAGACACCCATGCATATATGCACGCCGTGAACATCCACATTACTATGATCATGTATACCCGATATAACTATCACAATGTGTTGCGATTCATCGGTATAGTTAGATCCTGAACTTGTTATATGCTATAGCACCTAGTGATGTCTGTCCTATCATCGTATATGTAAACGTACTCATGTAAGTGTAATCATGTAAACATATCTATGTAATAGTATAGTAATGTACTGTACTGTTCTACGTGTGCTAGCTATAATGTGTGTTCTCTCTCTATCTAGCATGTATAGTAATGTACTGTAATGTTCTACGTGTGCTAGCTATAATGTGTGTTCTCTCTCTATCTAGCATGTATAGTAATGTACTGTGTGTACTAGCTGTAATGTGTGTTCTCTCTCTATCTAGCAAGTATTGACTCATGAATGAACTAACTCATTGTATGATATCACGTTCTAGTAATAGTTATAGTATATTCCTAAACTAACCATATGGTAGCTTACTAGTAATGGTATGAACATGGGAATGTATACCCTTGCTACCCAAGGGTACTGAACGAACTGGAAGAACCTTTATGACTATATATGTACACATGATATATAACTAATATTTAAAGGACCTTCGGACGGATACCCGATATCCCACCAAACCACATCTCAAGCGCGAAAAGGAAATAGGGTGGATAGCCTTCCTAAGTCTTTTAAACATTCCTCATATAACTATACATATATAGGCATGTAATTTATAATATAAAAGCATAAAGTAAGTTTTGTAAAACCTTTGAACATAATTATTATCTAAGAAAAGATTGACTTGTTGTCAATCTATAAAACGGGTTGAAAGCACAGGTTTGATAAAACAGTTTAAGTATAAAGAAACATTTGTTTGAAACACAATTGTAAATGAATTTGAAATGAAACATACAAAGTAAAAATGTACAGTTTAATAAGGAGTTTTAAACATATAAAGTGTTTATGAAAAACATTTGAATGAAACTGTTTGGTAAAACGGCTAATGAGTAGCCAATCATTTGAATGCTACTTATTAATCACATGTGATTGATATAATAAGTAGCATTATTCTACTTGTATCCCCCCTATAAAGTATTTAAAAACATTTAAAAGATTGATTAAGGGGTATGAACTCACCTGCTGTGAGTGGTACTGATGAACTGAAGAGGTAGGACTGCTAGGTGTCAAGTGAAGACTTTAGACACACACAATGGTCCTAATTACATATGAAGACATATGTATATAAACAATTAGTGATTATAACACTAATTGAACATGTATAAACATCCTAATGCAAGGAAAACACTTTGGTCAAGTGCTAGGAGGCTAATGGGTTGCAACAAAGGAGTGCAAGACCTCATACGAGAGTTTATGGCCCAAAGACCATGTGTGTTGGAGTTTACGGCCCAGGGGAGTAAACTCCTAGCCGTAAACTCTCTATTGGGGCACTAAATGAAGCTCAAAGCTATTACAACTTAATTGGTGAAGTGCTTCAATGCTTAAACAAGTGTTTGGGTGGGTTTAAGGCCCTAAAATGGCCTTACTTAATGTTCACGACCTTGGAACCAAACCCCTTGGAGATTACGGCCGTGGAACTTCTTGGGCCATGAACACCTTACTCTTGGTGTTCTAAGGTTGTTTTCTAGTCCTAAACACATTAAGGTAGAAGTCCAAACTAGTTTCATTGCTTAAGGAAAGCATTTAGGGCATTTTGGCACCTTAAAATGGAGTTCACGGCCCAAGAACTTCCTTGGCCGTGAACTCACTTTTAGCCCTTGATTCTTAATTTTTTTGATGTCTAAACAAGCCATGGGTAGTTTCTAGGTTCAGTTCCAAGGTTTGGAGGGACATTGGGCACACTTTGGCCCTTATAAAAGAGTTTACTCCCCAAGGTGTTCTTGGGCGGTAAACTCTCAGATCTTAGTGTTTTCCTATGATTTCTAGTGCATTAAGCATATAAGAAGCTTTAAAACAACACTAGATAGAAGTACTCACTTTCCGGAACGAAAGTCCGAAGATCCTTGAGAGAGAATTCGGCTTTTGTCTAGATGGAAATGTAACTAATGAATAAATATGGTTCAGAATCCTATATATAGTCCTGGGATTTTTGGCAGGAAATATTTTTATTCATCCAATGAACTCTAATATCATAGGGCTTTGGAATAACAATGTTGCACAAAACCCTAGTGCAATCACTCTCCTGATATCTCCTTAAGTGTAAATCCTGAAATACTCAAACTTATACCTAAATGTCTGGAAATTCTCTGTAATTGTTCTAACTTCTATTGATTTGATATGGTTTGTATAGAATGTAAATTTCGGGTTGTCACATCCTTGAAGGTATTTCTTGGCTGATGTCATTGAGAGAGACAAGAAGAGTGTGAATATTGATACCTCCTTCATTTGCTAATTGAGCCGCTCCAGACAACTTTGCTACAAACTCATTTGAGATATGTTCAGGAAAGAGTAGTTCCATAAAAGTTGAAGAGACAACGGAAGCGTCATTAGGGAATAATTCTTTCTCTATTAAAATATGAGGTGTAGTTTCAGCATCTGGAGAATCAATTTGGACTGAAGATTTAGGACTATCATGTTGCATAGACGACTCCCCTTGAGGTGTAGCAGCGGACTCCCCCTCAGGTGTAGCAGCGGACTCCTCCTCAGGTGAAGCAGAAGGCTCCCCCTTAGGTGTAGCAGAAGGCTCCCCTTCAGATGAAACCGGAGACTTCTCTGTGAATGAAGAAGGGGATTTAGATGGAGATCTGTAAACAACTTCTTCGTCTTCGTCTTCAGAAATCTTCTTCAAACTAGAAACAGATCTAGATGAGCCACTCGAAGACACATTTATTGATTTGAATAGGGATGTGTAATCAAACAGCCAATCCGGACCTACTCTAGCATCCGTCTCGTTTTCTTCCAACCAACGCACGTCATACGATTCCACAATTTGCTTTGTCTTCTTGTTGTAAACTCTATAGGCCATGCGAGCAGCATACCCTACAAAGTAACGATCATCGGCTTTTGCATTGAACTTCGGGTTGGCATCTAAGTGAAGAAGGGTGCAAGGATAGCCAAATACACGGAAGTGACTGACTGATGGCTTGTGACCATAGAAAATTTTATACGGGGTTTTCATCTGAGCTTTGTTGATTAAAACGCGATTCTGAACGTAACAGGCAATGTTTATCGTCTCGGCCCAAAAGAAAACTGGTAGTTTTGAATTACACAACATTGTTCTTGCGGCGTCTTTTAACGTTCTGTTCCTTCTTTCAGCAACACCATTTTGTTGGGGTGTGTGAGCAGAACTGAATTGACGCAGTATACCCTTTTCTGCGCAAAAATGATCAAGAGCAAAATTCTTAAACTCTGTTCCATTGTCGGTACGAAGCGCCTTCACCCGATTGTTAGTTTGGTTCTCAACTAATACAATGAACTTCTTGATCAAATCAGCAACTCCAGCTTTGTTGGATAGAAAGAAAACCCACGTAAACCGAGAGAAATCATCAATCACAACCAGACAATAAGAACTTCTATTAATGCTGAGGACGTTTACTGGACGAAACAAATCCATATGTAGCAATTGAAGCACCTAACTAATTGAGTTGACATGTTTTGGCAGGTGTGGCTTTCTATGATGCTTTCCTTGTGCACATGACGCACATTTTTCAAACATGATGAAGTCCTTGACAGGCAATCCATGGACCATCTCATTCTTCGCAAGACGATTCAAGTTCTTTGCATTAGCATGACCTAATCTTCTGTGCCACAGCATTGCAGTTTGTTCGGAGATCTTGGAGAAAAGACACGTAACCTGTTCTGGAAGATTGCTATTCATATCAATGATATAGGAATTCCCACCCCTTTTAGATTTTACAAGAATCCACTCTTCTGGGATGACAAAGCCTGGCTAGAGAATCATGCATTCCTTGTCAGTGAAATGCGTAGAATAGCCCTTGTCACAGATCTGAGAAACACTTAACAAACTATGCTTCAACTCGGGAGCAAAATTAACATTCTCGAAAGTTAAAACCCCATTTGAGACAGTTCCTCTTTGAGTGATTTTACCACCTTCTCCACCCGCAAAAGAGATATATCCCCCATTAAATGATTGAATGTTGTGCAGTTGGGCGATATCTCCCGTTATATGCTGGGAATAGCCGTTGTCGACGAACCAGGGTCTGACGACATTTCCCCGCAACTGTCCCTGCAAAATGTGCGGGTTTAATTAGATTTGGGAACCCAGGTCATTACCTTCTTAGGTGATCTCGATGCCTTTTCAGATTTATAACATTCAGATTTCTCAGAGGACACAAATGATAAATTGGGAGCAAGTTTGGGCAGCCATTGATAATTAGGTTTTCTAAAAATCCCGGTTGATTTAGAAATGGAATATTTATTAGTCTGCCTAAAGCCTGTGAGTTTTCTACCAGAGTTGGTTGAAGACCCACTGTGGCTTCTTGACGAATCTGACCTTGGCTTGGCCGTGCTTGGTTTTGGCAAACTGCTTGTGACTTGGTGATGAAAAACCTTTTTATGTTTTTGAAAAACAGCCAGTTTTCTACTCCGTTCATTTGCCCAATCATCATTTCGAGAGCGATTTCTAGAGGACTTTCTATTTAAAGACCTTCCTCTGAATTTGTTCTCTCCTCTTGGAAGTTCGAAATGTACAAACATACGATTTTGACAATTTCTAGCTATATGACCACCAACACCACAATTAAAACAAATCTGTTTGTTTCTGTTATAACTTGTGCTACATTGATCAGATTTATTTTCCATACTATCACCCCTACTTCTCTCATAAGAACATGAACATGAATTAGGTTGTGAGGCAAGTGAGGGTACATTAGATGGAAAAGTTTGTGACGTTGATGGTTTCTCAAAATTATTATCACACACATCCAAATTGTCAACCAAATTGTTCAAACCAAACTTTTTCAAACCATTCAAAACAGTATCAGAAGTAATAGAAACACCACCACAAAAAACATTGTCTTTTGAAACATCAGAAAACATATTGTCTTTATTTAAAACTAAAACTTCAGGTTTAGACTCGATTTTATTTTCAGAAACATATCCTTTAACTTCGTGCTTTGACTGATTCAAGGATTGATCTGCAGGAGAAGTAGAAATGTTAGTACTTTCAACATTAATAAATCCTCCCGAAATAAAACCAGATGGCTTGCCATAAACCATAAATGATTCATTGGCAATCTCTTCTTTGGATAGAGGCTTGTGCAGATATGAATGATTGAAAGGAGGGGGCACATGGTTATACCCTATACCTTTTGATTGATTCTTCTTAAATTGCATACTGTGGTCTATCATATTTGCGACTACCTCACTTGAAAAATCATATTTTCTAACATCAAGCTTGGCTATTTTAAATTTCCCTTTCAAAGATTCAATTTCATCCACTAGTTCAGCGTTCTGTTTCACTACATAATCATAATTCTCACATTTATTACTGTAGTCTTCCTGAAGTCTCCTAAAGTCCTTAATTTTCTATTCCAATTGAGCTTTGAGTGGTTTTTGACCTTTTCTAAGTTGGTACGCTTTATATCTAAGGTCTTCTACGTCCCTTATTAATTTGTCATTAAGTTCACGAAGAATCTTAAGATTTTCTACTTCATTGCCTAATGTCTCAATTTTCTCATGCAAAGTTTTAACATAATCAATACATGCATGAGAGCATGATGGAAGACTTACCTCGGTTGAATTAGGTTCATGAGAAGAGGATACCATCAATGCAAACTGCAGCTTCATCATCTTATCTTCAGGTGCCACAATCTCTGTCGGTGCATCATCACAAACTTGTGCCAGGTGGGCAGTTTCACGTCCGGACAGGTTCAGGGCTTGCATCTGATCCTCCCAATAAAATGACTGAGCGACCATAGCCTTCTCGTTGTTAATTTGATTACCACTATGATTGTTTCCAACTGAAACCATTGTCCTATCATTATTTTGTCTTTTGTCTGGATGTGGACAATCACGAGCAAAATGCCCTGACTCATGGCAGTTGAAACATCGTAGCTTTCCCTTGCTGAACCCAACCTTCTTGTCAGCACTCATTTCCCAGTTATTCTTTCTAGTCTTTTTGGCAAATTGTTTTGCCCTAAAGACTGCCATGGCAATTTGCCATGTAATATCCATCTCCTCAATGTCTTCAGGGTGAATCTGATCAAGATCGGAAAATGACAATTGAGGTGGAAGATCCCCGGCTACAAGCGCATTGTAGCAATTAACAAGCCCCGAAGCAAGTGCAAGATTCTCATCGCCCTCCTTTCCCTTTGAAGAAGAAAATCTGATTGAGGATGAAGCAGCGTGAGCAGCCATAAATGATTGATTCTGCGAGAGGGGCATGGATGAAACAGAGGAAGCCGATGTAGTTTGAAAAGTCTGAATCTGAGCTTGCGAAGGGAGCTGATTAAAAGATGAACCTGCAGATGGAAGAGAAACAGAAAAGGATGAAAGAGCATTGTCATAGGAGATGCCAAGATTCGTAGCTGAATATGAGTTCACATGGTTAATTTCCCGCTGCCTGTCATCAGTATCACACGCCTTGATGACTGCCATCACTTCAGCGAGAGAGAGGCAGATGAGATCCTTAGTTTTCTTAATGACAACTACATCCATGTCCCAAGATTTTGGGAGAGCATTCAGCAGCTTCTTGTTTCCTTCTGACTTTGTATAGAAAATCCCAGCCACAGTCATTTCTATATTGAGAGTTGTGAACCGCTGCAGCTGTGTTTCAAGGGTCTCTCCAAGAACATAATTAAACATATTAAAATGTTGTCGCAACATGTCCTGGCGACTCTCTCGCATATCTTCGTTCCCTTCATACACCTCAATCAAGGCTTCCCACAAAGCTTTAGCCGACGTATACTCTCTGAACCCTTGAGCAATGTCTGGTGACAAGGCCATGGTCAAGATGGCCAATGCCTTTTCCTGCTCCTCCACACTCTCAAAGTCTTCATCAGTGTAATTTTCTATTTTCTTATCAACCACTTGTCCCGCAACTGTAGTGGTTACTCTGACTGGATTCTTGATGATGCATTTCCACAACTTGAAATCTTTCATTTTTATGTACTTCTCTATTCTGTACTTCCATTCGGGAAACCCATTAGCAGACATTAACGTTGGAATTCGCATGGTGGTACCCATGACAGCATCAAGCTCTTGAAAGTGGTTTTGACTTTGAGATTCCATTTTTAATAATTAATTAAAATTAATTAAATTTCAAATTAAAATATAAACTGATTTAGTTAAAATCCGATTTACTGTCAAAAACAGTTCACTGCCAAAAATGAGTTTGCGGCCGTAAACTATAAAATTTTCGGTTGAAAGGAGAATACGGTTCAAGGTTCACGGTGCAAGAATTTAATTTAGATTCACAGTCCAAGCTTTTACAGTTGAAGAATACGGTCTTCGATTCCGGATTTACGGTTCAAGAAAGCAATTCACGGTTGAAGAACTATGACGAGATTGCGGCCGTAAATAGGGATTACGGCCGTAAGCTTGGGCCGTAAACAACGATTATTTCAATTTCTCGATGAAACCAAAAATCCTTTTGCAGAAAAACACGAACTTGCTCTCAGTCCAATAAAACCTTGCTCCAAAATCGATTGTAGAATACCTTTGACACTGGTTCTTGCTCTGATACCAATTGTAAGGTCCAAATAACGGATCTTACCAGAGATCAAAAGCAAATACAATCACACAAAGCAATAATAAACACAGAAGGAGAACAAACCAAGCTTGCACACGTTTTATAGCAATAAACGTCTGGTACAACTTGATGGAAGTTGTGAACTCTAAAGGCATCAACAACAATAAAACGTCTGACTAACCCACTATTTATACACCACATGACTGAGAAGAGTTTACGGCCGTAAGGTGTTTACGGCCGTAAACTCATTACAACCGTAAACTAATACAAAACAAGCTACCAACACACCCCCTACTATTACATTGTAAAGCCTAGACCAAACCACTAAATTGAGCCCTTCAGAAATGACAACATACTATTATTTATTTGTGTATTATAGCATCTTACTTTTATTTCTTTTTATTACAACATTGTACTTCAAATTTTCATATCAAGGAATTTTACTTCGAAAATTATATCCAACTATAGCATTGTACTTTCAATTTATATTTTTATTCAGATGTAATATTATTAAAAATGTGTATAATTATAGCCTTAAAAATTGCTTTTTTGGATGAAAATACTATAATAGGTAGATTTTTCAAACTAGGATTTTGTAATAAGAAGAAACTAAATTAGTGGATGCTATATTAAACAAATCAATAAAAGAAATAGCTATTCCTTGCACTTAAACCTTTGGAGTCTTTGAAAATTGGTATTCATAAGATTTCAAACCTTGAAAATGAATGCAATCACACATATAGGTACACAATTGTTAGGCCCATTGCATAGAATACGTGAAAAGAAATCAACATGGTCCTTCAAAGTTATTGAAACAAAGAACCAAAGAAGATTAAATTAAAAATTTTGTTATGGATATGGTTATTGTATGGATTTAATTATTGGACAACACGCCACAATTTTAAGGATGGAAAAGATAAATAATGAATTACTGGACTATATCCATAAAAACATAATAGATTCAGAAAAAATGAGTTGCTCAAAAAAGTTTTTCTTTATTCTTTTTAATTGGTTTGTTTTTAGAATAAGCAAGAAATTATCGGCCAATTGGGTTGATTAGTTAAAAAACACAATTATGACTATATTGATGTAATATATTGTTTTCTTTCTAGCTGGTTGCAAGTTTAAATTTGAAATCTTTAATGTTAGTGATTAGGGTTTAGTTTAGGCCTAAGCTCTTTAGGGTTTAGATTAGGTCTCTTATGTAACCCTATTTATATTTATATGAGGTTTAACCTCACTATTTATCAATGAATCAATCTTTTTATCTTACATAGTATCAGAGCTCTAGGTTAAACTCTTACTTCTGACCATAACCCGTAGCCGCCGCCCTCCACCTCCGACGACCTTCTCTAATAGTCGTCAGAGGCGTCGTCATTATTTTCCTTATTTTTCCGTTTCTTCTCTTCTCCGCCTAAATAATAAAACAGTCGGATAGCACCAAACCAGAGCCCTTTCATCGGCTTCTTCTACTGCCTCGTCTACTTCTGCCTCCTCACCTTCCGACCCCTCCTCGGTTGGCCACTTCTTCAAATCTCTTTTCCGATTCAGCCCCTTCGGATGTTGCAGCTGCCTCTCTCCCATGGCACATTCTAAACGGATTTGATATGTAGTCATTTCATTCTCTATCAACATTGCAGTCGCCGATTTCGCCGGAATTGGCTCCATCCGCCGCAGCTCGAGCCCTCTTTCTTTCTCGTTGCCTTTCTCTAGACTCCTCTGCCACCAGTTGCATGATCGCCGCCGCTCCTCTCTTCTTATATAAAGGAACCGCTGCTGGCCGTCACTTCTTCTCTCTCCTTCTCTAACAAGCAGTTGTTAGCCGTCATCGTTAGAGCTTTGTCACCGCCGTTGCTACTGTCTTCATTTATGTTATGTTTTATGTTTTTGTTTTTCCAGTTTAATCGTCTCCTTCGGATCATAATGCGGGGGGATGTTAGTGATTAGGGTTTAGTTTAGGCCCAAGCCCTGTAGAATTTAGATTAGGTCTCTTATGTAACCTTATTTATACGAGGTTTAACCTCATTATTTATCAATGAAACAATCGATTATCTTACATTTAAGTTGTTAAAAAAACTATGATTATTACAACTTAACATAAGCACATCCAAACATCATCGAGTGCTTAAAAAGATAAATGTAGAATATTGAAACAATCAGACTGCCCTTTAGAAAGTAATTTTATCTTACTAATATAATTGTCAAGATCTTAAAACTGATATATGTTCATGAAAACTAATTTAATTATGATTTATATATTTACGTGAAGTTTATGTACTTGCTTAAACTATTTTGAAAAATCTTCTAAGAGAAGGATTTAATACATCTATCACAACTACAGGAGCCACCCTACCCAATTGATTCTCATGGACAATATGTCGAACACCTGGTGTGCCTCTGTTCCATCAACCCACAAAAAAATATCAAAAGCAAGGACAACACCAAAACGAAGATATACAACAAATCCAATTAAAAGCTGCATAGACAGATGAATATTAAATTCGTTATATGTAACATAAACTACTTATAGATTAGCAACGACATGGTTCCAAAATTTGATAAGAGTGATCATGATTGGCAGACTTGCTCATATTCAGGAGGCATTAGTTTTGGCAAGATCTGAAACAAACCCAGATAAATTTTAACTTGAAAAGTACAAAATTTAAGCATAAAGTATAAGTTATTAAGTCATATTTACCTTGATTCATCGGTTGAACTATAACTCCAATATTGGTGGACATCCGTGATCATTATTTAATTGGATGAAATCCATAAACACGCACTGTTTTCCTCTTGCCCACCCAAAATTCATGCAATGAAAAACCGCAAATTACCCACAATTACAAGTTTGAATCTTACAATAAAATCAAGTCAACGATGACCACACAATCCTACTCATTCTCTCATCTCTCCCCTGTGTCTCTCTCGTTGTTCTTCACCACGCTTCTGATCTCCACTCCAGATCATGGGTGTCGACGTCAACTTCAACCTCTAGTACTTCCAATGTGGTTTGGTATTTAGATAATTTATGTAAATTAATTGTAGTGTTAGATGAAGTAATAATGAACTCATCACTATGCAGTCTATTGTTTCACTTCATTTAGTTACAATCATTAATTTCTTATTCTCAGTTAACACCAGACAATCTTACAAAAGTTGAAATAACTTTACTAACTCATATAAAATTAAAAGTACAAATAGAAAAAACATCGACAACAATCATACGAGTATTCACACATACAAATTCAAATCTCAACACTCAATGTCGAACAATGTCCAACTATTATTGAAAACAATACAAACCATAGCACATAACTTATAGTAATTCTCCACTTAGGCATGGGAAAGGATCCGAACACTTAAATTTGCTAGCTGATTTGATGCTTTCTCATACTCATCAACGTCAAGAAGCTTCCTTCCATTAACAATTTTGTGAGCTGCCTCCAAGGCTTTTTCCAATTTTTCCATGTCTTCCTTCTTGATCTTTGTCTTGCCAGATTTTTTTATGCCTTTGATTTTGCTTTTCACACTATAAATGAAATCTTCCAAGTTAGTACGTGCAACAGTCTTCTCCTTGAACTCCTCGTCGTCAAGTTTATGCCTATGCGCATCAATTATCATCTTCTTGATGTCTTCCTTTGAAAGCCTTTGCTTATCATGGCTAATTCTAACCTTCTTTTTTAGGCCAGTGGTTACTTCCTCACCTGAGCAATTTAAAATGCCATTAACATCTATGTTGAACACCACTTTTACCTTTGACTTGCCTTTTGGTCCGCGTGGGACTGGGACTTGAAATTTTCCCAACCAATTATTATCTATAGACCTAAATCTCTCACCCTGATAGACATTGAAAGTTATAATTGTTTGGTTATCCTCTGACGTGACATAATCTCTTTCCTTGGTCGTCGGTTTTGGGGTATTTCTTTTAACTATAACACTTAGTGAGCCATCATGCACGTTTACACCAAGTGACAATGGGATGACATCAATGAGATGCAATTTGTTCACTTGTAGACTTGTATTGCCACTCAACTTTGCAGCAAGAACAGACGCCCCGTGTGCAACAGCCTCATCTGCATCGATCTTCTTGCAAAGCTCTTTCCCATTGAAGAACTCTTTCAACAAATGTTGTACCTTGGGTATCCTAGTTGACCCACCAACAAGCACCACCTCATCTACATCTTTCTTATTCAAATTCGCATCATGTAAACAACTCTCTACCATCTTTATGCATTTAGTAAAGAAGTCTTGATTTAGATGTTCAAACTTTGCACGAGAAATTTTCATAGAAAAATCAACACCCTCATGCAAAGCATCAATTTCGATAATGGTTTCCGTGGCTGAAGAGAGAACTCGTTTTGATTTTTCACAAGCTGCCTTCAACCGCCCTAGTGCTTTTGTATTCCCACTCATGTCTTTTTTGTGCTTTTCATTGAATTGCTTCACGAAGTGGTTCACCATTAAGTTATCGAAGTCCTGACCACCTAAGTTAGTGTCACCCGCAACAGCTTTCACTTTAAAAGTAGCTTTTTTATCAATGGTGACAAGAGAGACATCAAACGTACCACCACCCAAATCAAATATGAGCACATGTGTGTCACGAGTTATGTTCGTACTCTTGTCTAGCCCATAAGCAATTGCAGCTGAGGTAGGTTCATTGATTATTTGTAGAACATTAAGTCCTGCAACAAAACCAGCATCCTGTGTGGCTTGGCGTTGGGAATCATCAAAATAAGCTGGCACCGTGATAACGGCATCTAGCACGGTATCACCAAGGTATGCCTCTGCAGTTTCTTTTAGTTTGATAAGAACCATGGATGAAATCTCTTCAGCGAAAAACTCCCTCTTTTCACCCTTGTATTCGAGTGCAATCTTTGGGATGTTGTTAGCCCCTTGAATAACTTGAAAAGGCCATAACTTCATGTTTTGTTGAAGTTTGGGATCATTGAATCTTCTTCCAATCATTCTTTTCGCATCTGAAGATCAACTAAGTATGTAATCGCCAACGAAAAGTAACGACTCTTCTAAAAAATCTAAAGGTGCTTTTGGTTGTAGAAAACTGTTTTTATTTTCCAAGAAAATGTTTTTAGAAAAATGAGTTGAGTTTTCATTTTCGGTTTTTCAATGAAAATTTTAGAAAATGTGTTTTGTTGGAGCCGATAGAGTTTTCATTTTCCATCTTAGCAATTTAGAAAACTTTGAATAACTATAAAAATCATTTTTCTAATTTACATACAATTTGGAAAACTGAAAATTTTCATTTTCTTGGAAAACTTTTGAAAACGGAATCAACGGAAGGCGTTTTAAAAATTTTCATTTTCATTTGAAAATTTTCATAAAAAACTAGAAAATTTTCCTCAACTAAACGCACTCTAAGTGTTTTAAAAGACTAAAGGTATATAATACAAACCGTAAATCGTGGACAAAGGGTGTGAACCCAACTTGTTCTTAGCACCTTCACCTATTACACGTCCTACATCGGTGAATGATACACAAGATGGCATAGTCCTATTCCCTTGATCATTGAGTATGATCTCAACCCGGTCATTTAGCCAAACACCCACACAACAATATGTTGTACCAAGATCAATACCAATTGCAGGTGCAATACCATATCCAGCCATTATACTTTAAAGTCAAACCTGCAATATTCATGAAACAAGTGACCATTATTCATTTTTGATTTTCAATCTTTATATTCATGTAACTTCCAAACTATTTGTATTTACCCAAAATAAACACTTTCCATCCCAAAAATAAAAACAAAACAAAACAAAAAAACAAAAACAATTACATCAAAAAAATTTAGTTGTTGGCAATGTTACAAAGATTCATCTTAAGTTTCGTTTTTAGTTATTTAAGTTTCGGGAAAAACATTTCACTTGCGATATCCATACAAAATTTCACTTATTTTATAGTTTTTTACTATTTCATTAACCACTCATAACTATTTAATATCATTGGAGTTTTAGTTTTTGACCAAATAAGGTTGCGTTTAGTTACGGAAAAACAATTTTCATTTTTCGTTTTTTGTTTTCCCTTTTCGATTTTTGTTTTCCGTTTTCATTTTTCATTGAAAAATTTAGAAAACGCGTTTAGTTAAACTTATTCATTTTTCATTTTCAGTTTTAAAAAATTAGAAAACGTGTTTAGATGTGTATTTTTCTATCGGTTTTCATTTTTTGAAAACGGTAGCGGTGGTAGGGTGTGGGTGGGGGGCGGTGACGGTAGCGGGTCGGCGGCGGTGGTGGTGATGACAGGCGATGGTGGTGGCGGCGACAATTGTGTCATTGGTGGTGATGGTGACGGCAGCTATGGTGGTGGTGCTAGTGACGGGTTAGTGGTGGTGGTGGTGATGGTGATGGTAGGTTGGTGATTATAGTGGTGGTGTTGGGTGGATGGGGATGTGAGTGTGTGTTTGTGTATGTATGTGTGTGTTTGTGGGGGTAGGTGTGGGTTTGTGTGTTTGTGGGTGTGTATCTGTGAGGGTGGGGGTGGGGGTAAGTGTGGGTTTGTGTGTGTGTGTGAGTGTGTGTTTGTGGGGGTGTGGGTGGGTATATGTGTGAGTGTGTTTATGTGTGTGTGGGTGCGTTGGTGGGTATGTATATATGTGTGTATGTTTCTGGGTGGGTGGGTATGTATGTGTGTGTGTGTTTGTGGGTGGGTGTGTGTGTTTGTTGGTTGGTGTGTGTGTGTGTGTGCGGGTGGGTGTGTGTGTTGGTGGGTGGGTATGTATGTGTATGTGTTTGTGGATTGGTGTGTGTGTGTGTGTGTGCGGGTGGGTGTGTGTGAGGGTGGGTATGTATGTGTCTGTGTGTGTGTGGGGGGGGGGGGGGGGGTAGGGGGTGTTAAGGTGGGGGTAAGTAGAGGTGGATGGGGTGGGAGTGGATGTGCGTTTATATTTTAGAAAAATTTTGGAATTAGAAAAATGTGGAAAACAATGATTATCAGTTTTCAAAAAATTTCAAACTTCTTTGTAATCTTAGAAAACGGAAAATGAAAAATAGACGAACTAAACGCGTTTTCAAAATTTTCATTTTTGTTGGAAAATTTTTCCGAAAACGGCCCATTTTTCCGCAACTAAACGCACCCTAAGTGTTTTTTTTTTTTTTTTTTAATATTTCCCATACAAGTATCGTTTTAAACTTATTTACCAAACAAGGGTAAATACATGTGTTTAGCAATCAACAAAAAGAAAAACCTATCGTGCCCTACTTCTATTGTTGAACGGACGCAGAAACAACGTCGAAAGAAAACTACACTAACCATTGGCTGCCTTAGCCGCCTGCACCTCCATCTTGGGCCACAGTTCCAGCCGGCGACTCCACCTCTGGCCACACCAGACGGCGACTCCTCCTCCTCCGTCCACTCCTCCAGTCGGCCATTCCATCTCATATTCAAATTTTGAAATCCATCTCAGCTTCGATTTTGTATTTTCGTCTTTGATTTATGCCTTGTTTTGGTTTACTGAATACATATTGTTGAAAGTTGTCTTCATTTTACAAGATTCTCATTTGATTAGGTGGTGATTTCAAACTTCTTGTTTGCTACTGTGGTGATTTATACTGAGTGGTCAAATATCTATAATGTTTTACACATCTAACCTCTTCATCTTTAATCATATTTTATTTTTAGCCCCTTATTAGATTCTAATTTTAAATATTTTATGTTTCTTTAGATTCTTAATTATTCACTGAATATATATGCTCGCAGCACACAAAATGTTTTTTGTTGATTTGTTTTTTACCAGCGATTGAGCTTATTAAGCAGTGTGTTATGAAAACCGGGTTGACGCGGAAATTGACCCATTACTGAATCTATATACGGGGTCAACTTAATATTTTGGTTTAAAACATTGATTAATGATTACATGTGTATGTGAGATAGAGAGAAAGAGAGAATTTAGCATAAAATCTTATTACTATATTTGAGTTGAAGACTAACCGTTTATTTTGTGGTTGATCGTGGTTGATCACTCGTGTTCGTGTGTATCTCTTATAGTCTTATTTTCCTGCATTTACATTAATTAGAAACACGACCAAGAACACATTAAAGTCGAATCCTTTTGGATTCAAATTTTGAGCCGACTCCTTTTGTTTCAGAATAAATTATCCACAAACTAAGAAAATAAGTCATGTATTTTATATGATTTCGTACATATATATGTCATTCGTATGAGCCAAGTAAATTCTGTATTTTTTTAGCAAGCAAATTGACTTAAAAAGTATATATTAAAGATTACAACATGAGACAAGTCTAATAAAATTTACAGATAAGAAACGATAGTATATAATACTAATTTGTATGAATGTATATAATACTACTTACCTTTTCCGAATAAATGTATGAATCCTCTCCTGCGCGTCCCTTCATTTATATATGGACTTTATATATTCATACCAATTTCAAAATTATATTTCTTTCCTTTTCTATTATTTTACAATATTTAAAGACTTGGAATTCGTCGTATAATATCCGAGAGTATTAAAAGACTTGGTGGCAAATACCCACTTGGTTTTGTGAATTATTGAGTTTTAACCAAATAAATGTTTTTGAAAAGTATCTAGATATATTTTAGGATTTCTTAGCGATTTAGTATAAGAAAAAAATGGTCTATCCTTTCATATTTTCTTTCACACGTTTATACGAACAAAAAATGTATGTTTTTTTCCTATTCACTGAATTCTTTATTGTTTTTCTTATTCACTGAATTCTTTTTTTTTTTTTTTTTCTTTTTGAGTTTCTGTTATTAATGTTTATTAATTTATTTTACAAAGACCATTATAACCAATAATTTTATGTAGAGCCCATAAAAATCAACCCAAACTACAAACCCAACCCAAAATTAGTAGGTTGAGTTGAAAATTTCAACCCGTTTAATTTAAATTAGTCAATCCATCTAAACCATTAATTAAATATGTTGGGTGGTGTAAAAATTATCAATTTATTTTCAACTCATCAACCCATTTAACTTAAATATATATTAATTTAATAATAATTTTTAAATATTATCATATATTATTCTAAGTATTAACTTAGAAAATATAATATTATATTATTATTTATTTTTAAAAGGATGTAGTCCTACTTGTTATCTTTTTTTTTTATTTTTTATTTTTTTATTTTTTTTTACATTGACAACACTAATCAGTCACCAATATCATTTTGAAATTAAACATTTTTAAAGTTATTTGAATATTTATTTATATTTGTGAATTGGGAATGTGTCTTTGTTATACTTTGAAATTTTATTTAAGTTTGGAAATAATTTAGATGGTGTAAATTTTATTTAATTTATTTTTATTTTTTTATTTTTTAATGGATTGACCCAAGTTTATCTTATTTATTTAATAGGTTGGGTTAAAACTACATAAACAGGTCAATCCGATAACAAACCATTTATCTAAAAGGTTGGATTGGGTTGAAAATATCAACTCATTTAAATAAAAAGGTTGTATTTGGTTGAAATCTTCAATCCAATTAATAAATTGTTTGAACCCAAATTCAACCACATCGACCTATTGCAAGCTTTAATTTTATGAATCTTAACCAACAAAAGCTTCTTACAAAAGCCAACAATTTTTTTAGATATAAAATAAAAAGCACCATCTTAAATTTTAAAAATCCATAGTTACAATATTTTAAGTTCCAAATCAAGAATCGTTTCTCTCAAAATACAAAAGAAATAAAAGAGATTCAAAATAACTTGACTCTATTATATATATATATATATATATATATATATATATATATATATATATATATATATATATATATATATATATATATATATATATATATATTAGCCAGGGTAAATAAAGACATATTCGATATTATTTTTTGTTTGGTTAACCGATAAGACACAATATCTTATTTTTTATCTTTATTTTTG
Organism: Lactuca saligna; assembly: GCF_052625555.1. NCBI lineage: Eukaryota > Viridiplantae > Streptophyta > Magnoliopsida > Asterales > Asteraceae > Lactuca > Lactuca saligna. Next base: position 90,486,921 of record NC_136417.1, on the reverse strand, counting down.
CGAATAGTGCTTATCGAATCAAGTCGTGCCAAACATTTTTTTTTAATTGTATTTTGTGTTTTGTAAGAACAAATTGTTGGTTTTATACTTAAAATATGGTAACTATGAATTTTATTTTTAAGATGGTGTTTGGACATATATGAATGTTGTCTTATCCCAAGCTTTACTAATTTTTGAAAATATTGTCGAGCATTCATTTCCTTGGTTTTCTTTTCGAAACTCTAAGGGTAGGATTCGTAGATTTTGTGGTTGGAAAATCCAATCATACCTTAATTTTATATTTTGTGAGCCTCTTGTTAGCTTTTGTTCTTGTTATAAAAGTTTGATGTTGTTAAAAAAAAATTAAATTTGATTTCTCTAACCGTGTATTTTTTCTATCTACACATTAAATGGTGCAAACTTATATTTTCAATCTTATATTTTACTAGACAAATGTTCGCGCATTGTGCAGAAGCCTATATAGTTGAAATATTTACAAATATATGTTTTTTTAAATACAACAATAATATTATTGTTAAATTTGATATAATAATTCGTATACTAAGTTGATATAATATTTTGTTTATTTTGAATTATATTATTATATATACATATAGTAAAACTACATAATCTTAATATTTTGAATGATCTCTTCATACGAGTTACTCATGAACAAAATTAAATATAATATATGGTTTAATGTTATTTATAGTTGTTGTCATTGTTGATTAATTTTTTAAAACTTATCTGCTTAACGTTTTAATTTTTATCATTGTAATTATTTTAAACATCAAACAATTTTTTTTTCATTTTAAAGTTGAAAATATAATCATTTATATAGAGTTATTTTTAACTATTGTTATTGTAAGTTGTTTTAAGCTACTTATTCGAAAACTTGTAACGATTATAAAAATATCTTTTGGAAATATTTTAGTTAAATTGATATTATAATTTAGTTTTTGCATTTAACACTACAATTTATTACTTTTAACTATTCACAAAATATTCTTTGAGTTTTTTAAGTGGAACTGAAATTTATATTGAAGTTGACCATGTAATGTTATATTTAAATTAACAATTTAAGTATTTTGTTCAAACTGTTCAAAAGTTGTAGCTTTAAATTGATAATGGTTTACATACAACAACATATTAAATCTAATAAATTAAGTATAATATGTTAAAAGTTAAAGATATAACTTTATAAGTAGAAGTAAAAATATTATTTTAATATTAAAATTTCGTTTATTTGTGATTACACTTTAGGTTTGATACTTATTAACCTTATTAACCAAATTATAATCATTATTTGTAACAACCCAAATTTTTACAAGGAAATTTTTTGTTTTAATTAATCGGACTAAATACATATTTCATAGATTTCCAAAACATTTGTTTTAATTCACAATTATTACATCATTATTGTCCTTTTTGAAAACATCAGAGAGTCCCAAACATCCAAAAGAGAGGTAGAGTACACGCCACGACATCACGCCTTGCCCTTGCCCTTAGGCTTTGAAGTACCTGAAACAATCAACAACCTGTAAGCGAAATGCTTAGTGAGTTTCCCGGAGCATACCACACACACAATCCACATATCACACATCCTGTTAGCTAATAAAGCTACACACATATCACATAAGCCATGCATACATAAACCTGTAACGGTGCCATGGGCTACCCTACATGGTCCTTACCTAGGACTGCCATGGGCTCCCCTACATTGTCTTACATCCAATGCCATGGGCTACCCCACATGGACTGCCATGGCTACCCCTCTTGGTCTTACATCCAATGCCATGAGCTTTCCCTAGGGTCTTCATACAACATGCAATCACATACCATAGCAAAACACAGAACATCCAACACATTTACCATAATCACATAATGGGCTGGCCTTGGTGCCTTAGACCCCTAGGTATGGTGAGGAGACTCACTTGACACGAATGCTGAACTGACACTTTGCAACCAAAATCCCGATGACCTGCTTCAACTCAACTGCCTATAAGCGACATTCAACAATCAAACATTACCCCCAAAGTCCGCCCTGGTCAACTTCAGATAAGTTCAAGTCAACAGCCCATGTTGACCCTAACTCGCCGAGTGCAACTAGTGACTCACCGAGTTTCTCGTGGTATAATCTACTCGCCGAGTTGTTCCTTCAACTCGTCGAGTTTCCGACAAACTTCATTCGGCTCGCCAAGTTGTTCATCCAACTCGTCGAGTCTAAAGCGGAATTCATCGGACTCTCCGAGTTGTTCATCCAACTCGGCAAGTTCATGCTAATGTTCATATGACTTGCCGAGTCACCTCTTGCGACTCGCCGAGTCCTAACAGATCTGAGGACATACATACTCATTTGAGCCATGCAAAGCTTCCAAATTACAGATCTAGGATTCTAAGGCATGCCTTTCACGTAAAGTTGCAAAATTTACGTGCATGCAAGGCTTTTAAGCTCTAAAATAGCAACTCTAAGCTTGGAATGGAGTCACACACTTGAGAGGAGGCTCATGCTAGGGAGTCACACACTTGAGAGGAGGCTCACAACTGATAACTTTATGCATCTAACGTCCAAAGGGAGTCCAGATCTGGAGTTGCAACTTCAGATCTTGGCTTAAGCACAAAAGCCCTTTCTTAGAATGGGAAAATGTCACTGTAGCCCCACTAACTTACAAGTTTTTGTTTAAAAGGTCCCTTATTTTATTTTTTGGCTTTAGAAGGGCATAAACTAACATTTAACCGGCTAATTAGGCCATTTTTTATAAAGTGAAGGGGTAACCCGGTGACACCAATCCCAATCAGCATTATTTCTTGGACATGTCATTAAAAGAAAGCCAGGTCATTAAACTAAATCATATGCCATGTGTTAGTGTATCGATAAATGACACAACCCTTCCTCTCAAAGAAATTTTCGTCTTTAATCGGTTTCATCTACCAATATCTTCTTTTTCTTCTATTGTTCATCCAAAAATCAAACCTGGATTTTTTCTATAGCCGTCTACATGAAGATAGATCTTCATTTTGCTGCTTTGTTTACGAGGTATCCAGTTATCAGTTACTCAAATGGAATGGAGCAAAGGTTTGAGGATGTGGATTTTGCTGGAATGGACAGAAACGAATTTCTAGTGTTCATTCAGAGATTCGCAAACGAGACATGTGTTGATGTATACTTTTGCATGCCCGATATTGAGTTCCCTGAAGGACTGAGGATAATAGCAATTGAGAAAGACTACCAGGAGTTTATCGAAGTAGGGTATGATTCTGGTTGTGTAATTTCTGTGTACATGGATCATGTTGGTTTTCATGTTCATCAATGGATTGTTGATGAGATGGTTGAAGTATGCACCCCTGAGGACAAGTTTTCTGGTGTAGATGAAGTAGTAGAAGAGTTGCATGTTGAGACAGAAGGAGGCATTGACCTAGATGAAGTACAAGTGCAAGGTGATTTGGACGATAACATTGAAGATGGAGATTGCATCCCCATGAACAAGACCTTGAATGATGTATTTTTGAACAAGCTCTGCCCCAAGGAGCAGCCAACTCCAGACACTCCACCTCAAGAGGACCCATCTCATGAAGATCCATTTGATCAGATGGATGAACACGACCCAATTCATGAGGAGGTAACAGCTTTTAATGAAAATGTTCATTGGAAAAAACAAAAACCTGTGTTAGGAATGAGATTTGAAAATCCTAAACAATTAAAACATATGTTGCGTAATTATGTTGTTGCTAAAGGATATCAATTGTGCTACAAAAAAATGATAGTAGGAGGCTTTTAGTTAAATGTTGTCCAGGGCAATGCAAGTTTAGATTTTGGGCTTCATGGATGAGTGAGGAAAAATCTTTTCAGATTAAGTCTCTTATAGATGATCATAATTGTGCTAGAAATTTTAAAATGGGGTCAATTGTAAGCTATGCATGGATTGGTATCCATTTCACATCCAAATTTTTACAAAAACAAAAAATGAGTGGTAGGCTACTAAAGGAAGAAGTAAAACAAAAATTTGGAATTGATGTGAGTATAGGACAGTGTAGAAGAGCAAAGAAATATGCAATTGAACTTATTGAAGGTACACTAGTTGAGCATTATGCCAAGCTTTGGGCATATGGTGAAGAGATAAGAAGATCCAATCCAAGATCAACTGTCAAATTGGATGTCAACAGTATGCCTGATGGGAAGACATATTTTAGTAAGTTTTACATATGCTTTGAGGGGCTGAAACAAGGTTGGAAAGGATGTTGTAGAAGAGTAATAAACATGGATGGTTGTTTCTTAAAGGGATTATGTAGTGGAGAATTGATATGTGCCGTAGGAAGAGATGCTAACAATCATATTTTCCCAATAGCATGGGCAGTTGTGTGTGTGGAAAATAAAGAAAATTGGAAATGGTTTTTGGAGAATCTTCAAGATGATCTAGAAGTTGATGATGGTAGTGGTATCACCCTGATGTCAGATCAACATAAGGTAAATCACTTATTATATTTTTAATAAATTTCTATTTTTTTAACACATGAATTTAAATTGTATAGGGCTATTGGAGGCTGTGAAGGAAGTAATGCCTAATGCTGAACACAGACAGTGTGCAAGGTATATTGTTGCCAACTTTAGGAAAAGGTTCAGTGGTGTGCATTATGAGAGGATGTTTTGGAAAGCTTGCAAAGAATCAATTGAACCTTTATTCAATGCAGCAATGAAGGAAATACAAGTACTAAATCCTGCAGCATTTGACTACCTTATGAAAAAGAGCCCAAAATCACGGTGTAGAGCTTTCTTTAGAGAGGGGAGGATGTGTGATGCAGTTGAAAATGGATTATATGAAAGCTTCAACAATGTCATTAGAGATGCAAGGAAAAAAACCAATAATCACAATGTTAGAAGAAATTAGGTTGTATGTTATGGAGAGGCAATTCAATCTCACCATCAAAGGTTGTTCATGGCCTGATTATAAACCATGCCCAGGCATTACAATCCTATTGAATCAGTTGAAAAGAGCTCAAAGGTTTTTTCTTTTTTATTAATACTTTATTTGGTTTTTCCACTATACACCCTAACTTTTATACCATTGCATCAGGTATTGGCAGGTTTTACCTACTGTTTAAACCAATTTGAAACAAAGAATTTGGCAGAGTCTTACGTTGTGGATGTAGATAACAAGACTTGTTCATGTAGAGTGTGGCAACTAAATGGGTATGGATGTGTGCATTTATTTGCAACAATCTCATACCTTAACAGTGATGTTGGTAATTATGTGGATCCAATGTACTATGGAGCAATTTATAAGAAGACCTACAAGTATCCTATGCATGGGATGAATGGTAGCAACATGTGGCCACCTACTGAATTCATTCCACCTTTGCCACCATTGAAAAGAAAAATGACTGGTAGACCTAAAGTTAATAGAAGAAAGGATTCAAGTGAAAGGCGTGCTAGACATACTATGTCAAAGGTTGGGAAAAAGATTATGTGTAGTGTATGCAAACAAGCAGGACATAACAAGGTTACATGTTCTAAATCTGAAAAGGCAACAAAACTAAAGGTAAGGAAAAGGAACAGATCAGATGTTATTGGTGGGGAGGGAAGCAGTGCTAAGAAGGCAAAAGGTATGACATATGAGGAAGGAGGGAGGGGTAATAAGGGCATTAATGGAAAAGTTGGGGAAGGAAGCAGTGGTAAGAAGGCAAATGATGTTATAGATGATAAAGGGGGAGGGGTAATAAGGGCAATAATGTAAAAGTTGGGGAAGGAAGCAGTGGTAAGAAGGCAAATGATGTTATAAATGATAAATGGGGGAGGGGTAATAAGGGAAATAATGTAAAAGTTAGGGAAGGAAGCAGTGGTAAGAAGGAAAATGATGTTATAGATGATAAAGGGGGAGGGGTAAAAAGGGAAGTAATGGTAATGTTGGGGAAAGAAGCAATGGTAGGAAGACAAAGGATGGTAAAGATGATATAGGAGGGAGGGGTAAAAAGGTAATTGTCAAGACAAGAAAGAAGCGGGAAAGAATTTTGAAGAAAAAACTTGGTACACGGGTTGAGGGTAAAAATGTGGAAGGCAACACTATTGACAAGCCAATGGAACTAGAATAGGTTAAGTGTGGTCAATGTCGTTATGTAGTCAATGTGTTTATGACAACTAATTTCAGGTTAAGTGTTTTAATTTGATGTTTTGTACTCACTTTGGTCATGCTAAACAATGTGGGATTAAGTGTTTCAATTTGATGTTATGTACTCACTGTGGTGTTATGTTGGATTACGTGTTTCAATGTCCTTATGATGGTGTGTTGTGTTTATGGACATGCATGGTATTGGGGTCCATTATTTACATTAGTGCTAGATATATATGGTCCCATTTACTCTAGGTGAACATGGCATTGGTGTCTATTATTGACATTAGTGATTGAAAGTCATTACAAGGATAATGTAAATAACCATAACAATTTCCCTGACAAGGACATAAAAAACTGCTACATACGAATTACAACTTGTACACAATTATGCCAAAGAAAATAATCAAACTTAGAACTAAAGACATCTTCAGTTTTCCAAATCTTTGATTCAAGCTTGTTTTTTGACCTAGCATATCCTGCAATCATAACTACTTCAGCACTCATATTCTTAGTGTCTGCTTCTTCTACCAACAAATAAAACCATTACGAGGTCCCTAACAAAATCAATTTAGAAGTTAGAAGTGTAGAATGCAAAGATAAAAACAAATAAATTAGGGCTACAGTGACCTGATAAAGAAAGTCAACCAAACCTTAGTGGGGCAAGCATATAATGGTCTTCCAGGGTCTGATGGAGTGGAAGACATTCTGATTATGGCCAAACATCCACATGAGCATTTCACCATTTTTGCTTCGTTATTTCCGAGAGCTGCTAACTTCAAAATGCAAACAAGAACATGTACAAAGAAATGGGATGTACTGCCGAGTAAAGGAGGTAAAGTACTTATAAAGAGAAAATGACGAAAATACCCCAGCCAAGTAAGGAAGTAAGTTCTTAAAAATTGTAAATTCCGAAAATACCCCTTGACAAAATTACCCCAATGTTTGACCTCATTAACATCTGTCACAGTTTTTGTACCAACAACAATTAATTTTCATTAATTAAGCCAACCAAGTGTCCAAATCGTTAGTCTTAATCAAGAACATTGATCCCAACAAATCAAAACGCATTCAGGGTCTTCACATTTCATCAAGATAATATCAAAATGCCTGTTACATGTTCCCAGGACTTCAAAAAACATCCGTAAACAACCACCACTAGATTACCACAAACATCATAGACGATTACCACAAACACAAACAAACACACACAATCCTAATAACATATATTACAATAAAAACCTTAAACATAATAAACGATTACGACGAACACTAGATTATCATACCACTACTATTCACCTCCTTCAGAATCACTTGCTGACTATCAAGTGAATGATGAAAATCATTAGCAGGAGCATCACCACGACAAGACCCACAACCAACAACACAATAACTTTAATCTGCTTCTCAACCTCTCGAACCTTTGCTGCATGTTCAGGACATCAACCCTAACAAAATCAATTTAGAAGTTAGAAGTGTAGAATGCAAAGATAAAAACAAATAAATTAGGGCTACAGTGACCTGATAAAGAAAGTCAACCAAACCTTAGTGGGGCAAGCATATAATGGTCTTCCAGGGTCTGATGGAGTGGAAGACATTCTGATTATGGCCAAACATCCACATGAGCATTTCACCATTTTTGCTTCGTTATTTCCGAGAGCTGCTAACTTCAAAATGCAAACAAGAACATGTACAAAGAAATGGGATGTACTGCCGAGTAAAGGAGGTAAAGTACTTATAAAGAGAAAATGACGAAAATACCCCAGCCAAGTAAGGAAGTAAGTTCTTAAAAATTGTAAATTCCGAAAATACCCCTTGACAAAATTACCCCAATGTTTGACCTCATTAACATCTGTCACAGTTTTTGTACCAACAACAATTAATTTTCATTAATTAAGCCAACCAAGTGTCCAAATCGTTAGTCTTAATCAAGAACATTGATCCCAACAAATCAAAACGCATTCAGGGTCTTCACATTTCATCAAGATAATATCAAAATGCCTGTTACATGTTCCCAGGACTTCAAAAAACATCCGTAAACAACCACCACTAGATTACCACAAACATCATAGACGATTACCACAAACACAAACAAACACACACAATCCTAATAACATATATTACAATAAAAACCTTAAACATAATAAACGATTACGACGAACACTAGATTATCATACCACTACTATTCACCTCCTTCAGAATCACTTGCTGACTATCAAGTGAATGATGAAAATCATTAGCAGGAGCATCACCACGACAAGACCCACAACCAACAACACAATAACTTTGATCTGCTTCTCAACCTCTCGAACCTTTGTTGCATGTTCAGGACATCAACCCTGGAATGAAGGTAATCGCGACCCATCTCCTCCTTCATGCGATCCACCTCACCTTTTTGCTCGGCTATTTTATCACCACAGTCGCAGAAAATCGTATGCAAATCATTCAAGTATAGCCCGTCTCTTGAGCTAATCGAGTTGTTGGAGTTTATAGTATCTGGTGATGATGGTGGGGTAGGCTCCATGGAAGATAGTGAAAGGGAACACGAGTATTCTATTTTTGTTTGTCGGGTTGTGTTTGGCCGGAAGTGGTAACAAAGTGTTAGGGTTTTGTCTAAGAGACCATCCATTTATATAGTATGGGACCACCTAACGCTTAGTGCCCAAGTAAGTGAACTCGGTGGTGAGTCGATGATGTGTAAACCGAATCGTCTGAGTTGACTCAGTAGGTTACTTGGATGATGACATGGCAAGCAAACCGGTTGAATTGGGTCAAAATCCCAAATTAGCCAGCTAAATGTTAGTTTATGCCCTTCTAAAGCGAAAAAAATGGACCTTTTAAACCAAAACTTGTAAGTTAGTGGGGCTACAGTGACATTTTACCTTCTTAGAATCCATGCAAAAGAGGGTTTTTTGTGGAAATGAGCCAAGGAATAGTTTAATACCTTCAGGGAGTGCTTCACAAGAGTGGATCTTGAATCCCCACGAGTTCTTTGCTTCCTCTAGCTTTCTTCCTCAAGTGTTTCTTCACCAAGTCCTTCCTTCAAGCTTAAACTCACCAAAGATCACACACACACACACGAATCAAAGCTTTGGAAGATGAGGAACTATAAAGGGAAAGATGGGGGAGGCTAATGACCCCTTTAAATAGGGCGCATGGCCCTGAATTTAGGGTTTTATCTACCAACATCTACTCGTCGAGTTCCAACATGGACTCGGCGAGTAGGTCATTAAACCAATCGGACTAACCCGCTACTACTCGACGAGTAGGGAAGCCAACTCGTCGAGTAGGTCCTTCGAAATTCAAACAAAAGCAATATTATTATTAGTACCTGAGGATCAGGGTGTTACAACTCTCCCCCACTTGAATTAGGCTTCGTCCTTGAAGCCTGCTGGTTCAAACAATTCCGGATAGAAACCTCGCATTTCATCTTTCGATTCCCAGGTCCATTCGGAACCCTTTCGGTGCTGCCATTGCACCTTTACCAACTTCACTTCCTTATTCCGGAGCTTCTTTGTCTTCTTGTCTAAGATCGCCACTGGCCTCTCGACATAATTTCGGCTCCTATCTAACTGAATGTCGTCCAAGGATATGAATGAGGACTCGTCGGCAACATACTTCCAAAGCTGGGACACATGGAAAGTGTTGTGAATCTGACTAAGATCCTCTGGAAGCTCTAATCGATATGGCACCTTGCCCACCCTGGCTATGATCCTGAATGGACCTATGAACTGAGGCCCCAAATTGCTCCTCTTGTGGAACCGGATAATCCCTTTCCAGGGTGACACCTTCAGTAAGACAAAGTCTCCCTCCTGAAATTCAAGATCTGATCGACGTCGGTCCGCATAGCTCTTCTGACGGCTCTATGCGACTCACAACCGGTCGTGTACCTGCTGAATCAATCCAGTGGTCTCGAGTACCACCTCTGTGCTTCCCAAAACCCGATGCCCAACCTTGTCCCAGCACACTAGGGTCCTACACCTCTGCCCATATAACATCTCAAATGGTGCTCGGTCAATACTGGCACGATAGCTGTTATTGTACGAAAACTCTGCCAGTGGGAGATACGTATCCCAACTTCCCCCGAAATTCAGTACACATGCCCTCAGCATATCCTCGAGTGTCTGGATCGTCCTCTCACTCTGGCCGTCAGTTTGGGGGTGATATGTCATACTAAAGTGTAGCTGGGTACCTAGTTCCTCGTGGAACTTCCTCTAAAACCTGGATGTAAAATGAACATCTCTGTCTGAAACCACTGATACCGGCACTCCGTGCCTAGCCACCACTTCTCGAACATAAATGTCCGCCAACTTCTCTGCAGATATAATCTCGGAGATCGGAATGAAATGAGCACTCTTCGTCAGTCTATCCACGATCACCCAAATGACATCTACTCCCCTCATGGTCCGTGGTAACTTGGCGATGAAGTCCATAGTGATCTCTTCCCACTTCCACATGGGAATGGGTAATGGCTGAACCTTGCCATGAGGTCGCTGGTGCTCATCCTTGACCTTCCTGTAGGTCAGACACCGCTCCACATACCCGACGATCTCTCGCTTCATGCAGGGCTACCAGTAGCTTAGCCTCAAATCCCTATACATTTTTGTTGCGCTCGGATGTATAGAAAATTTGGACTTATGCGCCTCCTCTAACAGTCTCTGCCTCACTCCCCCCGACATCGACACCCATACTCGGCCACATTACGTCAATAAACTACGACTATACTTAAAAAACAAAGGATATTGCCCCTGAATTCTTTCCAGTTTCCACTTCTCTTTCTTCACCCCTTTGACCTGGGCCTCTCGAATCATGTCTATCAAGGGTGGACTTACCGTCACTTTCATACAAATACCCCTAGTTGGTGACCCTATAGCCTTACGACTCAATGCATCGGCCACTACATCGGCCTTCCCTGGATGGTATAGGATCTCGCAGTCATAGTCCTTCAGCACGTCCAACCATCTCCTCTGTCGCATCAAATACTTCAAACTCTTGTGATCGGTGTACACAACGAATTTCACCCCATACAAATAATGCCTCCATATCTTGAGGGCAAACACCACTACCCCCAATTCCAGATCATGCATAGGGTAATTTGCCTCGTGAGGCTTCAACTGCCTCGAGGCATATGCGATTACGTGCCCCCTCTGCATCAGTATTGCACCCAACCCTGAAATCGATGCATCACAATATACCACGAAATCATCCAATCCCTCGGGCAGTACTAGGATTGGAGCCTCGCATAATCTCCATTTCAGGGTCTCAAAAGCCCTCTGCTGGTCCTCACCCCATCGAAATGCCACATTCTTCTTGGTCAAACGGGTCAATGGCACCGCAGTCTTGAAGAAATCCTAGATGAATCTCCGGTAATAACCCACTAAGCCCAAGAAGCTACGAATCTCGGTAACATTCCTCGGTACTTCCCATCGCATCACAGCTTCCACCTTTGCTGGGTCAACCGAAATACCCTCTTGATTAATGACATGACCCAAAAACTGTACTTCCCGCAACCAAAATTCACACTTGGAGAACTTCGCATACAGCTTCTCCGTTCTCAAGGTCTCCAGCACCTCCCTCAAATGCCACTCGTGCTGTTCCCTGGTCTTAGAGTAGACCAGGATATCATTAATAAAAACAATCACCGACCGATCCAACATCGGTCTGCACACTCGGTTCATGAGATCCATGAACGCGGCCGGAGCATTGGTGAGCCCAAATGGCATCACCACGAACTCGTAATGCCCATATCGAGTCCTGAGAGCTGTCTTTGGTACATCCTCATCCCAAATCCTCATTTGATGATACCCTAACCGAAGATCAATCTTAGAGAACCACGATGCCCCGTGAAGCTGATCAAACAAATCATCAATCCTAGGCAAGGGATAGCGGTTCTTCACCGTTAGCTTATTCAGCTCTCTATAATCGATGCACATCCTGTGTGACCCGTCCTTCTTTTTCACGAAAAGGATCAGAGCTCCCCACGGAGAACTACTCGGACGGATGAACCCTCGGTCTAGTAGCTCTTGGAGCTGTGCAGACAATTCCTACATCTCGGGTGGCGCCGGCCGATATGGTGCCTTTGCTATCAGGGCGGCACCCAGTACCAAATCGATTCGAAACTCCACCTGTCTTTTCGGAGGCACTCTAGGTAACTCTTCGAGGAAGACGTCCCGAAAGTCCCGCACTACTGCTACCTTATCGATATCCGTCACTACCTCCATCCGCGTATCGGAAACATAGGCCAAAAATCCCATGCAGCCATGCTGCAAGAACCTCCTTGCCCTCGCAGCCAAACAGAGGGTCGGGCCCTGTGAGGCCCTCTCGCCCTGGATAACCAGTTCTCCCCCCCTTGGGGTTCAAACTCGGACTAACTACCGCTCACAATCGATCATGGCCCCGTTGGCCCCCAACCAGTCCATCCCAATAATCACCTTCAACCTTTGCAACGGTATGGGGACCAAATCAATGCGAAATCTTTTACCATGCACATTCAGGACATAGTCCTGACACACCCTCGCAGCACTCACAGTGCGATCATCTGCAATCTCCACCTCGAGCGGGGTATCCAGAGTCCCCGGTGCGTCTCGGAACTTCTTGCTAAGTGGAAGAGACACAAAAGATCGGGTAGCTCCCGAATCGAACAAGACATGGGCCGACATACCATTGACCAGAAAGGTCCCTATACAATCTTAAAAACTTACATATAAACATTTAGCATAAAAAAAGAGAGAGAATAATGAACACATACCAGCCACGACGTCTGGTGCTGCCCGAGCCTCTTCGGTAGTCAGCTGGAACGCGCGACTCTTCACCGCTGGAGCTTCCGCCTTAGGGCGGCCATCAGTAATCCTCATAGTGGCGGGTGCGGGCGCCGCCACAAATCCTCCTCCCCCTCCCTGCAACCTCGAACAATCGGCCTTTTTATGGCCTGTTTGGTTGTAGTGAAAACATATCAACCCCTTACTGGAGCAATCCTTACTCAAGTGGCCCTGTTGGCAATAGGAATAACATCCTGACATCCTGGCTGTCCGACAAGCCCCACTATGAAATTTCCCACACTTGGAACACCGGCCCCGGCCCTGCTGGCCCTTACTCAAAGAATTAGAGGTCTTAGGCTTCTTAGCTTGAGCTTCCGCTGCTTGTACCTGCTTGGTCTTCCGCTTCATGCAGGTCTCCAACTCCATCTCCCTCTCACGGGCCTTCTCAACCATCTCATTTAGGGTTTTGCACCCTATGAAGCTCACAAATTCCCGAATGTCCTCCCTCAGCATAGAGTGATATCGGGTCCTCCTCATGTCCTCATCCGTCGCATACTGAGGAATCAATAAGGCTCGCTCTCGAAACATGGCGGTGATCTCCGCCATAGTCTCAGTGGTCTGCTATAAATCATGAAACTCCCTCACCATCCGTTGCACCTCAACAGGAGGTGCAAACTCCCGATCGAAACGTTGAACAAACTCAGCCCACGACATACCAGCCGCACCGGCTGCTACTACCTGACTAGTAACCTCGCCCCACCAATCTCAGGCCCTGTCCCTCAGCATACAGGAAGCAAATCCAACCTTCACCTCCTCCGGTCAGGAACTCGTGCGTTGAGCATTCTCAATGTCTGCTACCCAACGCCTACTCACAATGGGATCCCTGACCCCCGAAAATTCTGGAGCTCCACATGCCTTGAACTCCCTAAACGAGGGGGTTCGAGCTCCACCCTGGCCCGCAGAAATATCATCCCTGAATGCTCTAAGTCTCTCCTCCATGATCTCCATCATGCCCTCCTTGACCGTCCCAAAGATGACTGGGGTAGCGTTAAGGATGCCCCTCGTAACCTCGGCCGCAATCAACTCACGCAGCCTCTCATCAATACCATCAGTAGGGCCGCCTGACCCGTCACCGGATCCCGATCCTGATCCCCCTGCTCCCAATCGCGTAACCACCATGCTGAACTACCATAACACAAAACATAAAGGTCAGGATACCCATAATGAGATACTTCCATACTGCGCTCCTTTGGAACTCCCAGGTAGAACATGGGTTTGGGTACGGGGTCCTGTGCTTTCAATACTACGGGCCCAATAATACCTTCCACACCTACCCGTACCTTTCCCCCGCTGCTTTACCTAGTACTTCCAAATCTACCACATCTGCAAAACCATGACTCACAGCGCTCACATAAATCAATCCCTGGACACCCTATGATTGTCCTACCCAAAAAAATCATGCTAATCACTATAGGTTGCTATAAGGCATGCAGATTATACATGGAAAGGATCAAATATAATTTGGAATAAGAGATTCCACCCTAAGACAACATCTAAAAAAGGAAAAGGAAACAAAGCTAAATCACCCATTCCGAGGCTATCAACTCCTAATCACATATAATTTTTGAACATAGACTTAGCAATTTCATATAATCGACAGAGCTCATTATCAGTATAACATGGCTAATTAAATTAGGAACTACTTACTTGGCTCGGTTGATCACACACGTTGCACTCTCCTCTTTTGGGCTTAAAATCCTTTTTAAGTTACTTTTGAAAACATTTTACAACCTACTCAATTTGAGTCTTTACGCACCCAAGGATGTGTCCGAATCCCTCAAACCAAGGCTCTGATATCAATTTGTAACAACCCAAATTTTATAAAGGAAATTTTTCGTTTTAATTAATCGGACTAAATACATATTTCATAGATTTCCAAGACATTTGTTTCCAATTTACAATTATTACATCATTGTTTTCCTTTTTGAAAACATCAGAGAGTCCCAAACATCCAAAAGAGAGGTAGAGTACACGCCACATCATCATGCCTTGCCCTTTCCGTTAGACTCTGAAGTACCTGAAACAATCAACAACCTGTAAGCGAAATGCTTAGTGAGTTTCCCGGAGCATACCACACACACAATCCACATATCACACATCCTGTTAGCTAATAAAGCTACACACATATCATATAAGCCATGCATACATAAACCTGTAACGGTGCCATGGGCTACCCTACATGGTCCTTACCTAGGACTGCCATGGGCTCCCCCACATTGTCTTACATCCAATGCCATGGGCTACCCCACATGGACTGCCATGGGCTACCCCTCTTGGTCTTACATCCAATGCCATGGGCTTTCCCTGGGGTCTTCATACAACATGCAATCACATACCATAGCAAAACACAGAACATCCAACACATTTACCATAATCACATAATGGGCCGGCCTTGGTGCCTTAGACCCCTAGGTATGGTGAGGAGACTCACTTGACACGAATGTTGAACTGACACTTTGCGACCAAAATCCCGATGAGCTGCTTCAACTCAACTGCCTATAAGCGACATTCAATAATCAAACATTACCCCCAAAGTCTTCCCTGGTCAACTTCAGATAAGTTCAAGTCAACAGCCCATGTTGACCCTAACTCACCGAGTGTAACTAGTGACTCGCCGAGTTTCTCGGGGTATAATCTACTCGCCGAGTTGTTCCTTTAACTCGTTGAGTTTACGACAAACTTCATCCGGCTCGCCAAGTTGTTCATCCAACTCGTCGAGTCTAAAGCGGAATTCATCGGACTCGCCGAGTTGTTCATCCAACTTGGCGAGTTCATGCTAATGTTCATATGACTTGCCAAGTCACCTCTTGCGACTCGCCGAGTCCTAACAGATCTGAGGACATTCATACTCATTTGAGCCATGCAAAGCTTCCAAATTACAGATCTAGGCTTCTAAGGCATGCCTTTCACATAAAGTTGTAAACTTTACGTGCATGCAAGGCTTTTAAGCTCTAAAATAACAATTCTAAGCTTGGGATGGAGTCACACACTTGAGAGGAGGCTCATGCTAGGCACAACTGATAACTTTATGCATCTAACATCCAAAGGGAGTCCAGATCTGGAGTTACAACTACAGATCTTTGCTTAAGCACAAAAGCCCTTTCTTAGAATCCATGCAAAAGAGGGTTTTTTGTGGAAATGAGCCAAGGAATAGTCTAATACCTCCAGGGAGTGCTTCACAAGAGTGGATCTTGAATCCCCACAAGTTCTTTGCTTCCTCTAGCTTGCTTCCTCAAGTGTTTCTTCACCAAGTCCTTCCTTCAAGCTTAAACTCACCAAAGATCACACACACACGAATCAGAGCTTTAGAAGATGAGGAGCTGTAAAGGGAAAGCTAAGGGAGGCTAATGACCCCTTTAAATGGGGCGCATGGCCCTAAATTTAGGGTTTCATTTGCCAGCATCTACTCGTGGAGTTCCAACCTGGACTCGGCGAGTAGGTCATTGAACCAATCGGACTAACCCGCTACTACTCGACGAGTAGGGAAGCCAACTCGTCGAGTAGGTCCTTCGAAATTCCAACAAAAGCTATATTATTATTAGTATCTGAGGATCACGGTGTTACATTATTAGAAAGACACTACAATTTATCAATTTTAATTATTTACAAAATACTCTTTTGGTTATTTAAGTGGAACTAAAATTTATTTTTAAGTTGATGATGCAAATTTTATATTTAAATTAACAATTTAAGTATTTTATACAAATTTTTCAAAAGTTGTAGCTTGAAAATGATAATGGTTTACATACAACAACATATTAGACCTAACAAATTAAGTATAATATGTTAAAAGTTAGAAACATAAAGTTTATAAGTAGAGAAAATATATTCTTTTAATATTGAAATTTAGTTTATAGATGATTACAATTTATGTTTTATATTTATTTAACCTTATTAAACAACTTATAATCATTGTTAGAAAGAAATAGAAAAGTCACGAGAGTTTCAAATGAATGTGGTGAAAGGAAAATTGCTTCTTTTATAAGTATATAATGATAATGATGATAATGATTCTCATTTACTAATTAAAGGGATGAAACAAATAGACGAAACTACAAATTTGGTCGCTGTGGTATTTTAAAACCTTTGGATAGGGTCCAAAAGCTTTTCAACTTGCATGGAAGGTCCAAAATCAAAATGTTTCTGTGTTTTTGGTCAAAAAAAAAACTTGAAAAGACGGTTATGCCCTTTTAATTTCAGTTTTCTTTTTCTATAATTACTTTAACGCTATTTTAATTTTAAAAAAAAAAAACAAAAAGAATTGGAGCAACCACCCATCCCCACCGTACTCTTTCTCTCTCTCTCTCTCTCACACACACACACAAAAAAAAAACTCACTTTTTCCCTTTCCATTTCTCTTTCTCTTCTTCTTCTTCTTCTTCCACATCTATCATTTGCAAATCAGGAAAAAGAAAACCCAGATTGTTTGTTACTTTGCTACTAGATTACACACAAGGAGTCCCCAAAAAATTAGGTTCTTAAGATTTTTTTGCCCAGCTTAAAAAACCAAACTAATGTTATTGAGATAAAAAAGGCACACACCCCACCTTTAAATCTAGAGCTTCAGTTCTCTCTCTCTCTCTCTCTCTCTATATATATATATATATATATATATATATATATATATATATATATATAAATTCAGATAAGTTCCTCTTGCGAAATCCTCCACACCATTGCCTTTATCATCTTTCAGCATACTCCTAACACTCTAAATTATCTCGTTGAATATCATTGTCCTGCTCAGATATTTACAAACAATGATCATAAATTTTTGGAATTAATCAATAGTAAGTTAGGGTTAGGTATTACTTAATCTGTTGATAATGTTCTCAAGAATATTAAATGAGTTCAAGAGCATTGATGAACAAGGGCATACCTGTCACCCATAGGCTTCGTGAAGATCTGAAGCAAAGTCCCCTAATCATCTCCAGCGAGTAATATTCCTAACTCCTTACACTTTGTAATATGTTTATCTCTGAATACATCTCATACTCTATTCTTCAAATTCAGAGAGTATGACAATATTATTTCTAAGGGTGATTAGGAGAGAAGAGGGTGTAGCGTCATGGGGGACACTAGAGATGAAAGCAATTTCACCTTCTTTGACTTCATTGACGACTGAGTGTACTGGGAGGTGGTGACTGGCGGTGATGCTATGGTGGTTAGTGTAGGAAAACATCAAGATATGGAGGTGATGAAGATGAAGAAATGTCAAGCGGTGTTGGTGGCGTCGAACGTAGGTTTTACTCGGATGAGATTTTTGATTTTTGAATCCATTAGGTTTTAGGGCTTCATGACGGAAATGGATGTGATGAAGCCAACCTCTTTTTTATGAGAAAGAGAGAGAGAGAGAGAGAGAGGGCCACTTATTTTTCTTTTATATTTAAAAAATTCTCCAAATACTAAAGAAACAAATCAAAGAAGAAGAAAAAAAATCCAAAAATTAAATTAAAAGGGTATAATGTGTTGGATAAGGTGTTTAAGTCCATAACTTATTTGGTATATATTTGACCCGACCCGGCATCGTCCATTTGGGTTGCACTTCACCCAAACGATTTATGGATAATATTATGATAATTGTATACTTATGTTTTATTAATATATTATAAGTTATAATATATTAATATAAAGTCATCTTATTTAATTAAGTTTTAATCTAAAATTAATTATGAGTTGAGTTAGTGATTAAAAGGAAGACTAATTAAATAATGGGCTATTATATTTATATGGTGTGGGCTAACACTCATTTGGGAATGGGCTTATCTTACATGGAATTCCATGGATGATCCATGGAGTTTTTAACCCATGGATCCTTGGAAGAGGAAAATACATGGGTTATTAGGGTTTACCGTAATCATCTACACTATATAAACAAGCCTATGTTGCATGAATTGACACCCTATTGTGTGTGAGAAGTGGTGGCCGATTTCTAGTGCAAAGTATACACTTTCATAAGGTTTTCCAAGGTTGTGGTGATTTGTGATTTCCATTTGAGGCATCCACATTATTGGTGCTTGGCTCTCAAACTCCAAGGAATCAACACTCATCAAAAGGTATGTAATTCATCTAGTTATTTTATGTTTAAAAGTTCCCCATGCCATGCTAGATAAGTTATAAACCTTGGAAAACAAATTTTGCATGTATTTTAGACAAATATAGATCCAAGGTTTATTAGGGTTGCATGCACACTTAGGAAGTGTTAGAATGCTCAAAACCCAACAGTGGTATCAGAGCCTAGGCTTGTTTGTTTGATACTTGATGCAAAATAGTGAAAAAAGTCGATTTTCTTGTTGTCTGCATGATGAACTCGCCGAGTCCATGGGGGGACTCGCCGAGTCTATGACTAAATTCATCCTACTCGTCGAGTAGGTTCGTGCACTCAACAAGTAGAAGCCTCAGAATGCAGATTTTCGACTTTTGCTGCTGGAAATGGACTAGAAACATTACCCTAAACTATTTTGGTGTTTTAAAACTTGTTTTACTTGGTGTAATGGTTGTTCTAATCCATTTACAATAGCTTATATCAAAATTTCATGCTTTGTATGTGTTCATATAATTCTTGAAACTTTGATGATCATGTTCATGTTCTTATGAATTTAGAAGATGATAGGAATTATTTGCTGAATTGTTTAGGATTAATTCTTGATCATTTTTGTGTTTTAATGGAGTCCATAGTTTGTCCTCAAGTTATGGATATCCAAAGGTCAATTCTTTTAAACACACATTTAAAACATATAAGTTACATAAAAATGAAGAGTCTTCATTTGTATGAACCTTTTATTCATAAGTTATGAAATGAAAAGTTTTGAATAGTTACAAAACTTGCCCTCAAGGTTTGGAAGTTGTAAAGTTTCACACACTTTAATAAACTTTAATTCCAACCCTTAGAGTTTTAATAGTTAAAATTCAACACTTATACTATTTATAACATTAATGGTTAATTATTATATATGTGTATAAGAATAAATCGTTTTACCGTTAGTAGGCCTCATTCACGAAGCCGGTCTATAAGGGAGGATAAGGTTGTTGCCTATAAAATGGTAGATTAATGGGTGTCCACTCTCACCTACCGCTTCCTTGATCGGTGGAGGGTCGTTAGCCAAACGGGTAGGACAATGACTTTAAATTCTCATTAAAAGTATAATGATTATTATAAAGTAACTAAATATTTTAATTCCCAATCTTAGTTACTTTAGGAAAAATGTGAACATGGTGCTACCCCATGGAATTCACACTTTCTACCTTACCAAGTCGTTGGTGGAGCGTGCGTGGTTAACCGACACACTAACTTGGACTAGTAAGGATCACGAAGGGTGACTTAATGTTTGTCATAGATCAATAAAGCGTGTGTGGTTAACCGGCTAATTGATTACGTGATAATATTATGGGTACCAAGTGAATTAGTATGGTTATTCACACTTTGTTTTTTGATCCTCGGCATCCTAGTCACAAAACTTGAAGGGCACAATCGAGATTGAAACATTCCATTGAAAAGTTTAATGAATCTCAAAAGAATCTAGGAATTTCAAATCCAATTAAAACCTAATAATTCATTTCGTTTTTCATGGTGGGAATTGGTGAATCGTCATTCACCTACCTTTCAAATATGTTATTACTTAGATTACGGCATCTCTCTTCTATGTATAATATATTGTGATTGGATCCTAGCCTTAATATTACATTTGGGTGTCTTATTAAGGACTCTATATATCTAATCTAAACTTGCTTTCTTCTTTTCAGATGTCTTCCAACAACAATGCTTCGGGCTCTAACCCAATTGGCTCTTTCTCTCTCATGAATCTTTGTGGGAGAGTCATCTTTGATGGTTCCAACTTCATGGACTAGATTAGGAACATCAGGATGGTTACTCGTTATGAGGACAAGGAATACGTCCTCGATAAGGAGTTAAAGGAGCTTGATGAGTCCACTGCTACTCCTGAGGAGATCGTTGAATTCAGGATGCATGAGAGAGATGCTACTAAGGTAGCATGCATCATGATGGCCACGATGACAGCCGAGCTCCAGAAGTCCTATGAGGACTTTTACACTTTTGAGATGCACCAAGACCTGATGGAAAGGTACTATCAGAGTGCTCATCAGGAGTGGTATGAAATAATCTCCTCCATAATAACAACCCACATGAAGGATGGTGAATCCATCACGGGCCACATGCAAAAGATGCAAAGGTATGTGGACCGTTTGCTCAAGCTAAATGTAAACTTCCCTGAGGAGTTGGCAATTGACATCATTTTGCACTCCTTACCTTCTTGTTATGACCAATTTCGTATGACATATCATATGAACAAGGAGGAAGTTACTCTTAGCAAACTTCAAGGACTCTTGAAGACCGCTGAAACCGGTCTTAAGGGTAAGTCGGTTGTTACCTCTACTACTCCTACTCCAACATCTACCCCTGTTTTGGCTATTGGGCAAGGCAAAGGGAAAAAGAGGAAGTCCCCTTCGAAGGGTACCAAGGAAAAGTCTCTTGAAGGCTCCTCATCAAGGACTAAAAGCGGTTCCGTCACTCCTTCTGCCATTCCCAAGGATGCTGATTGCTACTATTGCTAGGACAAGGGGCACTGGAAGCGAAACCGCCCTAAGTATTTGCAGGATCTAAAGGATGGGAAAGTGAAACCCACCCAAGCAGGTATTTACATAATATTGTCTAATAACTCACCGTATTATAACTCTTGGGGTGCTTGATACAGGATGTGGTATTCACATATGTTTAAATTTGCAGGGCCTAAGAAGAAGTGAGGATGTGGAGCACGGGAAGATAAACTTGATCATGGGGAATAGGAAGGCTTCGCCTGTTTCCAAGATTGGAGTTTATACTTTGTTGCTGAATAATGGGTTAAAATTAGATTTGAATAAATGTGTGTACTCATCTGAAATGGCGAGAAATATTATTTCTTTTCGTGGTTTGTACAAACAAGGTTTTACTTTTTCATTTGATATTGAATGTGGTGGTATTAATTCTTTCTTTAATAATGTGTTTTATTTTAAAGCATTACCTTGTGATGGTGTGTATGAAACTGTGTCGGTTGTAGACAACTTAGGAAATAACGTATTGTATATTGATTCTTCTATTAGCCTAGATAAAGCATCATTGTGGCATTGTCATCTTGGATATGTAAACAAGAAACATATAGGCCAACTCCAAAAGGATGGAGTCTTGGAATCATTTGACCTTAAATCGGATGATAGTTGTGCATCTTGTCTACTTGGAAAGATGAAAAAATCACCCTTCACTGGTACTTATGAACGGGGTGAGGGTTTGTTGGACCTAATACATACTGATGTATGTGGACCATTCAAAACCGCCACAAGGGATGCTAATCGGTATTATGTGACTTTTATTGATGATTTTAGTAGATATGGCTATGTCTACTTAATCAAACATAAGTCAGAAAACTTTGAAAGGTTTAAAGAATTTAAACAGGAAGTAGAAAATCAATTGGGCAGGAACATTAAGATGCTTCGATCCGATCGAGGTGGTGAGTATCTTAGTGCCGAGTTCCTTGACTATCTTAAGGAGTGTGGGATTGTCTCATAGTTGACTCCTCCCAGGACACCACAGTTAAATGGTGTAGCTAAGAGGTGTAATCGAACCTTGTTAGACATAGTTTGCTCTATGATGAGTCGAGCTTTGCTACCAATCTCTTTTTGGGGGTATGCCTTAGAGACTGCCGCCCATATCCTTAATATAGTCCCTACAAAGAAGGTTACCAAAACACCTCATGAGATGTGGATTGGGAAGGTTCCCTATTTGGACCACATCACGATTTGGGGTTGCGAAGCTTTTGTGAGGCGTGAGACTCATGATAAGCTCGAACCCCGAAGTGAAAGGTTTATTTTCATCGGCTACCCATAGAAATCCTTCGGTTACCTCTTCTACAGACCTAGTGAGAATGTGGTCTTTGTGGCAAGAAGAGGGGTCTTTCGTGAGAGAGAGTTTATAAGCCAAGGAGACAGTGGGAGGCAAAGTGATCTTGAAGAAATTCAAGAATCAATTGGTGAAGGAACCTCAGACACTAGCAATCAACCTGAGGAGAAAACTCCTGTTGAGCCAGCTGATGAGTCTATACCTCCGAGGAGTTCCACACGGGTTAGGAACACACCTTAGTTTTATTATAGTTTTCATATTACTACGGAAGGTGATACATTTATCAATGATAGTACGCTGGAAAATTTGGATGAACCTAGCAGTGTTAAGGAAACCATGGCAGGCCCAGAGTCTGCTAAATGGAAGGAGGCTATGGACAGCGAGATACAGTCCATGTATGACAATCAAGTTTGGAACTTGGTTGACAATGTACCAGGCCGTAAAACAGTCGGGTGTAAATGGATCTTTAAGAAGAAGACCAACATGGAAGGAAAAGTGCACACTTATAAGGCTCGACTGGTTGCAAAAGGGTTTTACTCAGACTCAGGGTATAGATTATGATGAAACCTTCTCACCGGTAGCAAAGATTAAGTCTATTAGTGTTATGCTAGCCATTGCTGCATTTCATGATTATGAAATATGGCAAATGGATATCAAAACCACTTTTCTTAATGGAAAGTTGGCTGAGGACGTGTACATGAATCAGCCAGAGGGTTTTTTCAGTACTAAATACCCTAATAGAGTGTGCAAGCTTGGGAAATCCATTTATGGATTAAAACAAGCATTTCGTAGCTGGAATCTGTGATTTGATGAAAAGGTCAAAGAGTTTGGCTTCTCGAGAAGTGAAGATGAGTCTTGCGTGTATGTCAAAGCTAGTAGGAGTATAGTTAGCTTCTTGGTACTGTATGTAGATGACATACTACTTATAGGAAATGACATCCCAACCTTGCAGGAGGTTAAGTCCAGGCTTGGGAAGTGCTTTGCTATGAAGGACCTAGGGGAAGCTGCATATATCCTAGGGATAAGGATAATAAGAGAAAGGAGTAAAAGACTAATTGGACTTAGTCAGAGTACCTACTTGGTAAGGTGTTGAAAAGGTTCAACATGCAGAATTCCAAGAAAGGAGATTTACCGATCCAAAGCAATACCAAACTGAGTAAGACTTAGAGTCCAGTACAGAGGCTGAGATAGCAGAGATGAGTCGATTACCGTATGCTTCCGTTGTGGGCTCGATCATGTATGCTATGACTTGTACCTGCCCTGATGTGGCCTTTGCTTTGAGCATGGTCAGCAGATATCAGGGGAACCCTGGCAAGGCTGATTTGACCGCGGTAAAGAACATTCTCAAGTACCTGCAGAGGACTAATGATTGGATCCTTACCCTTGCTGGGAGTGATGACTTGAGAGTATTAGGGTATAGTGATGCTAGTTTTCAGACTGATAGGGATAACTTCCGCTCTCAGTCGGGCTGGGTCTTTACCCTAAATGGAGGGGCAATCTCTTGGAAGAGTTCCAAGCAGGACACAGTGGCTGATTCGACTTGTGAATCAGAGTATACAGCAACGAGTGAAGCAGCAAAGGAGGCGATATGGCGGAAGAACTTCATCGGAGACCTTGGAGTTGTACCAGCTATTAAGGAGCCTATGGAGATTTTCTGTGACAGCAATAGTGCGGTTGCCTTAGCCAAGGAACCGAGAGATCATGGCAGATCCCGACATATTGACAGAAAATATCACTTCATAAGACACAAGATAGAAGAAGGATTCCTCGTGGCAAAGAGGGTATCGTCAGATGAGAACCCTGCAGATCCCCTTACGAAGGGACTGATGAGGGTTAAGCATTTGCTGCACGCGAGGCGCATCGGGCTGAGGGACGATATTAGTTTTACAGATTAGATAGCCTTTTCTGAAACTTGTAAAATGTAATCGACGTTTGATGATGAATAAAATTTGTGATTTATTTATGAGTAAAGTGTTGCTATCATTGTCAATTATTTACTATTGTTTCAGTTTTGCATGTTTTGACTTCCAAAATAATTAATTTATTCAAACCTCCACAATCGGTCATACATCGGAAGTAGGTGTGAATCAAGATTGTCATGAATCGGGTTTGTTGATGGCTAAAGGTGTTTAGATATAGCAATGGTTGCTACAACATTCATGAGTACTCATAAGTTATGAGTATTGGAATAAACCCACGCTCACTTGTATTACTTCATGGAATTTATCTCGAGTGATCGTGAGACGATAATATCATATAAGTTTTCAAACCTAAAGATATGAGTTGTTACCTTTGAGTTGGTTGTGCATTGAATGCACGAAAACGCATCAGTAACTTGATGTTAAAAAACATGCCTTTGCGTGCAATTCAACAAGTGGTAGAACAACCATATGAGTCAAAGTTTATCTGTTCCTTCTAGAAATAGAAGTGATATCTGGGACCCTCGATGATTTTGTGTTGACGCATGTACCGGGCCCGGTTAGAACTAAATTGATGTGTTCAGTTAAGTTCTTTTGTCAAACAAATTGGAAATTGGGAAACAACTGCCAGATAATAAGTAAGACATTGTTCCATGTATTTGTCCGGCTGATATCATGAGAACAGAGGATTATATGATCACTTATATAAAATGGCGCTTCATAGTTCAACAAAGTTTTCGAGAGCTACGATTGCCGGTTGGCTCCTGAAGTAATATAGGCAAATACAATTATTAGACTTATCCAAGTGGGAGTCTGTTGGATAAGGTGTCTAAGTCCATAACTTATTTGGTATATATTTGACCTAACCCGACATGGTCCATTTGGGTTGCACTTCACCCAAATGATTTATGGATAATATTTTGATAATTGTATACTTATGCTTTATTAATATATTATAAGTGATAATATATTAATATAAAGTCATGTTATTTAATTAAGTTTTAATCTTAAATTAATTATGAATTGATTTAGTGATTAAAAGGAAGACTAATTAAATCATGGGCTATTATATTTATATGGTGTGGGCTAACACTCATTTGGGAATGGGCTTAGCTTATATGGAAGTCCATGGATGATCCATGGAGCTTTTAACCCATGGATCCTTGGAAGTGGAAAAGACATGGGTTATTAGGGTTTACCCGAATCATCTACACTATATAAACAAGCCTATGTTGCATGAATTGACACCCTAGTGTGTGTGAGAAGTGGTGGCCAATTTCTAGTGCAAAGTATACACTTTCATAAGATTTTCCAAGGTTATGGTGATTTGTGATTTCCATTTGAGGCATCCACATTATTGGTGCTTGGCTCTCAAACTCCAAGGAATCAACACTCATTAAAAGGTATGTAATTCATCTGGTTCTTTTATGTTTAAAAGTTCCCCATGCCATGCTAAATAAGTTATAAACCTTGGAAAAAAAAATTTGCATGTATTTTAGACAAACATAGATCCAAGGTTTATTAGGGTCGCATGCACACTTAGGAAGTGTTAGAATGCTCAAAACCCAACATACTGGTCTTTTCAAGTTTTTTTGGACCAAAAACACAGAAACAATTTGATTTTGGACCTTCCATGCAAGTTGAAAAGCTTTTGGACCCTATCCAAAGGTTTTTAAATACCATAGGGACCAAATTTGTAGTTTTGTCAAACAAATAAATGGAGAATGTAGCATGAGATTATGGGATGGTAAGTGGGTTTGCACGTAAACTCTCATTAGTATTTTCTCTTGCCAATAGTCAGTATAGATCACTTGGTAGAAGTTGTATTAACTATTGATTAAGGATAATTTGATGTGTTCAACATGAGGAGCCCGGTGGCAAAAATGGGTGTCTGTTTCGGTGATCTCGGATTGATGTGAGTCTCCTCAATGTATCTATGGATCGAAGGCACCAATGTTGGCCCAGTAGGATATGGTATGTTCTTGTTGTCTTTGTGACAATTTTTTTATGATTGTATGCCTGTTTGTGATATGTATGTGGGGTGAAATAGATCTGTACGGTAGAAAAAATATCATTTGAGTTGAGATAGACTCGGGGGTGAAATAGACCCGAGGGTGAAATAGACTCCTTACATCCTTAGGCTAACAATCGAGTTGAAATAGACTCGCGATGAAATAGACCTGGTACAACCTTGATTTGATGTATATGTATGGTATGTGGTATTTTGGGGAACTCACTAAACTCTGTGCTTACAGTTTTATGGTTATCATTTTAGGTGTTTCCAGCTCGAAAGAGAAGGGTCCGGTTTGATCGCAACGTAGCCACCCATGTTTCTGCATTTTATGATTTTGGGATTGTACACTAATAACTATTTCTACTCTGACATGTTTTTGAATGGTTGATAAGAATAAATGTTGTTTATGGGTTGAATTAAAAATGAAATTTTTATCTTATAATTTTTTGGATATTACAAGTTAGTATCAGAACCTTGGTTTGAGGGATTCGGGTACACTCTCAAGTGTGTCTAAACTCAAATTGAGGATTTAAAAAATCTTTTAAAATAAAATGATTTTCTAAAAAGGTTTCTAGGAGAAAGGGTTGCGATGCATGAAATTAGTTGAGATCAAATAAGTTTTCCCAAAATACCCATACATATGATACGCTTATTGTTTTGGTATGAGTATATGAGAATTGCATGCTAGATTAGCGCTAAGGATTTGCTCAGGATTTACATCACAGAATGCTATGAGATATGCGTTTATATGCCTGTTGATTGAGCTTTTTGGAACTGCATGCTAGTATGGATTCCAGATTATTTGATAGAATGGTCTGATTTAAGTGAAGCACTCGTTTAGATTATTCGATGCTCAAACATTGCTTGCTTTGTGCTTTTAGGGACCTCCAATTATATTGGCTAACTATTAAGTGAATACGTTAGGTTACATGTTGTAAGAGTTAGATAATTTTATAAGGTTAGGTTTAACTCTATTATGCAACTCTTGTTTGGGTCCAACCGTTGTAATGTGAGACCTTTTGGTCAAATAATTATCTAGTGTCTGTGGCATGTAATTGTATTCATGAGGTAGTTAGAAGGTATTAGAGGGAGTCTCTTCTGCAACTGATGGCAGAGAGTGGTGTGAACAAAAACCTATGAAAGCCTAGTAAGAATGTTTGAATGTACTTGTGTGAGAATTTTTGACAGAGAGATTATGGAAGGAGAATTTAGGAAGATAAGCAATGTTGGTAGAGGTTCCTAGAATCGCAGAAGCAAGTTAGTTGGAGGATGTCTTTTTATGTTTTGTGGCCTATAGAATGTTACTGCCCAAATTTTTCTTGCTATGTGCTTTATGTGACCCATATTGATGTGGAATAACTATTATATGAATATGTTAAGTTACATGCTGCAAAGGGTAAATAATAATCTAGAATGATTGATTTTGCCCTATTACACAACTCTCGTTTGAGTCTAACCGATGTAGGGTTGGGCCTTTCATTTGAAATATTATTTAAGTTTTGTTGCATGTAGTTGTATTCATGAAGTAGTTGGTTGATACTAGTAGGGTTTCTTCATCAGTTGATTGAAGGGTGAGGTAGGAATCTTATGAGAACTTAGGAAGTGCCTTAGAGGAACTGGTGCACTATTTAGCGATGGGTATTCGTTTAAGAACAAGTATATGTGGTTGGATTGAATAGTAGTGGACATGAGTAGTTACTTAGAGGATATGGAATGATCCTTGAGGAAAGTATGGATAGGTGTAGAAGGTAGTATTGGACCCGTACTACTGAAAGCACATGATTCATAATCGAATCGAGGAAAACTTTTTGGGATTCTAAGGAGCTAATTGAGGGAAGATTTTATGGTTTGGCACCATGATTCGTTGCAATGTCATCCAGTCTTATTCAATTTATTAGTTATGGTTGTTCAGACTGATGATGGGTCTAGTAATTGTTTGGTCCTTAGTGGCCATGTCTGTTTGGTTTTGAATGGTACATATCTAGGCGAGTTAGTTGATTTTGAGGTCTCGAAGGCCTTGCTCGAGGTAATGTAAGTTGAGTTGCAGGACTCAAGAAGGAATCAATTATGATGATCGACTCAAGGATTGCAGCTAGAGGCTAAGTGATTGGCTGATGGATTGGGCTGTCAATATTGTAACATCCAAATTTTCAAACCGAATTTTTCATTTTTAACTTCATATAAAACAATTTTCATAAAAACCATCTCAATAAAAACCAAAATGTCAAATACAAATCAACATCAAACTATTAGAGTGTCCCAAAAATATCCAATAACATAATCTTCAAGAAAATGTGTACAAATAAGCCTTTGCTTTCCTGCGATCCTCAAAAGTACCTAAAACATATTTAATCAACAACTGTAAGTACAAAGCTTAGTGAGTTCCCCAAAATATTAGATACATCACAAGACATATAATAGCAATGGGATATTAGCAACCCTGGAGACTACCCGAAGTCTGAGCACATATAAAGCACCCAGACCCATCTGGTCATCACACACACACACACAGACACACACATATATATATATATACACACACACACACACACACATATATATATATATATATATATATATATATATATAACTATTCTACCACACATGTAAGATTATGTGATCAGACTTACCTGGTACTGATGATTGATAGAACTCACACCCGAACTGCAGGAACTAGACTCCACCTAATTAAATAAACCAATTATCCTTAATTAATAATTAAGGAATTTCCCACACACTACTAAGACCAAGACAAGTCTAGTCCACACTTAGAGTAAAAGGTCATCCCCCCGACCCACCACACCCCAAAAAAACCCTCACAATCCACCTAAGACACAAGTGACAAAAGTCAATGAAAGTCAACCCTAGCTAGTACGCTCAACATACTCAACTCTACGATGGGCACAGAGCACAAAGCAGGAGGGACGGGCTCCCATCTGGCTATGCGGGGCGTAGCCAAGTGTATGCTCAGTGTACTCAAGCAGATCTCAAAACTTCCTCATTATTGTCTTAATCATTAAGACGTTCATTCTAAACATAGATATGGCCTCTGAAGAATGCCCTAATCCATAAAGTATCTGACCTTAAGCCTTTGCAAGGATAAAGAGAGATTAACCTCAAAAACTCTAACTTCAACATCACCAAAAGATCCAAAACACTTGCATGAGGGGAACGAGAAGGTCAAGTTAGCATTTTTATGAATCACAACACCTTAAGAACTTTGAAAGGACAACTTAATAGCCCTGGAGTACTCCATACTCACAAGGATCAAAGTCTTGGAACAAAAGAAACATAAAACCATGCAAAACAAGATATAACAACATAAGTCCGAAGGTTAGAACTTTATAGTTTCAGAAGATGGAGAAGGAGGTATAGATTTTGGATCCGAAGACTTTTAAGCACGACCACTTCTTGAATGGTCCTTAATTCACAACCAAGCACACTTAATAGTCACTCTCAAGCTTCAAATCACACTTATAAGGATAGGGTTACGTTTTACGATTTAGAAGGAATGGAGGTTGGATGAGAGGATGTCGAAGGAGGGATAAGGTGATTAAATAGGGGTCACAACCATAAAATTTAGGGTTTAGGAACTGTGCGAGTATGCCCAACATACCCACATGTACTCCCAGCATACTCCCTTCTCCTCATTGACTTATCTGTTGACTTACGACTGGCATACAAGGCTAGTACGCCCAGTGCATGTGTCCAAAATGCAATAAAAACAATATGAAGGGATGGAAATGAAAGTACCTGGCTACAAGTGTTATAATTTCCTCCCACTAGAATTAGACTTCGCCCTCAAAGTTAGCCTCAGAGAATAAATCAGCGTAATGCTCAAGCATCTTAGCCTCGGTCTCCCAAGTCCACTCCGAGCCCTTCTGGTGTTTCCACTGAACCTTGACCAGGCTCCTTAACTTGTTCCTCAAGGTCTTCACCTTCCTATCTAGAATCACTATCGGCTTCTCGATGTAATTCAGGCAATCATCAACCTGAATCTCCTCCAAGGTAACCACAAGTGTCTCATCAGCTACACACTTCCTCAACTGGGAAATATGGAAAGTGTCATGAATCTGACTCAACTCTTCAGGTAGCTCCAACCGGTATGCCACCTTGTCCATACAGGCTAATAATCTGAAAGAGCCAATAAACCTAGGGTCCGGCTTGCCCCGCTTCCTAAAGCGGATAACACATTTCCTGGGTGATAACTTTAGGAGCACCAACTCTCCAACCTGAAACTCTAATTCAGAGCATTGTCGATCCGCATAACTCTTTTGGTAGCTCTAGGCCGTCATCAATCTGTGCCTGACTTGCTAAATAAGCTCAGTCATTTTAAGCACTATCTCAGTGATCCGCATGACTCTCTATCTAACTTTGCCATAGAAAATAGGATTCTGACACCTCCTCCCATACAGAAGCTCAAATGAAGGCATGTCAATGTTGGCATGATGGCTGTTATTGTAAGAAAACTCATCTAAAGGGAGGTAGGAGTCCCAACTCCCTCCAAAATCTATGATACAAGCCTATAACATATCCTCAGTGTATGGATAATCCACTCATTCTTCCCATCAGTCTGCAGATGGTTGGTAGTACTAAAATGCAACCAGGTGCCCAATTCTTTGTGTGACCTCTTCTAAAATCTTGAAGTAAAACTAACATCCCAATCAAAAATATTAGAAGTCGGCACCCCATGTAGAGCCAACACTTCTCAAACATAAATCTCGGCTAGCTTCTCGATAGAACAGCTCTCACTTATGACTAAGAAGTGAGAACTCTTCGTCAAACGATCAACTATCACCTAGATAACATCAAAACTCTTTTCAGTCTTTGGCAATTTTGTAATGAAATCCATCGTGATCTACTCCCACTTCCATAGTGGAACCTCTAGGGCTGCAACTTTCCATGAGGGTGATGGTGCTCGGCCTTGACCTTCCGGCAGGTCAAGCATCGCTCTACAAACCAGGCCACATCCATATTCATAGACAACCACTAATAACTATGTAACACCCGTTTTTCTGGATGAATCGAATTGGGGCTTCAGGGAGTCAAAAGGTCGAGTTTTGGAGAAAAGGGAGCCTCATGACGTGAGACACAAGGGCTCACGATATGAGATGGGATGCATGAGGATTTATGTCTGGGACTGAGCTCATTACGTGAGCAATAGGAGCTCATGATTTGAGGAGCGTTGCAGCCCAAGCCCACAAACTTTTAGGGTTTTCCATGTATTTAGGCTCCCTTAACTCGGTTTTAGGGTTCATTTCTCAGCCTCCGCCTTCCTCCAACTAAGAAAAACCTAACCCTCATCCCTCTTAGTGGTTTTGGATCCATCGTGGTGTTTTAGTGGCTAAAAGAAGAAGAAGGTATTTAAGAGTGTTGGTCCAGCAAGGAAGCTTCATCATCATCTTATGCACATTTTGGACCATTGTAAGTGTCCAAGATTGAACCTTTATGAGTTTAAGTTACTACATCTAGGTTCTTGTCCATTTTCCTTCATGATTATGGAAGTTTGCATGGAGGAAGTCCATAAAGTTGGCAACTTTATGGCCCTTAAGGGTCACTTGAGCATCATATCTTATGGATCTTAGTTTTGGTATTGTTTGAGACTCCAAGCATGAGTCTAGATCTTATATTTCCCACTCTTGGCCTAGTAAGAGTTTGGACATGCATGACTGAAAAACTATGATTTTTATCATCCTTTAGGTAAGGGAAGACCCTCTCGAAAGTCCCAAGTTATGGCTATAAGGATTAAGATCTTAATGCTAAAAGCTGGTCCTTGCAGATCTCACGACGTGAGGATTAAGCCTATCACATTATGAGGATACTAGCCATCCCGACTATTTTGTCCGAATTAGGTCACTATGTGACTAAGGGTGAGGCCAGGATGTAACAAGGGATTGGAATCATATTGATGGGATGAGTTGACCCGTTGAGTTGGGACTGGGTCGAGTTAGTGTCTGGACATGACCATGAATTGGTTACGAAGTAAGGATCAACTGTTGGAGTTTGGACTGTCGACTTTGGGTCTTGTTGGGCCATTAGGCTTCTGCTTTTGGGATTTTATTAGTATATTGGGCTCTCATGGATTTAGGCCCATGATGGGTTTTAGGTCCAAATTGGAAGATTAGGCTATATTGGGCTTAAGGTTGCCATTTAGGATTTGGGCCTTTCAGAATAGATGGATTAGGCCTTAGTTTTGGGCCAAGTAAGAAAACGGGGTAAAATGGTCTTTTACCCTGGATATCGGGCAAGTAGGGTAGATTCTTAATCACGGGTCAAGATCCATTTATTAATTGGATATTATTTTGTGATCACAGCCCATGGATTTTCCGGACTAGCAAACAAAGATTCATTTGAGTGTTTCAGAAGTTAGAGGTGAGTTTCCTCACTATGTTAGCCGGTCGAAGGTACCAGTTCTGGCCCATCATTTGTTGTGTTTAGGATGCTAGATGTTTGTGTAACTCTTGCATATGTTATCTGTTTTCATGTTTACTGGGGGGCCCCAATGACCATTTTGTATGATATTTATCTTTGTGGTTATTACATGTGTTGTGTGTTTATATGATTATATGTTTATATGTATATCGGGCGGGGTCGATGCTGGGCAGGGCCTGATGACTGACAAATCTATATACCGAGCAGGGCTCAATGCTGGGTGGGGGTCGATGACAGGCGGGGCCCATTATATGTTATTATGTATGGTGGCTTGTATTCTTGGGGAGCATAATAAGTGAGAGATCCCTTTTCTAAAACTTTTCCATATTACTCCAAACATGCTACATGCATATTCATAACATAATTTACATAGATGTTCTATTACAAAAGATTGGATACAAACCGACTATTAAGGTTTTTACAAAATTACATATATATATATATATATATATATATATATATATATATATATATATATATATTACAAAACTATCCAGGAATCTAAAGTTCATATACATACATGAACACTAAGTACAAAAGTAATAGTATTAACTATTCTAAATCTTCCAATAGTATAAGTCTATACTGGGTTTTTTTTATCACCTGCAATAGTTAAACACTGAGAGGGATAAGCGGGTGACGCTTAGTGAGTTCAATAACAGTTACGATATAACGTTATGTCATATATATATATATATATATATATATATATATATATATATATATATATATATATATATATATATATATATGACAGAAGCAAAGAGGGACAAAGAACAACAAAAACATGTGTGTATTATATGGCAGGCTTTCCATATCAACCAGTGATTTGATTCAAAGATTTACGATCAAAGAGACAGAATAATTTCAAGACACATGATATACATCATAAAGCTTCAGCTCAAGTGACAAAGAAATAAACTCTAGATTGTCATTATGCTAGTGTATATAGGCTTTCAGCCTCTGTCTAGCCCTTCCAGATTATCATTTTGCTAGTATATACAAACTTTCAACCTCTGTCTAGCCCTTCCGGATTATCATTTTTCTAGTATATATAGGCTTTCATCCTCTGTCTAGCCCATTTCCAATATGAAAGTGACACGATTCATTCTCTACATGGCCAAAGGCACAAAGCCAACACCAAAGTGATATGAGAGATGCTCTACATGGCCAAAGGCATAATACCAATACTAGAATAATACAAGACATTCTCTACATGGCCACAGGAACAAACCAATTACCAAAGTGATACGAGACATGCTCTACACGGACAAAGGTATAAAACTGATAACAGAATAACACAGGAAAGCACATTGCACATATAACACATAACATTCAATTGTCCCTTTATTGAACTCACCATGAAATAACCGAATTTTGCAATGAAATTACCCCTTAAATGCGTTTTGCTGGTAGAATGTGACTAGACACTGACAACAGTTAACGATCGCCAGCTCGGGAAAATATCTCAAATTCTGCAATAACAGAGAGAGAGAGGGTTGCGTTTTTGTGTAAACAGAACAATAGGGCTAGTCCTCTATTTATAGGTCAAAAATCGACTCTCACGTCATGAGCCATATAAGATCACGTCGTGAGTTTATCCTGATCAGCTCCTAGGCTTGCCGCATGTTATCTAGGCTTGAGAGGTGTCGATCAACTACCCTACGTCGTGAGTTATACTTGCTCACGTCTTGAGTTTGGTCAGACCTCGAAGTTTGTGTTTCAAACTTCAGAAATTCATATCTTTTGCATACGAGCTCCATTTTTGACGTTCTTTATATCCTCGCGTAGGTGAGATTATACTCCACAACTTTTGTTTAGACTCTGTCGGCTAATTTTGACTTCATTTTTAATATTATATTTTTAACTGGCCGGGACAGGAAAAGTCTGTTAAAAATTCATAACTTCTTCATCTAACGTCCGTTTTCGTCTGTCTTTCTACCATTGAACTACTATTGACGAGACCTTTGATTCTATTTTACGTTTTGTCAGCTAAAAATTGCTCAATCTATGATTCAAATTTCGAGTTGTACACTGCTACGCCGAATCTTAGAAAAATCATAACTTCCTCATACGAAGTCAGATTTAGACACTGTTTTTATGAAAGTTCTCGGTTTAACGAGTACTACGGCTTTCATTTAGATTACTAAAGCTAAAAAGTAGTTATCATAGGACTTTTGTCGATTTAACGAACTACTATTGACGAGACCTATGAAAGTCCATGGGGATACGTTCATCATTACAAAATCACCCACTTGAAATTCTATAGGTCGTCTCCTCCTTTCTGCATAGGACTTTTGTCGATCCTGGGCAACTTTCATTCTTTCTCATACAATTTGAATCTTGTTGGTGGTGTCTTGAATCATTTCAGGATCACCAAAGATTTTCTATCATCACTCCAACATAATGGAGTACGACATTTGAGCCCATATAGTGGTTCATATGGAAAAATTTTGATTGAAATGTGGTAACTGTTATTTTATAAAATTTCGACAAGAGGTAAGTACTTATCCTAGTTACCACCAAACTCCATGACACATACACGAAGCATATCTTGTATTGTTTGGATTGTTCTCTCAGTCTAACCATCTGTCTGGGGATGATAGGCTGTTCTGAGAGCAACAGGAGATCCAAATTCACGTTGCATACTCGCCCAAAAATGAGAAGTGAAGCGAGTATCATGATCGGAAATAATATTTAGTGGCACACCATGTCTCCCAACAATTTTGTCCAAGTATAATTGTGCGTATTTCTCCATTGGAGTTTTTGGAATCCCGTATGGCTTTTGGTGCTCCGCTTTGACTTGTTAAACAAATTCATGGTCTTCTTAATTAATGGCAGTGCTCAAAATTGCACCCGTTTTTCATTACAGACTCTTACTCCTTCTTAAATTTGGGGTACAAACTCAACCCAAGATAAGGTCTTCACTTTTTCTACAACAACAACTTGAATGTTCATATTCTAATGACCTTTGATTTTCTAACGCAAAAGACACACAACAAAACAGACTCTTGTCTCTATTAGTCAAATACTATCACGAAAGAAAATTTCCTTCATATCTTAATGTAATATAATGTCTTCATAGCAGGTACCATTTCTAGTTAATGGTTTCTTAATCTTTCAACGATGGTTGTTATACTTATATAGATTACCTCAACTATCTTTTTATTCAATCTCCCGACTGAAG
The DNA here is from genome assembly GCF_052625555.1 of Lactuca saligna. Taxonomy (NCBI): domain Eukaryota; kingdom Viridiplantae; phylum Streptophyta; class Magnoliopsida; order Asterales; family Asteraceae; genus Lactuca; species Lactuca saligna. Next base: position 90,450,579 of record NC_136417.1, on the reverse strand, counting down.
TTTGGTCACTACACAGAATATGGTTCTTTGAACCAATCAACTCACGCCGCTGAGTTATATTAATCGAACACGATTCTTTATAATCACTAGGATTTGGACGAAAATCATTTTCCTAGTTATCACTGTAGCATAGGTAATGGCAGAAACAGAGAAATGCAAGCTTAACTACTAGTTCGTCTGTAACCTTGTGACTCTTCTTGATCCAAGTGTGAGTCCTCTGCTTCGGGTAGTATAGGCCTCTACTACCTTTCAAACCTACACATACTCGTCCCAAGATTTGTCTTGCGGTCCCTAAGTTACCATACAAAAATTAGAAAGCGACTTATCACACATGAATGTGTTCAGACAAGCACATACAACAATTTCTCATAGACTCAACTACGGATTTCACGTCTCTATCAAACACATCTTGTATTTCCTAGACTCGCCATTTTTAGTATCTTTCTCATGCATATGTTCAATCTAACATATTCTAATACTTTTCCTAGGTCGATAGGAATTTCACTTCCAAATTCTTAATATAAATTCTTTCTCGGGTAGTGTCCACTCTGCAAGGCACACTATATCAGAATTTACTCTAATAGTATGGAGACAAACGATCTGCAACTACTTGTGTCATTTTCTAACACATGAAATTTTCCATGCATATCATCCTTCCATGACATCGTCATTATTCTTAGAAGGTCTGTTTCTCATTTGAATATCTTTCATGTCTACTTTATAAGAGTCAATCCTAGGAAGTCTGCATTTTAGATGTATCTCAACATGTTCTACTAGCTTCAACTTCGTTCTCTATTGTTCCTGAGAACAATATCTCTTATGGTTCAATACTATGGGTGTATTGCTTCTTTAGCTAAGCATTCTACCTTACTTAGATATGTAAGTCACTCAGCCTTTCACCACCTAATGACTCATTTCACCACCCTAATCTTGTATGTTAAAGTCGGGTTAACACATTATATAAATTTCATAAGGATGTGATAGAAGTTAATTGTCATTTTGTATATTTAAATACTAAGTCCGAGCATCCTGTATAGGGTACAAATCAGCTCTTACCACACCATTCAAACTGCCTACTACATCACATCATTAGACAAGATATTGCCCTATTGAGTGTGAAAACTCTGTTTTCCTTTCCTTTAATCTTCATTGAATTCTTCTTAATCTTACATAACATAAATTTTTGATATCATTGAAGTATTTATCACCTTTTTTAGCTCTTCTAATTCAGTAAGTAGTCACTACTTTAATCTGGTCAGCGGTGGAGCAACTTCATCAATTATGACAAAACATTTATCTCATCCGAATGTACTTTAAACACACAAAATTCCTGCAAAGGTATTATTATCTCATCAAACATAGTTTGAATGCACAACACCATTCTATAGGTATTAATACACTTTTTATGGTTTCACTTGATAGGTTTTATTTTACGATATCCCTCGACCATTTATTTATGAAGTTATTGATGTCAGCTATCGTAGGTCTCCTTATCACTTCAAAAGGTTTGATGCCGAGAATGATATCAAAGTTGGGCAAGGATATATGAATTAGGTTAACAAGAAAATTATAACCTCTAATTTCTATGACACAATCTCTATAGATTTTATCAGCAAGTAATGATACACTTCCCGCTGTATCAATTACAACATTCGGTTCCTGGCGTGTCTCCTCTGTTGTAATCTGGAATGCATGACCTTTAGATTTTGGCACCTCCTCCTTTTTAGTTGAAGTACCCGTCGGTTGTTAAACAGAAGCTTGACTTCCCATCGTTTGACGGGTAAGAGTAGGGCAGAAACGCTTCCTGTGGCCAGTAATACCACATGCATAACATGTAACATTCTTCATCAGGAAAACGGGCTTCGTGTGACCCATTTCTCCGCATCTATAGCAAATCACCGATCCTTTTCTGTTTTGTGTTAGCCTTGGTGATTCTTTCCACGTTTTCGATACGATGGTGAATGAAGAGAAAAAGATTGTGACCTATTGCCACCATGAGAGGTATTATGAGATTGTACTTGTCTGCAAGGATAAGATCGAGCAGACTGAGTAGATGGAATAGAAGAAACATAAACAGTTCTATCGACACATGGATACTTCAGAAGACAAAGAGTAACACTACATCTCTCCAAGTCGTGCTTGCACTTTCGGACATATTATTTATCTTTTAGCACATCTTAGCATATAAGGCAAATCCCTTAAATTATGTTGATGTACACTATAGCAAGTTAGGTATTCAACCTAAGGGATACTATGAAAATTCAATTAGCATATAATATTAATTAAGACATATACCCAACTTAACTCTTTCCTATGGTTTGTATCCATATACTTACAATGAATCCGTTCATATTTTGAACTTCCAATGGTTTAAGTCTAAATACCTATCCGTGATATTTAGGTTACTTAAAATACTACTCTGATACCATGATTGAGAGATCCCTTCTCTAAAACTTTACCATATTACTCCAAACATGCTACATGCATATTCATAAGAAAATTTACATAGATGTTCTATTACAAAAGACTGGATACAAATCGACTATTAAGGTTTTTACAAAATTATACATACATATATATATATATATATATATATATATATATATATATATATATATATATATATATATATATATATATATATATATCACAAAACTGCCCACGAATCTAAAGTTTAGATACATACATGAACACTAAGTACAAAAGTAATACTATTAACTATACTAAATCTTCCAAAAATATGTCTATATTGGGTTCTTATCACTTGCAATAGTTAAACACTAAGAGGGATAAGTGGGTGATGCTTAGTGAGTTCAATAACTGTTACAATATAACGTTATGCCATATATATATATATATATATATATATATATATATATATATATATATATATATATATATATATATATATATATATATATATATATGAAAGAAGCAAAGAGGGACAAAGAACAACAAACATATATGTGTATTATATGACATTCTTTCCATATCGACCAATAATTTGATTCAAAGATTTACGATCTTTAAATTATTTCCATATATATATATATATATATATACATATATATATATATATATATATATATATATATATATATATATATATATATATATATATATATATATATGACAGAAGAAAAGAGGGAGAAAGAACAACAAAAGCATATGTGTATCATATGACATTCTTTCCATATCGACCAATTATTTGATTCAAAGATTTACGATCTGTAACACCCGGTCTAAGGTATGCATGTAAATTTGAGCCAACTTCATATTTTACCCTTGGACTCGACGAGTTGGAGGCTCAACTCGTTGAGTAGGATCGACTCCAGGTCGGGGGATTAAATGACATACTCGACGAGTCTGAAGGCCGACTCGGCGAGTAGGAGCTGTTTGAGTGAAACTCTAAATTGAAGGGTTTGCACCCTATTTAAATGACTTATGAGGCTTCCACCCCATCCTCCATCACCCATAAGCCCTGTCCTCGAAACCCTAAGCAGTTGTGAGCATCTTTGAGCTATTTAGTGCCATTTTGAGTGATTTTGGTGATAAAGCTTCACACTTGACTTATGGTTTCTTAGATTTCCTTATGGTTATTTTATGGAGTTTTGGGCCAAGAAGCTTGATTTTTGGGACTTGGACGTCCCAAGTTGATACATCTTCAGATCTGGAACCTTGAAGGGTCCTCATGGCATAAAGGAGCCATCTTTGTGCCCATGAGAACCCCATGCATGTAATAAACCCCTATTTTTGATCCTTTGAGTATAAAGTCCCATGCATGCATGTAAAGTCCATGAATTTACGTGTTAAGTTGATCTTAAGAGCCCAGATCCGCCCTTTGGATGTGAATTGCACAAAAGAAAATGAGAAATGGACTTGGATATTAGTAGACTCGATGAGTCGTTGTTGGGACTCGGCAAGTCCGTGGTTTGGTTCCCCAACCTGTTATGATCCAAAGGAACCTAGTGGAGTCCAGAAGGGATTTAGATGATTCCGGAAGGACTCCACGAAATGCACATAGTTATGGACCTGGAAACCATGGGACTCGGCGAGCATAGGAACTCACTCGGCGAGTGCAAGGCCGTCTCACAATCCATGAAGATGGACTCGACGAGTTGTTCATATAAATTGACCATTCACAGACTAGACACGTTCATATGATGAAGACAAACTCAACGAGTTCAAGGAGGAACTCGGTGAGTCAGTTGAAGATTGTCCTGATGATATGATTGAAGGAGAACTCATCCAGTTCTTGCTAGACTCGAAGAGTAGAGTCGGGTTGGGGGCAGATGAAGAATAGGAACTCGAACTCGGCGAGTTGGCGGGCCAACTTGACTAGTCAGGTCAACTGGAAGTTGACTTCGACCAGGATGTTGACTTTAGCCAGGGGTAAAGTGGTCATCTTACCCTACGTATAGTTATCAATTTTTGACTAAGTGTCATTATGGAAATTATAGTCGGAGAGTCGCCGGAGCAGTTAGATATTTTCCACTCAGTGTTTCAGCAGTTAGTCACGTGAGGTGAGTTTCCTTCCAGTAGGAACATGTCTACAGCCACAATGTCGGCCCGTTTAGATGATAGTAGTTCCGGACAGCGGCCCGATGTCGGGGTGGCCCCGAGAAGTAGTAATGTATGCTTGATGTCTTCGTGATTCATGCATGTTTGCTTTATGTGTTATATGTTTCAGACTCCAGTCCGATGCCGGGCAAGCCCGATGCAGTTTATGTGATTATGTTATATGTTTATGTTATGTTCGATTTATTCCGAACTTCGGTCTAATGCCGGGCGGGGCCTGATGCAGTGGGGGGGGGGGGGGGAAGTTATTCTAGACTTCGGTCCGATGCCGGACGGGGCCCGATGCAGTGGGCGGGGCCCAAGTTAGTCCGGACATCGGTCCGATGCCATTGGGGTCCCGATGCAGTGGGCAAGGCCCAATATGTGTATTAAGTGTTATTGTATGGTATGTGGTAGTTTGGGGGAGCTCACTAAGCTTCGTTCTTACAGTTTTTAGTTTGGTTTCAGGTACTTCAAATAGCAATAGGAAGGGCTCGAGTTGATGGTCTGGCACACACCACTGTTTTATTAGCCTGGGAGCTTACTCTAATATTTCTATTTAAGACAATTACATGTTGACAGATTTTATGAGATTTTAAGATACATATTTGATAATTTTAGTTTATGATGATGAATATTGTGCTTGTTAAATGGTTTTAAAAACGAAATTTTTGGCTGCTTTTTTGGGATGTTACAAGTTGGTATCGTAGCCTTGGTTTGAGGGATTCAGGCACACTCTCGAGTGTGTCTGAACTCAGACTAAGGAATTGGTATGAAGATTTTTATGAGAAAACCATTTTTTTAGAAAAAGATTTTTTGAAAAATAGAAATAACTTTGAAAAAAGAGAAAAGGGTGTGGTGCATGCAATCAGCCGAGCTCAAGTAAGTACTCCCAAATTACCCATACAAGTTTATACTTATCAGCTTATTAGAACAACATGCTAGATTAGGACTAAGGATCTAGGAAGGATGCCTTATGTGCCTATTATATGTGTTTCAGCTTTATGAGAACTACATGCTAGTACAAAATTGCCAGTATGATAGCCAGAGTAGTATATGCTTGATTATGTGTACTCGATGCTCGAATGTTGCTTGCTTTGTGCTTTCAGGATTCTTAGTTATCTTTCACTAACTAGTAAATGAATATGTTATGTTACATATTGCGAGGATTAAATAATTCATAAGGTTAGGTCTAGCTCTATTTCACAGCTCTTGTTTGGGTCCAACCATTGTAGAGTAGGACCTCTCATTCGAAGAATTATCTAGTCTAAGTAATTTGTAATAGTATTCATGGGCTAGTTAGGGGAGGAAAGTAGGGACATCTTAGGCAGCTGATGGTGGAGAGTGAGTTGGTGATTACCCTAGGGCAAGCTCATGATGAGAGTAGTAGAGAGCAGTAGCAGTAGAAGGGACTTGGTGGAGTCAAGGCAGGTCTTGAGGAAAGTTCGGATAGATGTGGAAGGTAGTATGGGCCCGTACTACTGAAAGCAGAGCATCTGTACTCGAATCAAGGAAGGCTAAGATAAGACTAGGGAACTTGTAGCAGGTTTGATCCCTTGAATTATATTAAGTGTTCTGATGTTTGTTATAATGTGTTCCAGAATGGTGGTTTTATGCCTTAGACCAGGAGGTGGTAGTTCTGGAGAGGTATCAAGTTCAGGCTCGAGAGCCGAGCAGCTAGATGAGCAGACTATGGAGTTTTTCTCCTCAGAGATCACTCACACTATACTCAAGCAAATTCCTGTGTTCTTCGGTTTGATCAAGGAGGGTATATTGGAGCTTATGGATGAGAGATTGAGTGTGTTCCGCGCTGAGGCGACGACCATGATTGGGTCGCGCATGCTGACCTTCAGGGAGTTCAGAGCTTATGCAGCTCCCGATTACCATGGGGTTCGAGACCCCATTGCTAGTACCAGGTGGTTGGTGGTTGTGGCCAACGCATTCTGCACCAGCAGATGTCCGGAGGGGGACAATGTCGGAATGACATCCTGTCTTCTGAAGGACAGGGCACGAGATTGGTGGGAGGAGGTAGGGAGAGCTATTAGTGATGATGCTGTATTGGATACCATGACCTGGGGTGATTTCATGACCAGGTTCAGGGCTGAGTTCGCACAGGTTATTAAGGTGCAAAAGCTTGCTAGGGAGTTCCAGGACCTCCAGCAGACGACAGATACTGCGGCGAAGATCACTGCCAAGTTTAGGGAGAGGTCCCTTCTCGTTCCACAGTACGAGGTGGACGAGGAGATGAAAAAGGCCCGAAATCATGAGATGTTACAGAGTGACATCCGCCAGTTTGTGAGTCGGTCCAGTTGCAAGACACTGGAAGATATGATTGCGCGGGCTCGTGAGAGGGAGATTGATCTTGAGATAGAGAGGAAGAGGAAGCCAGAGACGGCGTCTGTCACATTAGGTTTGGGCAAGAAGCCCAAGGTGTCTAATCACAGGTCTAGAGGACAACAGAGCCACAGTCGTTATGGAAAGTGTGGCAGGTTGCACGATGGGGTGTGTAAGGCGGGGAGTTCAGGCTGCTTCAAGTGCGGCGAAGTTGGGCATATGAGTAGGGATTATACAGCTCCTACCACTACTACCACCACCATAACATTTGATCTGATTTTCTTTCATTACAGTCAGAGGGGACACAAGAAGTCCTAGTGTCTAAGTTTAGCATCAGCAGGACAGGTGGTAGCACCCGCTCCTGCTACCCTGAGGATTACAGACGACCGGCAGGGTCAGGCCGAGGCGCCAGTGGCGAAGAGCAGAGCTTTCCAGTTGACAGCTGAGGAGGCACGAGCGACTCTTGATGTGGTTGCGGGTATGTATTTTCTCCATTATCTCCTTATTGCTACTGTTTAATTCTTATATCTATGTGTTTGTTGATAGGGTTGTTCCTAGTGAACGACATTTAAGGTACGGTATTATTTGACTTGGGGGATACCCGATCATTTGTGTCGCTTGCGCTTAGCAAGAGATTAAGCAGAGCTTCGGGGGAGTTGGATTGCCCATGCAATGTAGAGATAGCCGATGGCCGGACCGTTAGGGTCGCGGGAGTTCATAGAGAATGTACCATGAGGATGTTCGATGAGCAGTTCTCAGTGGATTTGATTCCTATTCCCCTCAGATGGAATAAGGTCATCGTGGGTATGGACTGGCTGAGCCCTAATAGGCCAGTGATTGATTGCGAGCTGCAGTTAGTGAGGGTTCGCACTCCTAGCGGGGGATAGTTAGTTATTCAGAGCGACAGACCATAGTGCGAGCCGATTATTTGTTCAGCAGCGATAGCGAGGCATTACTTTCAGTAGGGTTGCGCGGGGTACGTCGCCTACGTTATGGATACCCAGGATAAGGGTAAGATGAAGGTTGATGATGTGCCGGTGGTACGAGAGTACCCAGATGTATTCCCGGAGGAATTTCCTAGGATACCTCCTGAGAGACAGGTTGAGTTCCAGATCGATCTGGTTTCTGGTGCGGCTCCGATAGCCAAGGCACCATATCGGTTGGATCCTCCAGAGATGCAGGAGTTGTCTACGCAGTTGCAGAAGCAGCTAGAAAAGGGTTTTATCAGGCGGAGTAGTTCACCATGGGGAGCCCCGATCCTGTTTGTGAAGAAGAAGGACGAGTCGTATCGCATGTGTATAGACTACCGGGAGCTGAATAAGGTAACAGTGAAGAATCGTTACCCACTCCCGAGGATAGATGATTTGTTCGACCAGCTTCAGGGAGCATCTTGGTTTTCTAAGATCGATCTATGGTCCAGATATCACTAGATGTAGGTCATAGAGGATGATGTGTAGAAGACTGCTTTTAGGATCCACTATGGTCATTATGAGTTTGTGGTGATGCCGTTTGCGCTCACAAAGTCCCAGCCGCGTTCATGGACCTCATGAACCATGTGTGTACACCGATGCTAGATCAGTATATGATAGTATTCATTGATGACATCTTGGTCTATTCCAAGACTAAGGAGCAATACGAGGAACACCTAAGGGTGGTGCTAGAGACCTTGAGGAGGGAGAGATTTTTTTCAAAGTTATCCAAGTGTGAGTTATGGTTGCGTGAGGTGCAGTTTCTGGGGCACCTTGTCAACCAGAGGGGTATATTAGTTGATCCGGCCAAGATAGAGGCTGTGATGCAGTGGGAGGTCCCGAGGTCTCCATCTGAGATTCGGAGCTTCCAAGGCCTAGCAGGGTACTATCGGATATGTATCCAGGACTTCTTTAAGATAGCAGTCCCGCTGACCCAATTGACCAAGAATTCGGTAATGTTTCACTAGGGTCCTGAGCAGTAGACAACCTTCCAGACACTTAGGCAGCGATTGTGCGAGGCGCCGATTCTTACCCTGCCAGAGTGAGTAGAAGACTTCGTAGTTTATTGTGACGCTTCGATCACAGGCATGGGAGCAGTGTTGATACAGCGGGGGCATGTGATAGCTTATGCCTTGAGACAGTTGAAGCCTCACGAGGCTAACTATCTGACACATGATTTAGAGCTGCGGGCGGTGGTGTTCACCCTCAAGATTTGGCGGCCTTACCTCTATGGGGTCAGGTGTACTACCTACACGAACCACAAGACTTTGAGGTACCTCACAGACCAGCCGAATCTGAACATGAGCCATCAACGGTGGTTAGATGTGGTAAAGGATTATGACTATGAGATCCTTTACCACCTGGGCAAGGCCAACATAGTGGCTGACACCTTGAGCGACAAGGCAGTAGCGGCCCCGATCCGAGATATCTGTTTGAGGATGACATTGATTACACCACTCCTGGAGCAGATTAGGGAGGCGTGGGTTGAGGGCCTGAAGGAGGAGCGCCAGAAGTTCGAGAGGATAGTGGGTTGAGTAGCTTTGTTTGATTACGATGGCAGGGGATTATTGAGCCTGCATGGAAGGGTCTGGGTACCGTACTGGGGCGGGGTATGGTAGGTGCCGATGGATGAGGCCCATAAGTCTTAGTTCTCCATCCATCTAGGGGCGACGGAGATGTACATAGATCTTCGAACCGATTACTGGTGGCCCTACATGAAGCGGGACGTAGCTTGGTATGTGGAAAGATGCCTGACTTGCTGGAAGGTCAAGGCAGAGCACCGGAGGCCCCACGACAAGATGCAGCCGTTAGATATTCCCACGTGGAAATGGAAGGATATCAATTTGGACTATATTACTAAACTTTCCAGGACCAAACGTGGGGTCGATTCGATATGGGTCATCATGGATTGGTTGACAAAGAGCGCTCATTTTATACTGATCCAGGAGAGCATCTCAGCCAAGAAGTTGGTTGAGATTTATGTGCGAGAGATAGTAGTACGTCATGGATTACTACTCTCAGTGGTGTCAGTCCGAGATGTCCGGTTCAGTTCCAGGTTTTGGAAGCGATTCAACGATGAGATGGGTACTCATCTCCATTTCAGGACCGCTTTCCACCCTTAGACGGACGGGTAGAGCGAGAGGACGATTCAAACTCTCGAGGACATGCTTCAGGTATGTTTGCTAGATTTCGGTGCCAGTTGGGATACGTATCTTCAACTAGCGGAATTTTCATATAACAATAGCTATAAATCTAGTATAGACCGACCTCCCTTTGAGATGCTCTACGGGAGGAAGTGTAGGACCCCAATCTGTTGGGGTGAGATCGGTCAGAGAGTCATGGGGAGTATGAAGGTAGTACTCAAGAACATGGAGTGGATTTAGCAAGTTTGGACCAGGCTTCAGACTGCTTAGAGTCGGCAGAAGAGTTACGCCGACAAGCGACGTTTAGACTTGGAGTTTCAGGTGGGCGATATGGTCCTCCTGAAAGTGTCACCCTGGAAGGGTGTTATCAAGTTTTGGAAGCAGGGCAAGCTGGGCTCCAGTTTCAATGGTCCATTTAGGGTTTTGGCCCGGGAGGATCGGGTTGCTTCTCGATTAGATCTTTCAGCAGAGCTCAGCCAGATCCATAGCACCTTCCATGTTTCTCAGTTGTGAAAGTGCTTAATGGATGATTCAACAGTGGTACCCCTTGAGGAAATTTAGGTTGAAGGTAGCCTGAACTATATCGAGAGACCAAAGGTGATTTTGGAACGCAAGACGAAGGAGCTGCGGAACAAAAAGGTAGAGTTAGTGATGGAGCAGTGGCAGCACCGCAAGGGTTCAGAGTGGAAGTGGGAGCCTTAGGAGGATATGAGGGAGCACTACCTTGAGTTGTTTTCAGAGATAGCTGACTTCGAGGATGAAGTCTAAGACAAGCGGGGGAGAATTGTAACACTCGGTCTAAGGTATGCATTTAAATTTTAGCCAACTTCATATTTTATGTCACACCCCAAAACCGAGAAAGGCGGAATACGTTCTGGGGTGGAGGACGTCATGTACATTATCATAACAATGTATAATAGTAGAGACAAGCAACAACATCCATTGCATTAATATAATAATTGTAATACAAGCGTGTTCTATATAGTTTGTTCGACACCAAAAGTATAATCAAAATGAAAGATGAGTCTAGTATATGCTCCATCTTCTAAAAAGCTGCATCTGTACCTGTCTACTGATGACCTGAGAATACAAGTTATTTTGAAAACGAGTATCAGCATAAAGCTGGTGAGCTCATAAGTATTTAGTGTCATTGGTTGTATAAAAGTGTTTACAATCAAGTAATATAATAGTTGTTATCAATGTTTGAAAATAGTATAAATCCCTAGAAAATCCTATATTTTCCAGCAAAAGTAGTCTTCTACCAAGACACGGTTATTTAGATGTTTGATCCTTTGAAAGTGTAAAAGTTTTCCCAGTGAAACTATCAGTATGAAAAATATAGTTTTAGACTTCATTCATGAAAAGTAATTGGGAAAAAATGCTTTACCCCAGCAGTGTCATTGCCGGCTGAATGTAATAAAAATGCAGACTCCAGGTAGTATTAAATGTACAATACACCTTGGGGAGTCTGTTTTGCCTTTAATTCTTAATTTGTTAATTAAAGGTCCGAATGTGAACTCGTATGTAACCATGCTGTTGACGATCGAATAACTGATGACCCTCCATGTCAAACGTAGTATGGTGACATTTTGTCACCTTGGGCCTAGTCGGCTCGGACTGTAGCTAGCAGTCGGGATGTGGGAGTGTCTGTCCCATATAGATCTATACACATAATGCCCGCTCTCCCTCTAGGAGACTCTGGTTACACGGTGATAGCATAGTGAAGTGTCGTATCGAGGAATAGTATGTCACATTCTATTTTAGTATATTCTCTTGTATTAGTGTATAATGTACTTTCTGGTATAATGTATAGAATGTTCTCTTGTATAGTATATAGTATTCTCTTTGCATAGTATTTAGCATGTATTGACCCATAACTGTACTAACTATAGTAAGTGTCATGGTAATAGTAGTAATGAGCGGTAATCCTTAACTATACCTATTATAGTTAAATAGAAGTGTTAGATGCATGCCTTTTCTACACAAAGGTATTTAACTGAAGTGAAGACTTTTATATCCAACACAAATATATATAATATATAACTAAGAATTCAATGAGATTCGGACAGATAACAATATACCCTAAGTCCACAATCAAACATGAACAGGAAGTAAGGTGAGCTATCCGTCCTAAGTCCTTCAAGTCTTACTTATATAAATATATTGATGTAGATATAGTTTGGGAACAAAATAATTTTAGAAGAGTTTGAAAATAGTTTAATAACAATTTAACATGAAAAATGAGTTTGATAAACATTTGAAGCAGTTTTGTTGGCAAAGCAGTTAAAAGTATAGAAAATCCTTTTTGGTTGCAAGTTATAAATCACATGTGATTGATACTATAACTTGTTGGATTGAACTTGTATCCCCCCATAAAAGCATTTAAGAACATTTAAAAGGTCGATTAAAGGGTATGAACTCACCTGCAGTGAGTGGAGTGGATGGAAGTGCCGGGTAGGATGTTAGGTGTCAAGTGAGGACTTGACACACACGTGGATCCTATGAACATGCAGTGGCACATAATTGTATCCAATTAGTTATTTAACCACTAATTAAGTAAGTAAAGACACTCTAATACATGAAAACACTTTGTTTCAAGTGCTAAGAATGTTAAGGGTTGTATCTAAGGAGACTTTGACCTCACTTTGGAGTTTACTTGTAAAATGGTAGCCCTTCAAGGGTGTTTACGGTTTCTGGACCATTTCCCCCATGTTTACGACTGTAAGCTCATGGGAATGGTGTATTTGAGTTTTTTAAGGTCTCATGCTTCACCAAGAAGTGTCCTAGGATTGAAAACACTTTGTTTCAAGTGCTAAGAATGTTAAGGGTTTCTGGACCATTTCCCCCATATTTAAGTTTCATTTGATGCTCGCGCTCCCAAGTGAACTCCGGTCCTCGTTTGGCGTTCCAGCAAACCTTTACAATTGGGATGTTGCCTTGTTTAGTTCGCTTGTCCTCTCGGTCCATAATCTCCACAGGTTCTTCCACGAAGTTGAGGCTCTCGTTGATCTCGATCTCGTCGAGTGGGATTACGGGAGTCTCGTCGGATAGGCACTTTTTCAAGTTCGAGACGTGGAAGGTAGGATGTATGTTACTAAGCTCGCGGGGTAGATTGAGTTCGTAAGCTACGGGGCCGATCCTAGCGAGAATCTCAAAAGGCCCTATGTATCTTGGATTTATCTTTCCATGCTTTCCAAAGCGTATCAAGCCTTTCCAGGGTGAGACTCTCAAAAGGACTCGGTCTCCCACCCGGAACTCCAAGGGTTTTCAATTGTTCACGAATCTGAACGATCTTCTCTGTCATTTCTTGAATGATCTCCGGACCCATGAGAGTGCTGTCAGGAACTCGTCCTTTAGCTAACTGAGTGTCACCCACCTCAGCCCAACACAGAGGGACCTGCACTTTCGGCCGTAGAGGGCTTTGAATGGAGCAACCTTGATGCTCGTGTTATAACTGTTATTGTAGGAAAACTCGACAAGGGGTAATTGGGTATCCCATGCCTTACCAAAGTTAATCACACAGGCTCGCAGCATATCTTCCAAAGCTTGGATAGTTCTCTCACTTTGTTCGTTGGTCTGCGGATGGTAGGCTGTACTCATGTCCGGCTTCGTTCCTCAGGAGCTTTGTAATGACTGCCAGAACCTCGAAGTGAATCTGCTATCCCTATTAGAGATAATGGATATAGGAACACCATGCAGTCGTACGATCTCCCTAATGTATGTTCTTGTGAGTTTCTCCATCTTGTATGTTTCCTTGATGGGCAGGAAGTGTGCGGACTTGGTCAATCTGTCGACGATGACCTATATGGTATCAAGTCATCCCGTTGTCTTGGGTAGCTTGGTTATGAAATCCATAGTGATCCACTCCCACTTCCATTCAAGTATCTCCGGTTGGTGGAGTAGACCTGACGGTTTCTAGTATTCGAACTTAACCTTTGCGCAAGTAAGGCACTTTCTCACGAAGGTAGCAATCTCTGCTTTCATGTTAGGCCACTAGTAACAATTTTTAAGATCCAGATACATCTTATCCGAACCTAGGTGAATGGAGTATCGAGTGTTGTGGGATTCCTTCATGACCAAGTCTCTGAAGCCACCGTGTCGCGGTGTCCAGTTTCGGTCCATGAGATATAAGGCTCCGTCACCCTTGACTTCCAAGTTCTTATCCATTCCTCATAGGGATTCTCCCGCCACATTTTCAGGTTTCAAGGCTTCGATCTGAGCCTCCTTAATCTGTGCGGATAGATGCGAATGGATAGTCATTGTTGATGACTTGACCCTTCGACCACAATATTCTTTCTGGCTTAGGGCGTCTGCTACTACATTGGCTTTACACGGATGATAACCAATTTCACATTTGTAGTCATTGAGTAGCTCGACCCACCGTCGTTGTCTCATATTGAGCTCCTTCTGCTTGAATATGTGTTGGAGACATTTGTGGTCAGTGTATATCGTGCTCTGCGTACTGTACAGGTAGTGTCTCCAGATTTTTAGGGCGAACACAATCGCTCCTAATTCGAGGTCATGTGTGGTGTAGTTAACTTCGTGTGTTTTTAGCTGTCTTGAGGCATAGGCGATGACCTTACCTTGTTGCATCAGAACACAACCGAGCCCCTGATTGGAGGCATCGCAGTATACCAGGAAATCTTCTATCCCTTCGGGGAGGGATAGTATCGGTGCGGTGCATAAGGCTCATTTTAAGGTTTGGAATGCCTTCTCTTGTTTCTCTCCCCAGCCAAAGGCCACGTATTTCTAGGTCAATGTTGTAAGGGGTTTCACAATTCGGGAGAAGTTTTGTATGAACCTGCGATAGTAGCCAGCGAGGCCTAGAAATTGGCGAATTTCTGTAGGCATCTTCGATGCTGACCAGTTCTCAATAGCTTTAATCTTGGATGGGTCCACGTGGATTCCTTCTTCGCTAACCATGTGTCCTAAGAATTTGACTCTTCGGATCCAAAGTTCGCACTTAGAGAACTTTGTGTATAGCTTCTCCAATCGTAGGGTTTCCAGGACTTGTCGTAGATGATCGCTATGCTCCTCCTTACTTCGAGAGTAGATAAGTATGTCATCAATGAAGACGATGACGAACTGATCCAAGTAAGGACGTCACACCCTATTCATTAAGTCCATGAATACTGCGGGCAGGTTGGTCAGTCCGAACGGCATCACTACGAACTCGTAGTGTCCGTAACGAGTTCGGAAGGCTGTTTTCGGGACATCCCCCTCGAGCACTCGTAACTGGTGATACCCGGATCTCAGATCAATCTTGGAAAAGTAACTCGCCCCTTGCAGTTGGTCGAATAAATCGTTTATACGAGTAATGGGGTAACGATTTTTGACCGTCAGCTTGTTGAGTTCCCTGTAATCGATGCACATACAGAACGATCCGTCTTTATTCTTCACGAAAAAGACTGGTTCTCCCCAGGGTGAGAAGCTTGGTCTTATAAAGCCCTTGTTGAGCAGCTCGTTAAATTGACCGGACAGTTCTTGCATCTCAGTAGGCGCTAGACGATAGGGCGATTTAGCTTTGGGGGTAGGTCTTGGAATTAAGTCGATCTTGAACTCGACCTGACGCTGGGGAGGTAAACCTAGTAGCTCTTTCGGAAAAACGTCGGGGAAGTCACATACTACGGGGAAGTCTTTTAGATCTTTCGTTTTCCGGTTCGTGTCAATGCCTTGTGCAAGGAATGCACGATATTCCTTATGCAAGTACTTCTGGGCTTGAATACTGGAGATGATACGAAGACTCATACTGGGTTTGTCTCCGTAGATTAACAAAGTTTCGCTATACGGTAGATTTAGACGGATGGCTTTGTCGAAGCACAGGATATCGGCACGATGGAGACTCAACCAGTCCATGCCCACAATGACATCAAAACTCTTGATTAATACTGGTATGAGGTCGATTGGGAACGAATGATTATCTAGCGTGAGGGTACAACCTATGTAGATCTCGTTAGAAATCTCTGTCTTTCCGTTAGCCATTTCTACGAAGAAGGTTTCTTTTAATGGTTGCGGGGATTGGTTATGTAAGGGTTTAAAGTTTTGGTTTACGAAGCTCCTCTCTGCTCCACTATAAAATAGGATACAAACATAAGAGTTATCGAGAAGGAACGTACCCGTGATTATAGTGGGGTCTGCTACCGCTTCATTGTGGCCAATAGCAAGTAGTTTTCCTGTTCCTCCCGTATTCCCAACTTTCAGACAGTTTCTTTTGAAATGCTCTATCTCGCCAAAGCCGTAGCAGACCTGGATTATTCTGGTACTAGGAACCTGAGTGATGGGCTTGGGCTGAGATCTGCAAAATCGTGCGGTATGGCCCTTTCGATCGCAGTTAGTGCAGTGTATTTCACAAAAGGGGCCGTGATGATGGAAAGAGCACTTGGTGCACTTAGGTAGGTTCCCTGCATATGTTTTGGCTGGTATAGGGGTAGCAGGAGTAGTGGCAGCATGGACAGCCACAATCTTTTGGTTTTTGGAAGAGGATTGAGTTGACTTGCCCTTCTTTCGGTCCCACCGCTTCCTCTTGTTGTCAGATGTCTTGGTTGGTGCAGTGGCAACCATTATGGTTGTTGAAGGACTGTTAGGAACTTCATGATCAATCAACCTTTGGGCCAATTCCTTGGCATTGTCAAAGGTCGTAGTGTGTGATGCTAGAATGTTCCCTCAATACAGGAGCACTAAACCCCAGATGTATCGTTCAATTTTCTTGCTCTCAGTAAGGACCATGTTAGGACATAGAGTTACCAGGTCGCAGAACCTGGCTATATAAGCCACTATGTCAATCCTATTCATCTTGAGGTTCCGAAGTTCCTCCCCGAGTTTCTGTATTTCGCCCCTAGGGCAGTACTCCCTTGTTAGAAGGTCTTTCATTGTGTCCCAGCCCATGACGTTGGCTGTTACCAAAGAGAGTGATTTGACATGGCCATTCCACCATGTCAGGGCCCTTTCAGTGAAGGTGCAAGCAGCGAACTTTATCCTGCTTTCCTCGGGGCATGAGCACATTTCGAAGATGGCTTCGGCTCTTTTGATCCATTGGGACAATGCAATGATCCCTCCGGTCCCATTGAAGAATGTTGGTTTGCAGTTCATGAAATCCTTATAGGTACACCCCTGTGTACATGGGTGGATTTCACCATGTCTAGAGTTGATGCCCATTCCAACTCCACTTGCATCACCATAATTTATTTTGGCCATAGCTGCAGTCACAGCTGCGGTTATGGCCGCTTGAAACATCACCGCATCAAACTGCGGAGGAGGAGGTGGAGTTTGATTCACAGGCATGCTTCTGATCGGACGCTTGCGTGGAGGCATCTTTCACTGAAAATTTATAAAGATGATGACAATAGTGAGAAACAATTGTAAGCATGATGGGGGCGTTTCATGGACTGAATTGCCATAGTCCAAACAAGAGTTAGAAACATACTAATAGATTCATAAAACATAATAGTACAAACTTTCCCATAGATTAGGTAGCTGTCAATATTACTGGTATTACTAATGTAACATGAGTTCATAAAAGTTGACCTAATACTCGGTCTTACATCAAACCATAAGGAAAATGTTGCCAGCTTAGAAGTCTAGTTAGAGTACTTTCGATATTAGGAATGTTTACAGACCAGTGCTCTGTCGAGCATAGAAAAGAAAAGGCTAATCCTTAAGCAAAAGAGGAAGACGAGTTGACATCTTCTACTGGCGACGGGTATCCCTTGGGCGAACCCTAAGATCAGCCAGTTAGCGTACAACTTCCTGAAGATATCGTTCATGAGCCCTTTGAAGCGCTCGGAGTTCCCTGACTTCGGCTCGGGATGCAGCTAGTTGTTGCTGCAGAGCCTCATTGGTCCTCCTAGTCCTATCCATGGCTTCTTCAAGTTGGCGGATACAGACAATGTTAAGGTTAGAGTTGGCGTCAATTTCCACCACTCTGCCAATGGCTGCATGACCTTGTTCGACGTTCCTAGCAATCATGCGGACCATGATGGGCAAGACTCGGTCAGCTGAACCACCCTCGCTTATGTTGTAGAAGCTTCGATCTCCGTTGAAAGGTAAAGGCTGACCGTGTTCATCGCTCCATTGATTCAAGGTTGTTGCCCACATGGGAGTGGGACCTTGAAATGCTAGACGGGGGTTGGGGTTTGGAGCTACTGGGGGCAGGTTATTGACTTCTGGTTTGGAGTCGGAGCCATCCGAAAAGCCCTCTGCACAGTGATCATCCAAAGGGATCGGGTGATCATCTTCGGGCTCCTCATCGAGCCATCCTCCAATGCCTTGGTTCGGATAGTATAGATCGCCAAGAAGGTGGAAACCAGCCATGCTATCTTCGCGAGAATTGGGAAAGAATAGTTAATAGGCGTTCCAATCTAAGATACTTATAAGATGATCGTTATGAATTAGACCAATACTTGCATAGTGCATACTAATTGCATGCGACCGAAACAGAATAGACCTTCGAATAAGTGACCCTAACTCTAAACCCACAACCAAACAAGGAACAGGAAGTAAAGCAAAGATCAAAGATTCTATGTCTATAGCGCCTTAGTCGCATGTAACCGTAGAGTATCCACTTAGCAACTATTGGTCTACTAGTAACAACCTTTTTAGTTCTCACATATGTAATTTATAGTAATGCAGAATACTCCTATATTATTCTTGTTCTAATGCTCTTGTGTTACTGTTGGTAAGTTTTTAGCCTTGTTGCAACACCACAACCACTCTTAGGTACATGCTAGTCACTCATAGGAAAATGTAGTTGATCAGGCTACATCCACCTAGATTTGACTATATGTCTCTAAGCCTAAATGTGCTGTTCAACAATTTTAATACTTTTGTTCTGTTCTAGGATGATACTGACCCTTTGTATTAATGGATGTATATATATACTTAGTTAAATATTTTATTATTTAAAAGTATATATTCTTGGTCAGAGTGTTTTAATCCCGATGTATTTGTAGTTCGTATATCTTTTATGGGTTGATATACTTGATTCACTATAAACAATGCTCTGACACCAATCTGTTACACCCCAAAACCGAGAACGGTGGAATACGTTCTTGATGGGTTTTGGTCATAAGAACATCCTATGTGCTCATACAAACCCTAATGCTTGGATCTAGGTTTCTCTATTGTACATGCTTTGAATCCAAGACTTAAAACCCTAGATCTAGCATATGATAATCAATATAACATATAATTAGGCTTTAGATCATACCTTGATTGTTATGTAGCAATAAGAATCTCAAATCCTTCTTGTATTGACATTAGAAAGCTTAGAGTCACAAATGTCACTCCTCTAATGGTTTACAAACACCAAGAGCAAGAGGATGAAGAGGAGAATAGAAGGAGGCTCTCAAAACGTGTGGAAACCCTAGAAAGAAGCTTGTCCACGTTTTTGGAGCATAAGGGCTCTATATATAGTGAGGCTATTAGGGTTATCTAACAAGGAAACCCTAATTTGGATGCTTAAGCCCTAAGCAACTCATGGACTCCTTTTCTTAAGACCTTAGACGATTTCTAATGGGTTTCCCCATTGAATTCGTCCGCCTCATAATGTAAGTCAATCCATAGCCCAAATTGCAATTATCTTATAATTACAATTCCAGTCCCTTAAGTTTAATTAATCTCTTTTAGTCACAAAACTAATTACAATTAATTCTTGACTAATATTAATTAAACAATATGATTTCTCCTTTAATATATTATTCCCATAATATATTAATAAATCATATTTAATCCTTTCTCTCCATAATTCATTCTATCAAGTTGCTTTGGTGAAGGCAACCCAGAAGGACCATGCACCATCGGGTCAAGTACATACCAAAATAGTTATGGACTTAGACACAAATCCAACAGTCTCCCACTTGGATAAGTCTAATAACTATTATGAGTATGACTTCAAATCCTGATCTGCAATCATAGCTTTCCAAAGCCGCTGTGAACTCTGATCCTATCAGATACGCGTGTCCTTTAGATAAGGGATCATATATTCCTCCATTCTAGATATCGTATAAGACATGATTTCAAATCATTCTTTCTGTACAATTTCTCGACTTCCGATTTATGACGACTGACTAATTGAACAAATCAAATTAGCCCTAGCCCGGCCGAGCATTTACGTTTGTCATCACTAAATCATCAAGGGACCCAAAGATATCTCTTTTATCCTACTTTGAATAAAAGGAACAGATAAACTTTGATTCAATGCTCGCTTGCACTTAGTCACTGAATCACATACAACAATATGTTTTATGACACCAAGTTACTGGTGCGTTTACATATTATCATTGTGCAACCGATTTGCAAGATACAACTCACACATCTCGGTTTCAAGAATATAAGATGTTATCGTCTCACCAATCACTTGTGATATAATTCATGGAGTGATCAAAGTGAGCATGGGTTCAATCCAATGCTCAAATCATATTCATAAGCACTCATGAACGTTGCAGCAAACATTTTCTTATGTCTAATGCTCTTTAGACAATCCACACACCAATTCATGACAGTCTTTACTCATACCTACTTCCAACATATGAACGACTGTGGCCCGTTCGAATAATTTGACTGTTCTAAACCAATTAAATTATTCAGGAAGTCAAAACATGCAAAGTGAAACACAAGAATAATACTAATCCCATATGGCCTCAAACCTTTGAGTATAATTAAAACACCTTTTATTTATCACCATATCGTTTACTCATTATTTGTCGTTTCGGGTAATCAACTTCTTACTTGAATTATTACACTTGTCCCATGCTCTTATCATGCACACAATGTTTACTTATGGTTCTTACTTTGTGAAATAGATCAAATGAACACATTTCCAATCATACTCATTTCACAACTCCAAATCCTTTTCCATAAGTGAAAGAATATCAAATTCTTGCCACTTATAGAATATGTTAGATTCTAACATTTTATGCAATGATTCTTTTCGTAATGTCATAGCACAAAAAGTCACAAAGACTATTGCCAACGATATTACAAAGTCCTCTATCGGAGATTGTTACAATACAATTCCTTAGATATGATGTCTCTCACTCAAAGTACATTCCTTTGAACATCCGTTTGTGTAAAAGTTTCTAATCTAGACATAGATTTTCAATATTCAATTCCCAATATGGACACGTTTCCATATTTTCCATATGACAACTCATTCTTAATAGAATCTTATCTATTCATAATAATGTCGATATGGTGTATTCAATACTATACTTCCAACTACTCACAAGTGACCAATCCTTGGCGAACTTTGGATTATCCTTTGATAGTTGTTTAATTATTTTGGTCAAAACCGATTCTTGTCCTTTTTCCCTCTAAATGTGCTAGACATTTGGAAAATTTTAGAATGGTCAAATATTATAGCATTTGCAATCGATCCTATACCCGAAG
The DNA here is from genome assembly GCF_052625555.1 of Lactuca saligna. Classification (NCBI taxonomy): domain Eukaryota; kingdom Viridiplantae; phylum Streptophyta; class Magnoliopsida; order Asterales; family Asteraceae; genus Lactuca; species Lactuca saligna. The sequence continues at coordinate 90,429,191 of NC_136417.1, read as the reverse complement.
CGTATGGGACACGATGCACAATGAAGATTTAATACTTTATCAATCTTCTGCCATAATATTTTACGTACTACGTTCTCATAATTCGAAATATGAAGAGGAATGCCGTAATCATAATCGAAATTTAAGAACGCACAATGTATCCTTTAACTAAATTTATTAAAATTTCTCAATCTAAGCTTTAGATTTTGAAACGAAGCATAATATTCTCTCCCTTAATTATAGCAAAACAATTTTATATCCTTACTACTTTGCAAAGTATAACTCTTGTTTTCTATAATTAATATTGCTAACTTGCAATACTGGCCTTAGTAATCATATATTCATAACATTTATGCTCCCACTATCATGATGATTATTATAAACATAACACTTATGCTCCCACTAGCTTTGACATGTATTCAGAAAACAACTTAACATACAGAAAAACAATACCTATTGAATTTCTTAAGTTCATGTTTCTAATACTTAGTGCTTTGATAATCCTTTATCAAGGCTTCTTAATCTCATACACCTTTATCCAAGATAGCTCATATGTGTCTTAAACAATTAAGACTAATTGCCAAATCTCACAATTCGAATCATGGAGAGGGATACCATAACCATAATCAAATTTGAGAATGCAATTTTACAATTGCTATCTTCTTAAAATCTCTCTTAGTGAAAGCATTTTCTCACAGTCATTTTCATGAAGGAAAAAATCTTATGACACTTAGATTTTAATGGTGTATGTGTTCCTGTCCATGTGAATTTCTCAAAACCAAGGTTTACGACAAATTCAAACTTATATGGACCGAACTTTCTTAATCTTGATTTCTTGCCTTATGGTAACACAGCTGCCCACCATGTCTTCCAAGTAGTTAAGCAACTCACCTTTTCCTATCAATGTACTTTTCATTGATCAAGGTGCCTGCCTTTTATGCGTTCAAATAAGAACTCATAGAACTCATATGCATAATTAACTTAATTGGAATGGAATAGAAACAAAATAGTGTCAACACGATAGGTTGTAAACCTCAACTTGTGTGCTAGTGATGATCGATAAGGTTTATTTTGATTTGTTCTTGAAACCTTTCAAGACCATTAAGACTCCCACTGACTCCTTGACATATAAGATTCTCTTGTTAATAAACATTTCTTGACAACCAAATATTCAAGAGTTAGTGTAGTTTTTATCAAAACATAGTACTTCAGAAAATGGTCCTAGTTGGTCTTTGTCTTATCCAAGACATCACAACTTTCCACATTTGATGAATGTTAAAAACCTTCTTAATACTTGTCACTTATTGCCACAATCTTAACTTTAAGACTTGTTATTGGAACGAAGTATGATTGACCTTTTGATTTAACCATTTCTTCAATTCTTGATTCCTCTTCTTAGACATACAATTGTACTAAGACTCACTTAGAGGATCAATTGAGATATGATTCTTAATCATTAAGACCTATCATAAAGCATAAAAGGTACTCTCCCTTCTTCTTAGAATGGAGAAACTTTTATCTTTCTGCCTATTTGATTCTTCTTATTCGTTTTGCTATTGATTTAAACTTTTTCAATCAATTCAGAATTACACTTAATCTTATGAGTATAATCATATTTACTAAACTTTTAGTAAACCATGACGAATATCTTGTTACTCTTATGGTGGACTTTGACCAACACACAACTTTGTGTACTCGATCTCCTAGTCCCTCACTTGACACTTTGTCAACGAATTAGTCTAATTTCCAAATATGAAATTTCTCATTCATCGTGCAACCAAGTTGCATGATTCCAAGTTTCTGTCCAATTGAAACTTGGGTGATGAGAAACTTTCCCTATTTGGTAAATTCTTGATATTTCCATTATTTACATAATTAAGAATCTTATCCATTCGTTGTAGAAATATGCAAACATCAATTTTTTCATAACTATTTCATTGCAAGGAAATAAATAAATAAATGAGTCAAAACAAAATTTATTTTGTTCATAAAAGCAGCGGAAAACATTTTGTCCTTACAATGCAAAATCTATTGAAAAAAGTATGTAATAAATATTCCTAACAACTCTATCATAACTTTCTAAGCTAAAAATCTAATCTTCGAATCCATGCGATCGAGATCCATTTCTTCGTGATTAGACTCATCTTGCTCTTTTATCAAGCTTCCTTTCTTTTCACTGATCCTGCAAAGCATTCAAATGCAATCTTATCATATTATGTATCAATGAATAGGAACTTAGTGGAGTTAGATAGTGGATTTTACCTGAAGTACAGCCATACTCTTTGACTCTCCCATCTTTTGGACTCGTTAGGCTCTTAGGGCAGACTTGTATCCAACACCCTTTCTCTTGGCAACAAATGCAGGTCGGTTCTCCTAGAACGTCCTCTGAAGCATGGTTGGTTGACTTTCCTAACAAATACGCTCCATTGCTTTGCGAAATCATTTCTGATTCAACAGCAATGAGCATGTAAGTTAGGTCATTGAGGTTTGCATCATGATCCATCATATAATACTTTCCTTTGAACTCATTATATGATTCAGGGAGTGACTATAGAACCCGGCCTATAGCCAACTCATCAGGGAATGACGCACCCAACATAATCAACCTATCAATGTGTGATTTCATTCCTAGAACATGGGCACACACGGGCTTACCATCTTCATGTTTCATTGCCAATAGGGCTTTAGTGGCATTGAACCTTTCAATTCTTCGATCTTGTGGGTTAGGGAGAACAATGGGAGGAGGAGGAGGAATTGAAGCATGATTTCTTGTTCCTCGATAGAATCGTGGAATATCATCTTCATGTGGAATGCTTGTTCCACGGGATTTGGGAAGACCATAGTTGTCGAACTTTGACATCTACAAAACGGGAGAAAACAAATTCAAGTTAGTTGATTTATTGAGTCCTTAGTAAATCACCCAAACGATATACTAAGGCTAGGACCCAACACAATATTCTACAACTCGGGAGAGGGATGCCGTAACCCTAATTGCAGAACATTTGAAGGTAAGTGAATGACGATTCACTAATTTTCCACCATCGAATTTTTTTTTTTTTAAGTTTTAAATCTATGAAAACTCCTAGATCCTTTGAGATTCATTGAACATTTCAATGGCATGTTTAAATCTCGATATTCCCCTCTTGTTTGTGACTGGGATGCCGAGGATCACAAAGCGGGTGTGAATAACCATGCAAACATCCATGGTGCCCTCACATGTTACAATCACCTATTCGATGTGCCGGTAAACCACACACGCTCCACCGAACTATGACAAACATTGAGTCACCCTTTGCTACCTTTGCTTAGAACCATTTAGTGTGCCGGTAAACCACACCCGCTCCACTAACGTCTTCGCAATGGCACAAAGTGTAATTTCATGGAATTACATCAATTCACTTTTGCCTAAATAACTAAGATTGGGAATTTGTAAAACATTTAGTTACTTTTGTACTTCATTATACTTATAATGGAAGGTTTTGTCCTATCCTACCCGTTCGGCTAACGACCCTCCACTAGTCAAGAGTGCGGTGGGTAAGAGTGGATACCCATTCAATCGCCATTTTATAGGCAATTTCCTTAAACACCCCATATAGACCAGCTTCATGAATGAGGCCTACTAACGGTAAGACTGACTTTTACTCATACATATATATAATGTTAGACTTTTAATGTTATATATATAGTATAGGGTGTATTTTACACTTTTAAAATACTAGGTGGTCAAATTTAACGATTATACTTTTAATTCAATTAAATATAAGCCAAAACTTTTATGGATTTATTAAACCTCTTTTAATTATACACCTTAATTAATAAAACTATAAGGGTGTGATATGAACTTTTCAAAACACAACTAGGGTTTTAGAATTTAACATTCATAAATTAAACTTTTAATCAAAATTTAAATTCCAAAACTTGAGGACAAGTTTTGAAACATTTCAAAACCTTAGGGTTTAGAATTTAAATATACATCAAAATTAAACTTTTAATCAAAATCTAAATTCCAAAACTTGAGGGCAAGTTTTGAAACCTTTTACAAAACATTAGGGTTTAAATTTCAAAACAAAACTTTTGAGTTTAAATTTAAATTATAAAACCTAAAAGGGAAAATTGAAACTTTTCATAACACAAGGATCAAATAACAAATAATCTAAATTAACATTTAATCACATAATTATCCATATTTGATTTATTTAATGATTTCTTGCAAAACAATTTACCAATTTAATCAAAATAATTAATCAATTATCACATAAGGAAATAAATATTTTATTAATTGATAAATATCTTTAATTAGATCAAGAATATACTCATATATATATCATAAAATCGGATTTATATTGATATAATATGATAAAGGCAAGTATCTCAAAGATAAACAACAAGAAATCCCGAAAATAGCTCCATCTGACGCTCGAACTCGCCGAGTACCCCCATTGACTCGTCGAGTAGGGGCAACTCGCCGAGTCCACAGTGGGACTCACCAAGTCCATCATGCAGAACCACAAAAACGAATTTTTTCAACATACAAGGCATCAATACAATAGAAATCAATCAAGTCTCTGATACCACTGATGGGTTTTGTTCATAAGAACATCATATGTGCTCATACAAACCCTAATGCTTGGATCTAGGTTTCTGTATTGTACATGCTTTGAATCCAAGACTTAAAACCCTAGATCTAGCATATGATAATCAATATAACATATAATTAGGGTTTAGATCATACCATGATTGTTATGTAGCAATAACAATCTCAAATCCTTCTTGTATTGACTTTAGAAAGCTTAGAGTCACAAATGTCACTCCTCTAGTGCTTCACAAACACTAAGAGCAAGAGGATGAAGAGGAGAATAGAAGGAGGCTCTCAAAACGTGTGGAAAACCTAGAAAGAAGCTTGACCACGTTTTTGGAGCATAAGGGCTCTATATATAGTGAGGCTATTAGGGTTATCTAACAAGGAAACCCTAATTTGGATGCTTAAGCCCTAAGCAACCCATGGACTCCTTTTCTTTAGGCCTTGGACGATTTCTAATGGGTGTCCCCATAGAATTCGTCCACCTCATAATATAAGTCAATCCATAGCCCAAATTGCAATTATCTTATAATTACAATTCCAGTCCCTTAATTTTAATTAATCTCTTTTGGTCACAAAACTAATTACAATTAATTCTTGACTAATATTAATTAAACAATATGATTTCTCCTTTAATATATTATTCCCATAATATATTAATAAATCATATTTAATCCTTTCTCTCCATAATTCATCCTATCAAGTTGCTTTGGTGAAGGTAACCCAAAAGGACCATGCACCATCGGGTCAAGTACATACCAAAATAGTTATGGACTTAGACACTAATCCAATTGTTCTGGGGTAGAGGACGTCATGTACAATATCATAACAATGCATAATAGTAAAGACAAACAACAACATCCATTGCATTAATATAATAATTGTAATACAAGCGTGTTCTGTACAGTTTGTTAGACACCAAAAGTATAATCAAAATGAAAGATGAGTCTGGTATATGCTCCATCTTCTCAAAATCTGCATCTGTACCTGTCTACTGATGACCTGAGAATACATGCTATTTTGAAAACGAGTATCAACATAAAGCTGGTGAGTTCATAAGTATTTAGTGTCATTTCTTGTATAAAAGTGTTTACAATCAAGTAATATAATAGCTATTATCAATGTTTTAAAGTAGTATAAATCCCTAGTAAATCCTATATTTTCTAGCAAAAATAGTCTTCTACCAAGAGACGATTATTTAGATGTTTGATCCTTTGAAAGTGTAAAAGTTTTCCCAATGAAACTATCAGTATGAAAATATAGTTTTAGACTTCATTCATGTAAAGTAATTGGGAAAAAAATGTTTTACCCCAGTAGTGTCATTGCCGGCTGAATGTAATAAAAATGCAGACTCCAGGTAGTATTAAATGTACAATACACCTCGAGGAGTCTGTTTCGCCTTTAATTCTTAATGTGTTAATTAAAGGTCCGAATGTGAACTCGTATGTAACCATGCTATTGACGATCAAATAATTGATGACCCTCCAGGTCACACGTAGTATGGTGACATTTTGTCACCCCTGGGCCTAGTCGGCTCGGACTGTTGCTAGCAGTAAGGTGAGCTATCCGTCCGAAGTCCTTCAAGGCTTACTTATATAAATATATTAATGTAGATATAGTTTGGGAACAAAATAATTTTAGAAGAGTTTGAAAATAGTTTAATAACAATTTAACATGAAAAATGAGTTTGATAAACATTTGAAGCAGTTTTGTTGGCAAAGCAGTTAAAAGTATAGAAAATCCTTTTTGGTTGCAAGTTATAAATCACATGTGATTGATACTATAACTTGTTGGATTCAACTTGTCCCCCCCATAAAAGCATTTAAAAACATTTAAAAGGTCGATTAAAGGGTATGAACTCAGCTGCAGTGAGTGGAGTGGATGGAAGTGTCAGGTAGGATGCTAGGTGTCAAGTGAGGACTTGAGCACACACACGGATCCTATGAACATGTAGTGACACATAATTTTATCAAATTAGTTATTTAACCACTCATTAAGTAAGTAAAGACACTCTAATGCATGAAAACACATAATTGTATCAAATTAGTTATTTAACCACTAATTAAGTAAGTAAAGACACTCTAATGCATGAACATGTAGTGACACATAATTGTATCAAATTAGTTATCTAAGGAGAGTTTGACCTCACTTTGGAGTTTACTCCTCAAATGGCAGCCCTTAGAGGTGTTTATGGTGTCTGGACCATTTCCCCCATGAGTTTACAGCCATAAACTCATGGGAATGGTTTATTTGAGTGTTTTAAGGTCCCATGCTTCACCAAGAAGTGTCCTAGGAATGAATCAAAGGCTTAGGAAGTGGTTAGGGCTCGAAATGGCACAGTTTTTGGAGTTTACGGTCCTTGGACCACCTTTTGAGAGTTTACGGTAGTAAACCCGTCAGTTTATGGCCGTAAACTCATGGTTACTCCAACCATTTTGTGTTTTGTGGTTCTTAGATCATGCATGCAAGTTTCTAGCCTCTTGACCAACGATTAGAAGGTGTTAGGGGCATCGAAACACCCTTTGGAGGTGTTTATGGTTTTGGGAGAATCCCAAACTGTAAACTCATGTTCTTCGGGGTTTTTGGTGTTTATTCCATGGATTTGCAAGCACACTAAGTAAACAACTAGTTAGGAAGAGTATACTTACTTATAAGAAGCTTGTAAGAGTGTTTAGGACCCCAAAAACACTAGTGTGTTCTTCATGTTCTTGGTTCTTTGATGAATGCTTGAAGATCTATGTATAAATCGAAAATCCATGGATGAAATGATGTATAAACACTAGATTAAGTGTTGTATGTACGAATTTAGGAAGGAAAACTTACACTTTTGGCGGATTTGGAAGAATGGATTTATGATACTTCAGAGAAAAAGCCTTGTGTTCTTGAGTGGGAGGTGGAAAAATGAGAACGAGAGTGTAAACTCATGCTATATGCATGAGCCTTGGGAAAATGGCGTTTACGGCCCAAACACCTCTTGTTTGGCCGTAATCACCTAGCTAAGGTGTTGGATTGTTTTGTTTGTTATACCTCACTAATAACGACACCTCCTTTTATTTAATCGTTTGACAAAAAATAAAATAAAGCACCAAACGGACTTAAATCTAGCCAAAAATGTACCAGAATGTTTTTGAATAATATTTGAAGTGTTTGACTATGGAAATTGTACAAATGAAAATTTCGGGTTGTCACATTTTACCCTTGGACTCGACGAGTTGGAGGCTCAACTCGTCGAGTAGGATCGACTCCAGGTCGGGGGATTAAGTGACCTACTCGACGAGTCTGAAGGCCGACTCGGTGAGTAGGAGATGTTTAAGTGAAACCTTAAAATGACGGGTCTGCACCGTATTTAAATGACTTATGAGGCTTCCACCCCATCCTCCATCACCCCCAAGCCCTGTCCTCGAAACCCTAAGCAGTTGCGAGCATCCCTGAGCTATTTAGTGCCATTTTGGTTTATTTTGGGTATTTTGGAGCTTGTGTAAAGAAGGAGAAGAGCGAAGGCTTCAAGAGAAGGTTGCAGATCCAAGAACAACATCATCTTCTCTTCACTTTCTAGTAATAAAGCTTCACACTTGACTTATGGTTTCTTAGATTTCCTTATGGTTATTTTATGGAGTTTTGGGCCAAGAAGCTTGATTTTTGAGACTTGGATGTCCCAAGTTGATACATCTTCAGATCTGGGACCTTGAAGGGTCCTCATGGCATAAAGGAGCCATCTTTGTGCCCATGAGAACCCCATGCATGTAATAAACCCCTATTTTTGATCCTTTGAGTATAAAGTCCCATGCATGCATGTAAAGTTCATGACTTTACGTGTTATGTCGATCTCAGGAGCCCAGATTTGCCCTTTGGATGTGAATTGCACAACAGAAAATGAGATATGGACTTGGACATTAGTAGACTCGACGAGTCATTCTTGGGATTCGGTGAATCTATTGTTTGGTTCCCTAACCTGTTAGGATCCAAAGGAACCTAATGGAGTCTAGAAGGAATTTAGATGAGTTTGGAAGAAGGACTCCATGAAATGGACATAGTTATGGACCTGGAAACCATGGGACTCGGCGAGCGTAGGAACGCACTCGGCGAGTTCAAGGCCGTCTCCCAACCCATGAAGATGGACTCGACGAGTTGTTCATACAACTCGGCGAGTCACATACTAGACACATTCATATGATGAAGACAAACTCAACGAGTTTAAGGAGGAACTCGGCGAGTTAGTTGAAGATTGTCCCGATGATATGATTAAAGGAGAACTCGTCGAGTTCTTTCTAAACTCGACGAGTGGAGTCGGGTTGAGGGAAGATGAAGAATAGGGACTCGGCGAGTTGACAGGCCAACTTGGCAAGTCAGGTCAACTGGAAGTTGACTTCAACCAGGATGTTGACTTTAGCAAGGGGTAAAATGGTCATCTTACCCTACAAATAGTTACCAATTTTTGACTAAGTGTCATTGTGTAAATTATAGCCGGAGAGTCACCTGACCAACAGTCAGATATTTCCCACTTAGCGTTTCAGCAGTCAGTCACACGAGGTGAGTTTCTTTCCAGTAGGAACGGGTCTACGACCACAATGCCGGCCCGTTTAGATGATAGTAGTTTTAAACTGCGGTCCGATGCCGGGGTGGCCCCAAGAAGTAGTAATGTATGCTTGATGTCTTCGTGATTCATGCATGTTTGTGTTACGTGTAATATGTTTTGGACTCCAGTCCGATGCCGGCCAAGCACGATGCAGTTTATGTGATTATGTTATATGTTTATGTTATGTTCGATTGGTTCCTGACTTCGGTCTGATGCCGGGCGGGGCCCAAGTTATTCCGGACTCCGGTCTGATGCCGGTTGGGGCTCGATGTAGTGGGTAGGGCCGAAGTTAGTCCAGACTTCGGTCCGATGCCGGGCGGGGCCCGATGCAGTGGGCAAGGCCCAATATGTGTATTAAGTGTTATTGTATTATATATGGTAGTTTGGGGGAGCACACTAAGCTTCGTGCTTATAGTTTTCCATTTGGTTTCAGGTACTTCAGCTAGCAAAGGGAAGGGCTCGAGTTGATGGCATGGCACACACCGTAGTTTTATAAGCCTGAGAGCCTACTCTGGTATTTCTATTTGAGACAGTTACATGTTGACAGATTTTATGAGATTTTGAGATACATGTTTGATGATTTTAGTTTATGATGATGAATATTGTGCTTGTTAAATGGTTTTAAAAACGAAATTTTTGGCCGCGTTTTTAGGATGTTACAAGATCAAAGAGACAGAATAATTTCAAGACACATGATATACATCATAAAGCTTCAGCTCAAGTGACACGTAAATAAACTCCAGATTATCATTTTGCTAGTATATACATGCTTTCAGCTTCTGTCTAGCCCTTCTGAATTATCATTTTGCTAGTATATATAGGCTTTCAGCCTCTGTCTAGCCCTTCCGGATTATCATTTTGCTAGTATATAGAGGCATTCAGCCTCTGTCTAGCTCATTGCCAATACCAAAGTGACACGAGTCATTCTCTACATGGCTAAAGTCACAAAGCCAATACCAAAGTGATACGAGACATGCTCTACATGGACAAAGGCATAATACTAATACCAAAATAATACGAGACATTCTCTACATGGCCACATGCACAAAGCAATTACCAAAGTGATACGAGACATGCTTTACACGGCCAAATCTATAAAACTGATACCATAATAACACAGGAAAGCACATTGCACATAGAACACTTAACATACAAATGTCCCTATATTGAACTCACCGTGAAATAATTGAATGTTGTGATGAAATTACACCTTAAATGCATTTTGTTGGTTGAATCCGACTAGACATTGACATCATTTAACGATCGTCGGCTCGAGAAAATAGCTCAAATTCTATAATATGAGAGAGAGAGGGTTTCGTTTTTGTGTAAACGGAAACAAGTGGGCTAGTCCTCTGTTCATAGGTCAAAAATTTGACTCTCACGTCATGATCCATATAAGCTCACATTGTGAGTTTATCCTGATCAGCTCGTAGGCTTGCCACGTGTATTCTAGGCTTGAGAGGTGTCGATCAACTACCTCACGTCGTGAGTTATACTTGCTCACGTTTTGAGTTTGGTTAGACCTCAAAGTTTGTGTTCCGAACTTCAGAAATTCATATCTTTTGCATACGAGCTCCATTTTTGACATTCTTTATGTCCACGCGTAGGTGAGATTATACTCTACAACTTTCGTTCAGACTTCGTCGGCTTAGTTTGAATTCATTTTTAATATAATATTTTTAACAGGCCGGGACAGAAAAAGTCTGTTAAAAATTCATAACTTTTTCATCTATCGTTTGTTCTCTTCTGTCTTTTTACTGTTGAACTACTGTTGAGGAGACTTTTGATTCTCGTTTAGGTTGTGTCAGCTAAAAATTGCTCGATCTATGATTCGAATTTCAAGCTGTACACTGTTATACCGAATCTTAGAAAAATCACAACTTCCTCATACGAAGTTAGATTTGGACGTTCTGTTTATTAAAGTTCTCAGTTTAACGAGTACCACGACTTTCATTTAGATTAGTAAAGCTAAAAAGTAGTTTATCGTAAACTCACTTTTTACGTCATATTGCGTCATGTCGGTTCTGTCGCGAAACTTCGATAAGTCATAACTTCTTCGTTATAACTCGGATTTCGGTGAGGTTTTCGCCTAAATGTTTCTAACAAGATAATTTAAAACATTCAATAACATTGGTTTTTCTTCAAGTCTCATAAAACTGTCTTGTTAGAACTTAGCGCTCAATATAATATTTAATACTATTCACTTTTAAGCTATCAAGCTTACAAATCACGATAATTATACAAGGTTATTAATGTGTATGTTACACTAAGCTTCGTGTTTACGGTTTTTAGTTTATGTTTCAGGTACTTTCGGTACAAAAGGGAAGGGCCCGACGTGAATACATCCACAACTTATGATTTTGGGATTGTACTCTGATAATTGCTTTTACCCTAATATACTTTTGAGTGACTGGAAATGCTAATATGGTGTTTGTACTTAAATTAAAAATGAAAATTTTACCTTATGATTTTTGGGATGTTACAAACTATGCTTCAGGTCAAGATACATCTTGGTAACCCCTAGATTAATGAGGAATCTCAACTTGTGGGCCTCCTCCATCAACAACCACCGAGCCTCACCTGTATATGGTACCCAAATCCATCCATGAAGAGTCAATAGCCCCTCCCTTCTATGTCAAAGGATGAAACCTAGACGACCACCCGCTCACTCTTCTGATTATGTTCCTTTATGGCCTCAGACTGTTCTTCTTTGATCATTTCCAAGACTGGAGTCATCACAGTCATCCTCAAACACAATTCTTGAATTGGGGTACTGACCGTCCTTGTAACATCCAATTTCTCTAAGGAAAAACCTTTATAAATAATTCTTTAGTTTGGCTGACCATAACGTAGTGAAGGCTCACCGTGATGTTGGACTTTAATGAGCCCCCATGACGTGGCATTGTTTTCATGATGTGGAGAGTGGTTGAAAGTTAAATCCTAATTTCTCAAGTGTTTAAATGAAAGAGGTAGGCTACGGTTGCCCACCCTTAGCCTCCATCACTCTTAAAGCTCTGAGTTCATAAACCTAATCTCCTTTGAAGCTTTTGAACCCATTTGGGCCTTTCTTTGGTGGTTTTTAGCTCCTTCTTGAAGATGAAGAATCTAATGATGGTTTTTTGGAGCATTCAAGCTTCCTTCCATCATCTTGTGTTATTTTTGGAACTTTGTAAGTTGTCAAGCTTTTACATTTCTCTTTCAAGCATTCTAGATCTAAGTTTTTATTCTTATTTCTTCATGTTAGGTTGAGTGGAATGCATGGAGTCCATAAAGTTTGCAACTTTATGTATTATTAAGGTCCCCTTTCTATCATATGTTTCAGATCATGAGTTTAATGTTATTTTGAGTCCCATGCATGCTATTATTAGTGGTATTGCTACATTTTGATCTAAGTTGGAATGTAGAATTGTTTTGGTCATGTATGTTTGAAAAAGTAATGATCTTTCGAATATTTTAAACCTTCATAAGGATTTTGGAAGGTTGGAAGGAAAAGGGCTTAAGAGGTTAAGCGCTAGATCTGTTTAGCTGCTGGAACCCAGTTCACACGATGTGGTGTTTGGATGCCACAAAGTGGCAACTGGGGAAACTTTACTATTTTGTCGTGAAGTGTCCACGACATGGCAATGTGAGTCCACGGCGTGGTGACCTATACAGCTAATGTGGACCGTTGACTTCGGCCATGATTTTAACCAAATGTGACCTAAGGGTATTTTGGTTATTTTGAGCAGTAGTTTGACACTAGGTACTTGGGTGATGTATAGGTGACTTGTCGAGTCAGCAGTTGGAGCTGTGATCTGTTCAACTATCTTTTCATCGGATTGAGGTGAGTCTCCTCACAGTACTTGCGAGCCGAAGGCACCAATGTCAGTGCATTAGATTATGTTATTGTATGCTATTTGTATTTGTGACTGTTCATGTATTGTGAATGTATGTATGTATGTATCTATACTGGGTGGGCCCGATGCCAGACGGGGCCTGATGAATGTACCGGGCAGGGCTTGATCTTAAGCGGGGCCTGATGAATGTACCAAGTGGGGTTTATGTTTAAGCTTTGGGCCTGATGTATGTATGTATGCATGATATGTATGGTATGTGGAATTTTTGGGTACTCTCTAAGCTTTGGGTTTATGGTTGATGTTTATGTTTTCAGGTACTTCCGGTTCGAAAGGGAAGGCCCCGGCATAACTACACAACATCCCCCAGAGTTTAATTTCTTATTGATAATTTATACTCTGATGTTTAGATGCTATTTTTAAATTAAATGGTTTTGAAAACAATTTGTTATATAAATTATTGTTTTAAAAATGAAAACTTTACCTTGGATTTTTGGGACGTTACAAGTTGTTATCAGAGCTTTGGTTTGAAGGATTCGGGCATGCTCTCGGGTGTGTCTGAACTCAAACTAAGGGTTTGGTAGATTTTTGCATAAAAAGAAATGATTTTTATTAAATTATTTTTTAGTAAAAGAAATGGGTGTGATGTATGAAATCGGTTGAACTCAAGTAAGTGATTCCCAGAAAACCCATACATGTTGATATGTCACATGATATGAATGTTGGCATGCTAGATTAGAGCTAAGGATTTGCTTAGGATTTCATGCTAGGAGAGATGCCTTTATATGCTTACTTGTTTGAGCTTCTAAAATTTCATGTTGGTATGTATTTCAGATGATTGGATAGATTGGCTTGTTATGTGATGCCTGGTAGCCTAAGAGGAATTAGAAGCCATATAAGATTTGGAATCTTTCTTAGTTGAAAGTGAGCTTGATATGTCCTATGTTTGGTTGTGGCTTAGAGTGTTACTACATGGATGATTCATGCTTTGTGATTTGTGGGACTCTTGATGGTGTGAATTAACTATTAAGAGAATATATTAAGTGACATGGTGCATAGGTTAAATAATCTCAGAGTTACTGATTTGACCATACTGTGCAACTCTTGTCTGAGTCTAACCGTTGTAGGGATGAGTCTTTTACTCGAAGGATTATCCAATTTGTGTTGCATGTGATTGTATTTATCAAGTAGTTAACTGACATTAATGGGAGTTCTTCAGAAGCTGATGGCAAGGTGACGTCGGGAACCTAGGAGAGCCTAGGAAGTTTTATAGCCGGTTTTATGTGTTGCTCAGCGTGAACATGGAGTACCGGTTTAAGAAAGTGACTTGGAGGATTAGGGATAATTCTTGAGGAAAGTATAGATAGGTATGGAAGGTAGTATTGGGCTGGTACTATTAAAAGCACAAGATCTATACCTGAGTCGAGGAGAGTCATGGAGAATCTAGGAAGTCTATGGATTAAGGATTCTTGAGTATGTTCTAGTCATTTGTATGATTGCTTCTCAGAATTATGATGAGCACGTATGGAGGAGGTTCAGATTCTAGTTCGGGCTCAGGTGTAGGTATAGGGCCAATTGACGAGCATATGCGGGGGTTCACTTCGTCAGAGATCACCCGCTGTATTTTAGAGTAGACTCTGGTGATCTATATATCAAACAAGGAGGAGATTATGAAGATTTTGGATAAGCATCTAGATGCCTTCCACACTAAGATTGTGGCTATTTTGGGAGCTCACACTCTTTCCTTCTATGAGTGTTGCGTTTATGGAGCTCTAGAGTTCTTTGAGGAAAAGGACCCAACTGCTAGTAGAAGGTGGTTAGTGGTTATGGTAAATGCTTTCCAGATGAGTTTCTTCCCCAAGGGGTTAAAGGTCTGGTTTGCTTCCTGTCTTATAAAAGACATAGCTCGAGATTGGTGCAAGGATATACATTTCTCGTTGGGAGGCAAAGCCATTGAGACGATGACTTGGGATGAGTTTGTAACCCGATTTAGGATACAGTTTGTAACAACTTTTGAGGTGCAACAGTTGGCGAGGAAGTTTCAGGACCTTCACTAGACGACTGAGACTGCGGCAGAAGTCACCGCCATATTTAGGGAGTGGGCTCTTTTTGTTCCTCAGTATGCCGCAGATGAGGAGATGAATAAGACAGGGTACCGTGATATGTTGTGAGACGATATCATGGAGTTTTTTATTTTTTCAGCTTGTCAAAGTTTGGAGGACATGATTGCTAGAGCTGGAGAGCAGAAGATTGATGTGTAGCACCTAGGGAAGAGGAAGCTAGAGCAGGTACAGGTAGTTAGGGGTCCTACGAAGAGACCCAAGACTTATGATCAACGATTTAGGGGCCAACATAGCCGAGGTCAGAGAAACACCTTCGGGAAGTAGCGACTGGGTTTATAGATCTAGGGGTATGGGTTGCTAAAAGTATGGTAATATTGGTCATAATAGCAGATATTGTCCCTAAGGGACGAGTCTGTTATGTTTTTATTACGACCAAGTGGGCCACAAGAAGGCTGACTGTCCGTAGTTGAGGAGAGGAGCGATGAAGGCACCTGCTCCAACCACGGTGACGATTACTGATGGTTGCGAGGATAGAGTGGAGGTTCCTGTGGTGAGGTGCCGAGCATTACAGTCATGGGCCGAGGGTGTCCGAGTCCCATCAGTTGACATCACAAGCATGTGTTGTATTATCTTCATTTATTATCTTAATAATAGTTCTTATGGTAGTATGATTGTGTGTGACACACAATATGTGGTTTATCTAAGTCTCCACCTAAAAATTAGAGTTTTCTTCATGATGGTCTAGACATTTTATCTTGAGAATCCTTTTATGCCATGTCGCATACCGAGAGCCATGTCTAAGGGATCTTGTGTCACACCCCCGAACCAGACGGCGGAAACGTCTGAGGGATCTTGTGACTTAAATTGAATACCATCACAATGAAAATACATGAATCATAACATAAATCATCACCATGCATTCAAATAATACAACTGATATTGTCTACATCCAATACTTTGTTTTTAAACATTACAAATTTATAACATAATTGTCTGATACAAATCATAAGCAAAACACCCTGACATTACTTGGTACTTATTCTTCGGTTTACCTGTTACCTGAGAATACAAGTTAATTTTGAAAAACGTCAACATATGAAATGTTGGTGAGTTCATAAGCAATGTTGTGATAAAATGATTTTGTGTAGTTTGTATAACACAGAAAATCCGATATTTTCTGAAAAGATCATTGTTTATAAAAAGTGTGGAGATCCGTAAATATATGCTTGTTGATTTTTAAAACATGTATAAATGTTGAACCTTAGTATTAATCGCGCAAGTGAAAATGTTGAACTTCCCAGGAAAATCCGATGTTTTCCCAATACATAAAATACAGTGAATTCTCAATTTGTTATACCATCACGACGAATGATTTTGATTTCTCGCGTGGCGTTGGATTAATTAGGGTTTGTGAGTCGTTATAATCATGCATTAGAAAATGACTAGTTTATAACTACAGGTTTCGAACGATCCTTAAAGGCGTCGCCCATTACTACTCACTTAATCCAACAACCATGATTACTTTTGATTAACGTCCTAAATCTGTTTACTTTGATTTCTCGTAAGCCTAACAAACAAGGAAAAAGGGGAGTACGAAGTCCCGTTATTTCCGTGAGTTATTTAGGCTGTTGGGAATACGAAAGGCACGTTGGCCCAACTCGCATTTGATTTCTTGACCTCACTAGCAATACTAATGGGTCACTAGGGCCCAATAGCACATCAGAGCCATTGAAAATCCTTTTACATGAAATCGGGTCATAAGAGGCCCAATAACACATAAACATATTCCCTTTGGGCCCAAAGATCATGTTAATGGGCTAGCAAGGCCCAACAAGCATGATTTGAAACTTCCAAGCCCAAAGTTTGTAAATTCGCTCATCATAGTTATCGTGTATTTATTTAGATGGTTTTGTTTAACGTTTGTTGTTTTGTATTGATTCGAGACCGAATCGCTTCGTTTGTAACGATATTTATTGTTGAAAGTGTATTTGTTTTCCGTTTCGTCGATAGTCGTGGATCTTGCATTTTGTATTAATGAATTAATTTGTTTAAAAGTGGAATTTGACTTTTTCACTACCCTTCTTTTATAAAAATAACACTTTTGGTCCTTTTATAAAAATGAATTTAATTTTTAGTCCATAAAACATTTTCTTGACACTTTTGTATCATTTATTTGATGAAAACACAGTTTTAACCCAAAATTTATTTGTTGATAGCTTCAGCCCTTCCAGAATAGTGTTTCTCGTTTAGAACCCCATTTTTCACAACTTTTACAGTTTTGGCCCAAAATCTAAAAACTTTACATTTTTGGTCCTTTTTTATAGTGAAAAGCATTTTTGACTCTTAAAATAATTTTGTTATTCTAATTACCCCCTGTTTTACAGAAAGTTTCATTTCAATCCCTTCAATTTATCATTTTTCGCATTTTGAGGCTTATTGGGCCGAAAAGACCAAAATTAGACCATTAAGCTAAAAATTTACATTTTAAGTCCCCTGAAAATTCTAATATTCAGAAAAATGATTATAGAAACTGTTTTGACCCTTTTGACCTTCAAGAAACCGTGACTTGTCGATTTGTATCCCAAGTTTTATATTTTTGACAACTTAAGCCCAAAAATGGGTTTTATGTTAGAATATGTTCATCATAACCTTATACGCTATTATTCTTGACTTGTTTAGTGTAAAATAGCTTAGATTATGTTTGTTTCCTTTCTCATGGCATAGATTTGGGGTTTACACCTTTTTTGGTAACATATTCATCACAAAAACACATGAAATCACACACATACCTGCATAAAATCCCACATAGCTTACACATACACATAGATCTATACATTTTCTTGTATTCTCCCCCATAAAACTCATAAAAACTGAAAATAAAGGGGTATGAAGCTCACCTTGGGTTGTAGTTTCGGTTTTGAAGAAGATTGGGAGAAGTTTGGTGCTATTTTCGGCCCTAGCAAGTTTCTTGGATGGATCTCGAACTTAGTGTGTAATAAGATGCAAGATCATGAATTTGAATCGATTAAGAGATGATTTTTGATGAAAACAAAGAGTCTAGGTTATAGATCCAAGCATGAACTTACCTTAGATGATGATTTTGTGGAAGAATCTCTTTGAAAACCTCTTAGATCTCAAAAATATGGAGAGGAGTGGATAGATTTTCCTTGAGAGAATTTTGAGTGAAGTGTGTGTGTGTGTGTTTGTTTGGGTTCGGCCGAGAGCAAAAGAGAGAGAGGAAGAGAAGAGATTTTGATGGGATAGTTGCATGAAAACATGGGATGAATGCATGGAAGACCCATATGTAAAAATGAGGTGGCATGCAAAAGTCAACTCTCCTCCATTTGAGAAGTTGGGCCGAGAAAAGGAGAGGGAAAAAAAGATTTGGGCCCTTAATGCTTAAGCCCATATTATAATCCATTTATGTGAATTTTCGGCCCAAATAAATCTAGGAATGATTTTTATGGCCCATTAGGGCTAATTAGGTTAGTTATGGCCCAATAAGGTCTACTAAAGTATTTTATTTCATTCTAGGCCGAATATGGCCCAAAATATTAAAATAAATAGAAGTGGGTCCAATTAGAGCCCATTTAAGAGTTCTAAGCCCAAAGTAGTCAAATTCGAAGCTTATTGGTCCATTGGGACTAATAAGGAAATCCTAATCTAAAATGGACTTAAACAAGGATTTCTAGGGTTTTCCAATTCTTTGTTGACTATTTGAACGTTTGTGTGAAGTGTGTGATTGAAGTTTTGTTGTTATTGAATAAGCATCCTACATGCTTTTGTTGGGTTTTGTGCATTCTAACACTTCCTAAGTGTACATGCAACCCTAAATACCTTGGATCTATGTTTTCTCTATTATACATGCAAATAAGAACTTCCAAGGTATTATCCTAATCTAGCATACAAAACAATGAATGTAACAAGATAGAATACATACCTCTTGATGTAGAAAGTCTTCATGAAGCTTGAGTGCTTAGTGCCCCAAGTGTGACACCTCAAATGGAATCACAATCATCAAAACACTTAGAATGACTTGAGAGAATTCTACACTCATCAAAATCGGCTAGCCCTTTCTTCACTATCTCTAGTGGCCGATTTTTCCTCAATAATAAGATGCTTATATAGTTACACAATTAGGGTAAACTCTTAATTGTCATGGCTTTCCATTTCCTTGGATCCATGGGTACAAATACACCATGGAGCATCCATGGACCATCCTATGGGTTTTAGCCCAACTTGATTATCCATGGAGCATTAGCCCACTATACAAGTATGGATGATTTACACAATCAACCCATATATTTAATTAGTCTTCTTTTGATCACTTAATTAATCCTAGATTAATTCTTGATCAATACTAATTAAATAATCTTATTATTCTTATTATTAATATACTAGAACTTATAATATATTAATAACCATAAGTGTCTTATTTCTCTCATTCAAGTGCATGATGGTATGCAACCCAAATGGACCATGCCGGGTCGGGTCAAGTCTTACCAAATATACTTATGGACTTAGACATTAATCCAACAGTCTCCCACTTGGATAAGTCTAAAACTATTATTGCGTATGACTTCAGGAACCAACCGGCAATCGTAGCTCTCAAAAGCTTCTGTCGAACTCTGACCTTGTAGATGAACTCTGACCTTTGTCAGTGACTTGTCCATTAGATAAGGGATCATATATTCCTCCATTCTAGATATCATATGGACTGAGACATGGATTATAATCATTCTCTCTGTCCATTTGTTGTTTCCCGATTTCCGATTTATGACGACTGACTAATTGAACAAATCAAATCAGTCCTGGCCCGGCCGAGCACTTCCATTTGTCATCATCAAATCATCGAGGGGCCCACAGATATCGCTTTTATCCCGAAGGTAAAAGGAACGGATAAACTTCGACTCATATGGCTTGTTCTACTACTTGTTGAATCATACACAAAAGCACGTTTTATAGCACAGAGTTACCAAATGCGGTTTCGTGCAATCAATGTACTATCAACTCATAGTAACAACTCATATCTCTAGGTTTGAAGAATATAAGATACTATCGTCTCATGATCACTCGTGATAAAATCCATGAAGTGATTCCAATGAGCGCGGGTTGAATCCAATACTCAGAACTTATGAGCACTCATGATTGCTGTAGCCTTGTCCAACACCTTAGACCTCTACAACCCATCATGACAATCTTAATTCATATCTACTTCCAAAATATGACCGACTGTGGATGGTTTGAATAACTTAGTCATTCCGGAAGAATAACCTAGTTTATTCGGGAAGTCAAAACATGCAAAGTGAAACACAATAATAATTGAATCCAATATGGTATCAACCCTTTGAACATAAATAAAACACCTTTTATTTATCACCATATGATTACACATTATTCATTGTATACTGTTTCAGCTATCAACTTTATTCTTGAATTTAAAACAATAGTTGTCCCATGCTCCAAGCATGTACACTATGTTTTCTTAACACTAGTCATGCCATACACCAAGTATGCATACTATGTTTGTCTATGATCTTTACTTTGTGAACTAGATCCATTGAACATAACTTCAATGATTCTCTTTTCACACTCCCAAATCCTTACTGCAAATGCAAGAATTCCAAATTCATGCCATTTACTGAAATCTGTTAGATTCTAAACTTATATGCATTGATCCTCTTGTAATGATTATGCACAAAGTCATAAAGACTTGACAACAAACATTACAGAGCATTCCAAGGAGATCATCTCCTTGGAAACATCCTTCTTGCATTAAGTTTACTTAATCTTACACAGATTGAAAAAAAAAACTAACTTTGAAACATTTCCAGATTCCATTTTGACTATCACTTCTGAACAAGAGTTGCCTCCTTACAGATTATGTCAATATGGTCCTTCCGGAATTATCACTATACTTCCAATTGTCCTTGAGTAACCAATCTTTGGTAAACCTTAGATTGTCCTCGACAATTGTTTAATCCTTTTAGTCATATCCAGTTCTAAACCTTTTTCCCTTCTTAATGCCTTCGGCATTTGGAAAATTTTAGAACGGATGATTATAGCACATGTAATCGATCCTATATCCGAAGCATATGGGACACGATTCATGATGTCTCACATAAAGACTAAACCAGTCTTTTGCTATAATATTTCCATTTCAATTTGCCAAGTTCTCATAATTCAGATTATGAAAAGGGATGCCGTAATCATAATCGAATTTTAGAACGCAAATAATGGACCCATATACAGAATTTCCTTATGTTGAGCCATTCCAACATGAAATTCATATATTTCCTTGACTAAATGATTAAAACCTCAAATCTAAACCTTATAGATTTGATATGAAGTATAATTTCCTCTCCCTTAATTATAGCAAAACAACTCTTTCCCAATTGAAACTTTTGTTTTCTATAATTAACATTGCTAACTTGCAATACTTATCATAATTATCATGCTCCCACTAACATGATGATTAATAGCATAACACTTATGCTCCCACTAGCTTTGACATGTACTCAGAAATCAGCTGGACTTCTAGAAATCAATACTTCATTGACTTTCTTACCAAAGTTCAGATTTCTGATGCTAGATTGTTTTGATAAAGCTGTATCAAAATCATACACCTTCCCTTAGATAGCACACTTGTGTATCTAAACAATTATGAAGAGGGATGCCGTAATCATAATGTTTAGACCTTTTTGCCACTTCTCACAAGTCCAAATTAGTGTGCCGGTTAACCACACGCGCTCCACTAACGACTTTGAGAATGCAAATATCACAATTTCTATCTAGCTAAAATCTACTTAGTGAAAGTGTTTCCTCACCATCATTTTCATGAATCAGAGAGAAACCTTATGACACTTAGATTTAATGGTGTATGTGTTCTTATCCATGTGAATTGTCAAAATCATAGTCACAAGAAAAGGATAATGACAAATCCAAACTCATATGGACTGAACTCAATCTTAATTTCTTGCCACCTGGCAGCTCAAGGGCCTACCATTGCTTCCAAGTTGTTGTGCAACAAATTGAGAACTCTAAGAACTCATATGCAAAACCAACTTTAACTGGAATGGGCACAGAATATGTCAACACGATAGGTTATGAACCTCAAGTTGTGTGCTAGTGAAGAACTTTAGGTTTTATTCTTGATTAGTTCTTGAGACTTTCAAGACTTTTAAGACTCCCACTGACCTCTTGACCTATAAGACTCCCTTGTCAAATATCCAAGAGATAGTGTGGATTCTAATCAAGACAAACACTTCACACAATTGGCCTAAGTTGGTCTTTGTTTTATCCAAAACATCACAACTTACCAATTTCAAATGTACAAGAGTAGAAAACTTTTACTCTTACATTTGACAAGTGTTTTAAACCTTCTTTAAGACATGTCACTCAAGTTACAATCTTAGAGTATTACTCTAAGAATTGTTTTTGGAACGAAGTATGAATCATCTTCTTGATTTAACCACTTCAACAATTCAAGTTCCTCTTCTTAGCTATAAGAAGGCTCTTAGAGGATGAATTGTGATAAGGTCTCTAAATCATCAAGATTATCACAAAACTGATACGAAAGTACTCTCCCATCTTTTCAGATTTGAGAAACTTTTATCCTTCTGCCTAAGTTGATTCTTCTTATTCACCCTGCCATACATTGGAACCTTTTCCAATGTCTCAGAGTTACACTTAAGCTTGTAAGTATAATCATATTTACTGAGCTTTAGTAAACTATGACGAATAGTCTTATCAAACTTTTGTGGTGGACTTAATCAGTGCACAAGAATGTGTACTCGATCCCTTAGTCCTTTACTTGACTCACACATCCATGTGAACAAGTAATTAGTCTTAATTTTTCCAATACTTGAAAGTTCTCATTCATCATGCTATACAACTTGCATGATTCCAAGTTCCGGTCCAATTGAAACTTGGGTGATGAGAATCTTTCCTTATTTGGTAAATCTAGACATTACCACAAATGAAAGAATCAATTTCATATTTCCACTCTTGCTCTTAATGGAATCATATAAGCAACAATTTTTCCTTAAATGCCATTGTAAGGATATTTTAAAATAAATAAAATCAAAAATTTTTCTTTTATTTTAAAACTTTGCGGAAAAACTTATCCTTACAATCCATATGAAAACTTGTTGTTATCTATTCCTTAAGCAATATCTCATAACTCCTAAGAAGTAGCTTAAGAATCCGATTTTTCAAACTATGCGATAGAAATCCATCTATGCGATCAGATTCAGCATATTCTTCCTTTAAGTTTCTTCACTTTCCTTTGATTCTTAAACCATCACCATGCGACCCGGTCACATCATGTATCAAGAATCTCAGAATAGAAACTTAACAGAGTTAGATAGTGGATTTTACCTGAAGTAGAGTCAAACTTATTGACTTTAACATCCTTAGGTAAATTTGGCAGCTTCGCAACCAATGCCCTTTCTTTGGCAATACAAACATATGGACCCTTTGATAATGGTACACAGGACTATCACAGACTTAGCTTTTCTCTTTACCATTTGGTCAACCGAGTTGACTATAGCCAATCCCTTTACCATTGGGAAGAGAATGCTTTTCTGGATTTCCTGTGTCACTATTGTCAATGTCCATCAAGTTTTAAGGAAGTTGATCTTAACAAATAGATAAGATCATTAAGGGTCCTGTCATAGTCTGTTTCATAGGTGTTCCAAAAGAACTCACTATGTGACTTAGAAAGTAGTTGAACCACCAACTTTCTCAAGACTTTGACACCCAACTCTCCCGGCTTGTCAATATGTGACTACATCTCCAAGATGTGTCCACACCTAGACCTTGCCTTGCCAATAGGGCTTGAGTGACCTTAAACTTTTTTCAAGAACTTGTGGGTTGGGGAGAATAATTGGAGGAGGAGAAATAAGTATGATATCCATGGGACATCATCTTCATTAGGAAACCTTGTTTCAAGAGATTTGGGAAGATCATAGGTGTCTATTACAGACATCTTTTGGGAGATATTCAAGATAGTTGATTTAAAGTCCTTAATATGACACCCAATATGAAATATTAAGGCTAGGGCCCAACAAACTATTTTATAACTTAGAAGAGGTATGCCGTAATCCAAGCTATAAAATATTTGAAGGTAGGTGAATGACGATTCACCAATTTCCACCAAGATAAACGAAATATATTATTAGGTTTTAATTGGTTTTGAAACTCCTAGATCTTTGAGATTCATTGAACTTTTCAAAGGCATGTTTCAATCTCGAGTGTGCCCTTCAGGTTTTGTGACTGGGATGCCGAGGATCACAAAACAAGGTGTGAAGTAACCATGCAAATCACTTGGTACCCTTAATAAATTACCCCTCAATCGATGTGCCGGTTAACCACACACACTCCATCGATACTATGATAAATATTAAGTCACCCTTTACCTACCTTGTTAAGTCCAAGTTAGTGTGCCGGTTAACCACACACGCTCCACTAACGACTTAGACAAAGTGTAAAGTGTAATTTCATGGATTAGCACCTTATTCACATTTTTCCTAAGTAACTAAGATTGGGTATTATTAAGAGTTTAGTTACTTAGTATTCATCATTAATACTTTTAATGAAGGGAGAATTCTAGTCCTGTCAAACCCGTTCGGCTAACGACCCTCCACCAGTCAAGCAAGCGGTGGGTGAGAGTGGACACCCATTAAGTTGCCATTTTATAGGCAACAACCTTATACCCACCTTATAGACCGGCTTCGTGAATGAGGCGTACTAGCGGTAAGACTGACTTTACTCTTATACATATATATATTATTAACTTATAATATTATAAAGTATAAGGGTTGAATTTTAACTTTTAAAATTCTAAGGGCTAACTTGGAATTAAAGTATTCATAAGTGAAAACTTTACAAATTCCAAAACTTGAGGGCAAGTTTTGAAACTATTCAAAACTAATTAATTCCATAACTTATGTGTTTAAAGTAGTTTTAATCCAAAAACTCTTCAAGCTCCATAACTTGAGGACAAGTTATGGAAGACTTTAAACTAATAAAGAATTAACTTTTCTTTATTTTTATAACTTATGGAATTAATTAAGGTTACACCTTTTTTTTATTTTATTTTATTTTATTAAATGAAGAGACTCTTGGTCCTCCATAACTTGAGGACAAGTTATGGAGTCATAAAACCATTTAATTAGAACTAGACTCTTCATTTTTGTAACCTTTGCCAATTTTTATGAGTTTTATGATTCTTAAATGTGACTATTCATATATCTTGAGGACAAGTTACAAAAACACATTTTAGAATCAATTCTTAGATTAATTTGGATTAAGAACAACTATCACATAATTTTATTCATTAATCTAAATTTACTCATAAAACAAGGTAACACAAAAAACTTTTGGTGATCCATAACTTATTATTAAGTTATGGAATCCTTTAAAACATTAACACCAAATTTTGTAACTCCAAAAAAACTTTGAATCAATTTTTTTTTTAAAACCTTTTCATATCCATAACTTATGGAGGTTTCAAAAAATAAGACTCTTTAGATCAAACTTTTAAAACTAATAAAATAATCATATTATTTTATCTTTTATTAAATTTGACCTAATTCAACTCATAAAGCAAATTATTCAAATTTTACAAATAATTAGTTTTTCACAAGAACAAGTAATTATCTTAAAATTTGACAAACTTCATGTTTTTTTTTTCAACTTTGAAAATAAAATATTTGCATCAATATAACAGAAAACAACCCGTGGCTCTGATACCACTGTTGGGTTTTGTGCATTCTAACACTTCCTAAGTGTACATGCAACCCTAAATACCTTGGATCTATGTTTTCTCTATTATACATGCAAATAAGAACTTCCAAGGTATTATCCTAATCTAGCATACAAAACAATGAATGTAACAAGATAGAATACATACCTCTTGATGTAGAAAGTCTTCATGAAGCTTGAGTGCTTAGTGCCCCAAGTGTGACACCTCAAATGGAATCACAATCATCAAAACACTTAGAATGACTTGAGAGAATTCTACACTCATCAAAATCGGCTAGCCCTTTCTTCACTATCTCTAGTGGCCGATTTTTCCTCAATAATAAGATGCTTATATAGTTACACAATTAGGGTAAACTCTTAATTGTCATGGCTTTCCATTTCCTTGGATCCATGGGTACAAATACACCATGGAGCATCCATGGACCATCCTATGGGTTTTAGCCCAACTTGATTATCCATGGAGCATTAGCCCACTATACAAGTATGGATGATTTACACAATCAACCCATATATTTAATTAGTCTTCTTTTGATCACTTAATTAATCCTAGATTAATTCTTGATCAATACTAATTAAATAATCTTATTATTCTTATTATTAATATACTAGAACTTATAATATATTAATAACCATAAGTGTCTTATTTCTCTCATTCAAGTGCATGATGGTATGCAACCCAAATGGACCATGCCGGGTCGGGTCAAGTCTTACCAAATATACTTATGGACTTAGACATTAATCCAACAGCTTTCACATTGTTGGTTCACATTTATTATCATTGTTCAATGTTTACAAGGCATCAAAATTCCTAGTTGTGACATCATCCCCCCGTTAGAGGGAATTTACTCCCGAAATTCTTTTGAAAGTTAGATTTGAGATTGCGAGAATAGGTGAGGGAACTTCTGCTTCATCTGGTCTTTGCGTTCCCATGTGAATTCTGGCCCACGCTCCACGTTCCACCGTACCTTCACAATTAGAATGCGACTTTGCTTAGTACGCTTCACCTCCCTGTCCATAATCTCGACTGGTTCTTCGATGAACAAGAGATTCTCGTTGATTTCTATTTCACCAAGGTGAATGACGAGAGTTTCATCGGATAGGCACTTCTTTAGATTGGAAACATGGAACACGGGGTGTACATTGTTGAGCTCAGCGGGTAGCTGTAGTCTATACGCCACTAGGCCAATTCGGGCAAGAATCTCGAAAGGTCCAATGTATCGTGGATTCAATTTTCCCCGCTTTCCAAAATGAATAACTCCTTTCCAGGGAGAAACTTGAACATCACTCGATCCCCAACTTGAAACTCCAAAGGCTTTCATTATTTATTAGCGTAGCCCTTCTGTCGGTCGCGTGATGCTTGTAGTCGGGCTCTGATTTGAACTATGTTTTCCGTGGTTTCACGTATGATCTCCGGTCCCGTTAACGACTTGTCTGATGCTAGTTCCCTCGCTAGCTGGGGGTCGCCGACCTCAGCCTAACACAACGGTGATCTACACTTACGTCCATACAGTGCCTTGAAAGGAGCAACTTTGATGCTCGAATGGTAACTGTTGTTGTATGAGAATTCAACTAAGGGTAAGTGGGTATCCCTGGACTTCCCAAAGTCTATCATACATGCGCGAAGCATGTCTTCAATCATCTGAATGGTTCGTTCCCTTTGACCATCCGTTTGTGGGTGATAAGCAGTGCTCATGTCGAGATGGGTTCCCAGTGCTTTCTGAAGTGACTGCCAAAAACGTGAAGTGAATCTACAATCTCAATCTGAGATGATAGACACTGGCACTCCGTGAAGTCTCACGATTTCTCGAATATATATATTCTTGTCAATCTCTCCATCTTGTAGGATTCTTTTATTGGCAGGAAATGAGCGGATTTCGTCAATCTGTCAAATATTACCCATATAGTGTCCAATCTATCTGATGACTTGGGTAGCTTGGTCACAAAATCCATAGTAATCCTTTCCCATTTCTACTCGGGAATTATTGGTTGCTGTAATAACCCCGAGGGCTTCTGGTATTCCACCTTTACTTTGGCGCAAGTAAAGCATTTGCTAACATAGGTGGCAATCTCTGCCTTCATGTTAGGTCACCAATAATGTTGTTTAATATCCAAGTACATATTGTCCGAACCTGGATGGATGGAGTATCGTGTCTTGTGAGCTTCATTCATGACTACATCCCTAAATCCTCCAAGTTTAGGGACCCTAATATGGTTCATGAAATAATATACTCTGCTCTCTTTCACCTCGAGATTCTTCTCCATTTCGCGTAAAGCTTTGCTTGTTTTGTTCTCCACCTTCATGGCATCTAACTGGGCTGCCCTGATCAGAATGGTTAGGTGAGATTGGATGGTTATTGTGAGAATTTTCACACGACGATTAGAGTACTCTTTCCGACTCAAGGCATCAGCTACCACGTTAGCCTTGCCTGGGTGGTACTTGATTTCACACTCATAATCGTTTAATAGTTCAACCCATCTTCGTTGCCTCATATTCAACTCTTTTTGATTCAAGATGTGCTGGAGACTCTTATGGTCCATGAAGATGGTGCAGTTCGTACCATAAAGGTAGTGCCTCCATATTTTTAGGCCGAAGTCCACTGCTCCCAATTCCAGATCGTGGGTTGTATAATTCACTTCGTGTGTCTTTAGTTGCTGGGATGCATAAGCCATCACCATTCCACGCTGCAAGAGAACGCAACCTAAACCCTGATTTGACGCGTCACAGTAGAGTACGAAATCTTCCGTTCCCTCTGGTAGTGATAGTACCGGGGCACTACAGAGTGCTTGCTTCAGAGTTCGGAATGCAGCTTCTTGTTTGTCCGTCTATTTGAAGGCTACACCCTTTTGTGTAAGCGAGGTAAGTGGCTTGGCGATCTTAGAGAAGTTTTGAATGAACCTCCTTTAGTAACCTACTAGACCTAAGAATTGGCAAATTTCTGTGGGTGTTGTTGGGACTGCCCATCCTTCGATGGCTTTGAATTTAGAAGGATCCACATGTATTCCTTCCCGACTAACAACATGACCCAAAAAGTTCACGCTACAGAGCCAGAACTCACACTTGGAGAGTTTTGCGTATAGTTTCTCAGTTCGCAGGGTTTCCAGGATTTGTCAGAGATGTTGGCCAAGCTCTTCTTCACTTCGAGAATAAACTAGAATGTCGTCAATGAAAACAATAACGAAGTTGTCGAGGAATGGTCGGCAGATTCGATTCATTATGTCCATGAATGCGACAGGGGCATTCATTAGACCGAAGGGCATTACGACAAATTCATAATGTCCGTAACAAGTTCGGAAAGCGGTTTTGGGAATATCCTCTTCCCGAACATTGAGTTGATGGTACCCAGATCCCAGATCTATCTTAGAGAAGTAACTAGGTCCTTAGAGTTGGTCAAATTGATCGTCGATTCGTGGGAGTGGATAGCGATTTTTGACAGTGAGCTTATTTAATTCCCTGTAATCGATGCACATCCTAAAAGATCCGTCCTTCTTCTTGACAAAGAGAACTGGAGCTCCCCATGGCGAGAAGCTGGGTCGAATGGATCCCTTATCCAAAAGCTCACTGAGTTGGCTGGACAATTCCTGCATCTCAGCAGGGGCCAATCGGTAAGGCGATTTAGCGATGGGAGTAGCTCCTGGCACAAGATCAATTCGAAATTCAATTTGTCTTTCTGGGGGTACTCCAGGAAGATCTTCAGGAAAGATGTCTGGGAATTCACAAGCTACATGAGTGTCTTGAACGTTAACCTCTTCCTTGGATTTATCCACTATGTGTGCCAGGAACGTCAAATCTTTCTTTCGCAGATACTACTGTGCCTGGACGCATGAGATGAGATGAAGATTCGTGTTGGGTTTGTCTCCATAAATAATTACGGTTTCATGATTTGGAAGGTGAAGGTGAATGACCTTCTCGTGACACATAATTTCAGCATGGTGGGGGCTTAACCAGTCCATTCCAATAATCACATCAATACTCCTAATGGAAACAGGAATTAATTTTATTCAAAAGACGTGTTGATTTAGGGCTAGGGTACATCCGTTATAGATTTCCCCAGTGGATTCTGCTTTCCTATTGGCCATTTCCACCGTAAACGTTTCATTGAGTTTCTGGGGTGGTTGTTTTAACAAATCCTTAAACTTATTGCTCACAAAACTTCGTTCAGCTCCGGTATCAAATAGGATGCATGCATAAGTGTGGTTTAGCAGGAACGTACCGGTAACAACGGAGGGATCCTGAACCGCTTCTCCCCGACCCATGGTCAGCACCCTTCCTGTTCCTCCATTTCTAGGATTGTTGTTGTTGGGGCAGTTTCGACAGAAATGCCCAGTCCTTCCACATCCATAGCAGGTGTGGCTTGGTCATGCATTGTTGCCGCCATTGTCAGTGTTGTTGTTGTTGCAGTTATTGCTGTTGTTGTTTCCCTGTTGTTGGTTCTGAGGAGGGTAGGTCCTGCAATACTTCGCCGTGTGCCCCTTCCGATTGCAATTGGTGCACTGCATCTCCCTGCATTCCCCATTATGATGGAGACCGCACTTGTTCCACTTAGGAAGATTACCAGAATAAGGCCTAGGAGCACTTGGAGCAGCTGAGGATGGAGCATGTGGTGTGGGTGGAACTTGAGTGGTTGCAGCATTAACTGCCACTGTTTGCTGCTTCTTGGATGATTCAGAGCCTTGACGCCCCTTCCTCTTGTTGTTCTTTCCCTTTTTGTTGTCATTTTCCTTCTTACCTTCAGCTTCCACTGGCTTCTCACCCTTCTTGTTGTTGTGGTCATACAACTTCTTGGCCAATCTCTTGGCACTGTCGAAAGTTTTGGGATTTGCAGCTATCACGTTTCCTTGGATCGGGGAGGTTAGTCCCCAAATGAATCGCTCGATCTTCTTTCCTTCTGAGGTGATCATGCCAGGGCATAGCAAAGATAGTTCACTAAACCTTGATATGTATGCATCTATATCAGCGTTTCGGATGGTGAGATTTCACAGCTCTTGTTCCATTTTCTGAATTTCGCCACGAGGGCAGTACTCGGCCAACAACATTTCTTTCATCTTTGCCCATGGCATGGAATTGGCTACGGGGAGTGTCATGGCTTCCACGTGTCCGTTCCACCAAGTGAGTGCTTGGTCAACGAAAGTGCATGCGCCAAACTTCACCTTCATCTACTCAGGGCAATCACATATCTCGAACACTGATTCCACCTTCTTGATCCATCGTTTCAGGGTAATCATTCCTCCAATGCTGTTAAAGGTTCGTGGTTTGGCGTTGGTGAAATCTTTGTAGGAGCATGTTTTGGTAGGTCCTTGATTCATACAGTTGTTTGAACTTCCAGCCGCTTGTCCGTTGACTCCTCCATTGTTCCCTTGGTGAATTCGTGCCATCGCTATGGTGACCGTAGCAGATACAGCTACTTGGAATGCAACTGAGTCGACTTCGGGTGGGGTTAGCCCAGGGTTTCTGTGGGTGGGTCGTTGAGGCATCTTTCTGTCATGGAACGGAAAGATGTTGAGTGTTTTTGGTTTTTGTGAGGTTGTGATCCTATAAACTAGGTGTGTGGCACAAAGTTAAGTAATTTCTCAAATTAACACGCAATCATAGATATGTAACACATAGCAGATTAAAACATCACAGTAAACATATAAGATTTTTCATTACTATTATCCACACTTTGATACATGAAAAGTTTGCTCAAAAGAGCATACATAAGAGGTACAAGTTCGGTAGCATAACGACTCTATGAGTAGTGTAATCAGTTAAACATAGAGTCGGGGTACATAGCATAGATCATAGTACTAGTAAGATAAGTCTATCCCTAACACTCTATAGAGCGCCCTAAGACAGTAGCGAGGTGATATGCCGAAGTGTTGAGCCAACAATTGAGCCATCTCAGTCATTTCTCCAATGACTTCATCCCTCTCATGCTCAGCTCGCATTGCACGTGCTTCCATGGCGAACAGCTGTTGCCGCAAGGCGGCAATCTCAGCTTCGGGGGAGCGATTCTCCCTTGCGGGATTCACTGGTGGGTCGGGGTGGTGGAAACCAACCATGCTGCCTGTGAGAGTGTGTAAATATGCTAACATTATTCCTAAGACGCTACAATTACTGTATAGATTGAGCTAATGTTCTCTTCTTGGTGATAAAGGGGTATGTTTTTAGGTTCCCTAGCCATCACGATTTCCTCGGGACATGTGATAGTTGCACCTTGGAGGAAATGTAGTTGATCAGGCTACATCCACTCCTTGATTACGACTATGAACAGTTCTGGCTTAACCGAGATGCTAGCATTATCTTGTTTGGTTTGGTATTATGTTCTTTTTCCTAATTCACACAAGCAAAGATGTTTTATCGTTATGTTTTACTTGTTTTGTTTAGAGTTGTGTTAGTCCTTCTTTTTGGATTATAGTTGCATATCAATGTGTGGTTAGATATGCTAGTTCACTATAAACAGAGCTCTGATACCAACCTGTCACACCCCCGAACCAGATGGTGGAAACGTCCGAGGGCTCTTGTTACGTAAATTGAATACCATCACAATGAATATACATGAATCATTACATAAATCATCACCATGCATTAAAATAATACAACTAATATTGTCTACATCCAATACTTTGTTTTTAAACATTACAAATTCATAACATAATTGTCTGATAGATATCATAAGCAAAACACTCTAACATTACTTGGTACTTATTCTTCGGTTTACCTATTACCTGAGAATACAAGTTAATTTTGAAAAATGTCAACATATGAAATGTTGGTGAGTTCATAAGCAATGTTGTGATAAAATGATTTTGTGTAGTTTGTAAAACCCAGAAAATCCGATATTTTCTTAAAAGATCATTATTTATAAAAAGTGTGGAGATCCGTAAATATATGCTTGTTGATTTTTAAAACATGTATAAATATTGAACCTTAGCATTAATCGCACAAGTGAAAATGTTGAACTTCCCAGGAAAACCTGATGTTTTCCCAATACATAAAATATAGTGAATTCTTAATTTGTTATACCATCACGACGAATGATTTTGATTTCTCGCGTGGCGTTGGATTAATTAGGGTTTGTGAGTCGTTATAATCATGCATTATAAAATGACTAGTTTATAACTACAGGTTTCGAACGATCCTTAAAGGCATTGCCCG
The DNA here is from genome assembly GCF_052625555.1 of Lactuca saligna. Taxonomy (NCBI): domain Eukaryota; kingdom Viridiplantae; phylum Streptophyta; class Magnoliopsida; order Asterales; family Asteraceae; genus Lactuca; species Lactuca saligna. The sequence goes on along the minus strand of NC_136417.1, from coordinate 90,396,259 downwards.
TTACTACTCACTTAATCCAACAACCATGATTACTTTTGATTAACGTCCTAAATCTGTTTACCTTGATTTCTCGTAAGCCTAACAAACGAGGAAAAAGGGGAGTACGAAGTCCCGTTATTTCCGTGAGTTATTTAGGTTGTCGGGAATGCGAAAGGCACGTTGGCCCAACTCGCATTTGATTTCATGACCTCACTAGCAATACTAATGGGCCACTAGGTCCCAATAGCACATCAGAGCCATTGAAATTCCTTTTACATGAAATCGGGTTATAGGAGGCCCAATAGCACATAAGCTTATTCCCTTTGGGCCTAAAGATCATGTTAATGGGCTAGCAAGGCCCAACAAGCACGATCTGAAACTTCCAAGCCCAAAGTTTGTAAGTTTGCTCATCGTAGTTATCGCATATTTATTTAGATGGTTTGGTTTAACGCTTGTTGTTTTGTATTGATTCGAGACCGAATCGCTTCGTTTGTAACGATATTTATTGTTGAAAGTGTATTTCTTTTTCGTTTCGTCGGTAGTCATGGATCTTGCATTTTGTATTAATGAATTAATTTGTTTAAAAGTGGAATTTGACCTTTTCACTACCCTTCTTTTATAAAAATAACACTTTTGGTCCTTTTATATAAAAGAATTTCATTTTTACTCCTTAAAACATTTTCTTGACACTTTTGTATCATTTATCTGATGAAAACACAGTTTTAAACCAAAATTTATTTTGTTGACAGCTTCAGCCCATCCAGAATAGTGTTTCTCGGTTAGAACCCCATTTTTCACAACTTTTACAGTTTTGGCCCAAAATCTAAAAACTTTACATTTTTGGTCCTTTTTTATAGTGAAAAGCATTTTTGATTATTAAAATGATTTTGTTATGCTAATTACCCCATGTTTTACAGAAAGTTTCATTTCAGCCCCTTCAGTTTATTATTTTTCGCATTTTGAGGCTTATTGGGTCGAAAAGCCCAAAATTAGCCAATGAAGCTAAAAATTTCCGTTTTAAGTCCCTTGAAAATTTTAATATTCAGAAAAATGATTATGGAAACTGTTTTGACCCTTTTGACCTTCAAGAAACCGTGACTTGTAGATTTGTATCCCAAGTTTTGTATTTTTGACAATTTAAGCCCAAAAATGGGTTTTATGTTAGAATATGTTCATCATAACCTTATAAGCTATTATTCTTGGCTTGTTTAGTGTAAAATAGCTTAGATTATGTTTGTTTCCTTTCTCATGTCATAGATCTGGGGTTTACACCTTTTTTGGTAACATATTCATCACAAAAACACATGAAATCACACACATACATGCATAAAATCACACATAGCATACACATACACATAAATCTACACATTTTCTTGAATTTTCCCCCATAAAACTCATAAAAACCGAAAAGAAAGGGATATGAAGCTCACCTTGGGTTGTAGTTTCGGTTTTGAAGAAGATTGGGAGAAGTTTGGTGCTATTTTAGGGCCTAGCAAGTTTCTTGGATAGATCTCGAACTTAGTGTGTTCTAAGATGCAAGATCATGAATTTGAATCGATTAAGAGATGATTTTTGATGAAAACTAAGAGTCTAGGTCATAGATCCAAGCATGAACTTACCTTAGATGATGATTTTGTGGAAGAATCTCTTTGAAAGCCACTTAGATCTCAAAAATATGGAGAGGAGTAGAGAGAGTTTCCTTGAGATAATTTTGAGTGAAGTGATATTTTATGGGATAGTTGCATGAAAAAATGTGATGAATGCATTGAAGACCCATATGTAAAAATGAGGTGGCATGCAAAAGTCAACTCTCCTTCATTTGAGAAGTTGGGCCGAGAAAAGGAGAGGGAAAAAAAGATTTGGACCCTTAATGCTTAAGACCATATTGTAATCCATTTATGTGAATTTTCGGCCCAAATAAATCTAGGAATGATTTTTATGGCCCATTAGGTCTAATTAGGTTAGTTATGGCGCAATAAGGTCCATTACAATATTTTATTTCATTTTAGGCCCAATATGGACCAAAATATTAAAATAAATAGAAGTGGGTCCAATTAGAGCCCATTTAAGAGTTCTAAGCCCAAAGTAGTCAAATTGGAAGCCTATTGGTCCATTGGGCCCAATAAGGAAATCCTAATCCAAAATGGACTTAAACAAGGATTTCTAGGGTTTTCCAATTCTTTGTTGACTATTTGAACGTTTGTATGAAGTGTTTGATTGAAGTTGTGTTGTTATTGAATAAGCATCCTACATGCTTTCACATTGTTGGTTCACATTTGTTATCATTGTTCAATGTTTACAAGTCATCAAAATTCCTAGTTGTGACATCATCCCCCTGTTAGAAGGAATTTCGTCCCGAAATTCTTTTGAAAGTTAGATTTGAGTTTGCGAGAATAGGTGAGGGTACTTCTGCTTCATCTGGTCTTTGTGTTCCCATGTGAATTCTGGCCCACGCTTCGCGTTCCACCGTACCTTCACAATCGGAATGCGACTTTGCTTAGTACGCTTCACCTCCCTGTCCATAATCTCGACTAGTTCTTCGATGAACAGGAGATTCTCGTTGATTTCTATTTAACCAAGGTGAATGACGAGAGTTTCATCGGATAGGCACTTCTTTAGATTGGAAACATGGAACATGGGGTGTACACTGTTGAGCTTAGCGGGTAGCTGTAGTCTATACGCCACTAGGCCAATTCGGGATTATTGTGGTCGTTGAGATTTCAGAAAGTATTCATCTGGTTTTGGAATGTGTGTGATCTCTAAGATTGACTAGTGATGGAATGACAGTTCTTGGAAGCTCAGGTTGAATTGTAATCTAGTTAGATGGATTGGAAATCTTACAATTTTGGTGGATTGGAAGAGCGCGATCGAATCCATGTAGAGGATAATCGTTTGGTTTAAGGGTTGCACAAGAATGGATATCCATGTTTCATTGCGCATTGGTAGTGACGCATGTTAGGTATGTGATCAGGAACAGGTTAAGGGTTGTGTTAGGGCATCTCTGCTTGTTCTTGTCTAATGAAGGCTTTAGGGTTCGAAGCATAACCCAAACACATGGTTAGGGTATAGTTAGATGTGGGTTCAAAACAGGATGGTCACGGTTGGTATCGTAAGTGAGCGATAAGAACATTTGTTTTTTGACAATAGCATTATAGAAGTGTTGTAAGATTATGCGGGTGGTCGTAGCATTCACTAGGATGGCAGCTAGTGTGATAGTGTTGTAAGTCTGCGGTGTGACCCATAGCACTCACCTGGTTCTTAAGCAACTATGAGAGCATGGTAAATCTATGATTTGGCTTGTAGTTTCCTCTAGGTGGGATTAAACCATGGCCAGACAGTATTGTCTAAGGACTTCTCTTTGTGTTGGTATGAGGATCATTGGATCCGAGGCGAGGTCAGGCCTGTATAGCAGTCGATTAGGTGAGACCCATGGGCGAGGCTTGTTTGATTGTGCTGATTGGGTGAGACATGTGGGCTAGGCCTATTTGATTGTGCAGATTGCATGAGAACCATGGGTGAGGCCTGTTTCATTGTGCTAGAGTGGGTGAGACCCACTGTAAATTGGCTTGATAAGGTATTTGATCATGTTTAGAGTGGGATGACTCTGTGGTCAGTAGTTGGTATCTGTGTGATGGTTAGGCTAAGGTAGCCCTTATCTGTTATATTTTTTTGTCGAAGCTTTGTGTTGGGACCAGATGTGAGACTGTCAGTCTCCGTGATTGATTGGGGAGTTTACATCTCAGTTCACTAGGAGATCATCGTAGATGCAGGAGATCTCGAATAGATCTAACTTGTGAAATTTTTTGTTGGTTATCAGGATGTGAGTTTTTTTATATTGGTTTGGCACTTAGGCATGAGACTTTCATTGGGAGTCACCCTTGACCTCAATTGAAGGATTCATCAATGATGAACGGTTGGTTATCATATCATCGGTTAGACCAGGAGGGTTGTTGGAGCCATTAGGGCAGATGAGATAGGGCAACTCTTGCCAGATAGACCCTCGTTCAGGAGTCATGTTATGCGATTATGTGAGGAGATTTGCCTCAACAACCAGTTGAAATTCTGGTATTTCGGTAGATTGGTAGTAGAGCACGATACCACGGTGGTCACAGTTACATTAGAAGCGTAATAATGAGACAACAAGCTGAGCCTGAGATGGTGCCCATAATTGAGACTCGTGTTATAATTTGCCTTTTTACCATGTGAAAGGTTTTTGGCAGCGATGAATGGTCAGGGATTATGTTTGCCAATGGAAACAACAAGATATATATATATATATATATATATATATATATATATATATATATATAGTTGGAAGGGCTTATTCTCAGTTGGATTGCGAAATGGAGTTTAATTGGTAGTGATTCAAAATGGTCTGTCTTTCGGGGAGTCAGAAAATGTTTGGGATTTCGAATTTCAGGTACAGTGGTGATGGTTATTCTTCAATGGTTAATGAAAGTAGGGTAAGGATCTGTTCGTCGTAAGGATATGAGAGCCCTTCTAAGGCTGGGTTCGATTATAGTTTTGGGAATTTGTTGTATGTATGAGTCAACTTCTCAGTCCGTATCGGGGTTGTGGGAGTATCGTCCAAGTTGTCGGGCGCCTAGATGGTAGTGATGAGTGGTTTCGAGGATGAAATATAATTCAAGTAGGGGAGAGTTGTAACATCCAGTTTCTCTAAGGAAATGTATTTATAAATAATTGTTGAGTTTTGTTGACCACTGCGTGGTGAAGGCTGACCACAACATGGGATTTTAATGAGCCCACACGTCGTGGCATTGTTGGCCACAATGTGGAGAGTGGCTAAAATTTAAACCCTAATTTCGCCAGAATTTAAAGGAAAGAGGGAGGCTATGGTTGCCCACCCTCAGCCTCCATCATTCTTAAGCCTCTGAGTTTGTAACATAATCTCCTTTGAAGGCTTTGAGCTCATTTGGGCCTTTGTGTGCTGTTTTTAGCTCCTGCTTGAAGAAGAAGACTCCATTGGTGTATTTTTTGGAGAAAGCAAGCTTCTTTCCATCATTGTGTGTTGTTGTTGGACCTTTGTAAGATGTCAAGCTTCTACCTTTCTCTTTCAAGCATGCTAGATCTAGGTTTTTTGTTCTTATTGCTTCATGTTGGATTGAGTGGAATGCATGGAGTCCATAAATCTGGGAACTTTATGGATTATTAAGGTCCCCTTTCTATCTTACGTTTTAGAATGCTGCAACCCAGTTCCGACGACATGGCATTTGGATGCCATGACATAGAGACTAGGGAAACTAGACTATTTTGTTGTGAAGTGCTCACGACGTAGCAATGTGAGGCCATGACATGGCGACCAATGCAGTTGACTTTGACTGTTGATTTTGACTGTTGATTTTGACAACGTGTGAGCTAGGGGTATTTTGGGTATTTTGAGCGGTAATTTGAGACTTGGTCCTTGGTTGATGTATAGGTGAGATGCAGATTTAGCAGTTAGAGTTATGATCTGTTTAGCTACCTTATCAGCAGATTGAGCTGAGTCTCCTCACAGTACTTGCGCGTCAAACGCAACAATGTCGGGCCATTGGATTATGTTATAGTAGGCTATTTGTCTTCGTGTCTCTTACATGTGTTGTCAAGGTATGTATGTATATCGAGCGGGGCTCGATGAATGTACTATTGGATTAGTGTTTAAGTCCATAACTATATTTGGTATGTACTTGACCTGGTTGTGCATTGTCCTTTTGGGTTGCCTTCATCAAAGCAACTTGACAGGATGATTAGTGTAGAGAGAGAGGTTATTATGGTTTATTAATATATTATATGAATAATATATTAAAAAAGAAATCATATTGTTTGATTAATATTAGTCAAGAATTAATTAAGAATTAATTTTGTGGCTAAAAGATATTAATTAAATAAAGGGGACCAGAACTGCCAATTGTGTGATAGTTGAATTTGGGCTGTGAAACCCTAAGGAATAAGGGTGGATGAAATTTAGGAGGCTGGGCCATCTAATTTCGACCAAAGAGACCTTATTCCAGAAGGTTCCTTGGAATGCTTAAGGCCTAAACTGTCCATTAGGGTTTTGACTGAAACCCTAGCAACACCAGTATAAATAGACCCTTAGGGCTAGCAAAATCGGTTGGACTTGCTTTATAGAAACCATAAAGCCGACTTGTGCCTCTCATCCTCTCTCTTCTACATCATTCTGTTGCTTGTGGTGTTTACAATCCATTAGAGGAGTGACACTTGTGACTCTAAGCTCCAAGATAAGAATATTCAAGTCATTCTTGAAGAGGTAATCATTTAGATCTATTCTTATCTGGTAATTTCGAAATATGTATGCTAGATCTAGGGTTCATAAGTCTTGGATGAAGTACATGTAAAATAAAGAAACCTAGATCCAAGCTTTAGGGTTTGCATGAGCACATAGGATGTTATTTTTTATAAAACCCATCAGTGGTATCAAAGCCTTGATTGGTTTCTATTGTATGGATGCCTTGTATGTTCATTCATGGTTGAAAATCGTTTTTCTGCCCTCTGCTGGATCTGATTCGGCGAGTCAGGGAGTCAGACAGAGGGAACTCGGGATTTCTTATTGTTTTGATAAGAGTATAAATACCAAAACCATTTTTGACTAATAATATCCGAATTTTGTTATTATTACGTGATTATCGTTTCCAAAAAAACAAAAGATAATTACCAATAGATTAAATAATAAATTCCTTATATGATAAGATTTGATTACTTGAATTATTTGATGAATTATCTTGCATCTAATTGAATTAGGTCATAGTTAGATAATCACCAATTAATTATTTAATTGCCTTATTTGTATTTTGATCTAGATAGTTTTGAAAAGTTCAAAAGTTGCCCTCAAGTTTTAGAATTTAAATTTTTTATTAAAAGTTTAATTTTGAAAATTTAAATTCTGAAACCCTAGTTTTGAAAAATTCCCCCTTATGTTTTATTAATTTAATTAAGAGCTTAATTAAAGAGAAAAAATTAATAAATCATAATTATATGGTTTAAGATTAATCAAATTAAAGGTCTAATTTATTAAAAGTTTAAACCACCTAGTATTTTAAAAGTATACAATACACCCTTATACTATATATAACATTAAAGTCTAATATTATATATGTATAACTTTAACTGCTAGTCTTACTGTTAGTACGCCTCATTCACGAAGCCGATCTATAAGGGGGGTATAAGGTTATGGCGTATAAAATGTTCGTTTAATGGGTGTCCACTCTCACCCACCACTTCCTTGATTGGTGGAGGGTCGTTAGCCGAACGGGTAGGATAGGGCAAACCTCTCCTCATTAAAAGTATAATGAATAATAAGGTAACTAAATGTTTTTTTTCACAAAATTCCCATTCATAGTTACTTTAGGCAAAAGTGAATTTGATGCAATTCCATGAAATTACACTTTGTACCCTTGCTAAGACGTTAGTGGAGCGTGTGTGGTTAACCAGCACACTAATTGGGCTCTAAGCAAAAGTGGTAAAGGGTGACTCGGTGTTAGTTATAGATCAATGGAGTGTATGTGGTTAACTAACACTTCGATTAGGTGACTGTAACATTAGGGGCAGCATGTATATTTTCATGGTTATTGACACCTTGTTTTGTGATCGTCGGCATGCCAATCACAAATCGATGGGCATATCCAGATTTAAACATGCCATTGAAAAGTTCAATGAATCTCAAAGCATCTAGGAGTTTTCAATACATTTAAAACTTAACCTTCTTTTTGTTTTTCATGGAGGAAATTGGTAAATCGTCATTTAGCTACCTTCAAATGTGCTACGATTTAGATTACGACATCCCTCTACCAATTTGTAGGATATTATTTTGGATCCTAGCCTTAATATCTCATTTGGGTGTTTTATTAAGGATTCAATCAACTAACTTGAATTTTTCTCCCGTTTTGTAGATGTCTGATCCTAACTGTGGTCTTTCTAAATCCCATGGAAAAGGTTTTCCTGTTCGAAGTGAAAGTCTACTCAACAATCAAGGTGAAAGATCAATCCCTTCCTTGTGGACTAGCATGATTTCACTTCGTCCACCTCCTCCAAATGCTCACCCAAACCCACAGGATCGAAGACTTGAAAGGTTCAAGATCACTGAAGCCCTATTGGCAATGAAACATGAAGATGGAAAGCCCGTGCGTGCTCACGTCCTAGGGATGAAATCACACATCGATAGGTTGAGGATGTTGGGTGCGACTTTCCCAAGGAAGTTAGTTGTACACTGGGTTCTTCAGTCACTTCCTGAATCATATAATAAATTCATAAGAGAGTATTATATGATGGATCTTGACGTGACCCTCATTGACCTGACTTACATGCTTATTGCTGCTAAATCATAAATGATTTGGTGAAGTGATGAAGCATATTTATCTGGAAATTCAACATACCATGCTTCTGTGGACACTCCATAGGAATCCACATGTTTCTGTTGCTAAGAGAAGGGGTGTTGGCTACGAAGCTGCACTGATAACTTGAGGAATCTAAGAGATGGGAGAGTCAAGGAGTATGGCTCTACTTCAGGTAAAATCCACTATCTAACTCTGTTAAGTTAGTATTCATTGATTCTTAATACATGACGTGATAAGATTACATTTGGATGTTTTGCACGAGCGGAGAAAAGAGAGGAAGCTTGATAAAAGAGCAAGATGAGTCTGATAAAGAAGAAATGGAATACGATCGCATGGATTCGAAGATCAGATTTTGAGCTACCACTTAGAGAGTTATGATATATATGTTAGAAATATTTGATAGCACAATTTTCAGTTGATTTTGCATTGTAAAGACAATTTTCCGCCACTTTTATGAATAAAATAAATTTTGGTTTTTGTCTTACTTATAAATATATATCCTTGCAATGAAATCGTTGTGAAAAATTGATGTTTGTGTATTTCTATAATAAATGGATATGATTCTTAGTTATGTTATTTATGGGAGTGTCAAATTTCTCTAAGTAAGGAACGATTCCCATTGCCGAAGTTTCAATTGTACAGAAGCTTGGAATCATATGATTTGAGTCATACAATGTATGGAAATATCAGTACATAGAAGATTTAAGACAAATTCTTTGACATAGAGTCAAGTGAAGGACTAAGAGATCGAGTTCACAATGTTGTGCACTGGTTAAGTCCACCATAAATAACAATAAGATTATTCATCATGATTTACTAAAAGATTAGTGAATATATGGTTATGCTTATAAAGTTAAGTATGATTCTGAAACATTGAAAGGTCTCAATGAATGGAAGAGCGAATAAGTAGAATCAATGAAGGCAGAAAGATAAAAAATTTCTCCAATCTAAAAAGAAGGGAAAGTAATTTTGTATTGTGTTTTATGATCACCTTGGTAATTGTAAGAACCATATTACAATTCATTCTTGAAGGATACCTTAATGCACTAGTTTGGCTAAGAAGAGGGATCGGAAATTATTATAGTGGTTAAGTCATTAAGATGAATCATACTTTGTTCCAATATCGAATATTATAGTTAAGATTGTGACATTGAGTGACACATCTTTGGTAGGTTTGTAACACTTATCAAATGTGGAATACATAAAGTTTTCTTATTCCTACACATTTGAAATTGGTAAGTTATGATGTCTTAAAGAAGACAAAGACCAACCAGAACCGAACAAGTGAAGTGTTAGTCTTGATAAGATTTCGCACTAACTCTTGAATATTTATTTGTCAAGAAATGTTTCTTGACAAGAGAATCACATATGACAAGAGGTCAGTGAGAATCACATTTGAAATTGGTAAGTTGTGATGTCTTAAAGAAGACAAAGACCAACCAGAACCGAACAAGTGAAGTGTTAGTCTTGATAAGATTTCGCACTAACTCTTGAATATTTATTTGTCAAGAAATGTTTCTTGACAAGAGAATCACATATGACAAGAGGTCAGTGGGAGTCTAAATGATCTTGAAAAGTTTTGAGAACCGATCAAGAACAAACCTAATCGATAATCACTAGCACACGACTTGAGGTTTACAACCTATCGTGTTGACATAATTTTTGTTTCTGTGCCATTCCAGTTTTAAGTCAACTATGCATGTGAGTTCTATGAGTTCTCATTTGAATGCATAAAGATGAAGAACCTTAATCAATGGGAAGTGCATTGATTTATAGGGGTAAGCTGATTGACAACCTAGAAGCAATGTTGGGTACCCATGCTACCTTGATGGCAAGAAATCAAGGTCAAATAAGTTCATTCCATATGAGTTGGATTTGTCACAAACATTATCTTGTGATTGTGGTTGTGACAAATTCACATGGATAGGAACACATACACCACAAAATCTAAGTGTCATAAGGTTTCTCTCCTTCATGAAAATGATTGTGAGGAAACGGTTTCATTAGAAAGATTTTGAAGATGGCATTATGTAATTTGCATTTCTCAAAATCGATTATGACTACGACATCCCTCTTCATAGTTTGAATTGTGAGATTTGGAAAATTAGTTTGAACATTCGAGACTTATTACTATAAGTTCTAGAATCGTTTAGAAACACATATCAATTATCTAAGGAAAGGTGTATGATTTTGAGAAGCTTAGATAAAGGTTTATCCAAGCACCTCGTATCAGAAATATGAACTTTGATAAGAAAGTCAATAAGCATTGATTTCTAAATGTCCAGCTGTTTTCTGAATACATGTCAAAGCTGGTGGGAGCATAAATCTTATCCTGGTAAAGATAAGCATCATGTTAGTGAGAGCATGATTATTATTTTAAAATGTTGCGAGTTAGCAATATTAATTATAGAAAAAAAGAGTTTTACTTTGCAAAGTTGCAAGGGTTGAAAGTTTGTTTTGCTATACTTAAGGGAGAGAATATTATACTTCGTTTTGAAATCTACGAGCTTAGATCGAGTGATTTTAATCAATTTTAGTCAAATATATGTGAATTGCGTTCTTGTGACAACCCGAAATTTCCGTTTGTATAAGCTCCGCAATTAAGCAATCCAAAAACATTAGCCAAATTTATTTCAAAACATTTTTGGCCGGATTTAATTCCGTTGGAATATTTTAAACAATATTCGTCAAGCGAACCAAAAATAAGGAAGTATAAATTTAGATTTGTCGTGTTTAACGTAAGTCGCTAAACTCCAAAAATTTGGAGTTTACGGGAGAAAATCGGAGTTTACAACCGCAAACCCCCGAGAGTATAAATATGATATTTAGTCATTTTCTCTCATTTTTCCAACTTCCACCTCAAGAACAATCAAGAAATCCTCTCAAGTATCATATCTCTTTTCCGTCAAATCCATCAAAACGTAAGTGTTTCTTGCCTAGATTCGTTCATATAACACTTAATCTAGTGTTTTTACATCACTTCATCCATGGATTTTCGATTTTTGTTTAGATCTTCAAGTGTTCTTCAAGAACACCAAGAACACACTAGTGTTCTTGGCCAAAAACGATCATCCAAGCTCCTAGAACGTAAGTACACTTGCCTTAGCTTCTTGTGTGCTTAGTATGAACTTGCTTATACCGGAAAATCATCATTTCCCCATGTTCATATGGGTTTACGGTTTGGGGAGGCCATCGCAAAACCGTAAACACCTCCAAAAAGTGTTTAGATGCCCCTAATGCCTTCAAATGGTTGTGTAATGGAGTAGAACCTTACTTGCTTGAACTAGGGACCCCAAGAACATAAAATGAAGGGACAAAGATGAGTTTACCATTTGGGAAGGTCTCCCAAAACCGTAAACGCCTTCTAAGGGGGTTTAAGTGCCCTTAACACCTTCCAATGCTTGTATAAGTGACTAGAACCTTGCATGCATAACCTAGAACCACCAAAGCACAAGAGAAATGGACAAACATTAGTTTACGACCATAAACTCATGTGTTTACATCCGTAAACTCCCAAAGGAGTGGTCCAAGGACTGTAAACTTGCAAAAGTGTCCTATTTGAGCCCCAATCACTTCCTAAGCCCTTGATTCAAGTCTAGCATAATTCCTTGAGTGTTTTATCACCTTTGAACACCCAATGGCAACACTACCATGAGTTTACGGCCATAAACTCGCGGGGGTTATGGTACAGAAACCGTAAACACCCCTAAGGGCCACCATTTGAGGAGTAAACTCCAATGTGAGGCCATATTCTCTTTATATGCAACCCTTGGTACTCCTAGTACTTGTAGCAAACTGTTTCCATGCCTTTGGATGTCCTTACTCGCATAATTTGTTGTTAAATGACTAATTAGATACTTAAATGTATCATTACATGTTAAATAGGATTCGCGTGTGTGGTCAAGTCCTCACTTGACAGTTAGCATCCTATACCGTCCTTTCATCCGAATCACCCACGTTAGGTGAGTTCATACCCCTGAATTAACCTTTTAAATGATTTTAGATGCTTTATGATTACAAGTTGAACTATAGAGTTATTAGATCAATCACATGTGATTAATAACTGTATAGCAAAATAGATTTTGCTTGTCAAGCTGCTTTATCCAGCTGAAGGTTTTCAAATCTTGTTTTCAAATCTTATTTTAAAGTATAAATTTCTCTTTTAGATTATCAAAGATTCTCCAAAGGTTATCCAAAGGTTTTCAAGGCTTGTTTTATAAACTGACATCAAGTCATAAATTCTTAATTGTAAAGTTTTCCAAAGGTTTTACCAAAGTTTCTTTCATGTTTTTAGATTGTTAAATGTCTGCCTGTATATGTATAGTTATATAAGTAATGCTTAAAGGACTTAGGAAGGCTAGCTCGCCCTATCTCCTTTTCCTTGTTTGGATGTGCTTTTGGGGTGTTGATTATCCGTCCGAAGGTTGTTTAATTATTAGTTATATATCATGTATACATATATAGTCATAAAGGTTTCCATCAACCAGTTCATTTCCTTTGGGTAGCAAAGGCATCCTTCCATTCATTGTTCTTATACCTGAAACATTAATAACTATTATAGGAATAGTTAAGAGGTTCTATTTACTCTTTCTAGTACGAAGAATTCCAAAAAAGTAAGTTCATTTGTGGGTCTATACTATTATTATAATACTTTGAATAGAATGTGAAACACTATTCCCCGATACGACGCTTCATAGCGCCATCACCGTGTAACCAGAGTCTCCTGGAGGGAGAGCAGACATCATGTGTATAGATCTATACGGGATAGACACTCCCGCATCCTGACTGCTAGCTACAGTCCGAGCCGGTAAGGCCCATGGGTGACATAATGTTACTAACTCTACGCGAGACCTGGAGGGTCATCAAGGATTCGATCGTCAATCAGCATGGTTACATACGAGTTCACATTCACCCTTTTTATTCTATTTTAGACTGAGCCAAGTGTATTGTTCATTCGATACCCTCCTGGATTCTATGTATTATTCTCCTTTAGACTGATCCAGGCGTATTGTTCATTCGATACCCTACTGGAGTCTATGTTTTATTCTATTTTAGACAATGCCAGGTGTATTGTTCATTCGGTGTTTTCCTGGAGTCTATGTATTATTCTCCTTTAGATTGAGCCATGCCTATTATCCATTCGATGTTTTCCTGGAGTCTATGTATTCATTTACCTTTTTAGACTTTGCAAGGCATCCCGCCTGAAGTCTATGATTTATTTACCTTTAAGCCTTAGAGTCTAGGTTTTATTTACTTTTAGCCAGCAGTGTTTCTGCTGAGGTAAAATATTATTTTTCCCTACTATTTTTTGTACTTGTGACTTTTCTCACAACCCCTTTAAAGTAAAAACTATATTTTGATAATGATAGTACTTTTGGGGAAATTACTCCTTAAACATAAAACCGTCGGGTCTTGGTAGAAGACTGCTTTTAATAGAGATACTCCTTGGTTTTAACACAAAACAATTGGGTCTTGGTAGAAGACTAGTTTTATTTAGAAAATATAGGATTTTCTGGAAAGAATTCTATTACTCTGTATATTCTAAACTACCATCTTTCATGAGGTTATTTTGAATAAAAATGTGTATTTATACAAATGTCATTAAGTACTTATGAACTCACTAGCATTTAAAAATGCTGATACTCTCTTTCAAAATAACTTGTATTCTCAGGTAATCAGTAGACAGGTACATCCCGGGAGCTTTTGCGAAGTCAGCCTAGAACCAAGCCGCATCTATGTTATGTTCTATATTTACTTTGATGCTGCTATGAAATGTAACCTATGTAAAATTATTACTATTAATGCAATGGTTGTTGTACTATGATTACTATACCACATATGTTGTGATACTTGACATGACGTCCTCCACCCCAGAACGTTTCCGCCGTTCCGGTTTTGGGGTGTGACTGATTGGTATCAGAGCATTGTTTATAGTGAGCTCAGTATATCTAATCATAAAAGATATACAACCTATAAATACATCTGGGATAAAACACTCTGATCAAGAATTATACTTAAAAATATAACCATAGTTTACCAAAGTATAAGAACATCCAGACTCTAAACACCCGAACAAAGTATCACAAGAGGAACAAGAATAAAAGTCTTTGGATGTTGACCATTACCATCAAACATGGGCAATTATGTAATCGTAAGCTAGAATAAATATAACCTGATCAATTGTATTTATTCGAGATGCGATGAACGTGTGCTTGGGAGTGATGGTGGTGTTGCAACAGGTCTGAAACTTACCAAATAGGAATGCTAGAGCCAAACATAATGTTTAAAAATACTATAGGAGTATTTTAGGATACTAAAAGACTAATAATAAACCCAAAAGCATGCTCAGAAGTTAAGAATCAAACAAGTCATTAAAATACCATAGGGGTATTTTAGGAACCATAAATAACCTTGTGTGAAAAACTAAAATATCCTTATTGATATACCTACGATTACAAAGTGTGTACTCCCAAGGTTATATATACTGAGGATCTCATAGGCTAAGAATGTGTGGTTTCGCTCTACTTCCTTTTCCTTGTTTGGATGTGGATATAGAGTAGTATCACATATTCGAAGGCCTATCAGATCTAAGTTATATATGATTTGTATACACCATGGAATTGTAGCAGGACTCGATATGGATCACTTAGTGAAATGTTTTAATAATCTCTTAGGATTCTTTAGACATTTCCATTCACGCACATTTAGAGAACCTTATCCACTTCAGTGTTCGACAGAAGAGATGATTCAGACCCAGAAGAGGTTCATTGAGAAGATTCCAGTTCGGAAATAAATGAACTAGAACGAGACTATTGAAACCACCAAGTGCCTATACCTTTTAGGGACATCGGTGGGAAATTCTCCTGAACTTCCGCTATTTCTAGTCATCCATCATGAAGCGATGACACTCAGGATCAGGATCAGAAGTAAGGTAGTGATGACACTCAGGATCAGGATTAGAAGTAAGGCAGTGATGACACTTAGAGTCAGAATCGGATGTAAGAAGGAGTAGAAATTCAATATGTCTACACGAGAAGAGAAACATAGGTAACTACCCGAAGAAAAACAACATCGATCCCAGTCAAGGATAAGAGGTAGACAAAAGGAGCCAATACATGTAACCCGAGAAGTGTCTTTTCCTCGTTATCGTCGCACTAATGCACCCATAAAATAATACAATTTAGTGAGTTAGTGATTACACTACTCACACTATATGCTAGGCAAATCGCCTTTCCCCATCCCAAGTAATACGATTAGATCGGATCCTAAAACCTCGATTGAGAGTGTTTAGCCATAAGTATTCTTGAGCCTTTTTTTCCGAGATCTTAGTTCTGAACTGTCCTCAAATCTTTCCAAATTCGGAGAGCGAATCTCTCCAGTATAAAGCTAACTTAGTAGGAAAGACTCCCATCTTATGGCTTTCCGATACTCTTACTTCAACCCGATTTCCCAAACTGCATCATAGGGATGTAGGTCGACACTCAGATAACCAATATCCGAGGCCCGGGAATTTTTTTGCCTATTATAGTAAGGATAGATACGTCTAGAGTTAACCCTCTTCTCTCATCGGTTTGTGTTCCTTTTCGTGTAGGAAAAACCATGCCTCCAAAGAAACGTAAACAAACCATTGTCAAGACACCGACTCTCCTATTCGATGAAGCCACGTTTCAAGCTGCAGTCTCAGCAGCCGTAGCAGCTGTCATGGCTCACCTGAATGCTAACAACGCCAATGTTAGCAGGAGTCGTATCGAGATTTTCGATCCTAGCAATGGACAGCAGCAACCAACACCTGCGTACCCAGCCACCCAAGAACCTCAACCAAATCCACTGAAGAGAAAGTTCAAGAACGAGGAGGGAAGTACCTCGACTCAAAGGCCTTCTGAAGGGCAACAAGCTGAAGTGGTCAATACCTCCATCAACACTTCCGCGTCAACTCCAAGAAGACCATACCTAGGAACCCTTCCCCATTGCAGCAAGTGTAGCTACCATCATCATGGTATCTGTCGAGAACTCTTTTGCGTTAGGAGCAACAGGAAGGGGCATACCTCTCGTACCCGCAGAGCTCCGGTTGAGTTCATAACATCAACCACCAATGTTGGGACCAGTCCAATATGCCACCTATGTGGTGAAATTAGTCAATTCAAGAAGGACTGCCCAACTGAAAGAAACGACAAGGGCGCGGGAGGAGTCTAACCCTAATACCTATGGAGAAGCATCAAGGAACCCAGTGGAATTTTGATACGTCTTTCTCAATCCCGAGTAGTTAACCAAAAGCATTAAATGATTAATTCTAATTATAATTACTCTCTCGTTAAGGCGAAAGTCATAGCACTCTTGTAAAATTCAAAAGTCCATCAGGTAAAGCTATAATGGCTCGATATATACGTTAAGGCCATATATAATTAAGATTGATAGACCTCGAGTGAGTGATGCTGCCTTATTCTTGTTCCTCGTTGGGTTGTGGATTTAGGGCGGAGTCGCTTAGTCAACAACCCTTTCCACCTCAATTATACATGACTAGTGTATACCAAGCTATTATAGAGAAACCTCGTGAGAAATCCATTCATGAAAAGTACATTGTTCCGAAACATTAGGACCCCTAGAGTTTTGCGTCGATTCCATCGGCCCAAGTATCCGCGATAGTGATACCATGGACGAAACCCGAGGCACTAAGAACTTGTGTTACCTGTTCATCACATGGTCATATCGATCTTTATCCCATATAATGTCGATGCCTGTTAAATTCGACACTGCCATCAATCATGGTTCGACTTGCTGCGACCAGGTGAAAATTTCTAGTGTTGTGTAAAGAGAACTTTCACCAAAGCCAATTCGTCAAATAAAGGTTTTTCCGAACCTAATAATAAAACCTAATGCGATCCGTCGGTCGTCTCTCTTATATAAAACCTTCCAAAGTACCCAGGAGAAGAGTACCACACGCTGTTAACCAACCCCTCCTTAGACAGATAGAACCCAAAGCGAAAGACACTGCAGGTATCCCAGAAGACAACAACCACCCGAAACCTACTCAGTGGATTCCCCAGAAAGACCATTAGCACCGCACAACCAGGTTCGTGAATCAAGAGAAAGAACTCATGGGATTAACTTACTACTACTGAGTATATGCATTAGAGCAGTACATAATTTAGATCGATAAGATTTAAGATGTGTGCTTCCTCCCTACCCCGCCTGTTCCCTATTTTGTTGTGGGTCTGAGGTGGGGCCACACATCTTAACACCTTGTCAGTATTAATTATATACGACTTGCATACACCGAGTATTAGTGATTAAGCCGAGTATGAGGATTACCACGAACCTTATAATAAGACCCTTCATCCTATCCCATCGAAAAGGAGCTTGAGTCAAGAGAACCACTCAGGGTTGAGCTACTAAAATGACCTCAAATGGGAAATTTGTTGTTATCTCGGTCAGGCCAACATAGTAGCTAACATCCTCGGTTAGGAAAGTAACTCAAGTTATAAGAGTCAAGGACATTGACTATGACCATCCATTCGCGCTTAATCCCACGAATTAAGCATCTTAGCAGAGATCCCGAAAACCGGGAAGCTGTGATAGGTTAAACACTGAGAAGAGTGGATGAGGAAATTAGAAGTTCTGAGTGACGGAACCCTATACTCTCTAGATTTAATGTAGATTGAGGAAACTCTGAAGCACCAAAAAAGTATTTGCCGAAGATACTTACACTACTCAAGCACTTCGTCCATCCCATTACAGACGAGTAGTGCCTAGGACACACCGCCTCCTCATGCGAGGGAAGTCACCAGCACCATTTAGACGATTGACCGCATTCATCGGAGGGAATACTAGAATGCCAAGAACCATAGGATAACCTTCGTGACCAAGAATACTTGAATAAAGTACGAAAGTAGGTTGTGTTAAGTCTAATAACCCAGATCCCAAAGAGATTATAGACTCGACACCAGTCTAGGTGTTGGTCGATGGGTTATACAAGAACACGCCCTTTCTGCAAAACGGGAATGAACCGACACCTTAAGTACTAGGTCATGTCTTAGAGATTTTTGGACTACTAGGTGTTCCAAGGAATACTATCTCTAAAAAGATAGTAGAACCACATCCTGAAATAGCCACCCCTTTTCAACAATCCCTAAGGACGGAGTAGCCCTGATCAGAGTCTGCTATCCAGGAAACAACGAGGCAAGTAAGAGAATGATTCCTTCCAGTTAGGGATCATACTATGAAAGCATCTTATAGACGATGTTGAAAATTTAAGCACTCTAAACATCGTCTGGTAAAACCCTATCTCACTGACTTTGAGAGGTTCCGATAGAAATACCTCGAGAGTCAGAAGTGCAGGTCCATCTTTGCACAAAGTCGAGATATATGCCACAAAACCAATAGGTACCAATAGTAGCCAATACATCTGATGATCCAGAAAACCTCCGAAAGCAAATCAGTAGGGAATACAAATCCGAAGACAACATGACCCTTCTAAGAACCAACTCGAGAACTACGCCCTCAGTAATAGAGAACTTTTGGAACTTCGAAATGACGATCATGCCAGTGATGATCTCACCATAGAAGTACATTATGTTCTAAGTATTGAAAAGCTCTATCTTTCCAAGAGCTTAGTGCCATCCGAGATTCTTGGTGAGAGTCTGTCCAACCCCCGTCAGACCTCGACTACTTTGGGAATTCCATAAATTCCACCCAAGTCTATCCATGTCTTAGATTTGAGAAAGTACTTGTTCGACGTAACTCTTGTAACCCTGCTCGACGAGATCGAGATCAATGAGAGCCCAACTTCGTAGGAGTTTGTAGAAATCATGGACCAAGAGGCCAAGCGAACGAATCGAATCCGCATTCCGCTAGTGAAGGTTCGCTGGAACGCCAAGCGAAGACCGAAGTTCACTTGGGAGCGCGAGAACCAACCAAATAGGAAGTACCCTCATCTCTTTACTTGATTTTTCATAACCTACTTCCTTGCCTAAACTCTAATTTCAGGACGAAATTCCCTCTAACGGGGGGATGATGTGACAACCCGAAATTTCCGTTTGTATAAGCTCCGTAATTAAGCAATCCAAAAAAATTAGCCAAATTTATTTCAAAACATTTTTGGCCGGATTTAATCCCGTTGGAATATTTTAAACAATATTCGTCAAGCGAACCAAAAATAAGGAAGTATAAATTTAGAGTTGTCGTGTTTAACGAAAGTCGCTAAACTCCAAAAATTTGTAGTTTACGGGAGAAAACTCGGAGTTTACGACCACAAACCCTCGAGAGTATAAATATGACACTTAGTCATTTTCTCTCATTTTTCCAACTTCCACCTCAAGAACACTCAAGAAATCCTCTCAAGTATCATATCTCTTTTCCGTTAAACCCGTCAAAACGTAAGTCTTTCTTGCCTAGATTCATTCATATAACACTTAATCTAGTGTTTTTACATCACTTCATCCACGAATTTTCGATTTTTGCTTAGATCTTCAAGTGTTCTTCAAGAACACCAAGAACACACACTAGTGTTCTTGGCCAAAAATGATCATCCAAGCTCCTAGAATGTAAGTACACTTTCCCTAGCTTCTTCTGTGCTTAGTATGAACTTGCTTACACCCGAAAATCATCATTTCCCCATGTTCATATGGGTTTACGGCTTGGGGAGGCCATCGCAAAACCGTAAACACCTCCAAAAGGTGTTTAGATGCCCCTAATGCCTTCAAATGGTTGTGTAATGGAGTAGAACCTTACTTACATGAACTAGGGACCCCAAGAACATGAAATGAAGGGACAAAGATGAGTTTACCATTTGGGAAGGTCTCCTAAAACCGTAAACACCTTCTAAGGGGGTTTAAGTGCCCTTAACACCTTCCAATGCATGTATAAGTGACTAGAACCTTGCATGCATAGCCTAGAACCACCAAAGCACTAGAGAAATGGACAAACATTAGTTTACGACCATAAACTCATGTGTTTACGACCGTAAACTCCCAAGGGAGTGGTCCAAGGACCGTAAACTTTAAAAAGTTTCCTATTTGAGCCCCAATGACTTCCTAAGCCCTTGATTCGAGTCTAGCATAATTTCTTGAGTGTTTTATGACCTTTGAACACCCAATGGAACCACTACCATGAGTTTACGGCCGTAAACTTATGGGGGTTATGGTCCAGAAACCGTAAACACCCCTAAGGGCCACCATTTGAGGAATAAACTCCAATGTGAGGCCATATTCTCTTTATATGCAACCATTGGCACTCCTAGTACTTGTAGAAAACTGTTTCCATGCCTTAGGATATCCTTACTTGCATAATTGGTTGTTAAATGACTAATTAGATACTTAAATGTATCATTACATGTTAAATTTGATTAGCATGTGTGGTCAAGTCCTCACTTGACACTTAGCATCTTATACCGTCCGTTCATCAGAATCACCCACGTCAGGTGAGTTCATACCCCTGAATTAACCTTTTAAATGATTTTAAATGCTTTATGGGGGGGAGGAATACAAGTTGAACTATAGAGTGATTAGATCAATCACATGTGATTAATAACTATATAGCAAAATAGATTTTGCTTGTCAAACTGCTTTATCCAGCTGAAGGTTTTCAAATCTCATTTTCAAATCTTGTTTTAAAGTATAAATTTCACTCTTAGATTATCAAAGATTCTCCAAAGGTTATCCAAAGGTTTTCAACGCTTGTTTTATAAACTGACATCAAGTCATAAATTCTTAATTGTAAAAGTTTTCCAAAGGTTTTACCAAAGTTTCTTTCATGCTTTTATATTGTTAAATGTATGTCTATATATGTATATTATATAAGTAATGCTTAAAGGACTTAGGAAGGCTAGCTCGCCCTATCTCCTTTTCCTTGTTTGGATGTGGTTCTGGGGTATCGATTATCCGTCCGAAGGTCATTTAATTATTAGTTATATATATCATGTATACATATATAGTCATAAAGGTTTCTATCAACCAATTCATTTCCTTTGGGTAACAAAGGCATCCTTCCATTCATTGTTCTTATACCTGAAACATTAATAACTATTATAGGAATAGTTAGGAGGTTCTATTTACTCTTTCTAGTACGAAGAATTCCACAAAAGTAAGTTCATTTGTGGGTCTATACTATTATTATAATACTTTGAATAGAATGTGACACACTATTCCCCGATACGATGCTTCATAGCGCCATCGCCGTGTAACCAGAGTCTCCTGGAGGGAGAGCGGACATCATGTGTATAGATCTATACGGGATAGACACTCCCGCATCCTGACTGCTAGCTACAGTCCAAGCCGGTAAGGCCCATGGGTGACATAATATTACTAACTCTACGCGAGACCTGGAGGGTCATCAAGGACCCGATCGTCAATCAGCATGGTTACATACGAGTTCACATTCACTCTTTTTATTTTATTTTAGACTGAGCCAGGCGTATTGTTCATTCGATACCCTCCTGGAGTCTATGTATTATTCTCCTTTAGACTGATCCAGGCGTATTGTTCATTCGATACCCTCCTGGAGTCTATGTTTTATTCTATTTTACACTATGCTAGGCGTATTGTTCATTTGATGTTTTCCTGGAGTCTATGTATTATTCTCCTTTAGACTGAGCCAGGCGTATTGTCCATTCGACGTTTTCCTGGAGTCTATGTATTCATTTACCTTTTTAGACTTTGCAAGGCGTCCCGCCTTAAGTCTATGATTTATTTACCTTATAAGCCTTGTGAGGCGTCCTGCTTGGAGTCTAGGTTTTGTTTACTTTTAGCCAACAGTGTTTCTGCTGAGGTAAAATATTATTTTTCCCTACTATTTTTTTACTTATGACTTTTCTCACAACCCCTTTAAAGTAAAAACTATATTTTGATAATGATAGTACTTTTGGGGAAATTACTCCTTAAACATAAACCGTCGGGTCTTGGTAGAAGACTGCTTTTAATAGAGATACTCCTTGGTTTAAACACAAAACAATTGGGTCTTGGTAGAAGACTAGTTTTATTTATAAAATATAGGATTTTCTGGAAAGAATTCTAATACTCTATATATTCTAAACTACCATCTTTCATGAGGTTAATTTGAATAAAAATGTGTATTTATACAAATGTCATTAAATACTTATGAACTCACCAGCATTTAAAAATGCTGATACTCGCTTTCAAAATAACTTGTATTCCCAGGTCATCGGTAGACAGGTACATCCCGGGAGCTTTTGCGAAGTCAGCCTAGAACCAAGATGCAGCTATGTTATGTTCTGTGTTTACTTTGATGCTGCTATGAAATGTAACCTATGTAAAATTATTACTATTAACGCAATGGTTGTTGTAATTTGATTACTATACTACATATGTTGTGATACTTAACTTGACGTCCTCCACCCCAGAATGCTTCCACCATTCTGGTTTTGGGGTGTGACAGTTCTTAAAATTCGATTATGATTAGGGCATCCCTTTTCATAGTTCGAATTGTGAGAAGATGGCAAATAAAAAATACTATGGCAAAAGACTGGTAAATTATCATGTCTTTATGTAAGATATTATGCATCGTGTTCCATATGCTTTGGGTATAGGATTGATCGCATATGCTATAATATTTGACCGTTCTAAAATTTTCCAAATGCCTAGGGCATTAAGAGGGAAAAATGACTACAACCGAATATGACTAAATTTATTAAACAAATGTCAAGGACAATCGCCAATGATTGGTTTCTTGTGGGCAGCTAGAAGTATAGTAATGGATGGACCATGTTGACATTATTATGAATAGATGAAATTCTATTTAGAATTAGTTTTCATACGGAAAATATGGAAATGTTTCCATATGTGGGAGTTGGATATTAAGAATCTATGTCTAGATTAGAAACTTTTATGCAAGAAGGACGTTCAAAGAAATGCACTTTGAATATGAGACTATTGGATTAGGTGTCTATGCCCATAACTATTATTGATATGTATTCGACCCGAGAGTAGCATGGTCCATTTGGGTTGCATATCATCAGGACAATTTGTTAGGATGGACTTTTGAGAGAAAGTTATATATGGTTTATTAATATATTATAAGTTATAATATATTAATATGAAATCATATGTTTTAATTAGTGTTGATCAAGAATTAATTTGGAATAAATTTAGTGGTCAAAAGAGACTAATTAAATCTATGGGGACTAATTATGGTAATTAGTTATATTTATATGTGTTGGGGTTATGATCCATGTTGGACCAAGTTTATGTATGGATACATAAAGAGTTAGGCCACATGGACCATGGATCATAACACCCATGGGTATGGTTTTGTTTTATACCCATGACTCTTGGAATCCAACATATAAATGTGCTACTTCATGACCAAAACGTGTACACTTCTTTTCTTAGAGAAATATGGACGTTTTTGGTGCATGAAATTCTCTCTCAAGTCCTACCTTTGTCCATGATGTGTTGTGACTTCATTTGAGGCTTCCACACTATTGGGGCTAAGCTCTTTAAGGCCAAATACACCAAGACTTCAAGCTCCATCAAAAGGTATGTCATGCTAACTAGTATGTTATATTTTTATGTTAAATGCATCATAGGATGTTGTAATATACCAAAACCCAACAGTGGTATCAGAGCCGTGGGTTGTTTTCAATTATACTTGATGCAAGTTGCTGGAAAAAAACTGAAAAATCAAATTTTTTGTTGTCTGGACAGTAGACTTGACGAGTTCAGTGATGGACTCGACGAGTCCATGAACAAATTCATCCAACTCGCCGAGTTGGTTCATGCACTCGACGAGTTGGACCCCCCTGACAACATATCTTCAAGTTTTTGGCCTGTTTTGGATTAGAGTCATTACCACAAAATGTTTTTGTTCATAAAATTTGTTTTTGATACTATGGTAATGTTTATTCTCATCCAAATAAAGGATAATTATCAAAGTTTCAAGATTTATATTATTTTATGTGATTAGCTAAGTTCTTGAAAATTGTTGATATGAATTGTTTTTTGTTTATGAGTTAGTTTAGATTAATAGAAAAAAATTATGTGATAGTTGTTTTCAATCCAAATTAATCTAGAAGTTGTTCATAATATGTGTTTTTGTAACTTGTCCTCAAGTTACATGAAAAGTCACATTTATGAATTTTAAAACTCATAAAATTTCCATAACTTATGAAAAATGAAGAGTCACATTTTTAAATGCTTTTAAAGTCTTATATAACTTGTCTACAAGTTACGAAACTTGAAGGGTTTTTTCCATTAAACGACTTTAAAACTCATAAGTTATGGAAATCATAAGTTTTTTGAATTGTTCAAAACTTGTCCTCAAGTTTTGGAATTTGTAAAGTTCCCCCCCCCCCCCCCCATGAATACTTTAGTTCCAAGTTAGCCCTTAGAGATTTAAAAGTTAAAATTCAACCCTTATACTATTATAATATTAATTATTAATATAAAGTCAGTCTGACCCTTAGTAGGCCTCATTCACGAAGTCGGTCTATAAGGGGGTATAAGGTTACTGCCTATAAAATGGCAATTTAATAGGTGTCCACTCTCACCCACCGCTTCCTTGACTGGTGGAGGGTTGTTAGCCAAACGAGTTTGACAGGACTATAATTCTCCCTTCATTAAAAGTATAATGATAAATACTAAGTAACTAAACACTTATTAAATTCCCAATCTTAGTTACCTAGGAAAATGTGAATTTGGTGCTAACCCGTGAAATTCACACTTTGTACCTTACCAAGTCATTGGTGGAGCGTGTGTCGGTAACCGGCACACTATGTGACAACCCAAGTTGTCCCGTTACATTTCCCCGTTACCGTTAACGGAATATTCCACTGTATAAAAGTTCCGTTAATTAGAAGGTGTCAATTTAATAAACATTCCACTGCTAACATTAACATGCCGTTAAGTCGTGATAAAAAGGAAATAAAAACACATAACACCCACTTCCATTTATTTGGAAAAATGTTAAGTTTTATTGTTACGACCACTAAATCGGGTGCGACCAAAAGCCCCGTTTAACGGCAGTATCGGGTAAAATTCCACTGAGCCCCGACTCTGAACCCTATATAAGAGTGAGTGGAGTCCATTGGAGACTTTTTACACTCTCTCTCTATACTCTCTCTCTAGACCCGTTTTCGCCCCGAATCCGCAACCAAACATTTCCAAATTGTAAGTCTCCTTACCCTAGCTTATTCTAAACATATTGATTCATGTTTATGGCCCAAAATTCGGACATAGAAGCTGTTAGAATGGAGTTTACGGCCTAAGCTTCTTCTTAGGCCGTAAACCCCTTAAACAAGGCCAAAAGACCCCAAACTTGTCCCTATACGCTTGGAAATAAATTAAGGGAATTGCCTAGGAGTGTTTAAACATCAAAACACAATGATTTAGGGCATAAATGAGAGTTTACGGCCCAAGCACATGCTTAGGCCGTAAACCCCTCAAAACCTTGTCGAAATGCCCCAAAAACACTCCCAAAACACCCTTAGGCTTCATACATAATTTAGGGACTTAGTATTTTGGTTTTAGCACAATTAAACACAATGAAATGAAAAGGAAAAAGGAGTTTACAGCCCAGGTGTATACCAAGGCTGTAAACACCCCTAAATTTGCCAAAAGTGTGGTTTTTGCCCCCCAAATGACCTTAGACTATTTCTATAAAATGCTAGGAAGGATTTAAGGGCTTAAACACAAGAAACGGAGGAATTAAAATGAGTTTACGGCCCAAGCTAGTGTCTAGGCCGTAAACTCCCCAAAACACATCCAAATGTTAGATTTAATTCCCCAAAATAGCATCACACTTCATTATAAATTGTTAGCAAGGTATTAGGAGCTTTAAACTTCACAACACTCTAAGGTTGAGAGTTTATGGCCGTAAACTCCCTTAGGAGTGTCCCTAGGCCGTAAACTCCAATATAATGCCCTTAGAAGCCTTAAACTCACTCATGCCTTTTGGGAAAAGTACTTAGAATAATTCAATGAGCAAGTAGAAGCCTTAAACCACCCTAGAACCCATCACCATGAGTTTACGGCTGTAAACTCATGGTGAGTAGTCCCTGGGCCGTAAACATGGTGTTAGGGGTTTACTCTTGGAGAGTAACTCCATTCCTTAGCCATACACACCTTTAGACGCTACCCGGGACACCCAAACACTTAACCAAAGTGTTTTCTGCTCCTGTGAGCGCGTATATTTGTTTAATTAGTATTAAATATACTAATTGTATGTGAACATATGTTATCATATGTTAAATAGGTCATTGTGCGTGTTCAAGTCCTTGCGTGACACCGAACGCCCAAACGGCACCTTCGTCGGACCTACTTACACCAGGTGAGTTCATATCCCTGAATGAACCTTTTAAATGTTTTTACATGTTTTATAGGGGGGAATACAAGTTAAACATGCCAGTTATCATATCAATCACACGTGATTGATAACCCGCATGCACAAGATTTTACCACTGTACACTGTTTTACCGAGTAGAACACTATAATGGTTTTCAAAGGTGTTTTCATTTGTTTCAAAACTCTTACTTATATTGTTTTATCTAAATTCATTTCAAACTGGTGTATAAAGGTTCCAAAGATTTCTAAAGGTTTTCAAACTCATTTTACCAAAGAATTCCAAAATGTGATTTTCCTAAGTATAAAGGTTTTTCAAGATTGTCACGTTATATGCTTCTACTAGTTAGTTACCGCTGCTTCGCTTTCACTTATTTTAAACTCCTACTCGATAACGCTTTCACTTCGTGATACGCTTATATTGGATTTTTGTCTCTATATCGCTTATACTTGTAGCCTCTTATACTTGATAGATGCTTTTACTTCATCAGTTGTCGTTTCCACTTCGTGATACACTTATACTTGGTACACCTATACTTCACAATTCGATTATCCTACTCTGTACGCTTATACTTCACGACTCGGATATTCCACTGTATGCTTATACTTCACAAGTCGGTTATTCCACACTGTACGCTTATACTTCACGATATGATTCCACTTGATACACACTCAAGCGTAGTTAGATGTATGTTTGTGCTTGTATAGATGCATATAAATAATGATTGAAGGACGTAGGAAGGCTTGTCCGCCCTATTTCCTTTTCTTCGTTGAGATGTGGTCTGCTGGGATCGGATGTCCATCCGAAGGTCGTTTGATTCATTAGTTATATATTATGTACACAATCATAGACATATGGGTTTACTTCAGTCAATTTAGTTATGAGTCTCTACCTCTAGTTCAACACTTACATTAGACACCCACTATTTGGAAGTCTCTACCCACTATTTGGGATGCATCTTCAGAACACGACCTTCTCCGTCGTCTAGTTGGTAACCAGAGTCTCCTGTAGGGAGAGCGGACATTGTGTGTATAGATCTATATGGGATTGACAACCCCGCACCCAGACTGCTAGCTACAGTCTCGGCCTACCAAGCCAACGGGTGACAAATGTCACATCTTATAGACGCTTGTAGGGCGTCTGGAACTCTAGTTAGTGTGGTTACGAGTATCCCGGGCTACCTTATAATTCATGGCTTTAAGGTAATGGTATTTCACCGGCAATCTACACTGTATGCTGGTAACTCATTTTCAGAGTCACACTGTTTTGACCTTACAAGACGTATCTTTCATTTGATACTGTCTGGGGTCTATTTTCACTGTTATGACCTTATAAGACGTATCTTTCATTTGATATCGTTTGCGTTCCTCATTAATCAAACTCAGTATTTTGATAATGATAGCAATTTAGGGAAAACTACTTTTTACCACATAACACTGACCCGCCTTGGTAGAAGGTTGCTTTATTAAAGAAAATATAGGATTTTCTATAAAGAACTCTAATACACAGTAAACACTTAAACTATTACTTTATAAAGTTATTTGAATAAATGTCACTAAATACTTATGAACTCACCAGCATTTGTAAAAATGCTGATACTCACTTTTCAAATAACTTGTATTCTCAGGTCAGCATTAGACAGGTACATCCCCGGAGCTGTTGATGAAGATAGCTTAATACCATGCTGTTCTTATTATATTCGTTTGTACACTTTAATATGCTGTAATGTAAACCATGTAAAACTAGTACTATTAATGCAATGTTTTTGTTGTACTTTGATTACTATAATGCATGTGTTGTGATACTTGACATGACGTCATCCACCCCAGAACGTTTCCGCCGTTCCGGTTTTGGGGTGTGACAGATTGGTATCAAAGCATTGTTTATAGTGAGCTAAGTATATCAATTCATAAAAGATATACAACCTATAAACACAAAGGGATAAAATACTCTTACCAAGAATTATACTTTAAAATATAACCATATTTTACCAAAGTATAATAACATCCAAAACCTAAACACTCGAACAAAAGCATCACAAGAAGAATAATAATAAAAGTCTTCGGATGTTGAGCACTACAGTCAAACATGGGCAGTTATGTAATCGTAAGTTGGGATAAATGTAACCTGATCAACTACATTTATCCGAGATGCGATGAACGTGTGCTTGGGAGTGATAGTGGTGTACAACAGGACTGAAACTTACCAACTAGGAATGCTAGAGCCAAACATAAAGTTAAAATACTATAGGAGTATTTTAGAACGCTAAAAGATCCACACTAATCCCAGAATTATATTCAGAAGATAAGAATCAAACAAGAATTAAAATGCCATAGGGGTATTTTAGAATACATAAACAACCTTGCGTGAATAACTAAAAGATCCTTATTGACATACCTACAACTACAGAGGGTGTACTCCCAAGGTTATATATAATAAGGATCCCATAGGCTAAGAATGTGTGGTTTCGCTCTATTTCCTTTTCCTCGTTGGGATGTGGTTCTAGAGTAGTATCACATATTCGAAGGCCTATCGGATCTAAGCTATATATGATTTGTATACCCTGTGTAATCGTAGCAGGACTTGATATGGATCATACAGTGAAATGTTAATAATCTCTTAGGATTCTTTAGACATTTCCATTCTCGCACGAACCCTGTAGAAAACCTTACCACTTCAGTGCATAACAGAATTCGACCCCGAAAAGGTTAATTGAGAAGATTTCCTGTTCGGAAATAAATGAACTGGGTCGAGACTATTGAATACACCAAGTGCCCATGTTCTTTTAGGGACAACGGTGAGAAATTCGCCTAAACTTTGGAGATTCCCAGTCATTCCATCATGAATTGGTGACACCCAGAGTTGGAATCAGAAGGAAGGCGGAGTGGAAATTCAATATGTCCATACGAGGAAAGAACCCTAGGTAACTATCCGAAGGAAACCAACGCTGATTCCAGTCAAAGATACGAGGCAGACAGCGGGAGCCAGTGCATGGACCCCGAGAATTGTCTTTTCCTCGTGTTCGTCATGCTAATACACCCATAAAATAATACAATTTAGTGAGTTAGTGGTTACACTACTCACGCTATGTGTTAGGTAAATCGTCATTTCTCGTTGCCAGTTACACGATTAGGGCGGATCCCCGCACCTTTATTGAGGATATTCAGCCATAAGCCTTCATAAGCCTCTATTTCTGCGGTGTCCGTTCCGAACCGTTCTCAAATCTCTCCAGGCCGGAGAGTGAAACCTTTCCCAGTGTAAAGGTAACTTAGTAGGAACAACTCGCATCTTATGGCCTTTTTCCGATACTCATACTCTTACCTTGATTACTCAGACTACATCATAGGGATGTAGGTCGACACTCAGACAACCAGTACCCGAGGCACGGGAAAAATTTATGCCTAATAAGTTCAGGACAGAAATGTCCAAGATTAACCATCGTCTCTCATTACCTTGTATTCCTTTCCGTGTAGGAAAACCATGCCACCGAAGAAGCGTAACCAATCCACAAGCAAGAAACCTGCTCTCTTATTCGATGAAGCTACATTCCAAGCTGCAGTCTCAACAGCCGTAGCAGCTGTCATGGCTCACCTGAATGCTAACACCGCCAATGTTAGCAAGGGCTCTGTCGGGATTTCCAATCCTAGCAATGGACAGCAGCAACCAACACTTCCATACCCAGTCACCCAAGAACCTTCACCGAACCCACTAAAGAGAAAAATCAAGATAGAGGAGGGAAGTACCTCGGCTCAAGGACCTTCCGAAGGGCTCCGAGCTGAGACGGCCAATGCTCCTGTCAATCCTTCCCTCCCGACCTCAAGAAGACCATACCTAAGAGACCTTCCCCACTGCAGCAAGTGCAGCTACCATCATCATGGTGCCTGCCGGTAACTCTTATGCGCTAGGTGCAACATGAAGGGGCATACGGTTCATGTATGCAGAACTCCGGTGGAGCGTATTGCATCAACCACCAACATGACGACAAATCCAGTTTGTCGTCTATGTGGTGCGATTAGACACTTCAAGAAGGACTGACCAACCGAAGGGAAAGACAAAGACACCGAAAGAGCCTGACACTACTGCCTAGGGAGAAGCGGCAAGGAACTCGTTAAATTTTGGTACGTCTCTCGGTCTCGGATAACTAAACTAAGAACAATAAAAGACTAATTCAAATGTAAATTCTTCCCAGTAAGGTGAAAGTCTCAGCACTGTTAAAAAAAATTAAAAATTCATTAGGTAAAACTATAATGGCTAAACATATATGTTACGGCTATGTATATTTAAGATGGATAGACCTAGAGTGAGCGAATGTCGCCTCATTTAATGTTCCTCGTTTGGTTGTGGATTTAGGGCGGGGTCGCTCAGTCAACAGTCCTCCCCACCTTAAATATACATGACTAGTATATGTGAGGCGATTATAGAAATGCCTCGTGAGAATCCGTTCATGAAAAGGTACTCTATTCGGAAACTCTTAGGACTCTCTATAGTTCCGCGTCGACTCTATTGGTCAAAGTATCCGCGGTAGTGATACCTAGGACGAAACCCGAGACGCCTAGAACTTGTGTGCCTGTTCGGCACATGAATCTATCAATCTTCACTTTACATCATGTCAGAGTGTGCCAACTTCGACGACCCTATTGATCATGGTTTGACTTCGTGCAACCATGTGTACATCCTTAGTGCTGTGCAAAAAGAACTTTCTCCATAGCCATGTCGGCAAATAATCAAACATAATGCGATCCGCCAATCGTCCCTCTTAACTCCAACCTTCCGAAGTACCTAGGAGAGGGTATCGTACGCTGTTGACCGACCCCTCGTAGTCAGATGAGCACCGAAGTGAACGACACTACAGATACCCTAAGAAGACGACCACCAATCGAAGCATACTCCGTAGATTCCCCCGGGAGACCCTTCACACCTCGCACATCAGGTTCATGAACCCAGAGAATAGAACTCATGAGGCTGACCACTATAACCAGGTATACTGCTTGCATACGCCAAGTATTGGTGGTTAAGCTAAGCGTGAGCTCTACCACGAACCTCTTCGCAAAACACTTTCACCCTATTCCGTAACACAGGAGCCGGAATCAAGAGAATCACTGCGGATAGAGCTAGTAAAGTTCTGAGTGATGAGACCCTATACCCACTAGATTTGACCCAGACTGAGAAAACTCAGAACCTTTGGAAGAGTAGTTGCAGTAGATGTTCGCACTACTCAGGCACCTCGTCCACCCTATTATAGACAGGTAGTGCTTATCATCCTCCACTCTTTCGCCAGGAGGAAATCATCGTCGCCCTATAGACGATGAAATACATTCTCCGAAGTGAACACTAGGATACCGAGAACCACAGGATAACCTTTGCAGCCAAGAATACTTGATCAAAGTGCGAAAGTAGTTGCATTAAGCCTCATGTCCCATATCCCGAAGAGAGTATAGACTTGACACCAGCCTTGGTGTTAGTCGAAGGGTTATGCAGGAACATGCACTTTCCACGCTAGAATAAACCACAGTCTTAGAGATTCCTTGGACTATTAGGTGTTCCACGAATACTATCTCACACAGAGATAGTAGAACCACCTCCCGAGATAGTCCAACAATCGTCTAGTGAAACTCTGTCTCCCCGGCCCTCAGGGTTTCCGTATCTCAAGATTCTTTAGTGCAGATCCATTTTGCACAAGCCTGAGATAGACACTCTACAGCAAACCGATAACCTTAGTCACGCAACCCACTCGACGATCTAGGAAGCCTCTATCAGCCAGTTGACAGAAAACACGAAACCAAAGACCACTCGAGATTTCTATGAACCAACATGAAGGACTACACTACCAGTACGAGAGAGAACGTTAGGAACTTCGGAATGGCGATCACGCCATTGATGATCTTGCCATAGAAGTACACTATGTTCTTAGTAATGAAAAGCTCTACCCATTCCGAGAGCCTAGGACCATAAGAGAATCTTTATGGAGACTTGGTCCAACCCTTTTCCGGCCGCCACTACCTTCGGATATACCACAAGATTCACACCTGATCGATCCACTTCTTAGATTTGATATGTGATTTCCCGACATCACTCTTCGTGCCTCACTCATCTTGATAGAATCCATTGAGAACCCTAACCTTGTAGATACACGAGTTGGAACCCACTAGCTACAATAGACGAAATCTGCATCCCGTACGTGAGGGTCTGTTGGAATGACAAACACAGACCATGGATCACTTGGGAATGCAAGGACAACCATATAGGAAGTACTCCCTTACCCCTACTTGGCCATTCATACCTACTTCCTTGCCTAGACCTGAATTTCGGGACGAAATTCCCTATAACGGGGGGATGATGTGACAACCCAAGTTGTCCCGTTACATTTCCCCGTTACCGTTAACAGAATATTCCACTGTATAAAAGTTCCGTTAATTAGAAGATGTCAATTTAATAAACATTCCATTGGCTAACATTAACATGCTGTTAAGTCGTGATAAAAAGGAAATAAAAACACATAACACGCACTTCCATTTATTTGGAAAAATGTTAAGTTTTATTGTTACGACCACTAAATCGGGTGCGACCAAAAGCCCCGTTTAACGACAGTATCGGGTAAAATTACACTGAGCCCCGACTTTGAACCCTATATAAGGGTGAGTGGAGTCCATTGGAGACTTTTTACACTCTCTCTCTATACTCTCTCTCTAGACCCGTTTTCGCCCCGAATCCGCAACCAAACGTTTCCAAATTGTAAGTCTCCTTACCCTAGCCTATTCTAAACATATTGATTCATGTTTATGGCCCAAAATTCAGACTTAGAAGCTATTAGAATGGAGTTTACGGCCTAAGCTTCTTCTTAGGCCGTAAACCCCTTAAACAAGGCCAAAATACCCCAAACTTGTCCCTATAGGCTTGGAAATAAATTAAGGGAATTGCCTAGGAGTGTTTAAACATCAAAACACAATGATTTAGGGCATAAATGAGAGTTTACGGCCCAAGCACATGCTTAGGCCGTAAACCCCTCAAAACCTTGTCAAAATGCCCCAAAAACACTCCCAAATCACCCTTAGGCTTCATACATAATTTAGGGACTTAGTATTTTAGGTTTAGCACAATTAAACACAATGAAATGAAAAGGAAAAAGGAGTTTACGGCCCAGGTGTATACCAAGGCCGTAAACACCCCTAAATGTGCCAAAAGTGTGGTTTTTGCCCCCCAAATGACCTTAGACTATTCCTATAAAATGCTAGGAAGGATTTAAGGGCTTAAACACAAGAAATGGAGGAATTAAAAGGAGTTTACGGCCCAAGCTAGTGTCTAGGCCGTAAACTCCCCAAAACACATCCAAATGTTAGATTTAATTCCCCAAAATACCATCACACTTCATTATAAATTGTTAGCAAGGTATTAGGGGCTTTAAACTTCACAAAACTCTAAGGATGAGAGTTTACGGCCGTAAACTCCCTTAGGAGTGTCCCTAGGCCGTAAACTCCAATATAATGCCCTTAGAAGCCTTAAACCCACTCATTCCTTTTGGGAAAAGTACTTAGAATAATTCAATGAGCAAGTAGAAGCCTTAAACCACCCTAGAACCCATCACCATGAGTTTACGGCCGTAAAATCATGGTGAGTAGTCCCTGGGCCGTAAACATGGTGTTAGGGGTTTACTCTTGGAGAGTAAACTCCATTCCTTAGCGATACACACCTTTAGACGCTACCCGGGACACCCAAACACTTAACCAAAGTGTTTTTCGCTCCTGTGAGCGTGTATATTTGTTTAATTAGTATTAAATATACTAATTGTATGTGAACATATGTTATCATATGTTAAATAGGTCATTGTGTCTGTACAAGTCCTTGCGTGACACCGAACGACCAAACGACACCTTCGTCGGACCTACTTACACCTGGTGAGTTCATACCCCTGATTGAACCTTTTAAATGTTTTATAGGGGGGAATACAAGTTAAACATGCCAGTTATCATATCAATCACATGTGATTGATAACCCGCATGCACAAGATTTTACCGATGTACACTGTTTTACCGAGCAGAACACTATAATGGTTTTCAAAGGTGTTTTCATTTGTTTCAAAACTCTTACTTATACTGTTTTATCTAAATTCATTTCAAACTGGTTTATAAAGGTTCCAAAGATTTCTAAAGGTTTTCAAACTCATTTTACCAAAGAATTCCAAAATGTTATTTTCCTAATTATAAAGGTTTTTTAAGATTGTTACGTTATATGCTTCTACTTGTTAGTTACCGCAGCTTCGCTTTCACTTATTTTAAACTCCTACTCGATAACGCTTTCACTTCGTGATACGCTTATACCGGATTTTTTTCTCTATATCGCTTATACTTGTAGCCTCTTATACTTGATAGATGCTTTTACTTCATCAGTTGTTGTTTCCACTTCGTGATACACTTATACTTGGTACACTTATACTTCACAATTCGATTATCCTACTCTGTACGCTTATACTTCATGACTCGGATATTCCACTGTACGCTTATACTTCACAAGTCGGTTATTCCACACTGTACACTTATACTTCACGATATGATTCCACTTGATACACACTCAAGCGTAGTTAGATGTATGTTTGTGCTTGTATAGATGCATATAAATAATGATTGAAGGACGTATGAAGGCTTGTCCGCCCTATTTCCTTTTCTTCGTTGAGATGTGGTCTGGTGGGATCGGATGTCCATCCGAAGGTCGTTTGATTCATTAGTTATATATTATGTATACAATCATAGACATATGGGTTTACTTCAGTCAATTCAGTTATGAGTCTCTACCTCTAGTTCAACACTTACATTAGAAACCCACTATTTGGAAGTCTCTACCCACTATTTGGGATGCATCTTCAGGACACGGCCTTCTCCGTCGTCTAGTTGGTAACCAGAGTCTCTTGTAGGGAGAGCGGACATTGTGTTTATAGATCTATATGGGATTGACAACCCCGCACCCAGACTGCTAGCTACAGTCCTGGCCTACCAAGCCAACGGGTGACAAATGTCACATCTTATAGACGCTTGTAGGGCGTCTGGAACTCTAGTTAGTATGGTTACGAGTATCCCGGTCTACCTTATAATTCATGGCTTTAAGGTAATGGTATTTCACCGGCAATCTACATTGTATGCTGGTAACTCATTTTCAGAGTCACACTGTTTTGACCTTACAAGACGTATCTTTCATTTGATACTGTCTGGGGTCTGTTTTCACTGTTATGACCTTACAAGATGTATCTTTCATTTGATATCGTTTGCATTCCTCATTAATCAAACTCAGTATTTTGATAATGATAACAATTTAGGGAAAACTACTTTTTACCACATAACACTGACTCGCCTTGGTAGAAGGTTGCTTTATTAAAGAAAATATAGGATTTTCTGGAAAGAACTCTAATACACAGTAAACACTTAAACTATTACTTTATAAAGTTATTTGAATAAATGTCACTAAATACTTATGAACTCACCAGCATTTGTAAAAATGCTGATACTCGCTTTTCAAATAACTTGTATTCTCAGGTCAGCATTAGACAGATACATCCCCGGAGCTGCTGATGAAGATAGCTTAGTACCATGTTGTTCTTATTATATTTGTTTGTACACTTTAATATATTGTAATGTAAACCATGTAAAACTAGTACTATTAATGCAATGTTTTTGTTGTACTTTGATTACTATAATGCATGTGTTGTGAAACTTGACATGACGTCATCCACCCCAAAACGTTTCTGCCGTTCCGGTTTTGGGGTGTGACACACTAACTTGGACTAGTAAGGATAACAAAGGGTGACTTAATGTTTTTCATATATCGGTGGAGCGTGTGTGGGTAACCGACACATCGATTATGTGATAATATTAAGGGTACCAAGTGAATTTGCATGGTTATTCACACCTTGTTTTGTGATCCTTGGCATCCCTATCACAAAATTTGAGAGGGCACACTCGAGATTGAAACATGCTATTAAAAAGTTCAATAAATCTCAAAAGATCTAGGAATTTCAAATCAAAGAAAAACCTAATAAAATTATTTCGTTTTCTTGGTGGAAATTGGTGAATCGTCATTCGCCTACCTTCAAATATCTTATAGCTTGGATTACGACATCCTTCTTCCAAGTTATAAAATATTGTGTTGGGTCCTAGTTTAGTATTTCATATTGGGTGTTATATTAAGGACTTAAAAATCAACTAACTTGAATATCTCCCATTTTAGATGTCTGGTTTAGACATCTATAATCTACCCAAATCTTTTGGAGTTTCATTTCCTCCACCCCTCCAATTATTCTCCCTAACCCACAAGTTCAAGCTCACTCAAGCCCTATTGGCAAGAAAGATCTATGTGTGATCACATCTTGGAAATGAAGTCACATATTGACAAGCCGGGAGAGTTGGGTGTCAAAGTCTTGAGAAAGTTGGATGTTCGATCACTTTCTAAGTCACACAGTGACTTCTTTTGGGACTACTATGTGACAGACCATGACTTGACCCTTAATGATCTTACCTATTTGCTTAGTGCTACTGAGTCAGCAATGATTTTGAGCACTGGTGAAGCAAATTTGAATGGAAGATCGACTTCCCAAACTTTCATGGACATTGACAATGGTAACATTGGAAATCCTAAAAAGCTTTCTTTTCCCAATGGAAAGGGATCATCCATAGTCAACCTGGTTTACCAAATGGTAAAGAGAAAGGCTAAGTATCAGATAGACTTGTGTAACATTCCCAAAGAGTCCATACGTTTTTGTTGCCGATGGAAGTGACATTGGTTGCAAAGCTGCTTATTTACCTGAAAGATCATAAGGATGGTAAAGTCAAAAAGGTTTGACTCTACTTCGGGTAAAATCCACTATCTAACTCTATTAATTTCCTATTCCGAGATTCTTATTACATGATGTGTCTGGGTCACATGTTGATGTTTTAAGAGTTAAAGAAAAGAGAGGAAGCTTAAAGAAAGTATACACTGATTCTGATTGCGAAGATGGATTTCGATCGCATGGTTCGGTGATCAGAATTTTGAGTTGTTACTTAAGAGTTGTGACAGATTGCTTAAGAATAGATAACAACAAGGTTTTCATATGGATTATAAGGATAAGTTTTTCCACAAAGTTTTAAAATAAAAGAAAAAAGTTTTGATTTTATTTATTTTAAAATATCCTTACAATGGCATTTGTGAAAAAGTGTTGCTTATATGATTCCATTGACAACAATATTGGTAAGTGGATTTGATTCTTTCATTTGTGGTAGTGTCTAAATTTACCAAATAAGGAAAGATTCTCATCATCCAAGTTTCAATTGGACCAAAACTTGGAATCATGCAAGTTATATAGTATGACGAATGAGAATTTTCATCTTTGGCAAATTAAGACTAATTCATTGTTCACATGTATATGTGAGTCAAGTGAAGGATTAGGGGATCGGGTACACTTAAGTGTACACTGGTCAAGTCCACCACAAAGAATTATGGGACTATTCGTCATGATTTACTAAAGCTTAGTAATATGATTATACTTATAATTTTAAGTATAATTTTGAAACATTGGAAAAATATCAATGTTGGGTAGAACAAATAAGAAGAATCAAATAAGGCAAAAAGATAAAAGTTTCTCCAATCTAAAAAGATGGGAGAGTACTTGAGTATCTTGTTTTATGATCATCTTAATGATTAAGATACCATATCACAATTGATCCTCTAAGGACATCTTAGTGCATTCTTATGGCTAAGAAGAGGAGTCATGAATTGTTGGAATGGTTAAATCAAGAATATGAGTCATACGTCGTTTCAAAAACAAAGTCTTGATAAGAATCCGCACTATCCATTGAATATTTGTTTTGTCAAGGAATAGTTCTTGACAAGAGAGTCTTATATGTCAAGAGGACAATGGGAGTCATAAAGGTCTTGAAAGTTTCACGAACTATTCAATGATAAAACCCATAGTTCTTCACTAGCACATGACTTGAGGTTTATAACCTATCGTTTTGACATTTTTGTGCCCATTCCGGTTAAACTTGGTTTTGCATAGGAGTTCTGAAAGTTCTCAATTGATTGCATAACTACTTGGAAGCAATGGTAGGCCCTTTGGCTGCTAGGTGGCAAGATGTTAAGACTGCACAAATTCAATCCATATGCATTTGGAAGTGTCACTAACCTTGTCTTGAGAGTATGGTTTTGACAAAATTCACATGGAAAGGAACCCATAAACCATAAAATCTAAGTGTCATAAGGTTTCTGTCCAATTCATGAAAATGATGGTGAGGAAACACTTTCACTAAGTAGATTTTTAGTAGATAGCAATTGTGATATTTGCATTCTCAAAGTCGCTTGTGGAGCGTGTGTGGGTAACCAGAACACTAACATAGACTTATGAGAAATGGAAAAGGTCTAAACAATTGAGACTATGATTACGGTATCCCTTTTCATAGTTCTATAAAATTGTTTAGACACACATGTGAGCTATCTAAGGAAAGGTGTATGATTTTTATTAAGTCTTATCAAAGCATCTTGTATCAGAAATCTGAACTTTGGTAAGGAAGTCAATAAAGTATTGATTTCTAGAAGTCCAGCTGTTTCTGAGTACATCTCAAAGCTAGTGGGAGCATAAGTGTTATGCTAATAATCATCATGTTAGTGGGAGCATGATGATTATGTTTAATATTGCAAGTTAGCAATTTTAATTATAGAAAAAAAAAAAGTTTCAATTCGTGAAGTTACAGGGATTGAAAAGTTGTTTTGCTATAATTAAGGGAGAGGAAATTATACTTTATTTCAAATCATCTTAGATAGTGAGATTTTAATCATGTTTAGTCAAGTATATATATGAATTTTATGTTGGAATGGTTCGACTTAAGGAAATTTTATATATATTGCTTTTTCCAAATTCGATTAAGATTACGACATCCCTCTTCATAGTCAAATTTTGAGAACATGGCAAATAAAACATATTGTAGCAAAAGATTGGTCTAGTATCATGTCTTTATGTGAGACATCATGAATCGTGTCCCATATGCTTCAGATATAAGATCGATTGCATGTGCTGTAATATTCATCCTTTCTAAATTTTCCAAATGCTCAGGGCATTAAGAGGGGAAAAGTCTAGAATTGGATATGAATAAAATGATTAAACAATTGTCGATGACAATCTAAGGTTTACCAAAGATTGGTTGCTCATGGACTGTTGGAAGTATAAGTGTTAATTTTGGAAGGACCATAATTGGCATATTCTGAAAAGAGGCAACTCTTGTTCAGAAGTTATACTCAAAATGAGAATATGGAAATATTCCCAATGTGGAAGTTATTCTATTTGTGTTAGATGAGAAAACTTAATGCGAGAAGGATGTTCAAAGAAATTTACTTTGAATTTGAGACTTCGTTTCCACGGAATTGATCTCCATTGGAATGCTCTGTAATGTCTATTGACAAGTCTTTATGACTTTGTGTGTAGTCATTACAAGAGGATCAATGCATATAAGTTTAGAATCTAACAGATTTCGTTAAATGGTAGGAATTTGGAATTCTTACATTTACGATAAAGATTTCGGATTGTGAAATGAGCATCATTGGAATCATGTTCAATTGATCTATTTCACAAAGTAAAGATCATAGATAAACATAGTGTGCATACTTGATGTATGGCATGACTAGTGTTTACAAAACATAGTTTACATGCTTGGAGCATGGGACAACTATTGTTTTAATTCATGTATAAAGTTGATTATTTGAAACATTATACAATGAAAAATGAGTAATCAATATGGTGTTTAAATAAAAGTTGTTTTATTTACTCTCAAAGGTGCTTGGGGCCATAGAGGATTAGTATTATTCTTGATTTTCACTTTGCATGTTTTGACTTCCAGAATAACTAGGTTATCCTTTCTGAATGACTAACTTATTCAAACCATCCACAGTCGATAATACATTGGAAGTAGGTATCAAGGCAAGACTGTCATGAATCGGGTTTCTAGATGTCCAAGGTAGTGGACATAGTAAGAGTTACTACAACATTCATGAGTACTCCTAGAATAGGGATTCGAGTATTGGATTCAACCCATGCTCATTTGAATTACTTCATCGATTTTATCACGAGTGATCATGAGACAATAATATATTATATTCTTCAAACCTAGAGATATGACTTGTTGCCTATGATTTGGTTATACAATGATTGCACGAAAACGCATTTGGTAACTTGATTTTATAAAATGTGCCTTTGTGTATGATTCAACAAGTAGTAGAAAAAGCATATGAGTCGAAGTTTATCCATTCCTTTTACCCTTGGAGGGATAAAAGAAATATATGTGAGCCCCTTGATGATTTGGTGATGAGAAATGTAAGTGCTCGGCCGGGCTTGGACTGATTTGATTTGTTCAATTAGTCAGTCGTCATAAATCGGAAATCAGGAAACAACAAATGGATAGAGAGAATGATTATAATCCATGTCTCAATCCATATGATATCTAGAATGGAGGAATATATGATCCCTTATCTAATGGACATGTCATTGATTTGTTCAGAGTTCGACAGCGGATTTTAAGAGCTACGATTGCTAGTCGGGATCTTCGAGTCATACTTGAATAATAGTTTTAGACTTATCCAAGTGGGAGACTATTGGATTAGGTGTGCAAGCCCATAACTATTATTGGTATGTATTCGACCCGAGAGTAGCATGGTCCATTTGGGTTGCATATCATTAGGACAATTTAGTAGGATGGACTTTTGAGAGAATGTTATTTATGGTTTATTAATATATTATAAGTTATAATATATTAATATGAAATCATATGTTTTACTTAGTGTTGATTAAGAATTAATTTGGAATTAATTTAGTGGTCAAAAGAGACTAATTAAATCTATGGGGACTAATTATGGTAGTTAGTTATATTTATATGTGTTGGGATTATGATCCATGTTGGACCAAGTTTATGTATGGATACATAAAGAGTTGGGCCACATTGACCATGGATCATAACACCCATGGGTATGGATTTGGGTTTTACCCATGACTCTCGGAATCCAACATATAAATGTGCTACTTCATGACCAAAACGTGTACACTTCTTTTCTTAGAGAAATATGAAGGGTTTTGGTGCATGGAATTCTCTCTCAAGTTCTACCTTTGTCCATGATGTGTTGTGACTTCATTTGAGGCTTCCACACTATTGGGGCTAAACTCTTTAAGGTCAAATACACCAACAATTCAAGCTCCATCAAAAGGTATGTCATGCTAACTGGTATATTATATTTTTATGTTAAATTCATGCTAGTTGTAAGATTAATACCTTGGAAACCGTTTACATGTATAATTAGTGAAAACATAGATCCAATGTAATTAGGGTTGTATGTGCACCATAGGATGTTGTAATATACCAAAACCCAATAGAGACTTCATATCCATGGAACTGTCTTGCAACAATCTCCAATAGAGGACCTTGGAATTTCATTGGCAAAGGCTTTGTGACTTTGGCGCTATGAAATTATGAAAGGATCATTGCATAAAATGTTAGAATCGAACATGTTCTATAAGTGGAAAGAATTTTGGTATTCTTACACTTATGGTAAGGATTGGGAATTAGAAAATCAGTATCATTGAAAAAGTGTTCAATTGGTCTATTTCACAAAGTAAGGACCATAGGTAAACATAGTGTGCATGCTGAGAGCATGGGACAACTGTTGTTATACTTCAAGTAATAAGTTGATTACCCGAAACATTATACAATGAATAATATGTGTAATCAATATGGTGACTAAATAAAAGGATTTTTATTTATACTCAAAAGCTTGGGGCCATATTGTATTCGATTATTATTGTGTTTCACTTTTCATGTTTTGACTTCCTGAATAATAAGATTATTCGAAAGTTCCACAGTCGCTCATACTTTGGGAGTAGGTATGAAAGAAGATTGTCTTGAATTGGTTAGTAGATTGTCTAAATTGTATTAGACATATCAAAGGTTTGTTGCAACGTTCATGAGTGCTTATGAATATGATTTGAGCATTGGATTAAACTCACGCTCACTTGGATCGCTTCATGGATTTTATCACGAGTGATTAGTGAGGCGATAATATCTTATATTCATCAAACCTAGATGTGTGAGTTATATCTTGCAAGTTGATTGCATATTGATAATGTGTAAATGCACCAGTAATTTGGTAGTATAAAACATATTGTTGTGTGTGATTTAGTGAGTGAGTACAAGCGAGCATTTGAGTCGAAGTTGATCCGTTCCTTTTACTTAATGTGGGATAAAAGTGATATATGTGGGACCCTTGATGATTTAGTGATGACACCTAAGTGCTTGGCCAAGCCGGGACTAAGTTGACGTGTTAATTGTAGTCTATTGTCAGTCGTTGTAGATCGAAAATTAGGAAACAACTCATAGACTGAGAGAATGATTTCAATCCATGTCTCACGTCTATACGATATTAAGAATGGAGGAATATATGATCCCTTATCTAAAGGACAAGTTGTTGATAAGATCAGAGTTCGACAACGTCTTCAAGAGCTACGATTGCTAATCGGATCCTAAAGTCATACTTGCAAATTTAGTTATTAGACTTGTCCAAGTGGGAGACTGTTAGATTAATGTATAAGTCCATAACTATGTTTGGTATGTACTTGACCCTGTTATGCATGGTCGTTTTGGGTTGCCTTCACCAAAGCAACTTGACAGGATGATTAGTGTAGAAAGAGAGGTTATTATGGTTTATTAATATATTATATGTATAATATATTAAAGAGATATCATATTGTTTGATTAATATTAGTCACAAATTAATTAAGAATTAATTTAGTGGCTAAAAAATATTAATTAAATAAAGGGGACTAGAACTGTCAATTGTGTGATAGTTGAATTTGGGCTGTGAAACCCTAAGGAATAAGGGTGGACGAAATTTAGGAGGCCGAGCCATCTAATTTCCTCCAAAGAGGCCTTATTCCAGAAGTTTCCTTGGACTGCTTAAGGCCTAAGCTGTCCATTAGGGTTTTGATTGAAACACTAGAAGCACTAGTAAAAATAGATCCTTAGGGCTAGCAAAATTGACTGGACTTGCTTTCTAGAAACCCTAGAGCCGACTTTTGCCTCTCATGCTCTCTCTTCTACATCATTCTCTTTCTTGTGGTGTTTGTAAGCCATTAGAGGAGTGACACCTATGAATCTAAGGTCCAAGACAAGAAGATTCAAGTCATTCTTTAAGAGGTAATCATCTAGATCTGTTCTTATATAATAATTTTGAAATATGTATGCTAGATCTAGGGTTCATAAGTATTGGACGAATTGCATGTAAAATAGAGAAACCTAGATCCAATCTTTAAGGTTTGCATGAGCACATAGGATGTTCTTTTGTATAAAACACATCATGTACCGGGCGGGGCCGATGTCAGGTGGGACCTGATGAATGTTGTCACACCCCGCTGAAGAGGAAACATAGCGTGTGACAGCACAAAGTGTGTCATAGCAAAAGTTCAAAGACACCACCAACCACAATATGAAAAAGGTTTACCATTTACAATAAGTTTTGAACAATTTAAAAAAAGAATTACAATGTATTAAAAAAATAAAATAAAATAAAAAATAAGACATGGAAATGCTCTTGCGCGTGATGTGTTTCTAGGTGCCACTT
The DNA here is from genome assembly GCF_052625555.1 of Lactuca saligna. Taxonomy (NCBI): domain Eukaryota; kingdom Viridiplantae; phylum Streptophyta; class Magnoliopsida; order Asterales; family Asteraceae; genus Lactuca; species Lactuca saligna. The sequence continues at coordinate 90,352,031 of NC_136417.1, read as the reverse complement.
ACTACATGATCCCTAAAAAAGCATGTAAAATGAGCGGTCAACTACCAGAATAATTAGTGAGTTCACAGGTTTATAACATAACATAATTCAAACCACTTTTTTTTTTACTCTTTTGACAACTTTTTTATTTAGGCATTGTACTTTACTTTAATATGTTTTATTGAAACCCAACATGATCTTTTTATAACTTTATACTCCAACGTGTTTTCTCTTGGGGACATCCGATAAATTTCAAACAATACAAAGAACATTAGCATTGCCCCAGGATGACACATGTTTTATAAACTGAAAGAAATTTCATAAAAATTATGGAATTAATTATAAAAAAATCTCCTCTCTCATCTTCAAATTTTCGCCCATATCTCTATTCCTAAAACTCCTCTTCCCAAAATCATTATCATTTTTTCATTTCTAGCCCAAAACATCCCCCTTGTGACAAAAGTTTACAAGTCTTAGTTCGAGAACCCCATATACACTAGTGATCACCTCGAGTATACCGTCAGCTTAAACTTTCCAAATTAATAACATGTTTCATCCCTAACCTTCAACCTTAAATTTTCATGTCCAATCAAACATTGCACTACTTCGCTGTACGAATCTTTCCCATAATTTTTAATCCTCTTTCGACTCTGCTTTCATACATTTGTTTGAGCCTTATCAAAACTCCTGACATTCTTGTCGTTATTAAGGATTATATCCTCTTATACCATACGTCACACACTAAACCTATAACTTAACATTTGACCTCTATAAAAGGTGTGCAATTATACAAACAATTTTTCATGTCCTCTATTTTGGGGAAAAGTCATTGTTACTCGCCTTGTACTCGCCTTAGTATTTAGGTACGATCAGCTACACTAATCCACTTATTCCTTACTAATTTACCTTCCATTAAAAACCTATTTCAGTTCACTATTTTATTTACCATCAATACGATACTTTACAACCGTTTCATATTGTTTACAACACACTTCCTAACCATGTAAATTATATTTCTCGCCAAAAAATGCTCTAACATAGTGGTAGAGCACTTGTATTTACGTTTAACGGACATACGAGGTTCCGAGTTTGAACCTCGCTTCCCCCTTATTTTTCAACCACTTATAATGCATGCAATCTGTTATATTTCTATACTTGAGTTTAAACTACCATATCTCACTAATTTCATAATTAAAAATCGATATTTTTTCTGGGATATAGTAACTTGAGTTAGCCTTCTACACCAAAAAGCCTCACTGAAAATCATTAAGATTTTGATTTTTAACAATTTCTACAAAATTGTTGCTCCAACATCTCTTTTCTTAAGAGTACTAGTTTTAGGTTGCTTGTTAAAGAGAGTAAATCATAACTAAAAATCCTTCAAAAAATATTTTTAACTCCTATCATCATTAACATTTAAGAACAAGAAGATCTTAACATAAAAGTAGTAACATTCATTTCCTTGGTTGAATCGAATTAAGGTTTTGGAGGGTCAAAAGGTTGGATTTTGGAGAAAAATGGGTCCTCATGATGTGAGGCATGGAGGCTCATAGTGTGAGGAAGGCCGCATGAAGATTCTATCCGGGACTGAGCTCACGACATGAGCAATAAGAGCTCACAACATGAGGATCGTTCAAGCCCAAGCGCACGAAGTTTTAGGGTTTCCAACGTATTAGGCCCACTTAAATTAGTTTAAGGGTTCATTTCTCTGCCTCCACCTTCCCTTAACTCAGAAAACCCTAAGCCAATCTATCTTGGTGATTTTGGATCCATTTTAGTGTTTTGATGGCTAGAAAAAAAAGAAGAAGATGTTCTAGAGTGTTGGTTTAGCAAGGAGGCTTCATCATCATCTTCTTGTGTACATTTTGGACCATTATTAGTGTCCAAGATCCAATCTTTATGAGCTTAGATAGGTAGATCTAAGTTCTAAGCTTCTTTTTGCAGGTTTATGTTGGATTGCATGCTTGGGATCCATAAAGTTGGCAACTTTATGGATCAATAATTCATTATTTATGATTTAGTCTTATTGATCTAAAGCGTGGTTATAATTTACGAATCTTGTTTGAGTTTGGAGCCATTTCTTGTCATTTTGACCTAAGATGGGTTTAGGACATGCATGAGGCATGCATGTCCATCCAGTAATCGTTTTTATTGGCCTATGGAGTCCGTGTTAGCTTTTGAAAGAAATAGGATTGAAGGATTAATGGAATAATGACTTAAAAGTTGGGTTTTTAGCCTCACACTGTTCTCACAATGTGAGACACATGGTCTCACGATGTGAGAAGGATTTGGTCCCATTTTTGGACATCTGCTTGGGTTCCACGACATGAGAGAAGGCTTATCACGACTTGAGGGAAGCCCTGTTGACTTTCCCTTGACTGAGTTGATTATGTTGCTTCGTGATGTGTTAGGATCTGTTTGAGTGAGCTCTCACGACTTGACCAAGGCTGGTCACGACGTGAGATATGGTTTTTCGGATTTTAGGCCTTGTTGGGCCCTAGTTTTTTGTATGTGGACCTTTTTGGTGCTTGGGCCCATGTGGAGCTTTGGGTATCTTTTAGGAGTTTGGGCCTCCTTGGATTAGGCCCAATATGGGCGTTGGTCCAATTAGAAATTTGGGCCATAATGGACTCTTGATGCTATTAATGGGCCTCAGATTTTAGGCCATGTGAGGAAAGGGTAAAATGGACTTTTACCCTGAGTGTTGAACAATCGGACTTGGATCCTAGCCATGGTTTGAGGACCAATTATTAAGTTGGTATTACTTGTTGGTGCTGGCGCTCTGGGATATTCCGGATCGGCAGTCCGAGATTTGATATGAGATATTCGGCAGTTTGAGGTGACTTACCTTCACTGAATCTGTGGGTCGAAGGTGCCAATGTCGGCCCACTAGTCGATGTTTATAGTAAGATGATTTTCTTTTTGCTAATTGTATGGTATGCCTGTATTTGTTGATGTTTCTATGGTTATTTGATTATGATATTATGTGGTAGAGGTATAGGTGAAATAGACCCGGTATTCGGTTGAAATAGACCGAAGGCGATTGCAACTACCCATATATGCTTGATAGTATATGGTTGAAATAGACCGAAGGGGATTGCAAGCACCCATATATGCTTGATAGTATCCGATTGAAATTAACCGAAGTGGAGTGCAAGCACCCAGATATGGTTGATAGTATCCGGTTAAAATAGACTGAAGGGGTGGCGGGCACCCATATATGCCTGGTAGTTTGTTTGTTTGGTATGTGGTATTTTGGGGAACTCACTAAAGGGCCATTTGATAGTTGCTGATTGAGTCAGGCCTGAATGAGTCAGAGACATGACTTGTTCTAAAGTCTGACGAAGTCTACATCCGACTGAAACTATGTTGTTTGATTATGCGTCTGACCGGATGTGCCGAATGATAAAATGACCAATTTACCCTTTTGTTTTGTTTGCAACTTATTATTTTGTAGCATTATGTACTTTAATACTTCTAGTTTTTTAAATTATCATTGATTTTTTACCAATTAACATAACTGTCTATTTTCCTTTATTATGTATCATTAATACTCATTAACAATCGTCCCAAGGATAGGGATTCACACCAAAAATTAAACAGCAGCAACAAATGCCAACAAGGCACCAATTGAAAATAAAATATAGAAGAGAATTTCAAAAGTTATACACTGGATATTCAATGGTCCAATAAAATGAAATAGAAAAAAAGGGATCTTCAAAAGATTACGTTAACAATGAAATGATGCTTGTAGTAAAAAAATCCATCTATTGAGGACTAGTTGCTCATCTACAATAAAATTTATATCAAAGATGATTTCAAATAATACTATATTAAACAACTTGATGAATTCTTTGTATATTTATATAATGATGAATTCTAACATCAAAATTTATCCGAATCCCACAAAAATCAAATGTTTGCTTGCGGTTAAAAGGAAAAACAAAAAAAGTCAATCATTTGTGCAATTAAATGGGCAAAAACCAAGCGATTCCTATCGTTTTGAGGCAAAGAAAAGCATCAAAACCAGAAAGAAGAAAAAAAGAAAGAAGATTTAGGAAACAAACCAAGAGAGTGTCTTTGCAATGGGTGCATCTAAAGCACGCTTTATGAATGAACTTAATCGATTTTATGAAATCAATTAAAGAAGAAGAATGGCGATGATGGAAGAAGTCCCATACAGGAAGAAGTCGACGCTGAAAGACGTTGAATAGGGAAGCGATGAGTATGTTTGCGATGGAGTGTATTGCGTCAACCAAGTGGTGAAGGCCACCTCCAGAGCATCGCTGGGTAAATGAGGGAAAAGCTCATCTTTCTTCTCGGTCAGCTAATTTTTTTGGCGGACCGAATCAATTTTTTTTTGGACCGAGTTAGATACATGGGCTGGTTAGAGGCACAATCTACAAAAATTAAACATTCTGACCGGACCGGGTCAGACGAAAGCATCTGACCGGACCGGGTTAGCACCAAATCAAACAACCTCTAAGCTTCGTGCTTCCAACTTTTATGATCTTAATTGGTTTCAGGTAGTTTCGTTTCGATAGGGAAGGGCTCGGCTTAACCACAACACATGCACCCATGTTTCCACATTATGATGATTTCAGGATTTTACTCTAATAACTGTTTTATTATAAAGTATATTTGAATATTTAGAAAAAATGATGTTGAATGTTGAATTTAAATATAAATAATGTTTTGGTTGAATTAAAAATGAAATTTTTAGCTCAAAAGAATTGGATGTTACAAGTTGGTATCAAAGCCTTGGTTTGATGGATTCATGTACACTCTCGGGTATGTCTGAACTCAAAATGAGGAATTGATATTCTTTTGAAAGAAAACGAGTTCCTAAGAAGATTTTGTAAAAAGGAATAAATTACAAAAAAAAGATTTCATAAAGACAATGGGTGGGGAGGGCTGATGCGTGAAGTCGGTCGAGCTCAAGTAAGTGATTCCTAAAATATCCATACATGTTATATGATATCATTTGATTTGTGAATATGTGAGTCACATGCTAGATTAGGGCTAAGTATCTACTCAAGATTTCATGCTAGGAGAGATGCCTTTATATTCCTGATTGTTTAAGCTCTTATAGTTGCATGCTAGTATGGTTTTTAGATAGTCGGATAGAATGGCTTGATTAGTTAGTAAGCCAGTTAGATTTTATATTACCCGAATGATGATTGCTTTGTGATTTGTGGGACTCTTAGTGATGTGGATTAGCTACTAAGTGAATATGTCAAGCCACATGTTGCATAGGTTAAGTAATCTTAGAGTGATGGAGTTGACCCTATCGTGCAACTTTTTTCTTAGTCCAACCATTGTAGGGATGAGTTTTTTACTCGAAGGATTATTTAAGCATTGTCACATGTGATTGTATTCATTAGGTGGTTACTGGCATATGGGGAGTTCTTCAGTAGTTGATGGCAGGGTGAGGTCAGAAACCTAGGAAAGCCTAGGAAGTGCTTCGGTGGGTTTGGTCACGCTATATTAGAAAATGCTTGGAGTATCAGTTTGAGAAGGTTTCTTATAGGACTCGGGATGATTCTTGAGGAAAGTATGGATAGGTGTGCAAGGTAGCATTAGGCCCGTGCTATCCTAAAGCAAAGGATCCATATTCGAATTCAGGAGAGTCTTGGAGAATCTAGGTATCCTATGGGATGTAGATTCTTGGGTATGTTCTGATTGTTGGCAGGATCATTTTGTCTCGGTGTGGCGATGAGCACACTAGGAGGAGATTCAGGTTCATGTTCAGGCTCAGGTGCAGGTACTGAGCGAATTGATGAGCGGATGCGGGTGTTTATCTCACTGAAAATCACTCACGACATTTTGGAGAGGACTCTTGTGACCTTGATATGGCCAATGTAACACCCCGAGATTCAAGTATATCCCTCTAGCCCTTCTTCTTTTTCAAGTTGTCAAATTTAACCCCAAGAGAAAATTATTGCAAGTGAGTACGCTAGGCGTACTGAAGAGCACGTTGCGCGTACTCATGAGCGTGCATTGGACGTGGACTCCACCCGGTATGCTGGGCGAACCCTAGTTTACGCCGGGCGTAGTGTGTTCAGACTCATAACCCTAAATGAGGCATGAGCACAATAAAAGGAATGTTATGGCCTTCACATCAGCCTCCATTTTCAGAGAGCGAAACCCTAAGAGAGAGCTAACCTTCATTCTAAGCTTGTGTGTGTGCCTTTAAGCTTGAAAGTTTTTTTTGTGTATTGGTAAAGAAGAAGAGAAGAACATTGTGGAAGCTAGAGTGGGAGTGCAAGTTTAGATCTGAGCTTTGTAGAGGTGGGAGCATCACTTGGATGTAAAAAGCTTAGAACTTTCTTATTCATTTGGATTTGTGCATTCTGGACCCATTTCCTTAGGGTTTTGTCCCAAGATGGAGACTTTATGAGTAAATGGTCTCCATAAGCCTTAATCTGCCCCATTTCAGTATAAAATGTGTTGTCGATCCACAAAAATCCAATTTTGATCGTTAATATTGAGCCATGCATGAGTTAAGGTCTTATTTAGGGAATAAGATAAGAGTTTGGAGTGATTGTTGACCTATACAACCATGCAAAGGCTTAAAGATTTCGACTTTATGGCTTAAGAGACAGTAGAGTGCCTAGATCTGAAATATGAGCCAATGTCTTAAGCTATTCAGACCAAAAATCATGACAGTATGAAATTGGAACTTATGTTGGGCGTAATTCCAGTACGCGCCGCGTAGGGGGTTAAGTTCCCCGATTCTGGATAGCCGGAGTACGCCCTGCGCACTGCCTTCTGTTTACTTTCGTTGACTTTTAGGGTTTTGGTCAACATTTGGACTTTTGGGCTTTGAAGGGGTATAATGGTCTTTTACCCTTCTAAGGAATTATTATGAAGGGATTAATCTAGCCATTGAGGCCCGTCATTAATTAGAGGAAATTGTTTATGTGATTATTTGGAGGCTAGATCAGTATTTCGAGTTCGAGATTGTCCGAGTTACCCGAGGTGAGTCTTCTTACTATACATTACCTAGAGTGGTATCAATGTGCAGACCGGTGGGTCTTATGTGTATGTGTATGATTGCGATTTGTGTGCTTTGTGTTATATGTATGCTATGTGTTATATAGACCGGACCAGAGGGTCCAACGACTCATGAGGCCAGAGGGTCCTCGATCAGACTGGACCAGAGCGTCCAATGACCCAGACCGGACCACAGGGTCAAACGAGCTATGGGACTGGAGGGTCCCGCTGAGACACATTGTCCGCAGGGTCATACCGATTTTTAGCCTTGAGTGGCTTATGTGTTGTAGTGGTATTTTGGGGAACTCACTAAGCATTTATGCTTACCGTGTTATGTGATATGTGTTTCAGGTACCAACGAGGATCACAGGAAGGCGCCAACATGATTTGTACACACTTATAGAGGATTTTGTATTAGTGATCTTGGGATATGTTTTATTGTGATAACATTTGATAAACATGAGATTCTGAGAATATTATATGAGTTTTATGGTGTTTGGAAAATGAAAACTTGTTTTAAATTTTCACGTCGTTACAAGTTGGTGTCAGAACCTTGGTTTGAGGGATTCAGATGCACCTTCGAGCGTATCTGAACTCAAACTGAGGAATTGAGAAAAAATTTCATAAAAGAAACAATTTTTCTAAGAGAGCAAAAGATTTTCAGAGATGCTAAACAGAGCAGTGTGTATGATCCGCCAGCGCCTGAACGGTGATTTCCCAAAATACCCTTACATTATGTGTTATGAGATATTATGTGATATGCTATGTATGCTAGAATAGGCTAGGTATTGATATCTAGGAGTAGAGTGGCCTGATTTGTGATGCTTTAGCCTAGGAGATTACTAGTACTATGAGAAGTAAGTAGCAGTGAGGAGCTTATGAGTGGTGTACTGGAGGGTAGCCTGTGTTTAGGGAGATATAGTTTACTTATGATCTAGGATCCTAGGAGAAGGACTTGGGGTGAATACTAATGCGGTGTGGAAGGTAGTATAAGGGTCCGTGTTGCTTGAGACACCGGATCAGTGAACAACCCAAGTAAGAATCCTTAGGGTACTAAGGAACAAGTAGAGTTGAGTACCGAGTGCGAGTATACTCAAGAGAGTCTCTATTTTCTTTTGTGTTGTGTTTCAGAGACATCATGGTTGGGACATGCCACACTCCGGGGATCAGCAGTGTTAGCGATGATGAGATTTGCAGGATGGTTCATGATAAGGTGGCTGCAGCCATTCGAGCTGAGATACCAGAGATATTTGGGTCTATCACGACCACGCTGATTAAGACGTTTGATTAGCGGTACGCTACTCTTACCGAGGCTACTGTTGTTGTGGCCACTGTAGCCGTCGTCACTGCTAGGCCGCAGGGGGGTGACTCGTTGCTGTACCGGGAGTTCAGCAACATAAAGCCACCAAAGTTTGATGGGACTCAGGATCCGATAGTCGCTATGAGGAGGATATATGACATTGAGGGATGCTTCTACACCTGTTCGTGTCTGGAGCATCTGAGAGTACGATTCGCTTTGAACCAGCTTCACTTGGGTGCGAAGGACTGGTGGAAATTTGTGACGGCTGACTTCACTTCTGCAGAGATTACAGCGGTGACCTAGGAGAGGTTCACCACAATGTTCCAATATGAGTATGTTCCCCTGTTGGAGAGGGAACATTGGCACAGGAGTTCTTGTCCCTCACGCAGGGGACGGAGTCCGTGACTATGATTACATGGACGTTTCATGAGAGGGCGTTGTTTTGCCCTGAGCACGTGTCTATCGAGCCGGCACATATGAGCCGATATCTGAGCATACTGAGGAGGGACATTCATGAGTTCGTGGCGAACTCGACATACCGGACATTTGCCGAGCTCCAGGCAAATGCCTGGAAGAGGGAGATTGAGCTAGAGACTCAGGCCAGGGAGGAGGCCGAGTCTCAGAGGAGGGACAGGCGACTGGTTCAATTACAGCCAGCAGCCAAGCGGGCAAAGCCCGCTGATTCTAGATCTAGGGGTCAGAAGGGCCGCACTTTGGAAAGTGCGGAAAGAGCCATGAGGGAGCATGCACAGAAGGGATGTGCTACAAGTGTGGCAAGGAGGGGCATTTTGCGAGGGATTTCCCCAAGGAGTTTGCAGTTTTCTTTCACTACAACCAGACTGGCCATCGGAAGTCCGAGTGCCCGCAACTACTTCAGGGATCAGCACCTGCTGCTATATCTACCGAGGTCCGACCAGCGAAGGCCGAGGCACTGTAGGCTCGCGGGAGAGCCTTTCAGTTGACAGCGGAGGAGGGCCGCGCAGCGCCCAACATCGTGGCTGGTATGTATCCTTTTATTTACTATTACTGAGTTTGAGATATTGTGCTTATATTTTGGTATGTTATGTACCTTCTTTGGTGTTATTTGACTCGGGTGTGAGTCGATCTTTCGTGTCATTAGCGTTTAGTCAGCACATCAGTATCCGACGAGAGGCATTGAGTCGACCTCTGCGAGTTTCTATAGCTGACAAGCGAGCGGTTTTTGCTACTGATGTGATTCGAGGATGTGTACTCGTGATTTTTGGCTTTGAGTTCCCGATAGATTTGGTACCGATTCCGATGGGAGATGTCTATGTCATCCTGGGCATGGACTGGTTTAGCCGCTTCGGAGCTGTTATCGACTGTGAGCGTCAGTTGGTGACTATACGAGATCCTAGTGGGGGAGTACTTACTGTGTATGGCGAGGGTATCTGATCTGGGTCAGATATTGCTTCGCTGCATGGGTGAGACAAAGTCTACAGCAGGGCTATAGAGGTTACGTAGCTTATGTGATGGATACACGAGTTACCACTGGGACGCCGAGTTCTGTCGATGAGGTTCCGATATTGTGCGAGTTCCTGAATGTTTTCCCTGAGGAGTTGTCAGGTGTTCCTCCGGAGAGGTAGGTGGAGTTCCACATTGATTTGGTTCCTGGAGTGGCGCCTATTGCCAAGGCACCCTATCGCCTTGCACTACCAGAGATGCAGGAGTTATCCTCGCAACTTCAGGAGCTGCTAGGGAAGGGATTCATCTGGCTGAGTAGCTAGCCGTGGGGAGCGACAATCCTTTTTGTCAAGAAAAAGGATGGTTCATACTGGATATGCGTTGGTTACCGGGAGCTCAACAAGTTGACGGTAAAGAACCATTATCCACTACCAAGGATCGACGATCTATTCGATCAGTTGCAGGGTGGATCTTGGTTCTCCAAGATAGACTTGAGGTCTAGATATCATCATATGAGGGTGCGGGATAAGGATATCCCGAAGACGGCATTTAGGACTCGTGATGGGCACTACAAGTTCGTGGTGATGCCTTTTGGACTACCAATGCACCATCAATGTTCATGGACCTTATTAACCGAGTGTGTATGCCAATGTTGGATCGATCGGTGATTATGTTCATTGACGACATTCTAGTGTATCCGAGATCCAGAGAGCAGCATGAGGAGCATCTGAGAGAGATCCTTGGAGTGTTGAGATCGGAGATGCTTTATGCCAAATTCTCCAAGTGTTATTTCTGGTTACGAAAGGTCCAGTTCTTGGGACACCTCATTAATCAGAATGGGATATTGGTCGACCCAGCCTAGATTGTGGCGGTTAGGAGTTGGGATGTGTCGAGATCCCCACTGAGATCAGGAGTTTTCTGGGGTCCCAAACAGCAGACCTCGTTTAAGACTCTTCGCCGGAGATTATGCAAAGCCTCGGTGTTAGCCCTTCCCGATGGAATGGAGGATTTTGTGGTGTACTGTGATGCCTCTATATCGGGGTTAGGTGTGGTGCTTATGCAGAGATGGCATGTGATAGCATATGCATCGAGGCTGTTGAGGCGTCATGAGACGAGGTATCCCACCCACGATTTGGAGTTGGGGTCAGTGATGTTCTCCGTCAAGATATGGCGCCATTATTTGTATGGGGTTTGGTGTACCATATACACAGACCACAAGAATTTGAAGTATCTGATGGATCAGCCCAACATGAACATGCACCATAGGAGATGGTTGGATGTGGTAAAGGATTATGACTGTGAGATCACGTACCACTCGGGCAAGGATAACGTGGTAGCCGATGCTCTGAGCTGCAAGGTGGATAGTGCCCTGATTCGAGATATATACATGAGGATGATGGTGATGACTCTGGTATTGGATACCATTCGAGAGGCCCAGGCAGAGGCTGTCAGGTCGGAGAACCGCAAGAGAGAGCGGGTGATTGGGCAGGTATCCGAGTTTGTTACCGATAGCCGAGGGCTTATGACCTTTCATGGTCAAATTTGGGTGTCGTTCATGGGCGGGGCATGTAGCATCTTGATGGAGGAGGCGCACAGATCCAGATTCTCGATCCATCTCGGGGCCACTAAGATGTATTTGGACATGAAGACAGATTACTGGTGGCCCTGCATGAAGAGGGATATTGCATGGGTAGTAGAGAAGGGCTTGACCTGTCGTCGGGTTAAGGCTGAGCACCAGCATCTGCAAGGCAAGTTGCAGCCACTAGAGTTTCCCTGGTGAAAGTGGGAACTGATTTCTATGGATTTCATCACCAAATTGTCGAGGACCGCGAGGGGTATTGATGCAATTTGGGTGATTGTGGATCGGCTGACAAAGAGCGCTCACTTCCTGGCTATTAGTGAGAAGTCTTCTGTAGAGAGGCTAGCAGAGATATATGTGAGAGAGGTGGTGTCGCGGCATGGCGTGCCGATCTCGATTGTGTAAGACCGAGATGTACGTTTCACTTCCAGGTTCTGGAAGATGATTCATTAGGAGTTGGGTACGAGATTGCACTTCTGTACTGCTTATCACCCATAGACGGACGGGCAGAGTGAGCGGACGATACAGACGCTTGAGGACATGCTTGAAGCATGTGTCATGGACTTCGGTGGAAGTACGGATTCATACCTACCTTTGGCTGAGTTTTCTTACAACAACAGTCACCACTCGAGTATTGGTATGCCTCCCTTTGAGATTTTGTATGGGAGGAGGTATCGCACTCCCATCTCTTGGGGAGAGGTAGGGCAACCAGAGATGGGTAGTACTGAGATAGTTCTTAAGACGATGGAGTAGATCCAACAGGTCAGACACAGGTTATTGACAGCCAGAGTCGCCAGATGAGTTATGCGGATAGGCGACGATCCGAGCTCGAGTTTCAGGTTGCAGACTTTGTACTCCTGAATGTATCTCCTTAGAAAGGAGTGATTCGATTCAGGAAGAGGGGCCATTTGGGGTCCCGATAAGTTGGTCCTTTCAGGGTGATCGCCAGAGTGGGTAAGGTAGCATACCATTTGGAGCTACCCGAGGAATTGAATCAGATCCATGATACCTTCCACGTATCCCAGTTAAGGAAGTGTATAGCCGATGAGGCGGCGGTAGTGCCACTAGAGGACATTTAGGTGGATGCGAGCCTGAATTACATTGAAAGGATGATCGCGATCTTGGATCAGGAGATCAAGGTTCTGAGGAACAACAAGGTACCTCTAGTTCAGGTCCAGTGACAACATCGAAGAGTATCCAAGCTGACCTGGGAACCAGAGTCGAAGATGCGGGAGCAGCATCCGAAGTTATTTGCGAAGTCTGATTCTAGTGGGGGAGAATTGTAACATCACGAGATTCAGCTATATCCTTTTAGCCCTTCTTCTTTTTCAAGTTGTCAAATTTAACCCCAAAAAAGAAAATTATTGCAAGTGAGTACGATGGGCGTACTGAAGAGTACACTGCGTACACTCACGAGCATGAATTGGACGTGGACTCTACCCGGTACATTGGGCATACCCTAGTTTACGTCAGGTGTAGTGTGTTCAGACCCTAAACCCTAAATGAGGCATGAGCACTATAAAAGGAATGCTATGGCCTTCACCTCAGCCACCATTTTCAGAGAGTGAAACCCTAAGAGAGAGCTAACCTTCGTTCTAAGCCTGTGTGTGTGCTTCTGAGCTTGAAGTTTCTTTGTGTGTTGGTGAAGAAGAAGAGAAGGCCATTGTAGAAGCTAGAGTGGGAGTGCAAGTTTGGATCTGAGCTTTACAGAGGTCAGAGCATCACTTAGAGGTAAAAAGCTCAGAACTTTCTTCTTCATTTGGATTTTGTGCATTATGGACCCATTTCTCTAGGGTTTTGTCCCAAGATGGAGACTTTATGAGTAAATGGTCTCCACAAGCCTTGATCTGCCCCATTTCAGTATAAAATAGGTTGTAGATCCATAAAAATCCGTTCTTGATCGTTAATATTGATCCATGAATGATTTAAGGTCTTAATAAGAGAATAAGATAAGAGTTTGGATTGATCGGCTACCTTTACAGCCATGCAAAGGCTTAAAGGTTTTGACTTTATGGCTTAAGGGACAGGAAAGTACCTAGATCTGAGATATGAGCCTATGTCTAAACCTATTTAGACCAAAAATCATGAGATTATGAAACTGGAACTTACGCTAGGCGTAATTCTAGTACGCGCCGCATAGGGGTTCGAGTTCCCTGATTCTGGATAGCCGGAGTATGCCCCGCGTACAAGAGTTGGTATGCCCCGCGTACTGCCTTTTGTTGACTTTCGATGACTTTTAGGGTTTTGGTCAACGTTTGGACTTTTGGGCTTTGAAGGGGTAAAATGGTCTTTTGCCCTTCTGAGGGATTATTAGTAAGGGATTAATCTAGCCTTTGAGATTCGTTATTAATTAGAGGAAATAGTTTATGTGATTAGGCAGAGGCTGGATCAGTATTTCGAGTTCGAGATTATCCGAGTTACTCGAGGTGAGTCTTCTCACTATACATTACCTAGAGTGGTATCTATGTGCAGGACGGAGGGTCTTATGTGTATGTGTAGGATTGCGATTTGTGTGCTTTGTTTTATATGTGTGCTATATGTTATATAGACCGGACCAAAGGGTCCAACGACTCATGAGGCCAGAGGGTCCTCGATCAGACCGGACCCGAGGGTCCAACAAGCTAGAACAGACCAAAGGGACCAACGAGCTACGAGACTGGAGGGTCCCGCTGAGACACATTGACCGGAGGGTCATACCGAGTTTTAGCCTTGAGTGGCTTATGTGTCGTATGTGGTATTTTAGGAAACTCACTAAGCATTTATGCTTACTGTGTTATGTGATATGTATTTTAGGTACCAGCGAGGATCACAGGAAAGCACGACATGATATGTACACACTGACAGAGGATTTTGTATTAGTTATCTTGGGATATGTTTTATTTTGATAAAAATTGATAAACATGAGATTTTGAGAATATTATGAGTTTTATGGTGTTTGAAAAATGAAAATTTATTTTAAATTTTCATGTCATTACAGCTATGGAAGGGATTATGGACATTATAATGAGCGTCCGGGCACATTTCATACTGAGGTTATGGCTACTGTTGGACATCGTTCTCTTTCCTTCCATGAATTCCGTGTTTGTGGAGCTCTCGAGTTCTTTGGGGAGAAGGACCCTATTTCCAGTAGGAGATGGTTAGTAGATATGGTTAACGCTTTCACGACAAGTTTCTGCCCCGAGAGGTCGATGGTCAGATTTGCCTCATGTCTTTTAAAAGACAGATCCCAGGGTTGGTGGGAGGAGGTGGACTTCACTTTGGGAGGCGAAGCTCTGGGGACGATGGCTTGGGTTGAGTTATGACCCATTTTATGGCCGAGTTTTCACCAGCTATTGAGGTGCAACAGTTGGCAAGGGAGTTTCCGGACCTTAGCCAGACGACTGAGGTTATGGTAGAAATCACTGCCAAGTTCGTAAGGAGAGCTTTGTTGGTTCCGCAGTATGCAGCTGACGAGGAGATGAGGAAAGTAACATATCATGGCATGTTGAGGGATAACATCAGGGAGATTGTGAGTTTGTTAGGTTGAAAGGCCTTGAATGATATGATTGGGAGAGCTCGAGAGCGTGAGATTGATTTAGAGCACCTCAAGAAGAGGAGGCCAAAGCAGAATCAGATTTCAGTGGGCCAGGTAAAGAGGCCAAAGACTCAGGATTCACTTTTGGGAAGCCATCAGGCCTAGGGCCATTGTGCCAAGTGTGGGAGGACCCACGTGGGAGGACCCACGTGGGAGGACGTCGGGAGATAGAACAAGGGTGTTTTAGTTCTGATCTGATGAGTCATTTTAGCAGGGATTGCCCCATCGGTTGGTTCCGATGTGGAAGCGTGGAGCAGTGAGTGCAACTACTCTCGTTACCTTGTAGATCACCGGCAGTTGCAAGGGTAGGGCAGGAGCCACAACACCGAAGAGTCGAGCATTGCATTTTCTGTTAGTGGGTGACAGAGTTTCATCGGATGATGCTGCGGATACATGATCCTATGGTTTCTTCATGCTCATTATCAGTATTTATTTTCTTGTTTTGGAATCAAGTATTGGTATTGCTAAACATTATCTTTGGTTCAGTTCTCGATTATCTCCTGAGTTATGTCCTCAAGAATTTTCATATGCCATTCTTGCATGCGAAGAGTCTTTAGAGGGTTGTATCTTCCTAAGCGGGTTAGAGTTGTTCGAGTTGTTCGATTGTGGTTGCGGTTCTATGATGGGGTCAGTTCAGGGTTATTGTTTGGAAGATCTATAGTCGAATCAATAGGATTAGTTCATTAATGTAGTCAAATTTTAGAAATGCTAGCATTTATTCTAGTAGGATCAACCACTGTCTATGGAAGGACCCGCATTGTTACCACTAAGGTAATTCACTACCGTTGCTATGGAAGGAGCTCTAGCAAGAAGATAAAAGTGGAAGTCTCATGGTTTGTTTGGTCATTGGATGTGCAAAGGGGATTTCATAATCGCGAAGGTGAAGGTGGCTAGAATTCAGAGACCCTTCTAAGGATGAGAAGTTGGAGTGAAGCCCGCCAATTCAAGTCAAGGGTTATAGTCTCTGTCACCAACATAAAGGACTTAAGGATTTGGAGACTATCATGGGAAGTGATTGGGACTATCGGGCTTGCTGAGATTTTGGGGACTTTTCATTTGGATTTTAAGATTAGTGCAACCATCGAGATTGGCTAGTAACGGATTGGTAATCCCTCAAATCTAATGGAATGGAAGGACATAGTCGAGCCCAAGTAAGGGAGAATCGTTAGACTAAAGGATTACACAGGGAAGGATATTCAGTTTTCATTGCACATCCATTGGACACAAGGCAGGTGTGTGGATGGATCCTGGTTGAGGGTGGTGTTAGGGCCTCTCTACATGTTCTTGTCTGATTAAGGCCATGGGGTTCCAAGGATGACCCGAACACCTGATTGGAATTTAGTTGGATGCAAGTTTGACTCAGGATGATTGGGGTTGATATGGTATAGGTGTGGTAAGACCATGGGTGGTAACAATGGCGGGTTTGACGTGTTGTAAGATTGCGGGATGATTGTAGCATTCACTGGATTGGCAAATAGTATGGGTGTGTTGTAAGACTACAACAGGATCGTAGCATTCACCAGATTGAGGTAGACTATCATATGGGTCGTCATGAGTATAAAGTAGGATCATATTGTATCTTGGTCAAGGCGGAAAATGGGGTCAGAGAGCATTCCTCTGTTATAGGAAAAGGAACATTGGGGTTTGGGGTGACGTTAGGCTTATCTAGCTCTCGATTGGGTCATACCTGTGTGCGAGGACCACGTGTTTATGGCAGTACAGGTGAGACTTGGTAGAGACCGGTTGGGCCAAGCTTTGGATCTTGGTTTTAGTGGCATGTCTATGTGCTCAAGTGAGTGGAAAAGGGTGATGCATCGGCTAGGGTAGCCTTATCAGTTAAACTCTCAGAAACCTGGTGGCTGGACCAGGAGTGAGACTGGTAGTCTTCGTTGTGGGTTGTGGATTCTTATAACCTAGTCTAGTGAATGGATGGCGTGAATTAGAAGATTCCAGGTGAAATGCAAGTGTAAATCCTTGGATCTCAGGTTTTGAGTTACGCACCGAGTTGGTTTTTGGTCGAGAGTCGCGTTGGAAGTTATATATATATATATATATATATATATATATATATATATATATATATATATATATATATATATGCAATATCTTACCTTAGAAGGTTATGTATTTAGGAATCTGTGTAACGGATTATCAATTGGAAGGTTTAAGGCCAAAAAGGGATGTTGTCAGTTCGGATGGTAGAAAAGTCCCTTGTGATTGTGCTATGGAATGGTTCTACCTATGAGTAGGTCTGTCATGTTATGGGACTACAAAATTATAGCATCAGCGTATCGGGTTGGTAGTTAAGGAATCAGTGTCTTGTTTAGCATTAGAAGGTTTAACTCCCAAAGTTTCTGTTGGTGCTCATTGTGTTCATGGATTCGTTAACTTCAGGACGAGTCTTTTACTTGATCGATTATCTAAGCTTTCTACCAAGTGAAAAGTTTCGGCAGCAAGGATTGGTCAGTGATTCTATTTTCAATGGAAACAACAAGATAATTAGAGAATGGAAGTGTTATGATCAGTTGGATTACGAAGTGGAATTCTAATACCAGTGTTTCGCCATTAGCTATCAGTCACGGGATTAGATAGGTTTTAGAATTTCATATTACGGGCAGAGTAGTAATGGTTATTCTTCAGGGGTAGTGGAAGAGGTCTCCTGGTTGTCCGGTATAGCTGGGAGGTGGGAAAGAGTGATTTCGAGGACAAAATCTAATTTAAGTGGGCAAGAGTTGTAACATATGTTTCCTTGGATGAATCAAATTAGGGTTTCAGAGGGTCAAAAAGTTGGATTTTGGAGAAAAAGGGGTCGTCACGATGTGAGGCATGGAGGCTCACGACGTGAGGAGTGTCACATGAAGATTCTATCCGCGACTAAGCTCACAACATGAGCAAAAAGAGCTCACAACATGAGGATCTTTCCAGCCCGAGACCACAAAGTTTTAGGGTTTCCCACGTATTTAATCCCCTTTAACTCGGTTTAAGGGTTCATTTCTCAGCCTCCGCATTCCCTAACTCAGAAAACCCTAAAGCAAATCTATCTTGGTGATTTTGGATCCATTTTAGTGTTTTGGTGGCTATAAAAAGAAGAAGAAGAGGTTCTACTGTGTTGGTTCAGCAAGGAGGCTTCACCATCATAATCATGTGCACATTTTGGACCATTCTATGTGTCCAAGATCTAATCTTTATGATCTCAAATTGATAGATCTAAATTCTAAGCTTCCTTTTGCATGTTTATGTTGGATTGCATGCTTAGGATTCATATAGTTGGCAACTTTATGGATCAATGAGTCTTTCTCTATGATTTAGTCTTATGGATCTGAAGGGTGTTTATAATTTACGAACCTTGTTTTAGTTGGGAGCCATCTCTTGTCATTATCACCTAAGATCGGTTTAGGACATGCTTGGGGCATGCATGTCCATCAAGTAATCATTTTTATTGGCCTTTAGACTCCATTTTAGCTTCTAAAAGAAGTAGGATTGAATGCTTAATGGATTAAGGACTTAAAAGTTGGGTTCTTAGCCTCAGATTATTCTCACAACGTGAGACACAATGTCTCACAACGTGAGAAGCGTTTGGTCCCGTTTTCTGGTCATCTACTTAGGGCCCAAGATGTTGAATGTTGACTATAAATATAGTCAATGTTTTGGTTGAGTTAAAAATGAAATTTCCACCTCATAATTTTGAGATGTTACAAAAATAGTGAGAAAATGTGATAAAAATTCTCAAAGTGACATCAACATTTTTACCAAAATCAAAAGAACCATGTTTTTTCTCTATAATCTATGAACCCTTTAGTCATGTTTTCGGCATCGATAATCAAAATAGAATTTTTTTCAAACTTAAGAAATTGTATGAAGATATACTCTAGAAATTTTCAGCTCCAAATATATTTTCTTTATTTTTATATAAAAATAATAAGAAAATAGAGTATTAAACCATATAAAGTACTTATACTATTCAAGAAATTCTGAGAAAATTCATGGAAGATCTAAAATGTAAATAAACAACGTCCATAAAATTTGATAAATTTTTGTTAGTGTTTACTATTAGTTTCGATTTATTGTTATTAAACTCTAAAAAATAACAAAATTGGATTCTGAGTTTTAAAAATTACATTTACTATTTTTCGCAGCTTCTACATATTATACAATCTTCACAGAAAAATGGGAAAGATTTTCCATAATATTTTGCTATTTTCCAAAGATTTAATGTATATTAAAAGAATTAAATAAGGGAAAAATAGTTAATCTAATCCTAAAATCATAAACATTTACCAGGAAATATTTTATTACATTGTAATCATAAGTAAATATTTTGAGGATTTTACTTAACTGTTTACTATTTATTTCTATTTTCTTCATATTAAACACACTTCAGTTTTAAAAATCGGGCTTTACTTTTCAAAAATGACTTTCAATGTTTTTTTCCCAGATTATAGACACTGTAAAACAGCTGCACAAAAATTTTAAGAGTTTTTCATGATCATTTACTATTTTTCCATGATTTTATGATATTTTCAATGCATAAATGAGGCAAAACTAGTTAAGAACATTTAAAAATCATGGAGAATTACAAGCATGTTCTCAATTGCAATAAAAACAGAAAAAATAAACTTTGGAAATTTTTAGAACTGATTTGCTAGATTTTTTCGACTTTCAGCTTGTAAAACCCTTCGAAAAGTGCTAAAATACATTTCGAACAATAATATAAAATACGATTTTCCATTTAATTTTTTTAAACTAATTGTATCATGGGAATTTGAATTTTACAAAAAAAAATGTGTCCAACTTATAAAAAACAAATTTTGACACAATATTTGTATAATTATATTATAGTAGTAAGGATATTAGTACTAGATTTCGATTACAAACTCATTAGTATGTAACTTCGTTGTAGGAATCGGTCGTGTTGCAAATGGAACGTAGTTCAAGGCATCGTTAACAACATCATGAAATAGTTATGAGTATTCAGGGCCTCTATTTTTAGTTTTTAATATTTTAGGTTGGGAAAGCATGTCCTAAACTATTGATATTCATTGTATTTATTTTGAATTGTATCGAACTTGGTGGCTATGTTTTTCTATGTATGTGTATATACTTTGATTTATGAGGCCTATATCGCACTAATTCCCTGGAATGTTTCACATAACTCATTAACTCTTTTGAGCCAATGGTCATTATGGATAGCGCTATTAGGAGGTAGACAAATCCTCATTTGCACAATTCGTGGAGTGCATTTTACCATTTGTATCTTCGTGGGCGATACACGTAGATCTCTATAAGGCTCTCCTCGGTCGTTAAGATTGGGTTGTGAACTCATGATTTGTTCATTATTCACATAAGGACTTTGTTTCTCTTGATGGAAACAGACTTTATTGAAGGGTTTTGAGCACTATAACAACCTTAAGGTGGACATACAAACCTAATGCTTTGGATCTTAGTTTTCTCTAGTAATACATGCAAACAATTTTTCCAAAGCATGAAACCTAATCTAGCATACAACATGACATATGAATCATAAAACTAGTTATATAATTACCTCTTGTTGTAGCTTGATGTGTTTGGCCTTTAAGAACTTAGCACCCCAAGTATGATGCCTCAAATGGTTCACAAAACACCACCAACAATTTGGAGAACTTGAGAGAGGTTACTATGCGCTCAAAATCGGCTCTATGAACTCTAAGAACACAAGGGTTACCGATTTTAGGCCATGAGGTCGTATATATAGTGTAGGAATCCAAGGGTCATGAGTAAACCCTAATCAATACACTTGGGCTTGTAATGGATTAACACATTATGGATTCTTGCATCAGGTTAGCCCAACATTAATCCACCATGGATTATTAGCCCAACAAATGTATATATATATATATATATATATATATATATATATATATATATATATATATCATTGAGTTACATAATCATCCCTTGTTTGTTTAATTAGTCTCTTTTTATCACTAAATTAACTCCAAATTAATTCTTGATCAATACTAATTAAATTATATAATTTATATTAATATATTATACTTATAATATATTAATAAATCACAATTAACCCCTCTCACAAATATCCATCCTATCAGATTGTTCTGGTGAATGCAACCCAAAATGGACCATGCTACTCTCGGGTCAAGTACATACCAATTATAGTTATGGACATAAACACCTTATCCAACAGTCTCCCGCTTGGATAAGTCTAATAATTATAGCTGCAAGTAAGACTTCAGGACCGACTAGCAATCGTAACTCTTAAAAGGAGTTGCCGAACTCTGACGCGCCATTTTAGATAAAGGACCATATAATCCTCTATTCTTCAAGATACGAGCCGGACAAATACATGGAACATAGTCATACTTATCATCCAAAAATTCGTTTCCCGATTTCCGATTTGTTTGACATAGAACTTAATCGAACACATCAATTGAGTTTTGACCGAGCCCGACACATAAGTCAAAACAAAATCATCATGGGGCCCAAGATATCGCTTTTGATCCTCCAAGGATTAAAAAGAACAGATAAACTTTGACTCATATGCTTGTACTAACTACTCGTTAAATCATACACAATATCACGTTTTATAGCATCAAGTTACTGATGCGGTTTTACACTCTCAGTGTATAACAACTCATAGTCACCAACTCATATCTCTTGGTTTGAAGACTATATGATATTATCGTCTCAAAATCACTCGTGATAATTCGATGAAGTGATTTAAGTGAGCGTGGTTTTAATCCAATACTCAGACCTTATGATCACTCATGAATGTTGTAGCAATCCTTTGCTATGTCTAAACACTTCAGAAAATTTACAAGCCAAATTCAGGACCGTCTTGCCTCAATACCTACTTCCGAAGTATGATCGATTGTGGATAGTTTGAATAATTTATTTATTCTGGAAGTCAAAACATGCAAAAATGAAACAATAGTAAACAATTGACACAAGATAGTATCTTTACTCATAAATAAAACACCTTTTATTTAATTGTCAAATGTCAATTACATTTTATCTACTACAAGTTTCTAAACAACTATCTAATCATTGAAACTGATATCGTCCTTCAGCCCAATGATCCTCTCATGCTGCAAGTGCTTAACCCTACTCAGCCCCATCGTAAGGGGGTCTGTTGGGTTCTCCTGTGACGATACCCTCTTTGCTACGAGGAGTCCTCCTATTTGGTGTCTTATGAAGTTATATTTTCTGTTGATGTGCCTGGAGCTGCCATGATCCCTTGGTTCCTTGGCTAAGGCGACCGCACTCTCGCTGTCACATAAAATCTCCATAGGCTCATTTATGGTTGGTACAACTCCAAGGTCTCCGATGATGTTCTTTAGCCATATCGCCTCCTTTGCCACTTTGCTTGCTGCTATGTGCTCTGATTCCCACGTTGAATCACCTACAGTCTCGTGTTTGGAACTTTTCCATGTTATTGCTTCTCCATTCAAGGTAAATACTCAGCCTGAATGAGAGCGGAAATTATCTCTGTCAGTCTGAAAGTTAGTGTCACTATACCCTGTCACTCTCAAGTCATCACTCCCACCGAGGGTAAGGACCCAGTCCTTAGTCCTCCGCATGTACTTAAGAATGTTCTTTACTGCAGTCCAGTGAGCTTTACCAGGATTCCCTTGATATCTGCTGACCATGCTCAAAGAAAAAGTCACATCAGGTCGAGTACAAGTCATAACATACATGATCGAGCCAACTATAGAAGCATATGGTACTAGACTAATCTCTGCTACCAAGGTCTTTGTACTAGGACTCTGAGTCTTACTCAGTTTAGTATTGCTTTGGATAGGTCAGTCACCTTTCTTGGAATTCTCCATGTTGAATCTTTACAACACCTTGTACAAGTAGGTACTTTGACTAAGTCCAATTAGTCTTTTACTCCTGTCTCTCAATATCCTTATGCCTAGAATATAAGCAACTTCCCCAACGTCCTTCATAGCAAAACACTTCCCAAGCCAGGACTTAACCTCCCGCAAGGTTCGGATATCATTTCCTATGAGAAGTATGTCATCCACATACAACACCAGAAAACTAACTATACTCCCACTAAGCCCATAACTATTATTGGTATGTACTCGACCCGAGAGTAGCATGGTCCTTTTGGCTTGCATATGATCAGGACAATTTGTTAGGATAGGACTCTTGAGAGAAAGGTTATATATGGTTTATTAATATATTAAAATTTATAATATATTAATATGAAATCATACTTTTTAATTAGTATTGATCAAGAATTAATTTGGAATTAATTTAGTGTCAAAAGAGACTAATTAAATCTATGGGGACTAATTATGATACTTAGTTATACTTATATGTGTTGGGCTTATGATCCATTATGGACCAAGTTTATGTATGGATACATAAAGAGTTGGGCCACATGAACCATGGATCATAATACCCATGGGTATGGATTTGTGTTATACCCATGACCCTTGAAATCCCACATATAATTACAAGCTCCATAACCTAAAAACGCCACTTACCATGTTCTTGGAGTTCATGGAGGTTTTTGGGGCATGGAGATTCTCTCTCAAGATCCACCTTTGTCCATGATGTGTTGTGATTCCATTTGAGGCTTCAACACTATTGGGGCTAAGCTTTTAAAGGCCAAACCTACAAGCTACAACATTAAGGAAATTCTATAACCCATTAATATGATGTTCATATAAATTGTATGCTAGTTGTAGGCTTAAAGCTTTGGAAACAATATTCATGTATAATTAGAGAAAACATAGATCCAAAGCTTTTAGGGTTGTATTTGCACCATAGGATGTTGTAGTATACTTAACCCAACATCTCACGCCTCACAAAATTGTATGCTAGTTGTAGGCTTAAAGCTTTGGAACCTTCCCTGTTCACATCTCATGAGGTGTTTTGGCAACATTTTTAGCTGGGACAAGATTAAGGATATGGGCAGCAGTGTCTAAGGCATACCCCCAGAATGAGATAGGTAACAAAGCTCGAATCATCATGGAACGAACCATGTCTAACAAGGTTCAATTGTGCCTCTCAACCACACCATTAAGCTATGGTATCCTAGGTGGCGTCAATTGTGAAAAAAATTCCACATTCTTTAAGATAGTCATGTATGATGTAATCATCAGTAAAAGTCACATAGAAGCGATTAGCATCCCTTGTGGCGGATCTGAAGGGTCCACACACATCGGTGTGTATGAGATCCAACAAACCCTCACCCCTTTCACAGGTACCAATGAAGGGTGACTTGGTCATCTTTCCAAGAAAATAGGATTTTCAAGTGTCATCCGACTTTAAGTTGAATGACTCCAAGACTCCAGCCTTTTGGAGTTGGCCTGTGCGCTTCTTGTTAACATGTCCAAGCTGAAAATTCCACGATCATGCCTTGTCCAAAATATTAGACGAATCGATGTGCAATACATTATTTCCTAAGTTGTCTACAACCATCACAGTTTCATATACACCATTACAAGGCAATTCTTTAAAATAAAACAAACCATTATAAAAAACATTAATAGAACCAGTTTCATTATAAAATGAAAATCTAAAACCTTGTTTGTACAAACCATGAAAGGAAATGTTTCTCGCCATATCAAAAGAGTAGCAACAGTTACTCAAATCTAATTCTAACCCATTACTAAGCAATAAAGAATAAACTCCAATCTTGGTGACAGGTGATACTTTCCTGTTCCCCATGATCAAATTTATCTTTGGTGCTCCACATCCTTACTTCTTTTTAGTCCATGCAAATCAGAACAAATGTGGAAACAAAAACTTGTATCAAGGACCCAAGAACAAGAATGTGATGAGTTATTAGATAGAATAGTGTAAATACCTGCATGTGTAGGCTTTATCTTCCCATCCTTAACATCCTGCAAGTATTTTGGATAGCTTCGCTTCCAGTGCCCTTATCATGACAATAGAAGCACTTTTCTTCTTTTGGATTGGTAGAGGGATTAGCATAACCAACTTTTGTTCCACTAGAAGAGTACCCATCAAGAGACTTTCCCTTGAGGCTCTTAGAAGGAGCCTTCCTCTTCTTCCCTTTCCCTTATCCAATTGCTAGAACAGGGGAAGCAACAGTAGGAGTAGGTATAACAGATTTACCTTTAAGACTACTTTCAGTGGTTCTCAAAAGGCCTTGAAGCTTGCTAAGAGTGAAATCCTCCTTGTTTATATGATAAGTCATACGGAACTGATCAGAACAAGGAGGTAAAGAGTGTAGAATGATATCTATGTCCAACTCTTCATCGAAGTTAACATTCAACTTCAGCAAGCGGTCCACAAACCGTTGCATTTTCAGCAAGTGGGCCATGGTGGACTCTCCATCATTCATCTTTGTTGTAATCATGGAGGCAATGATTTCATACCTTTCGTGACGGGCACTTTGATGGTATCTTTCCATCAAGTCTTGGTGCGTATCGAAAGGATAGAAATCCTCATCGGACTTTTGAAGTTTAGTTGTCATAGTGGCAAGCATGATACAAGATACCTTGGTGGCATCCTTCTCATGTGCCCTAATTCAGCAACATCTTGAGGAGTAGCGGTGGCTTCATCAATCTCCTTGACCTATTTACCGTGGACATATTCCTTGTCCTCATAATGAGTAACCATCCTAGTGTTCTAAATCTAATCATTGAAACTCGAACCATCAAAGATGACCCTCCCACACAAGTTCATGAGGGAGAAAGAGCCTGAAGGGTTTCAGCCAGAAGCAGTGTTGGAAGACATCTGAAAAAGAAGGACAAAGTTTAGATTAGATAAGAATCCTTAATATAACACCCAAATGAAATATTAAGGCTAGGAGCCAACACAATATTTTACAATTCGGAAGAGGGATGGCATAATCCAATTGCAAAATATTTGAAAGTAGGTAAATGACGATTTACCAATTTCCACCATGAAAAACGAAATTTACTATTAAGTTTTAATTTGATTGAAATTCCTAGATTCTTTTGAGATTCATTGAAGTTTTCAATGGCATGTTTAAATCTCGATTATGCCCTTCAAGTTTGTGACTGGGATACCGAGGATCACAAAGAAGGTGTGAATAACCATGCAAATATCCTTGGTACTCTTGATGTCATTCATCACCTAATCAATGTGCCGGTTAGCCACACACGCTCCATTAATCTATGATAAACATCAAACTACCCTTTGCCACCCTTACTAGTCCAAGTTAGTTTGCCTGTTAACCATACACGCTCCACTAATGACTTGGCAAGGTGAAAAGTGCAATTACATGGAATAGAATCATTTTCACATTTTCCTAAAGTAACTAAGATTGGAATTTATAAAAAATGTTTAGTTACTTTATAATTATCATTATACTTTTAATGATAATTAATGTCCTATCCTACCCGTTCGGCTAACGACCCTCCACCAGTCAAGGAAGCAGTGGGTGAGAGGCAGTAACCTTATACCCCCTTATAGACCGGCATCGTGTATGAGGCCTACTAACGATAAGACTGACTTGTCTTATACATATATATATAATTATTAAACTGTTAATATTATAATAGTATAAGGGTTGAATTTTAAACTTTTAAAATTCTAGGGTTTAGAATTCAATGTTTCAAAAATGAGACTTTACAAAATCCAAAACTTGAGGGATAATTTTGAAACTCTTCAAAACTTTTGGTTTCCATAACTTATGAGTTAATGTCGTTTTTATGAAAAGAGTTTTCATGTTCCATAACTTGAGGACAAGTTATGGAACACATTAAAGAACATGTAGATCAATTTTGACAAGGAAAAATTATCATATAATCTTAATCATGAGCTAAATTAACTCATAAGGCAAGATAATATCAAATCAACAATTTACAAGAATTTAGCTTATCATACAAACTAACATGTATCTTAAAATTTTGACAATTATCTTTTCACTGGATGAGGACAATCACTACCATATCAGAAAAAACAGATTTTATGATACAAAACAGTTTTTGGTAGTGATCCAAATCCAATATAGACCACAAAACCCGAAAATTTGCCATCAGACAGTGTAACTCGTCGAGCCAGTCTTTGGACTCGTCGAGTTTACCTATGGACTCGACAAGTTCAGTCGGGCAGAATGATTTTTTCAGTTTGCTTCAATTTTGAACAATAAAAAATGCAACAACATAACAGAAAACTACCCTAGGCTCTGATACCACTGAAGGTTTTTTGAGCACTATAACGACCTTAAGGTGCACATACAACCCTAATGCTTTTGATCTAAGTTTTTTTGTAGTTAGACATGAAAAAAAAATTCCAAAGCATGAAGCCTAATATAGCATACAACATGACATATGAATCATAAAACTAGTTATAGAATTACCTCTTGTTGTAGATTGATGTGTTTGGCCTTTAAGAACTTAGCACCCCAAGTGTGATGCCTCAAATGGTTCACAAAACACTACCAACAATTTGGAGAACTTCAGAGAGGTTACTATGCACTCAAAATCGGCTTTATGTACTCTAAGAATACAAGGGTAACCAATTTTAGGCCACGGAGTCATATATATAGTGTAGGAATCCAAGGCTCTTGAGTAAACCCTAATACATACACTTGGGCTTGTAATGGACTAAAACATTATGGATTCATACATAAGCTTAGCCCAAAATTAATCCACGATGGATTATTAGCCCAACATATATATATATATATATATATATATATATATATATATAACATTGATTTACATAATCAGCCCTTGTCTATTTAATTAGTCTCTTTTGATCACTAAATTAATTCCAAATTAATTCTTGATTAATACTAATTAAACTATATGATTTCATATTAATATATTATACTTATAATATATTAATAAATTACAAGTAACCCCTTTCTCAAATATCCATCCTATCAGATTGTTCTGGTGAATGCAACCCAAAAAGGACCATGCTACTCTCGAGTCAAGTACATACCAATTATAGTTATGGACTTACATGCCTTATCCAACATTTATTTCTCATGATAGCAACGAACTTTATTATGAAAACTTTTTTACTCATTTTAGCAACAAAATTATAGTTTATACACTTGTTTGGTCTTTCTAGCAATGAACTACTTTTTATTCAAACTTGTTTGCTCATTTTAGCAACGAATTATAGTTTACACACTTGTTTGGTCATTTTAGTAATGAACTATTGTATATGAAAACTTGTATACTCATTTTAGCAACGAACTTGATCTGGAAACTTTTATCAATATTCTGATTTTCGTGATTTGATTTATGTTATGCTATAAACATGTGAACTCACCACCTATTTCGGTAGTTGACTGCTTATTTTACATGCTTTTTAGGGATCATCTAGCAAGTGGTACCGAGAGACACATCACGTGTAGGAGCATTTATATGTGTTATTTTTTTTAGTACATTGTAATTCTTTTTTTTTTAAATTGTTCAAAACTTATTGTAAATGGTAAAGATTTTTAATACTATGGTTGGTGTTGTCTTTTAACTTTTTCTATGAGAACCTTTGTGTTGTTGCGCCCTGTGTTTCGCTTCAGCGGGGTGTGACAAATATATCGAGCGAGGACCGTTATTGGATGGGGCCCAATGTATGTATGTATGCATGATATTTATGGTATGTGGGATTTTGGGGAAGTCACTAAACTTTGTGCTTTATATTTATGGTTTCAAGTACTTCCGATTCGAAAGGGAAGGGACCGGCGTGACAGCACAACATCCCCTAGAGGTTTTATATAAATGTTATTTTAAAAATTAAAACTTTACCCTGAATGGTTTACTCTGATGTTTAATGTTTTTTTATCTTGAATGGTTTTAAGAAATTTTTTTTATATAAATTATTCATTTAAAAACTAAAACATTACCTTGGATTTTCAAGACGTTACAGTCGTCCAGCTCAAGGCGTTGGCCACCCCATTGGCCCTGCATGGGTGATACATAATCTCACAATCATAATATTTCACGACATCAAGCACCTCCTATGTTTAGTTTAGGCTAATCCATAAGATATTGTAGGCTCTAGGGTCCGTGTAGATGGTAGACCGAACTCCATAAAGATAGTGGCACCAAATCTTGAGAGCAAACACCACTGCCCCCAATTCCAAATAATGGGTGGGATACTTCGCCTCATGAGGCTTCATCTGCCTCGAAGTGTATGCATTCACATGCCTCATCTACATCATCACATCACCAAATTCCAAAATGGATGCATCACAATAAACCACAAAGTCCTTAACTCCCTCGAGGAGAGAAAGTATTGGTTCCTCATAATGTATCTTTCGAAGAGTATCAAATGACTCCTAATGCTCAGACCCTCATCTAAACACCACATCCTTCCTTGTCAACTTAGTGAGAGGAAATCCAATCTTGGAGAAATCTTTAATAAATCTCCCATAATATCCCACCAAACCGAGGAAACTCTGACTCTCAGATAGAGACTTCAGCACTTCCCACCGCATCACCTCCATATCTTGGTTGGGTCAACCAAGATACCATTCTGATTGGCGAGGTTTCCTAGAAACTGAACCTTGCACAACCAAAAGTCACACTTGGAGAACTTGGCGTTTAGCCTCTCCATCCTCAAAATCCTAAGGATATCGTGAAAATGCTCCTCATTCTACTCTCTGGTCTTCGAATAGACCATGATGTCATCGATGAATACAATCATTGACCGGTCCAACATGAGCCTAAACACCCGGTTCATGAGATCTATGAACACTGTTGGTGCGTTGGTGAGTCTAAAAGGAATCACCATGAACTTGTAATGCCTATAACGAGTTCGGAAGGCTATCTTATGAATACCCTCCTCATGCACCTTCATTTGATGGTTGCCAGACCTCAGATCATTCTTGGAAAACTAAGATGTACTCTACAAATGATCAAATAGATCATCAATCCTTGACAACGGATAACGGTTCTTCACATCCAGCTTGTTCAAATCCTGGTAATCAATACACATCCAGTGTGAACCATCCTTCTTCTTGACAAAAAAGAATCGGTGCTCCCCACGGTGAACTTCTCAATCATAGAAACTCCTTTCCTAACAGCTCCTTAAGTTGAGAGGACGACTCTTGCATCTGAGGAGGTGCGAGACGATACGATGACTTGGATATCGGCGCCACACCATGGATCATATCGATTCGAAACTCCACTTGCCTTTTAGGACGCACACCCGGTTACTTCTCTGGAAAAACATCAGGGAAATCGTGCATAATAGGAACATCATAAATGGAAACTGATCTCTTCTCATTAACCCGGGTATCCACCACATATGACAAATATCCCATGCATAGTTGATCAGAGCCCCAAACCCGCTCAACCAGTCCATACCCACGATAACACATACATATCCCATCGTAATAAGGATAAGGTCTATCAGATGCCCAACACCAAAAATCTCCAATACACAGCCCCGATAGACGTTAGTGGCAGAGATCGGATGTTCATAAGGTATACAGAACCTGAATGGCCTACTCAAGGCCTCCCGTGAAATACTAAAACCATGACAAAAGGATGATGACACAAAAGACCGACTCACATACGAGTCAAACAGCACTAGGGCAGGTACAAAGTTCAAACTGAAAGTACCTAACTTGAGCAATATCCTAAGCATACATAAATAAATTAGTAGAAATAAATAAAGAACACATACCAGCCATGATGTTCAATGCTGCTCTGGCCTCCTCTGCTATCAGCTGGAATGCTCTCCCTCGAGCCCTCGGGATCTCTACCTTCCCATATCGGCCATCGGTAATACACAAGGTCATGACGGCTGGAGTCTGAACCGTCTTGGATGCAAGCTGAGGACACTCGACCCTCAAGTGACTCACTTGGTTACAATTAGATCAAACGCGGAATCTATTGGTCAATCCTTCACCATTTTCCCCTGATTGCCATGCATGATGCAAATAGTCTCAGACCGACACAGTCCCTCGTGACCCTTGCCGCACTTGCTGCAAGTGCGACCCTTTTGGCCTCAATCTCTCATGCAGTGGGCTTGGATCACTTTGTTATCGGCTGCGACTACACTGTTCTCATATATCTCCATTAAGTCTCCCTCTTCTCTTTTGCTTGGGCCTCCAGTTCAATCTCCCCCCTCCTGGTATTAGTCTGCAGCTCAGCTAATGTACGATACGAAGTGTTCGTCACGAACTCACGGATATCTCTCCTTAGAATACTAAGATACCAAGTCACACATGCCTGATCCGACAACTCATGTTTTAGGAAAAACTAGGCCCTATCATGGAAAGTCCCCATGATCTTAGTCACCGTCTTTTCCTTCTTCTTGAGAGACAAGAACTCCTGGGCCAACCTCTCTCTATCTCTCTCTCAACCACTGGCACGATCTCATTTATGAACATCTTAGTAAATCTCTCCCAGGTCACTACAAAATGATGTACAAGAGAATAGCCAGCCGTCACAAATTTCCACTAATCCTTCGCTCCCATGCGAAGCAGGCTCAACGTGAAATGAACCCTCAAATTCTCCGGAAAGGAGAAACTGTAAAAACAACCCTCAACATTAGAAATCCATCTCATTGCGGCAATCAGATCCTAGGTCCCATCAAGCACTGGTGGCTTCGTGTTGCTGAACTCCCAGTACCATAACGAATCACCCGCATGCGATATCACAAAAAGAATAGTTGCGGTGGCTGCAATAACAACCTCAGTGACGGTGGCATAGTGCTTGTCAAAATTCTGAATTAGCATGGTCTTAATATACCCAAACAACTCTGTTATAGCCCTTCTGATTGTCACAACAACCTAAGCAGAAACAATCCTTTGAATCTCATCATCACTGGCACTCGGCCTCTCGGGGTCGCTGGAGCCTAAACCTCGGGTAACCACCATATTGAAACTCATAAGAAAACCTCAGAAACAGTCTGAAGCGCATACACAAACACTTACACACTCCTTCCATTTCCTTAGTACCCTAAGATTCCTTCTTGATCTGTGGTGGTTGTTGAGGCCAACAAAATCAATAACCCTAAATCTTGTACACTAAAATAGTGTATAGGGGTAAATGGATCGTATCCACGGACATTGGTTAAATTTCACAACTCTGTGAAAAACTCTTTTTAAAAGTACATGTAAAATGAAAATAATAGTAAAAATGCGGGTTTTGGTCTTTTGAAATACTTGAAATAAAATTAGAGTTAAACTATGATTTAATTAGACAATGCAAAAAAAAAAAAAAAAAAAAAAAAAAAAAAAAAAAAAAAAAAAAAAAAAAACAAGAGTTTGATGTAAAATCAATAAGAGAAAGATGGTTGACTTAACGTTTCCTCACTTGAACAACTGATGAACATATTATTAGAGTCCAATGGTGCAATACTTGTTTTAAATCTTTAATTTAGATATAGCGATCCAAGAAGCTTGAGATTACCTAAACTTTTCTTATTGTTAAAATAGTTAGAAAAGCTCATAACAATTTCCTTAATTAATGTTAGAATTTCCATTAAGCATGTAATTACTGAAAATTAACTAGCACTAAAAACCGCCAAATCCAAGAGGAGTCAAATGCTTTCACTTCCGTGTTGGAGAATTTTTTTTATGATTGTGTGAAGTGAAAACTAACACAAGAACCACTTGTTGCTGGCTAATTTGAGGATCGTTTACTTAATCAAGAAATTAGCCAACTAATCACTACAAATACATTTAAACTCATGAATAAAAAATATACACGTAGTAAGAAGACGTTAAAACATAAAAGATTCTCATAAAGATTCAAGAACAAGTTCATGGAGTTCTTCAACATTCAAATGATTTCACCAAAGTCAACCGAGATTAGTTTAGCCAAAATAGCTACACTCATGAAAACAAAGTAAGAGTTGATTATACCAAACATCTTGCAAGAATCAAGAGCAAAAAGATGATGTTTTTGATGTGTTCTTAGCCTTCATGGTGCTCCAAAATCTCCAGAGAAAGCTTCAAATTTCGAAGGTGTAGAAGTGTGAAAAAGATGCACAACAACCTTCCTCAAATATCTCTCATTATGTAATTCTGAAAATGCCCCTGCACGTCAGTGTGTGGCCGCGCAGCTCTACACGGTTGGGTTGCATGGGTGGTGTCTGAATTTGGCCTAGTTTCAGCCCAATTTGGTCTCTCTAAATCATCCATATCTAACGTAATCACCCCATCAATAATCTCCGCATGCACAAAAATTCTTCCATCTTCGTTTAACTAAGAGACCATCTTCTTCAATGCTCCATCCATCAATAGCCCACTCTATGTATTACCTCCAATAGTTATTAATCCTAAAATCCTTGTTGTTCTCTAAGTCTAATCGCCTCCCAAATATTTTGATCAGCTAGTCTCCTTAAAATCTGCAATTACAGCTACAAAACAAGAAATTACCCGAAATTGTCATAAAATAAAATAAAGCAAAATATGCATGGAAATTAGCTAAAATATAAATGAAAATTGTTAAAATAAACTATAAAAAGAAGTAAATAAAATGAAACTATCAAATCACCCCAAAGCTTTAACCTTACTTGTCTTAAGTAAGACAAGACCAAAATGATCTTAGGATGAACTATCCTAAGAAAAATAAAAAGAATGGACATAGCCATAGAACCTGGTCATATTTAGTCACACTGGTTAGAATTGATCTTGTTATTATTCCAAGAATTTTTCATCCGATATGGTGGTTATCGAGGCTAACAAAATTAATAACCCTAAATCTTTTACACTAAATAGTGTATAGTGGTAAAGGGGTCGAATCCGTTCTTGGCAAAAGTACTCGTAAAATAACAATATAAGTAAAATAGGGGGTGTTTGATATTTTAAAATACTTGAAATAAAACTAGAATAAAACTAAGTTTTGAAAGGACAATTAACCAAAAATAAGAATTTGATATAAAATCAATAAGATATAAATGGTTGAATTAAGGTTTCCTCACGTTGACTATTGATGAACATATCATTAGAATCCAATGGTGCAATACTTGTTTTAAATCCTTAATCTGGCTAGTAATCCAAGAAGCTTGAGATTACCTAGACTTTTCTTAGTTGTTAAAATGGGCAAAGAAGCTGTAACAACCCGAAATTCCGTATCATTACTTGTAACTCTTTTCGTAATCCAATTCGATCAACCGATCGTCATTTTCAAATCCAATTAAGTCATAAATTTGTATGTATCTAATATGACTTAATGGGTGTCCTAATGCATTTAGAAATCATTCAAGCACTCCATTCTAGTAATCAGAACATTTTTAGAATTTACCATATCGGGTTACGACAACTTAGTCGGGTGCAACCAAAAGCCCCACCTAACGCCGGTATCGGGTAGAATTCCACCGTGTCCAAAACTTAGACACTATATAAAGTGTTCTAAGCCTTCATTTGAAGCTTTTGCTTTATCTCACTCTCTCTCTCTCTCTCTAACCTCTCTCCTCATCCTAGATTAAGGTCCAAAATCAAAGATTTAAGGCTCCAAATCATATAGCTAACCTTCCTAGCTTGTTATTCAACCTCTTTAGCCTTCAAATCCGTGTTTAAATTATGATTTAGGACCTGGAACATGTGTTTACGGCCAAGGAGCATGCTTAGGCCGTAAACACATATTAATGGGGTTTTTGAGCAATTTAACCCTTCCAAATCAACATTGGGACTTAGATACAACCTTAAGGCTTACAAACCTTGACTTGGAACACCTTAAACTTGGATTTTGAGGGATTAACATGAGCTTGCGGTCAAGACATGTGCTTGGGCCGTAAACTCCTCAAACATGGGGAGTAAACTCTTTTAAACATGTTAGAATGCCTTGTAACTTCTCCAATAGCCTTGGAATAATTACTAGAACCATCTAAAAATAGTTTGGGGACTTTAAACACATCAAACACTCTCCATTTGAGAGTTTACGGCCATAGCACATGCTCCTGGGCCGTAAACTCCTAATTGTGTGTTAAATGGTGCCCTAAAGTCATACCAAGCCTTGGAAAATTAACTAGAATCACATGTGATTGTCCTAAGCACCTCAAATTAATTTTTGGTTGAGCTTGGGGGATTTTATTGCCGTAAACTCCATGTTTACAGCTATGAACTCCCATAAATGGTGTATATGTCCATACAAATTAATCCAAGGCATTTGATAAATCCATTCTAGCAATCCCCATGTTCATTCAAGCCATAAAACACTCAAAACTACCCAAACATGAGTTCACGGCCGTGAACTCATGTGTGTTTGGATATATGGCCACAAACTCCACTAGGGAGTTTACTCTTGATGAGTAAACTCAAATCCTAAGTCCCTCGTACCATTATACGTCCGTAGATGTCACCCGGGTCACTCCAAACACTCGTTTTGAGGTGTTTTACTTCATTGGAGTGTAATGTTCCATCTAATTAGTGATTGTAAATCTAATTAGATATATTTGGACTTTATTCCATCTTACATAGGAACCTCGCCTGTAATCAAGCCCCGAACCAACGTTTAGTGTCCGAAACCGTTGCATTTCCTCGTCTGGTGAGTTCATACCCCTACCCTTTTCACTGTTTTCACTGTTTTCAGGGGGAACACAAGCAAAGTACAAGGGATTACTTGTACTCAAAACATATTTTCATTTGTGTGTTTCACATTTTATATGCTTTTAACACTGATTGCTATGACTAATAACCGTTTGAACATGCAGATCACGTAAACATATATTTGTGAAATGGATTTTAAACTGTTATGTTTCATATATATTTCACAAATGGTTTTCCACATTTTATCAGTTAGAAGCATGACATGAGAACATTGGAACAGAAAACCTGTAATGTTTTGTCCTTGGTAACACTCCACAGAAATACGCGAGTGGAGGACTATCATATTAATACTAGTAAATTTGTTAGTCCTGTATGATTGGAGACACGTCCTCGGCGAACACTCCACAGAGATACACAAGTGGAGGACTGCACTCGTAGCCAGAATCTCTGGGATTTAGAGAGCGTGACATGAGTGTATAGATCTATACGGAGCTGACTACCCCACACCTGGCTGCTAGCTACAGCCGAACCGAAATGGTTCAAGGGTGACGAAAGTCATAAGATGATGTGGACTACTTATTGCCTTATCTAGTCTATTGTATGGTTATGGAACTCGCAATTAGGATAACAGAGATTTACTCAATAGTAATAATGAATAACACAATACATCTTTTACATTGATAACCAACATTCAGGAAAGTATGGGACTTTCCTGGGGAAAGCATTGAATATAACCACGTTTTACAGAATACATCGTTTACATTGATAACCAACATTCAGGAAAGTATGGGACTTTCCTAGGGAAACATTGAACATAACCACGATTTACAGAATACATCTTTTACTTTGATAACTAATATCAGGAAAGTATGGGACTTCCTGGGGAACGTTTACATAACCAGAACAGTATATCAAACAAGATAACTTAACTGTACGTTTTCACAAGAGTAAATATGTTTTCAGTGTACAACTTTACTTTACATGTTGAGGAACAATAACCAACCTTTTTAAGAAAATATGGATTTTCTTGGCGTGCGTAACATTTCAGAAACAGAAAGGAAACTTGAAAACTTCACAAAACAAAATCCGCTTATGAACTCACCAGCGTTATGTTGATTTTCAAACCGCTTGTGTTCTCAGGTCAGCGTTAGAACAGGTATTCGAAGATCCTTTTTGTCCGAAGACGGAGTACTCAGAAGACCCGTTTTATTTTGTTCATATAAATATACTATATATCACAATTGTAAAACTTTACTTTTGAAACAATTGTAAAACTTTTATTTATGTAATGTAATGGTTGTTTTACTTTACTTATTATGTGCATTGGATTTAATACTCAACGTGGAGTCAACCCCGGAAATGTTTCCGCCTTCGGTTTTCGGGGTGTGACAGATTGGTATCAGAGCCCTTGTTTATAGTTAATAAAGTATACCAAACCTTACACGGTATAAAACTATAAACACTAAAGGGCCTAAGTGCTCCGAAATAAAAGTATCTTCAAACTATAAGTATTTTCAAAAGTATATAAGTATACCGAACCGTCGAGATTTGTAACTACATGTAGAACAAAACATAAGTAAATGGGTGTTGTGTACTGCGGTTAAACTTGGGCAGTTATGTAGTCGTGTCTAGGATCAATATAGCCTGGCCAACTATATTCATTCGAGACACGGCCAACATGTGCTTGGGGGTGACTGTGGTATGCGACATGCCTATAACTTACCCTAAAACCACAAATATTGAGCTAGTGTCGTAGCGAATCATGAAATACTATGGGATTATTTCTCGAACCAATCCTTTTTAGAAATCCTCGTTCACGTATAGATCCTCGGTCATTCTGTTAGCGATAGCTTACCTGCTTTGATAACTTTTTCCTGCCTTATCGCTTATTTGGAATATATATCTGTCATATCTCTCGATTCAATTCAGAGGACTTATCATCCTCTCTTTCTTGATTTTATTAGATCAAGATGCCTCCCAGAAAGAGACCCAGCTCAAAGACCAAAAACCCTCCGCCACCTCCTCCTCCTGAAATTGACCCCGTGGTATTTCAGGCAGTTGTTACCGCCGCGGTGGCAGCTATGTCTCAATTGAACACCGGTGGTTCCGGTGGTTCGGGAGGTGGTACTCAAACTCAAGATCAAGAAAGCAACCAGGGACACCGAAAGGAAGGTTCCTATAAGGATTTCATGAATGCAAAACCAAAATCCTTTGATGGCACTGGAGGTTTCATTTCCCTATCCTGATGGTTCGAGAAAATCGAATCCATCTTTGAAATCTGTGCCTGTGCGGAATCTGATAAAGTCAAGTTCGCAACTTGTACCTTCATTGATAAATCCTTGACTTGGTGGAATGGCCGAGTCAAATCTCTGACCCTACCTGTAGCCAACGCCATGGGCTGGGAAGCCATGAAAGAACTCTTGATAGTTGAATATTGTCCCCGTGGTGAAATACAGAAACTAGAGCACGAGCTCTGGAACCTGAAGATGAAAGGTTCCGACATTGCTGCATACACTTCCCGATTTGATGATCTTGCACTTCTATGCCCGGGATTAGTCACTCCTGAAAATAAAAAGATCGAAAGGTTCATTTGGGGGTTAACCCAACCAACAAAGGGTCATGTCTTAGCTGCTCGTCCGGATACCTATGATAGTGCCAAGACTTTAGCCCAAACCCTGATTGATCATAGTGATGATGTTGAGGAAACCACTACCACTCCTGAGCCGACTCAAAGGAGTGGTGAGAAGAGAAAGTTCTGGAAGAAGAAGAAGGGTCAATCTTCCCAAGGATCTTCCAAGAAACAGCAGACTGTAGCATTCCATGCTGTTACTACCCCCGTTGCTACTGCTTCTGTCGTGGGATCCACAGCCCCAACTCTTACCAACAGATATGCTGGAAATCTTCCTCTATGTGACAAGTGCAAGTACCACCACAACCCCAGCCCCTGTCGAGAACTATCCTATACCAATTGTGGTAAGAAGGGGCACACGGTTTGATTCTGCAAAGCTCCGGCCCAATCGGCCAATCAATCATCTGGAGTGGGCGTTGGTCAAGCCTGCTATAACTGTGGAGAGGTTGGGCACTTTAAAAGGAACTTCCCCAAGAAGTCAACAGCCGATAACACCGGAAGAGTCCTAGCCATAGGGCGGGAGGAAGCGGTTGCCGATCCCACTGTAGTTTCGGGTACGTTCCTTCTCGACAACTCATATGCTAGTATTCTTTTCGATTCGGGTGCTGAAAGAAGCTTTGTTAGTCATTCATT
This sequence comes from Lactuca saligna, assembly GCF_052625555.1. Taxonomy (NCBI): domain Eukaryota; kingdom Viridiplantae; phylum Streptophyta; class Magnoliopsida; order Asterales; family Asteraceae; genus Lactuca; species Lactuca saligna. Next base: position 90,313,509 of record NC_136417.1, on the reverse strand, counting down.
GAAACATAACCTAAAACATAATCCCCAACCTTTAACTGAAACATTTACCGTCGAGATGGCTAACGGTGAGAAAGAAAGCGCTAACGAGATATTCGTAGGTTGTACCCTTACCTTGAATGACCATTCATTTCCTATCGATCTCATGCCGGTTTCCATAAAGAGCTTTGATGTCATCATTGGCATGGATTGGTTGAGTCTTAATCATGCAGTTATCCTTTGTTTCAAAAAAGCCATCCGTCTCAACCTTCCTTCGGATCAAACTCTCGTAATCTATGGCGATAAACTCAGTTCTAATCTTCGTATCATTTCCTGCATCAAGGCTCAAAATCTCCTGCGAAAGGAGTGTGTTGCATTCTTAGCCCATGTAATCAAAGAGAAACAGGAAGTTAAAGACCTCGCGTGCATACCCGAAGTCTGTAACTTTCTTGATGTGTTTCCCGAAGAACTTCCAGGAATTCCTCCCAAGCGTCAGGCCGAGTTCCGTATTGACCTAATTCCTGGAGCTACCCCCATAGCAAAGTCTCCGTATCGCTTAGCTCCAGCAGAAATGCAGGAGTTATCCAGTCAACTCAATGAGTTGCTCAATAAAGGATTCATTAGACCGAGTTCCTCACCCTGGGGAGCTCCGGTATTGTTTGTCAAGAAGAAAGATGGGTCCTTCCGAATGTGTATCGACTATCGCGAGCTGAACAAGTTGACCGTCAAAAACCGATATCCTCTTCCGTGAATAGATGACCTCTTCGATCAACTTTAGGGAGCCAGTTACTTCTCCAAGATAGACCTTCGGTCAGGGTACCATCAGCTACGAGTTCATGAGAGCGATGTGTCCAAAACAGCTTTCAGAACTCGGTATGGACACTACGAATTCGTAGTGATGCCCTTCGGTCTAACCAACGCACCGGCAATGTTCATGGACCTAATGAACCGGGTGTGTCGTCCTTATCTGGGCAAGTTTGTAATTGTATTCATTAATGACATACTTGTCTACTCCAGAAGCGAAGAAGACCACAAACAGCACTTGAGGCTAGTGTTGGAAACCCTTAGATCCGAGAAGTTGTACGCGAAATTTTCCAAGTGTGAGTTCTGGATTCGGAAAGCAACTTTCCTCGGTCATGTGGTAAGTGAGGAGGGTATTCATGTAGATCCTTCCAATATTAAAGTGATAGAGAATTGGTCGGCACCGAAGACACCCACAGAAATCCAGCAATTCTTGGGTCTCACCGGCTATTATCGGAGATTTATCCAGAACTTTTCCAGAATCGCCAAACCCTTAACCACTCTAACACAGAAAGGTGTACCCTTTTGTTGGAGTGATAAGCAATAAACCGCATTCCAAACATTGAAGAAATCCTTGTGCAGCGCTCCTGTTCTATCCTTACCTGAAGGGACAGAGGACTTTGTTGTCTTCTGCGATGCGTCCAATCAAGGCTTAGGTTGTGTGCTTATGCAAAGAGTAAAAGTAATTGCTTATGCTTCTAGACAGCTGAAAGCACACGAGGTCAATTATACCACGCATGACTTGGAATTAGGAGCCGTAGTCTTTGCACTAAAAATTTGGAGACATTACCTCTACGGAACCAAGTGTACGATCTTCACTGACCATAAGAGCCTACAGCACATCTTTGACCAGAAAGACTTGAACATGAGTCAACGGCGATGGGTAGAACTACTCAGTGATTATGAGTGTGAAACCTTTACCATCCCGGCAAGGCCAATGTGGTAGCAGATGCCCTTAGCCGAAAAGAGAATGCAGGCCGCAAAGTGAAGAACCAGACGATAACCATCCATTCCAACTTACCCATACAAATCCGAGAAGCCCAGTTAGAAGCCCTCAAACCCGAGATCGTGTCGATCGAAGCCCTAAGAGGAATGGAAAAGAAACTTGAGACCAGAGGTGACGGAGTCTATTGCTTCATAGATCGGATCTGGATTCCAAGATCCGGAGGATTCAGGGAGATTGTCATGGAGGAAGCACACAAGACCAGATACTCTGTTCACCCGGGTTCTGACAAGATGTACTTGGATCTTAAGAAACAATACTGGTGGCCAAACATGAAAGCTGAGATAGCTATGTTCGTGGGCAAGTGTCTAACTTGTGCCAAAGTTAAAGTTGAGCACTAGAAACCCTCGGGTCTGCTCCATCAGCCCGAGATACCCGAATGGAAATGGGAGAGGATCACCATCGATTTCATCACCAAACTACCCAAGTGTCCGAGTGGGTACGACACCATTTGGGTAATTGTCGATCGTTTAACAAAGTCCGCCCACTTCATCCCAATCAAAGAATCATTTAAGATGGAAAGACTAGCGCGAATTTACATCCAAGAGGTAGTTCGACTATACGGTGTACCTGTATCCATTATCTCTAATCGAGATAGCAGGTTTACTTCCAGATTCTGGCAGTCTCTCTAGAAAGCTCTTGGAACCAATCTAGACATGAGCACGGCGTATCATCCTCAGACCGATGGAAAAAAGTGAGAGAACAATCCAAACCCTAGAGGACATGCTTAGGGCATGTGTTATTGATTTTGGAAAGTCGTGGGACACACATCTACCTTTGATCGAGTTCTCATATAACAACAGTTATCACACCAGCATCAGGGCTGCCCCGTTTGAAGCCCTTTACGGTCGCAAGTGCAGATCCCCTCTATGCTGGGCCGAGGTGGGGGATACACAGTTAGCCAAGAGTCGAGTCCCTGACAGTTCTCTCAGAGGACCTGAAATCATCCGCAAAACCACCGAGAAGATCATCCAAATCCGGGAACGATTGAAAGCTTCACGAGATCGCCAAAAGAGTTACGCTGATAACTGTCGGAAACCTCTGGAATTCCAGGTCGGAGACTGTGTCCTGTTGAAAGTCTTGCCCTGGAAAGGCACGGTACGCTTTGGAAAGCGTGGGAAACTTAACCCGAAGTACATTGGACCCTTCGAGATCCTTGCCAGGATCGGTCCGGTAGCCTATAAACTTCGTTTACCTCACAAACTCAGTAATATTCATCTCGTCTTCCATGTCTCAAATCTCAAAAAGTGCCTATCTGATGAAACCCTAGTGATTCACATAGACGAGATCGAGATCAATGAAAACCTCAACTTTGTGGAGGAACCGATAGAAATCATGGATCGAGAAGTCAAACATACAAAACAAAGTCGTATCCCGTTAGTGAAGGTTCGCTGGAACGCCAAGCGGGGACCGGAGTTCACTTGGGAGCGGGAAGACTCAATGAAACAGAAGTATCCGCAACTTTTTCCAGATCCATGATTTGTATCTTGTCTTGTATCTTAATTTTGAATTTCGGGATGAAATTCCCTCTAACGGGGGGATAATGTAACAACCCGAAATTCCGTATCATTACTTGTAACTCTTTTCGTAATCCAATTCGATCAACCGATCGTCGTTTTTAAATCCGATTTCGATTTCGTCATTTAATTAAGTCAAAATTTGTATGTATCTAATATGACTTAATGGCTGTCCTAATGCATTTAGAAATCATTCAAGCACTCCATTCTAGTAATCGGAACATTTTTAGAATTTACCATATCGGGTTACGACAACTTAATCGGGTGCAACCAAAAGCCCCGCCTAACGCCGGTATCGAGTAGAATCCCACCGTGTCCAAAACTTAGACACTATATAAAGTGTTCTAAGCCTTCATTTGAAGCTTTTGCTTCATCTCACTCTCTCTCTCTCTCTCTAACCTTTCTCCTCATCCTAGATTAAGGTCCAAAATCAAAGATTTAAGGCTCCAAATCATAGAGGTAACCTTCCTAGCTTGTTATTCAACCTCTTTAGCCTTCAAATCCATGTTTAAATTATGATTTAGGACCTGGAACATGTGTTTACGGCCAAGGAGCATGCTTGGGCCGTCAACACATATTAATGGGGTTTTTGAGCAATTTAACCCTTCCAAATCAACATTGGGACTTAGATACAACCTTAAGGCTTACAAACCTGGACTTGGAACACCTTAAACTTGGATTTTGAGGGATTAACATGAGCTTACGGTCAAGACATGTGCTTGGGCTGTAAACTCCTCAAACATGGGGAGTAAACTCTTTTAAACATGTTAGAATGCCTTGTAACTTCACCAATAGCCTTGGAATAAATACTAGAACCATCTAAAAATAGTTTGGGGACCTTAAACACATCAAACACTCTCCATTTGAGAGTTTATGGCCATAGCACATGCTCTTGGGCCGTAAACTCCTAATTGTGTGTTAAATGGTGCCCTAAAGTCATACCAAGCCTTGGAAAATTAACTAGAATCACATGTGATTGTCCTAAGCACCTCAAATTAATTTTGGGTTGAGCTTGGGGGAGTTTACGGCCGTAAACTCCATGTTTACAGTCGTGAACTCCCATAAATGGTGTATATGTCCATACAAATTAATCCAAGGCATTTGATAAATCCATTCTAGCAATCCCCATGTCCATTCAAGCCATAAAACACTCAAAACTACCCAAACATGAGTTCACGGCCGTGAACTCATGTGTGTGTGGATATATGGCCACAAACTCCATTAGGGAGTTTACTCTTGAGGAGTAAACTCAAATCCTAAGTCCCTCGTACCATTATACGTCCGTAGATGTCACCCGGGTCACGCCAAACACTCGTTTTGAGGTGTTTTACTTCATTGGAGTGTAATGTTCCATCTAATTAGTGATTGTAAATCTAATTAGATATATTTGGACTTTATTCCATCTTACATAGGAACCTCGCGTGTAATCAAGCCCCGAACCAACGTTTAGTGTCCGAAACCATTGCATTTCCTCGTCTGGTGAGTTCATACCCCTACCCTTTTTCACTGTTTTCACTGTTTTCAGGGGGAACACAAGCAAAGTACAAGGGATTACTTGTACTCAAAACATATTTTCATGTGTGTGTTTCACATTTTATATGCTTTGAACACAGATTGCTATGACTAATAACCGTTTGAACATGCAGATCACGTAAACATATATTTGTGAAATGGATTTTAAACTGTTATGTTTCCTATATATTTCACACTGGTTTTCCACATTTTATCAGTTCGAAGCATGACATGAGAACATTGGAACATAAAACCTGTAATGTTTTGTCCTCGGTAACACTCCACATAAATACGCGAGTGGAGGACTATCATATTATTACTAGTAAATTTGTTAGTCCTGTATGATTGGGGACACGTCCTCGGCAAACACTCCACAGAGATACGCGATTGGAGGACTGCACCCGTAACCAGAATCTCTGGGATTTAGAGAGCGTGACTTGAGTGTATAGATCTATACGGGACTGACTACCCCAAACCTGGCTGCTAGCTACAGCCGAACCGAAATGGTTCAAGGGTGACGAAAGTCATAAGATGATGTGGACTACTTATTGCCATATCTAGTCTATTGTATGGTTATGGAACTCGCAATTAGCGTAACAGAGATTTACTCAATAGTAATAATGAATAACGCAATACATCTTTTACATTGATAACCAACATTCAGGAAAGTATGGGACTTTCATCGGGAAAGCATTGAATATAACCACGTTTTACAGAATACATCGTTTACATTGATAACCAACATTCAGGAAAGTATGGGACTTTCCTGGGGAAACATTGAACATAACCACGATTTACAGAATACAGCTTTTACTTTGATAACTAATATCAGGAAAGTATGGGACTTTCCTGGGGAACGTTTACATAACCAGAACAGTATATCAAACAAGATAACTTAACTGTACATTTTCACAAGAGTAAATATGTTTTCAGTGTACAACTTTACTTTACATGTTGAGGAACAATAACCAACCTTTTTAAGAAAATATGGATTTTCATGGCGTGCGTAACATTTCAAAAACAGAAAGGAAACTTGAAAACTTCACAAAACAAAAACCGCTTATGAACTCACCAGCGTTATGTTGATTTTCAAACCGCTTGTGTTCTTAGGTCAGCGTTAGAACAGGTATCCGAAGATCCTTTTTGTCCGAAGACGGAGTACTCAGAAGACCCGTTTTATTTTGTTCATATAAATATACTATGTATCACAACTGTATAACTTTACTTTTGAAACAATTGTAAAACTTTTATTTATGTAATGTAATGGCTGTTTTACTTTACTTACTATGTGCATTGGATTTGATACTCAACGTGGAGTCAACCCAGGAAATGTTTCCGCCTTCGGTTTTCGGGGTGTGACAGAAGCTTATAACAATTTCCTTAGACAATGTCACAATTTCCATTAAGCATGTAATTAGTGAAAGTCAACTAGAATTAAGAACCAAAAAGTCACCAAATCAAAGAGGAGTCAAATTCTTTCACTACCATTTTGGAGAAAATGTTTTTATGAATTTGTTAAGTAAAACTTACACAAAAATCACTTGTTGCTTGCTAATTTGAGGATCCTTTACTTAATCAAGAAATTAGTCAACTAATCACCACAAGCACATTTAAAGTCATCAATAAAAACATAAAAGTAGTGATAAGATGTCAAAACACAAAACATTCTCATAAATATTTAAGAACAAATTCATGGAGTCTTCAACATTCAACAAATGTTTAAAGGGTTTCACCAAAGTCAACCAAGTTTTGTTTAGCCAAGCATGGGCAAAATCATGAAAACAAGATAAGAAAAGATTGTACCAAACATTTAACAAGATTCAAGAGCAAAAAGTTGAAGTTCTTGAGGTGTTCTTGGTCGTCAAAATGCTCCAAAATCTCCAGAGAATGCTCCCAAGTTCGGATGTGCAAAAGTTCCAAAAGAATCCCACCAAACTTCCTCAAATAGAAGCCAAAAGTAAAATCATGAAATTTCCCGTGCAGGAACTCATGCCGGCCGCGTGGAATTCTTACACAGGTCGTGTGAACTAACAGAGAATGGGACTTCATTGAGTATTAGGCCTCCACAGCATAGTCCAGTGGCCTAGTTTGATTTCGGTCAGCTTCTAACCCATTTTTTTCAAGTTCTCTTCAATTTGGTCCCAATCTGTCTTTCCCAAATACTCCAAAGCTCTTGTAATTATCCGATCATTAATTCCCACACGCTAGGAAAATTCTTCCATCTTCGTTTAACTAAGAGAGCATCTTCTTCAATTCTCCATCCATTTAAAGCCCATTTTATCCATCACCTCCACTAGATATTATGCCCAAAATCCTTATTGTCCTCCAACTCCAATCACTTCCCAATGATCCTGCTCCGCTAGTCTCCTTAAAATATGCAGTTATACTCACGAAACTAGAAAGTACCCGAAATAGTCATAAAATAACAAAAAGTAAAATATGCATGGAAACTATCTAAATTATGAACGAAATATGATAAAATAAACTATAAAAAGAAGTAAATAAAATGAAATTATCACGATAACAATGGAACCATAAACCACAGCCAGGACAACTCCTCTAGGTGAGTAAGGAGGGATGGTCAGTCGCAGTCCCAATGGAACATGCATACAAGGAAGAACCTCTGTAGTACGGAGAAAGCAGATGGATGGGCTCATTTGGAGCTCTTCTTTAAGTGTACATTCTTATCACGAAAGTTGTGTGATCTCACATATGACAGCTACTCTATTGTGTGGTTCGGTTTCATCGTTCTGGCACCGTTGTAGAAATCAGCTCACTTAGTGTTGGCCCGAACCTCCTGTAGTATCTGACTCGACAGACTCCGTAACATCACCAATTTGAGGAAAAAAACCACTTGATCTATATACATGTAACGTCCCAAAAATTAGAATAGATTTAAAATTTTGCAGACATTTATATTTATATTAAAAACCATTAAATTCATTAGTTAACCAAAACTGTTAAGTTTCAAGTATTCAAATAACATTTCAAAATCAAAACATACTTCCAATAATATTAATCCATTTGTCCTTCAAAACAACAACAGAAAACTAATATTCTTAAAATCTCATATCAAGAGTCTATGACAAGGACCCAATCTTAAACCAGGCATGTGTACATTCAAACTAAAGCCTCATTCATACCATTTGTACCTGTAATAATCATTTTATAAAGGAAAGGGTAAGCAAGAAGCTTAGTGAATTCCAACACAACATAACAATAAAAGTATTACACCCTACTCATATATTCCATGCCATCAACAAATATGAAAACATCCATATAATATATAAACATCAAGATCATACATCTCGAGTCCATGGACTTGGCGTTTCCGCCTTTTGTCCCCCTGACTTGGCACAATGGCCTTCGGTCGGTCAATTCGGTATTCAGCCGTCAAGACCAAACTTATCATGCATATGTATTATGCATAACAAATAAGAACCTCAAACATAGTTCATGAAAAAAGTATTACTTTAACTATCAATCATATGGTTCCTAGTCACACCCGACCTAACAGTAGGCACATAATACCCTAAGGTTATGAAGTGAGGAACTCACCTTCAATAGCAAAATAATCTCCAAAGTAGGCCAAGACACCCTTTACACCAAGTCAACCTTCAGGCTTCCTAATAATAGAAAATAGAGGTAACTTATGGTTATTTTATACCCCAAAATACAAATGACTCATGGGTTAATTTTCCTATATTTTTACATGAAAGTTATGGTTATATCGGGACCTGTTCCCCCCCCCCCCTCCCATGAATCACCCTATTTTTCAATTTTGTTTTACTTGAATGAATATTAGGTCCTTGGCTTTAAAAGTAGCATTTGCACACCTCTGTATCATTTTTCTACATTTTTTGGTGATTTTTACTAAACTGCCTCACAAAACAGTTAATTACTAACCAGCCTGGATAAATTCTCGATTTTACCCATGTTAGAAGCATATCTGATTTTTGGTCAAAACTAATGAAATGTAGAGGACTCAAAAAAAAACTCTAGGCTTTGGTTTCAACTAAAAATGTTTTCTCATGATGGAGATATGGTCTCTCAAAAATATGGACAGATTGGTCCATTTTTCAGAATGATAAAACTAGGATTATGATTCAATCCACTCAACCCATTAAGTCTTAAGTTCGATTAACATGTTCCAAGTCTATAGCACATAATCCCTAGGACTTATAGGAAAATTTCATGAAATTAGAAAGAAACCATACCTAGGTTGTTGAGATTGAAAGCTCCATACAAGCCTTGCGCCTAAAACGATTTCGACAACAACCCTAAAATTTATGCCATGATCAACGACTTCTAACTCGCGCTCAAGACATTGAAATTAAAATTCTAATGGTAGAAACTTCAATATATGAATTGGGATGCTACAATCCGAATTTCTCGACGATCGAACGGTTCAATCTCCAGGGATCGTCCGAGCACTGATGAAAGGTCTTCAAAAATGGGAATTCCAAGCAAAATGGATATTAGGATTAGGTTGTGTTTAAGGGTCCTTAACTTAAGTGGCTGACCAAATTCAGCCCTAAGGCCCCCGATTCAACCCAAAACATGTCCCCTTATATCCTTAGGTTTGAAACAATAACTCTATTGCCCTTCTTTGCAATATTACGACTTTTAAGTCCTCAAGTCCCAGTTTGGTTCCTCATAACTCCATCTATCATCAATTCGACATTCAAGTAATTATAATTTCATTGCATACACCCCCATACTTAGTCTTGAAATATAAAATTAACTATTGGAATTCAAAGATTTGAATTTATAACCTCAAACTTTTATATTTTGACCCATGATTATAACTATTTAAATTAATTGGAAATTAGGGTGTTACAATACAATAAAACATACCTATATAAATGAATATCAAATGCCGGGTGACCAAAATGTAAGGAAATTTTGTTTAATAATTGAATCGGTCACCCATCTAAGATAATCACATTTTTATTATTTATTTATTTATTTATTTTTTATTTTATTATTTTTTTTTCTTTAGAGCCTGAAGGCAACATTGCAACGTATCGAAATTTGTATCAAGAAAACTTTTGACTCGAAATATGTTTCCCAAAAGTAGGTAAATGGAACCGAGAAATAGTAATCTGAATGGTCTACGTTGTGAAAATGACCAATATGTGGAGCATAAAGTTGTAGGCTCCTTTTCAAATTTGAGATTTTCAAATATAATGAAAATGTCTAAATGTAGGCTAAAAGACTCTCTAAAATCCTAAGAGAATCGCAAAAAATATGGTTATGTAAAGAGACAGGATATGGATTCTACTCGGGTACAGGCACTAGTGCTTCATCCTAATGATTCACACATTATTAAGTGTGATTCTCTCAGCGGAATGGACTGAAGGGTAACACATCTATTGATATAATATATCTTACAGTTGTTAGTATTGCATGCATAATTCCTCATGAAAACTACCTGCCCATGATCACTTACGCCCTTTAAGCTCCAGCAGTAGATCCTAAGTATGAAATACAAAACTGCGGCCTAATGGTCCCAATTCAATATGTAAGATAACAACAAGATCCTAGACCAATAACGATACAATAACTATGAACCTGTTCCATGGCATCCAAGGGGCGTGAGAATAAACGGAAAACAAAAATGCATGCATGCTATTGCCTTAAGCTAAATGTTATGCAAAAATAGATTGGAAAAGAAGAAAATAAAAATCGTTTTGGAATTTTATGAAATAAAAAAATGAATGCAAATTAGCTAAAGTCTAATATGTTATTTAACCTAACTAAAAAATACATGAAATGATAAAAGTAAAAGGGAGTACCCCATCCCAAGCTTAAGAACAAGCATTGCCCTCAGTGGTTAAGGTAAGGGAAAAAAATGACCTATTTCGGTGGATCCGATGGTGGAAAATGTATGTGGCGGTAGTGATAGTCCCATATGTCCTAGACCTGATGGGAAGTGGATCGAAAGGGCTGCTCCAATCTACTAACATGGGTCGCCACATCCTAAATGACACAAGTGTTCTCCTGAGTTTGAGTGTCGATATGCTGAATGGGCGAGAACATCGTCGCAAACTGATCAAATAATGTAGGGGGAAATATGTTGGGATCTTGTGTCCTCTCTGTGTGGGGCAGTACACCCGTTGGAGTCAACTGATCTGGAGGTAGCCAAGTGTCAGGGTCATTCGGTAAGAATGAATCCCTACTCCAGCTTGGGAGGATGTAAATTGGATGCTTGCCACCATCAAGCCAATTATACAAGTCATCGCCCTGACTATACAACATTTATGCTTGCTCGAGAGTGTAACAATCAAGTAGGAAATTGGGAGTGTAGTTGTCGAAAGGAAAATAATTGGGTGCGGGGAAGTCTAGGCCGACAGCTCGACCTATGATAGGAATAAGCTCCCCGATATGGATCTCTCATGTGGTGCGCTGATGGATGGCCTCACATTTATTGTCGAAAAATGCGGAGAATTCAGTGTCACCACCCTATAACATGTAGTCTAGGATGAAGAGCTCGCATCTATTTATTTGATTGGGCTCGATGCGACCGAAGATGCTGGTCGTGAGAATTCGGTCTGCAATTCGCCAACAAGGATGATCTATGTGTTTCATCCTCCGTCGCCTCGGATTGAACGTGCCGAGACTAGTTGTTGCGACTAAAAGTGCATGTTAGGGGAACAAAGGAAGCTAATGTACTTGTGAGAACAAATGGTAGTGTTGTTCATGCGATTGACTCCCATGATGGTATTTAACCGTCCGTATGAGAGTCGATGATGTTGACCCTAGAATTGGAAGGTAAGGACTCTGGTATCATCATCTTTAGCAATGGTGGATAGGAATTCGAGTGTGAGCTCTTCATAGGTTCTGTTACAGAGATTAAGAAAATCATATCAGCTGATTGCACGGAAGGAAGTTGCCACATTGATGTGTACCCCAAACTTCGTCATTGATTCTTCGTGGTAAAACTTTGTGGGTCGGATTGGATGTCCACGAAGGTTAGAGCGATATGTTTTTATTTCCGCCTTTGTGAGGGAAGGACTGCTTCCCTCATTTCCGCCTTTCTTTCGTTTCCCAATAGCTTTTCTTGAAGTACCTAAAACATCCTGTATTGGGTCAGGATCAACGAATGATCCATGGGAGTGTGTCCGAGTTGTAGTTTTTCAAATTGAAAATAACAATATTTATACGAAACACAAACTATTCCAATAAATAATTGCACCCAATTTTTTGACAATTCAAAACTGTTTTAAACAGCACCATTCAATTGCAATAGACAATTGTAACTAAAATTTGGCAGCATTTCTGGTCAAATTCAACAAATTCTAACCAAATTTTAATAAATTTTTAATCAAGTTTCCAAGCATAATCGACCAAACTCAACAATTCTCAAACCAATTTTTTTAAATAATTCAGGAAATAACTAACAATATTTGGCAATTTTTCAAAAATACATTCGGTTGCAGTTATCAAATTTGAGCATGCAAGATAAGTAAAACCAAGGAAAGATTATACCTGATTCGATCGTTTTTCGACCCTAAAAATTGTACTTGAACCCGAAATCCGCTCTCTTGCACCCCAAGCTTAGTAGTTGTTCATGGGTGCCAAAATTCAAGACTCCTTCAACCAAACAAACTTTCCAACTTGATTCTTGCAAAAACCAGGTGGCAGCTCATGGTGGTTCAAAATTTATAGTGAATTTTCTTTGTGAGATTTTGCGGTTTTGTTTGATTAGATGCATAGAGCTTGGAAAAAGAAACACTTTGGTGGTGTCGGAATCGGGAGAAGTCTCCAGAGTTGGCCAGAAAGCGGCTAGATGGTGGTGGTTGTGCTCCTAATTCCGACAACAGATCGAAAAATATTTTGTGTGGGGTTTGTAGAGCTCATAAAAACTAACATATAGGTGTAAGTTTGATTGAATTCTAACCGACGGTTCAACGGGAAAATGGATTTTTCCGGCGAAGTGGGTGTTGTGTTCTTGAGTTCTTGAGAGAGAATGGAGGAGATTGATAAGGTTTAATGAAGAAGAAGAAGAAGGGGATGAAGGTTTTAATCCATGGTTCAAATAAGTTCAAACTCATTCAATGTTAGTCAAGACAAGTCAACAAAAGTCAAGAGGGTCAAATCATTTAAGTTTGGTCAAAGTTGGTCAATAAAAATCACCCTTTGGTCAAAACCCATGTGCGGGTCACATAGAGAGGGCATGCGACCACTTGCGACTTATAGAGAATGCATTCAAATTTGAGCCAAATTCCATCAATCAGGTCCACCCATGAAGATAGGCCATAGAAGGACACACAGGAGCGCAGGGTGGCCGTGTAGAGGGGGCACGCACTGGTACGCGAGTGCATGCGATCTGCAGTCTCTGGCTCTCTTTCGCTTCAACTTGTTAGTACTCTTGGATTGTATTTGAAGGGCTTAAGACTTGGAAAACTTGGTTTCTTTAAAGATAACTCCAAAAGAAACGCGAAAACATCTTCAAAACTTCTTTATTCGAATTTAAAGACACGAACACACAATGCTTCCCAAAAAGGCCCATCTTTAACGTCTTTGGTGAGACGTCCTCCTAGCTCGATTTAATACCTTAAGATATCCAAATGGATGATTTCAAGAGCATCTGTGTTGAAACCTTCATAGAATGGCTTCAAGCAGTGCCCATTGACTTTGAAAATTTGTCTTGTCTCTTCACTTTGGACTTCTACCGCTCCATGGTCAAAAGTTTTGATTACAACTAAAGGCCCAATCCATGTTGATATTAACTTTCCCGAAAATAACTTGAATGGTGAATGGTAAAGTAAGACCCTATGTCCTGGTTCAGAATGTTTCTGGGTGATGGACTTGTCATGGAAAAACTTCATTTTCTCCTTGTAAATTCTCGAGTTTTCATAAGAATAGTTCCTTAATTCTTCTAATTCTTGAATTTGAAGCTTCCTATGCCTACCCACTTCATGAATGTTGAAGTTGCATTGATTGACCGTCCAAAATACACGGTGTTCTAGTTCCATGGGAAGATGACATCATGGCTTTCCAAAACCAATCTAAATGGAGACATGCATATCGGGGTCTTGTAAGCGGTTCAGTAGGCCCATAAGGCATCATCAAGCCTTAAACTCTAGTCCTTTATCTTTGGATTCATCGTTTTCTCAAGGATAGATTTGACTTCTCGATTCGAAACCTCCGCTTGGGCATTCTTTTGAGGGTGATAGGCGGTAAAGACACGGTGGGTCACATTCTAGTTTCCCAATAAAGTCTCCATCATCTTGTTGCATAAATGCATCCCTATATCACTACTTAATTCCTTAGGCACACAAAATTTCACAAAAATATTACACTTTAAAAACTCGATAACCATTTTGGCATCATCCGATCTTGTGGTTATGGCCTCAACCCATTTAGAAATATAATCAACCAGGAGTAAGATGTAAATGTGGCCAAATGAGACGGGAAATGAGCCTATAAAATAAATCCCCATACGTCAAAAACTTCACAAACAATGATTGGATTTTGTGGCATTTGGTTCTTTCAAGAAATATTTCCTGTCCTTTGGCACCGTTCACAACTCTTACAAAATAAATAACAATCGCGTGACATGGCTGGCCAAAATAATCCGCATTCAATAACTTTTCTTAAAGCTTGATTAGGCGCGAATTGTCCCCCCACAAGCAAATTCACGACAAAACTACAAAACTGATTGATGTTCTTGTTGGGGCACACATCTCCTAATGATTTGATTGGAACAATGTTTCCACAAATAAGGTTCATCCCACACATAGTATTTTGCATCACTTTTAAATTTATCTTTTTGCGCACGTGTGAATGTGTTGGGATACCTTTTGTGACCAAAAAGTTAACAATATCAGCATACCAAGGAATAGATTGAGTAAGGGAAATGAGATGCTCATCCGGAAACTGGTCCCACAAAGGGAGGGGAGTTTCATTTGAATTGATCCGGCTTAGGTAGTAAGTAATAAGGTTTTAAGGTTTTCACATCCATTCTTATCTCGAATTTACAAAGAAAATTCTTGCAATAGTAAGATCCACTAGATGAGTCTTGACTTTGGATCTGTCTTTGTCATCAAGTACTTGAGAGCCGCATGGTCCGAATCCACAATGACTTTGGTACCAAGTAGAGATTGCTTAAACTTCTCCAAAGCGAACATTATGCCCAATAGTTCCTTCTCCATGGTAGAGTAGTTGATTTGAGTATTGTCTAGTGTTGTTGATGCATAGTAGATCATATGAGAGGATTTTCCATTCTTTTTACCCAAAACAACGCCTGTAGCATAGTTGATTGCATCGCACATGATCTTAAAGGGGAGATCCCAATTTGGTGCTTGTATGATGGGGGCGGATGTAAGCAACTCCTTGAGTCTTTCAAAATCCTCTTTGCACTCCTCACTGAACTCAAAATTAACTTCCTTTTGCAAGAGTTGACACATTGATCTTGTTATCTTTGAAAAGTATTAGATGATCTTCGGTAGAAACCCGCATGACCTAAAAATAAACGAACTTCCTGAACACAAGTCGGGTAAGGTAAGCTTTGAATAACATCAATTTCAACTTTATTTACCTCTATTCCTTTCTTTGAGACACTGTAGCCTAAAATTAGACCTTGGCTCACCATAAAATGGTATTTTCCAAAATTCAAAACCAAATTTGTTTCAATGCATCCTTTTATAATCTTGGTGAGGTTGGCTAAATATTCTTTAAAGGAGTTCCCGTATACCGTAAAATCACCCATAAAACCTCAATTATGTTTTCAACATATTCCGAGAAAATACTAACCATACAACTTTGGAAAGTAGTCGGGGCATTACACAATCTAAATGACATTCTTCGGTATGAAAAAGTTCCAAAAGGACATGTAAAGGTTGTCTTTTCTAGGTCTTCCGGTGCCACCGGGATTTGATGAGAATCGGAATACCCGTCTAGACAACAATAATGAGACTTCCCAGCCAATGTTTATAACATTAGATCAATGTAATGCCATGGTAAATGGTCTTTTCTCGTGCTTGCATTAATTTTTCAGTAGTCAATACATGCTTTCCACCCGTTTTGCATACATGTGGGGACCATAATACCTTTGTTGTTTTCGACCATCATGATTCCCATCTTCTTTGGTACTACTTGCACCGGGCTAACCCACTTGCTATCCAAGATTGGATAGATAATCCCCACATCAAGAATCTTCAATATCTGCAATTATCCAACCCATGGCTTCTTTCTATTCCTTCAACTCCTTGAGGAGTTGCTCTTCTTCAAATTTATTTAAGTGAGTAGAAGTGATAACCAGAAGAGTCTCGTTCTTTCCCATGTATGTATACTTCAAACGTTGAGTTAGGACCTTCAATTCCAATTCTGGTGGTTGAACAAGGGTAGGTGGTAAATTTGTATGAGTTGGAGGAAAATCAAATTCCTTGACATCAAATCTTGTGGATTTCTTTAGTTCTAAATTGTTGACTAACCTCTCAACTTCCGGATCTAAATAATAAAGCTTCAGTTACTCGGCTAGCTTCCCACAATCAAACCCTTTTCTTAGAATCTTCCCCAACATGCCACCATTAGTTAACTCAAACAATTCTTGGGTTAGTGGTTCAACAACATCAATAAAATACAAATATGAAGCATCATTAGGATATCTCATAATATCTTAAATATTAAAGCTTATTGTTTCACCATCAACTTTCATTGTTAAACTACGCATATACACATCCATTTCCGTTCTATCCGTTTTCAAAAATGGTCTTCCAAGCAAGATTAGAGCCAATTTGTGACAACCGTCAACTTCTGGTCAAGTCAAAGTCAACTTAAGTCAACAAGTCAAACCGGTCAACTCAACTAACCCTTGTGTACTAAGGGTTTACGTTGTGTAATTACTAAACAACTCACTATTCTAAGGAGAGATCATAAATCGAAAAGTACGTACATCTAGATCTCCTTAACCCAAATCTATGGTAAGTGACGAGCCAAACCAACAAAACAATGTTTCATACTCATCGGGAGTGTGTAAGATCCTTAAACAAGGCTTAACGGGGTTTACGGACCCTGCATTGCGAAGCCAAACACTCAAAAAGGTCACAAATGAAACCTCTTCCAATCGTTTTCACTTTATCTTTTCTTGTCGAGAATCTCTCCCAAATCTCTCTACGTATGTGAAATCTCTCCCAAATATCTCTTTGTATGAGAAATCTCTCCAAGAATGTCAAATCTCTCCCAAATCTCTCTAAGTATATGAAATCTCTCCCAAATATCTCTTTATATGAGAAATCTCTCCAAGAATGTCAAATCTCTCCCAAATCTCTCTAAGAATGTGAAATCTCTCCCAAATATCTCTTTGCATGAGAAATCTCTCCAAGAATGTCAAATCTCTCCCAAATCTCTCTAAGTATGTCAAATCTCTCCAAGTATGACAAATCTCTCCCAAATCTCTCTCGAAATCTCTCTCAACTTTCTATAATCACTCGGGGCATCCCGACCCTCAAATTTGGCGAAAACAGCCCAAAAATGGAAGTCTACGCGAAAAACGGACTTAAGGAGCCGAAACCCCTCTTAGGACCCGAAAGTCCTCTTAGGACCCGAAAGCCCTCTTAGGAACCGAACCCTTCTGAGCCGAAGGCTGCTGAACCGAACCTGAAAGGTCCTCTCGGGCCCGAACCTCGCATGCCTCACCCGAACGCGAACGTTCGGCACATTTCGGGTCTGACCACTTCCTCTTCTGATGACCTACCGAGCCTTTGCTTCTGATGACCTACCGAACCCTCGCTTCTGAGCCCTTGACCGAGCCCTCACCCTCGCCTCTTCTACTGGTTCGCACCTTTCACTTCCGGCTCGGCACCAGCAAGGACCGAACCTCGGCCTAGGGATCGAACCTCGGCCTAGGACCGAGAGGTCTCGCTGGAATGGCTTTTTCTCCCGGTTTTCAACTAAATTTGCGTTTTAGGCCTGTTTTTAATTGTTTTAACACGGGATTTTCACCCAAAACTTTATTTTAACATATAAGGACCCTTAATTATTAATTAATCATGTTTTAAAGATAAAACCTTATCCAAAAGAGTGGGTGAAGTACAAAGGAGGAGTGTTAACTTTCCTTTATTCTATGACACAAGCAACCACTCCCATACCCATTCCATGTCACTATTCCCCATCAGCCCTTACCTAGTCACTTCATTGTACTTTTCCCACCTTTTTCCAACCCCACAATTGGTCAAAGGTTAGAAAAGCCTCCTCTCTCCTCACACTTCATTCGTTCTCTCATTTTTCCACCAAGAACCACACTCCAAACTCTCTCATCTTTCTCTCTCAAATTCGAGAACTTCAAGGCATACTCCAAGACTTTTCTCCTTCATTTAGTAAGTATCATCATCTTTCTTATGATTATTACACATCTTCCTACTCAAGATCATAGATTGCTTACACAAACATCATCACCTTCTTGTTAGATCTTCGAATCTTCAAGTGATTCTTCAAGTGTTCTTGAGTTGAACACTTCTTCTCTCCATCATCCATCTTCTGAAATCACTCAAGGTGAGTTCATACCCCTATATTTTCATGTTTTCTCAAGTTTTTAGGGGGGGGGGGGGAATACAAGTTAAAACACCAAGAACATAACTAAACTTTTCTAACAGCCTTCATCAGAAAAGTTCAACTCCATTCACGGACTGTTTTGGACAACTTAAACATTTTATTTTTCAAAACTGTTTTAGGTGCTAGTAGTTCCACTTCTTAGCTTTAAAATGACTACTTGCACATCTCCACACGATTTTTCTGCAATTTATGGTGATTTTTACAAAACAGCATGTCTTTTCAAACACAAATCCGAACCAGTCTGTGAATATGTGTATTTTAATATAAGTTAAAGGCTTCCAAAAATCATGATAAAAATTATGAGTAAACTCGACTCATTTTAGAAACTCCCAGAATTTAAGGATCTAGTTTTCGACTTCGTATGATTTTTCTATGATTTTTCTAAAACAGTGCAGAAAGGTTAAGAGTTAGTTAACAGCTTCTAACTTTCAAATAAACATAGCTATATTGTACAATACATTTGACTTACATGGAAAGGGTTCTTGTACACCACAAATAAACATAATAAACTATAATGAGTATAGTTAGGTTGCATATACATTTCAAACATTTTGATAAACTATAATAGGTATAGTTTATGATCATTTACATTATATAAGGTTTTCACACGAATGGGGTACATTCCAAAGTACCAGGTGTTTATACAAATAGGGGTACAGATACAAGGTACCGGGTTTTTATACAAAAAGGGGTACAGATAAAAAGTACCGGGTTTTTATACAAAAAGGGGTACAGATACAAAGTACCGGGTTTTTATACAAAAAAAAGGGTACGGATACAAAGTACCGGGTTTTTATACAAAAAGGGGTACAAATACAAAGTAGCGGGTTTTATACGAAAGGTGGTACATTCCAAAGTACCGGGTTTTCATATGAATGGGATACATTCCAAAGTACCGGGTTTTTCATATGAATGGGGTACGTTCCAACGTACCGGGTTCACATAAAATAGTTGTTATGTTGTTAAAATTATATTTCATCTAGAATTATTAGACTTCAACTATAATCGCTGAGCGTATATGCTTGAGTCATATAAGAATTTAGTCTTGATTGTCTTAGAATTGGTGGTGATCGCCTCATCTTCTGTTCCTTGTTGGGTTGTGGACCTAGGGCAGACCCACTATATTCAACGTTTTATCTAACCTAAATTTTATATAACTTATATACGCTGGACGATTATAGGGGGAAATCTATGGGTCATTCTTGGGTTCATTAATGCATCATATAGGAATACTTTTATTCACACTTAACTAAGAAAATATTGGATTTTCTGGAAATGAAACTATATCGATTTTACAAGGAAAACGGTTTCTACTTCAAACAAAACTCTTATGAACTCACCAACTTAATTGTTGACGTTAAACCGTCAACAATTTACTTTTGTCAGGAAATCAGTGAAACAGGAAAACTTCAGCGCCTTGAGGATGGGACGTTAAACCGTCAACAATTTACTTTTGTCATCATAATGTAATTGATTTTGAAACATGTAAACATATACTTTGGTGTAACTTTTTCAATTATATTTATGATGGTTGTATTTACTTTGAGCACTATTATACACGTTGTTGTGATACTGTACATGAAGTCCTCCACCCCCGGACGTTTCCGCCATCCTTGGTTTGGGGGTGTGACACAATTTGGAGGAAACTTATTCCACTAAATCAATCACATAGAAATCCTCCAGGAAGACCAATTGGTTCACTTGCACTAAAACATCTTCTAGAACACCTCTAGGAAAAACACTTGATTTATTTGCAAGTGAAATTATGACACCCATTTCATTTAAAGGACCAACATTTAACGATTCATATACCAAATAGGGCATGACATAAACAGAGGAACCAAGATCAAGCATGGCACTACTAAAAGTAACATCCCCTATTTTGCAAGGAACTGTAATCATTTCGGGGTCCTTGCATTTAGGTGGAAGTTTTCTTTGCAAAGTCGCGGATGCATTTTCATTCATTGAAATATTTTCATTCCCCTTCAATTTTCTTTTATTTGTGCAAGGTTCTTTAAATTTTTTTGCATATCTAGGGATTTATTTGATTGAATCAAGTAATGGAATGTTTAGCTCCACCTTTTGGAAGGTGTCCAAGATCTCATTCTCCTCTGTATTCTTCTTTGAGGTTCCAAGTCGGGAGGGAAATGGTGGTTGAGTGGCTATTGGAAATACGGTTTGTGCACCATTCTTCACAATAGGATATTCAATAGTGGTGATCTCTATTTCTTCCCCATATTCCCTTGACTTCTTCTTTGAGCTACTCTCTCCAGTTTGTTTACCACTTCTCAAGGTTACCACATTGACATTTAGGTTCTTTTCGGTTTGAGAAGGTAGTTTGCCATGGGACTTCAACTTGCTTAAGGATGTAACTATATCTCCCACTTGTGCTTCAAGGTTGGAAAGACTAGGTCTTGTCTCTTTTTGGAATTATTGGGTACTAGTGGCAAGAGACTTGACAATGTCTTTGAGAGACATTCTGGACTTACTTGGTTGGGATTGAGGAGGTTGTTGGTGATAATGTAGAGGGTGTGGTTTGGGTTGATAGTAAGGTTGTGGATATTG
Source organism: Lactuca saligna (assembly GCF_052625555.1). Lineage (NCBI taxonomy): Eukaryota > Viridiplantae > Streptophyta > Magnoliopsida > Asterales > Asteraceae > Lactuca > Lactuca saligna. The sequence continues at coordinate 90,292,575 of NC_136417.1, read as the reverse complement.
GTAATGGTGTTGTTATGTTGGCTAATAAGTTCTAACCAATGTGTTTTGAGGAAATGGCCATGGGTTGTAGCTCATATTGGGATTTGGCTTCCAACATGAACTGTAAGAATTTTGGTAACTGGATGGTTTGTTGTGGTAGTTTTGGAACTCTCTGGTGGCATTTACATTTTATGCATCTTCTTGAAAGATGGGACACATATCCGTAGGATGTCCCATTGTTTCACATATTCCATAAACATCACTTGTGGAGTTTGTCCCATGACTAGCTTTTAGGCAACAAATGTTAGATCTTTGAGTTGATATTTGAGGCTTGATGTCACCACTTCATTGAATTGTTTATTCATGTCTCTCTTCAAGTCTTGGCGTGGGAGAAAGTGTTGGGAATTTGCGGCTATGGTGTTGAAGAGTTGTCTTGTTGGTTCAGGAGTTTTGCTAAATACATCTCCACCACTTGAGGCATTAACAAGTCTTCTCTCCATTGACAATAATCCCTCATAAAAGTGTGGAATGAGGAGTTTTCTATAATTTTGTGTTGTGGACAACTATAACGCAAGTTGTTGAACCTCTCCCAATAGTCATGGAAAGTCTCATTTTGACCTTGGCGGATTCCATAAATCACATACCTAAGACTAGAGAATCTTGATTAGGGATAGAACTTATCAAGTAAATCTCTTGCCATATCGGTCCATGAGTTGATTAACCCTGGTAGAAGATAAAGTAACCAATATTTTGCTCTATCGGCCAATGAGAAGGGGAATGCCCTTAATTTGATTTGGTCATCGGTTGACCCTTGTGGCTTCATGCCAGTGTAAATAATGTGGAACATCTTCAAGTGCTTATGTGGGTGTTCATTCTCCAATCCACAAAAAGTTGGAAGGTAATGAACGAGGCTTGACTTCAACTCTAAACCTACTTCAAAAATGGGGTAATTGATACCGATTGGAGTTTGGGTAACATCGGTTTCCATCATTTATCTCAAGGTTCTTTCATATGCTTCTTCTCCATCCGCCATTGCAATTTTCTTTATGGTGGGTTGAATTTGTTATAGGGGTGGTGTTTCGGGAAATTCTTGGCGAGGGTCGGGGCTAGAAATGGGTTCTACTTTGGGTTCCGTGTCACTAGAGGAAGTGGTTTCAAACTCCAAGTCCCCGTTTAGGTTTGAAGTTTGACCATGTTCTATTCTCCTTTCCTTTTCCAAACGGCTTACTTCTATTTCAATTTTCGGATTATAGATCAAAGCACCTGTACGTTGAGATCTGGTCATAGAGAAACAAATTGATTAAAAATAAACCAATCCTCGAAAATTGTAACATCTATATTTTCAAACCAGGGCTCTGATACCAAAATTGTAACATCTATATTTTCAAACCAAATTTCTCATTTTTAATTTTATATAAAAACATTTTTCATAAAAATAATCTCAAGAAAAACAAAAATGTCAAATACAAATCAACATCAAAATATCAAGGTGTCCCAAAAATATTCGGTAACATAATCTTCAGGAGAATGTGTACAATCATTCCTTCACTTCCCTGCGATCCTTAGAAGTACCTGAAACACATTTAATCAACAAATGTAAGTATAAAGCTTAATGAGTTCCACAAAATATCACATACTACACAACACATATAACTGCTATGGGTTTATCAGCAACCTTGGAGACTACCCGTAGTATCAGCACATATAAAGCAACACAAACACAGTAATAGCATTCAGACCCAACTGGTCATCACATATATACAACTATTCTACCACACAGGTAAGAATAAGAAGGGAGACTCACCTCGTACTGATGACTCATAGAACTCACACACGAACTACCGGAACTAGACTCCGTCTAATTAAATACATCAATTATCCTTAATTAATAATTAAGGAATTTCCTACACACTACTAAGCCTAACTTAAGTCTAGTCCACACTTAGAGTAAAAGATTGTTTTCCCTCCACAAAACCCTCACAATCCACCTAATACACAAGTGGTCAAAGTAAAAAAAAAAATTCTAACCCTGCCTAGTACGCTCGGCATACTCAACTCTATGTTGGGCGTAGAGCAGAAAGCAGGGGGGACGGGCTCGCATCTGGCTATGTGGGGCGTAACCAGGCGTACGCTCAGCTAACTCAGTCAGATCTCAAAACTTCCCCATTAATGTATTAATCATTAAGGCATTCATTCCAAACTTAGATCTGTCCCCTAAAGAACACCCTAATCCATAAAGTCTCTGACTTTAAGCCTTTGCATGGCTAAAGAGAGATTAACTTCAAAAACCGTTACTTCAACATCACCAAAAGCTCCAAAACACGTGCATAAGGGGGAGGACAAGGTCAAGTTAGCATTTTTATAAATCATAACACCTTAAGAGCTCTAAAAGGAAAACTCAATAGCCTTGGAGTACTCCATACTCACAAAGATCAGATTCTTGGGACAAAAGAAACATAAAACCATGCCAAACAATAGCTAACAACATAATTCCTAATGTAAGAACTTTATACCTTCAGAAGATGGATAAGGAGGTATAGATTTTTGATCCAAAGACTTGAAAGCACCACTACTTCTTGAATGATCCTTCCTTCACAACCAAGAGCACTCAAAGGTCACTCTCGAGCTTCAAATCACACTCACAAGGATAGGGTTTCGTTCTAGGGTTTAGAGGGAATAGAGGTTGGATGAGAGGAAGTCCACGGAGGGATACGGTGATTAAATAGGGGTCACAACCCTAAAATTTAGGGTTTAGGAACTGTAGGAGTACGCCTAGCATACTCACATGTACGCCCAACGTACTCCCCCTCTACCATGACTTATCTATTGACTTACGCCCTACGTACAAGGCTATTATGTCTAGTGTATGTGGCCAAAATGCAATAAAAACAATATAAAGGGCTGAAATGAAAGTGCCTAGCAATGAGTATTACAACTATCCATGATGGGGATTATGTTCTTCCAGTTTTCCGTGTTCGGAGGATAGAGAGATCAGACATGTGATTTTCAGAGTTGGGATGTAGACCCATCATGGGGCTAGGTAGTTGTGGTTTTTGGCGAAAAGTATGGCAGTGTGTGAATGCACAAGGGGATTCTTGTCATAAGATGACATCAAGGGTAAGATTTCTTTAAATGTAGTTAGCTCACATGTAAGTTGATTATTTCTGGATTCAGAGAAGTGAATAAGAAATGATAAACTTTTTTGTCCCTTATGTATCCCGACTATGAGAATGATGCCTCTTGAATTTATGAATGATTCTCATGCCGAAATGATGGTTAGGGATTTATAGCTAATGTGTGTGATAGACTAGTCATTTCTAGATCGAGAATCAGGGTTATGAATGGACTACCATAATTATTCCTTGGTGGGTATAATATGTTGCGTTATTAGGCTTTTTGTATAGTCTGTTTTGTAAATGGGTTACGCCTATCCTCTCGTATTTAATTCTAGGGTTAGGTATTTAAGGTGCATGCATGCATCATATTTTAGCAACTCTGATTTTATCTTGTAACCACAATCATGCATCTACAGTAGCAATTCTTTGTTGAGTTCTTCTAAGGCGTGACCTTTAATCACTCAACATATTTTGGATCATCGTTGTGTTCTTTCTTTTAATCTTTTTGAATCTAAACGATATTTTAAAGATTTTCATCCTAACAATTGGTATCATAGCAGGAGACTGTGTAATCTATACACATCTCTTCTGTTTACAGAGTAATTAAGGTTTCCGTTAATATTGGATCTAGTTTAATTGTCATCATCATTTTCTTGATGCTATTCTGTGATCTAAATATTACCCTAAAACTTCTTTAGTTTACACTTCTGATTCTTAATAGGTTTCAAAAGATGTATCATCATGCAGCACGATGATTCTCACATCAACTCCATTAATCTCTCGAGTAACATCGGATCGACAATAAGGATCCTGATTCTCTTTCGCACTGAGTATGATGTTTGGGTGCTTCACTTCGAAGAGTAAATTCTCGGCCTAGAAGATAACGGCTATTTGATATGGGAAGCTATCACTCTAGGTGCATTTGTTCACACAACAACCAAAAGAGTTATTAAAGCTCAGAAGGACTATAACCAGCTGCTCCTTGATGTGAAGGACGTTCCTAAGGATGAGAAATAAAAGTTGATCAGCAACGTTAAAGCAATGAGGATCATTAGATTCACTTTGCCTGCTGATACCTTTTGTCTAGTTAGTTCGTGTGATACTGCTAAAGCCATCTGGGATAGGCTCAAGGAACTTTACTCTATTGATGCAGATCTTGAGCACTCTACTCAAACACTCCTGCTTTTGAAGTTTAGTGCATTCGCATAAAAGCCTGAAGAAAGTTTGAGTCCAACCTTCAATCGCTACAATCAGCTTCTGAGTAAGATGATGAAACATAGCATTGGACGAGAATTTATCGAACAAAAAGTCACGTTTATGAACAGGCTTAGATCTGAGTGGATGGCAGTGGTTTCACAGTCAAGGCGCATGAGCAATTCAATAATTATACTTTGGAAAAGTTGGTTATAATCTTGAAGGCACATGAAGGTGAGGTGTCAAAAGAAGTGAAGGTTGTATCGAGAATGGGATCTTTGGCTCTCGTTGCAAAAGGCAATAAAGTTGTAGAGGATGGGTATGAGTTTGATCATTCTGAATGCGAGCTTACGAATGAGGAGTATGCTTTAATAGTGTCAAATCCTAAGCGGTTCGCAAAGAAGAAGCTCCCTCAAACAAGAACCGAAACTGGAAGGGCAGCTACAGCTCTGAAAAGGTAAAAGTGGAGAATAAAAATGGTTCTCAAAAGGAGGAAGAAAAGAAGGAGAAGACGCTCGTAGGTGACTTCAGCTATGATTGCAATTATTGTCATGGCAAAATTCATTTGGCCAAGGAGTGCTGGGGAGGTTAAATGAGAAAAGGGAAGGAGAAGATGAAGAAGCTTCTTACATGTGAAAGCTAGAGGAAATCAAGAAGAAAAAGAATGCTGATAATTCTATGTCCGCTTTGATTGTGCAGGAAAATGTGGCTGAAAAAGAATTTCGTGGAGTTAAGGTCTGGTCAATAGACTCTGAAGATGAAGATGTTCGTAGGCCTACTCATGGAAATACATTCGTTGCGAAAGAGGAGAGTTCGCGTTTTATAGGAAGGTGTTTGATGGTGACAAACGATGGGTCACGGATGCAGGGGAATGCTACTGAGAGTGGGCGAGGAGATGATAGTTGTTTCACAGCAAGGCCAGTTTTGAAACAAATCAACAAATGCGAACAGCTGATCAACAAGCTAAACTCCATTCTTGAATCTCTCAATATACATGTGTCTAGATATGAAACTGAATTAAATGACCTAAAATCCACCTTTTCAAGAATTAGCGAAAATTTAAAAAGAACTCGTTTGACAAACTCTAACCTAACTGATCAAATTAGCAGGGTTTCGTCAAAAAGCGGTGAGAGGCGCATTTGGATAGAGAAGATTGAGTCGGATTTGTCTATGTCTAGGGATCAATTGATTTATTTGCAACGAGAAAATTTAATGCTTTTGAAACAACGCAACATATTTTGTTTAATTGTTAAAAGGCTTTATTTTATTATTACTCAGTTGCACCTCGATTGTGAGATTGGTAAGAAAAACCAGAAGAAGATCCACCTAGATTGTGAGATTGGTAAGAAAAACCACAAGAAGATCTTTCCATTTCTTGAATTAAAGGAAGACGAAATTGACGCCGACTGTTATAAGTGTTAATCCGTTGTCTCATCAGACGAGATCTTTGATGCTTACAGGGTAGGACTGGAAATAATTGAATCATACATTAAGTCCAAATACCATAAAAACATGTTAAAACAGCTATTGGATGAAAATGATAAGAAGCAAATCAAATCTGATACTATGCAAAAGTTCGACTCATTGAGTGCCAAATTAAGTTCAGAAAACAAAATTAATGTTGAAATTACATCTGAATTTTATGAGGACGGTGATATGAGTTGAATTTCTGTAGAGGATGAGGTTGATTGCTCAGAGTTTGTTAAAAACGAAGCTCAACCTGTGAAAGGTTTAATTTCTAAAAATTCAGTTAAGTTCACATGTATTTCTCAAGAAAAACCTGAAATTCTAAAAGAGAAAGCACCAATTTTCCAAAGGTCTAAACAGTTCCTAATAAAGTATTGGAAATTAAAGGACTAGACATAAATCAAACAGCTGAATTAATGTCCATCGTCAATAATGACAACAAAGATGGTTGCGATGAGTTCTTTTGGTCTGCCCCAATAGAGAATGTTGACGAAACCAAAGGTTTGTCAGAAAAGACCTCTTGGAAAGTAAGTGAAAGGAAGATATATGGCAGAACCCCTAAACAATCAATCAAGCTTTTAGAATGGAAGTCCAAGTAGAGCCAAGGATATTCAAAGCGAACCTAAATCTATGAAGGACGAATCTCTTGCAGGAAAGGCGAAACTCAAGGCGAACATCCACAAGTCCTCAGAGCAACATGCAGCTCAAAAACGAAAAAGGAATGTGAGATATCAAAGAAATCTCAGTGAAAGGAAGCAATTTTGTCAATCCTAAAATCCCAACTATGTTCGCAAGGAAAAACCTTTCAATCAAAATGCGAAACTCCTTCACATGCGAACCCCAGACAATGTTCGCACTGTCGCTTTCGCAGTCCACAGGACTCTGAACAGAAAGTTGTTCAGAAACCTTCCTTTTCAAAGAAGCCTATAGAGAATCCAAAATCTCATCACTGTCAACCCACGAAAGCTTCATCCAAAGATGTTAAAGGAAAAGGAAAGTTAGTTTCGGATCCTGAAGTTCCAACCAAGAAATCAATTACTAACTCAAAGAAAGTTGAAAAAGAGTTCGTAAAGAGTCAAATAAAAAATAAACAAAAACAATCTTTTCCAAAAGAAACGAAAGTAAAAGATAATAGGATAAAAGTTTTTACAATAACAAAGAAAGATAAAACCACATTAGTTAAACATACTTATATGGTTGATCTTGCAATTACTTTCCCTTCCCTGTAAAAGGCTCACAAGGACCCATGCAACTTTGGGTTCTTAAATCTCCTTGATTTTTGAAGGTTATACGTGACGAGCAGTTTGACGCTGAATGATATATCGACAGTGGCTGCTCATGTCACATGATTGGGAGGAAGGAGGAGTTGCGAGAGTTTCAAGCTCTCAAAGATGGTGGAAATCTGAAGTATAGAAATAACTCATTTAGAAAGATTAAAGGCTATGGTATGATAACAAATGGAGATTTTTCGATTCGTAAAGTGGAGTATGAGGAAGGCTTACAACATAACCTCATCAGTGTTTTGCAGTTGGTTGTGGGGACAGGCTTGAAAGTTTCACTTGACGATGAAGGTTATGAAATCATAGAAAAGAAGACCAAAGCAGTCCTTCTAAATTCGCAGTGAAAAGGCGAGATGTATCCATTAAATCTGGATCTGATATGAGAGGAAGCCTGTTATTTGCTTACTAACGAAAGCTCATTCAGACGAAAGCTGGCTATGGCATAGAAGTCTTTCACACTTAAACTTCAAAGACATCAACAAGATTGTTCTTGGTGATCATGTGCGAGGGCTTCCTCTCCTAAAATTCGATAAGGATCATTTGTGTATAGCCTGTGAAATGGGGAAGCAAAGTAGGAAAAGTCATTCAGTGATAGTGAACACGAAAGTCATTGAACCACTAGAACTTCTACATATCGACCTTTCTGGACCTTTTGCAATTGAAAGTGTTGGTGGTAGTAAGTATATTCTTGTTATAGTTAATGATTTTTCACATTTCACATGGGTGTATTTTCTTAAACAGAAATATGGAGCAACACCAAAACTCAAGGATTTCATAAAGGAAATTGAGCTTCAACTGCGAAAGCTGGTTCGCAATGTTCGCAGTGACAATGGGCTGGAATTCAAAAACCAAACGTTTGAAGAGTTTCTTGCTGAGAAGGGAGTTTCACATAAATTTTATGCTCCTTATACTCCACAACAGAATGATGTAGTTGAAACGCTAAACCGTTCTTTGTGCGAAGCTGCACGAACAACGCTGACTTTCGCATGTCTGCCACTCTATTTTTGGGTGGATGCAATTGTGACTGCTTGCTTTACCCAAAACAGATCCATCCTAAATAAGCAATTTTCTATCACTCCTTATGAAATCATAAATAATCGCAAACCTAATGTTAATTTTTTCAATGAAACAAATTTGATGTGAAAGATGACGAGGTATATTTTTGAGATATTTGTTGACCTCTAAGGCATATAGGGTTCTCAACAAAAGATCCAAGAAAATGGAAGAAACCTACTATGTCACGTTTGACGACAACTACTTGAAGAGGATTCAGTCGAATGATAGTCAATCGAAGAAAAATTTTCTTAAGCCAAGTCCAGCCATGATAACTATCTCCAATTTGTATGATGAATTCATGCTACTCTTTGGTGAGCTAGAGAAGGCTATCTCATTTGAAGCGAAAGCAGCTAATAGCAAAGTAGATGAATTGAAGAAGATAATCGATGACGCTGCGAAGGATATGTACCAACAGCCATCAACTACGAATTTCCCTCAAGACACGAACACTACATTCCAGGGGGAGAATTCTGGTTCCAATGCAAGTTTTCAGGGGGAGCAATCTACACCAGAAGATACGAGCATTCCATTGCAGGGAGAGGGTTATACTCCGTCTTTCTCTTCCGAACCACCATCTGATAAAGATAATTCACCTCCCACAATGACTCACGAATCTCCATTCGTAGGAGACACTTCAATTCCTAATGTAGAGGAACTCTCATCATTCGATGGGGAGAATAAAGATGTAAATAATCATTCACACGTTCATTCTGAATTCGAAGAAGTGAATGTTGAACCGGATCCCTCTTATGATCCAAACTATCCTCCACTAACCAAATGGACCAGAAATCACCCAAGAACCCAAGTAATTGGCAAATCTTCTGCTGGTGTCCTTACGATATCTTAACAAAAAGCAAAACAAAGTGCGCTATTCTCTAAAGTAGAATTTTGTATGTTTAATTCGTTTGTTTCCAAGTTTGAAACCAAAACCGTTAACGTTGCTCTCAATCACTCTTATTGGGTGCAAGCGATGCAGGACGAGCTCAATGAGTTCGAATGAAACAAGGTTTGGAGTTTGATTCCCGCTCCACCAGATGCATCTATTGTTTGTTTAAAATGGGTGTTTCGCAACAAGATGGATAAAGAAAGGAATGTTATCAGAAACAAGGTGAGACTCGTGGTTAAGGGATATTGCTAGGAAGAAGGTGTTGACTACAAAGAAAGCTTCACACTCGTTGCAAGGTCAGATTCCGTATGCATCTTCTTGGCATATGCAATGCACAAGAACTTAGAGGTATTTTAGATGGATGTCAAATGTGCTTTCTTGAATGGCAAACTTGAATAGACTGTATATACGGAACAACCGCCTGAGTTCATGAATGAGAAGTATCCTAATCACTTCTACATCTTAGACAAGGCAGTTTATGGTCTAAAGCAAGCTCCAAGAGCCAAGTACAAAACAATCACTCGTTTCCTTAAAATGTCTAAATTTAAACAAGGTTCGGTTGACCCAACCTTCTTTCACAAGAAAGAGGGTGACCACTTGATGATCATCGAAACCTATGTTGATGACATCATTTTCAGTTCTACTAATCCTAGCTTAACAACTGAATTCCAAAAGTTGATGGGAACTAAATTTGAGATGAGCTCCATGGGTCCAATTAACTTTTTCCTTGGATTGATTATAAGACAGGGATAGGAAGGAATTTTTATTAACCAGTAAGTGTATACAAAGACCTTGCTCGCTATGTTTGGTATGGTGGGAGACACAAAATCGAAGGTTCCAATGGCATTCGGAACCAAACTAACACCATGTCTGGAAAAACCAATTGCTGTTATGACCCTTTATCGTCAGATGATAGGATCATGGATGTATCTGTTGGTTTTTTTAGCACTATAACACTCCTATCGTGCACATGCAACCCTAAATGCTTTGGATCTATTTTTTCTCTAATTATACATGCATTTTCTTTTTCCAAAGCACTCACCCTAGCTAGAATACAAATGAATCTATATAATATAAAACTTATTTTGGATGCTTACCTCTTGAGTAGGGTAGAGTTATTGACCTTTGAAAGCTTAAGCACCTCAAGTGTGATGCCTCTAATTGTTCACAACCACCAATATGCAAGAGGATGCTTTAAGAGGATAAGTTACTTGTCTCAAGAGATGGTATAACCGATTTTGGTTCATGAGGGTTCTATTTATAGTGTGGTAAATGATAGGGTTACACTTTCTAAACCTTAATGCCCCATGATTTTTCATATTCCTATGCTCCATGGGTTTAACCTCCATGGATTATCATATTGGTTTTGCCCATCTACTTAATCATGGATCATTAGCCCATACAAGAAGAAACATTGATTTACATAATCAATCCCCATATATTTAATTAGTCTATATTGACCACAAAATTAATTCCAAATTACTTCTTGGATAATACTAATTAAATAATCATATTAATATATTATACTTGTAATATATTAATAAATCATAAATAACCTTATTCTCAAAAATCCATCCTATCAAATTGCAATGGTGGAGGCAAACCAAAAGCACGATGCTACTATCGGGTCAAGTACATCCCAATAATAGTAATGGGCTTAGACACCAATTCCAATAGTTCCACATTCCTTAAGATAGTCACGAAACTGGATACAAAGATACTCTCACGATCGGATCGTAGCATCTTTATCTTCCTGCCTAATTGATTCTCCACTTCTTGCTTAAACTCTTTGAACTTTTCAAAGGTTTCTAACTTATGCTTGATTAAGTAGATGTAGCCTTACATACTGTAATCATCAGTAAAAGTCACATTGAAGCGTTTAGCATCCCTTTTGGCAATTCTGAATGTTCCACACACATTAGTGTGTATGAGGTCCAACAAACCTTCATCCCTTTCACAAGTACCAGTGAAGGGTGACTTGGTCATCTTTCCAAGGAAACAAGATTCGCAAGTGTCATCCGACTTTAAGTTGAATGACTCCAAAACTCCAGCCTTTTGGAGTTGGCCTATGCGGTTCTTGTTGACATGTCCAAGATGACAATGCCACAAACATGCCTTGTCCAAACCATTGGACGAATCAATATTTAACACATTATTTCGTAGGTTATCTACAACATTCACAGTTTCATATACACCATTTCAAGGTAATGCTACAAAATAAAATACACCATTATAATAAGCATAAATAGCACCAACTTTATTCTTAAATGAAAAGGTAAAACCTTGTTTGTACAAACTATGAAAGGAAATAATATTTCTCGCCATATCGGTCGAGTAAAAACAATTATTCAAATCTAAATTTAAACCATTACTGAGCAATAAAGAGTAAACTCCAATCTTGGTCACAAGCGACATTTTCCCATCCTTTATGTCCTGCAAGTACTTGGGGCAACTCTGTTTCCAGTTCCCTTTTTCATGACAATGGAAGTAGTCAACATCCTTCGGATTGGAAGTGGGATTAGCAGAACCTGCTTTGGTCCCAATAGAAGTGGATCCATCAAGAGACTTTCCCTTGTGGCTCTTGGAGGGAACCTTCCTCATCTTTCCCTTTACATTTCCTATTGTCAGAACAGGGGACGAAGTAGTAGTAGTATTAGGAGTTGACACAACAGACTTGCCTTTGAGGTTGCTTTCTACAGTCCTTAAAATCCCTTGAAGCTTGCTAAGAGTGAACTCCTCCTTGTTTATATGATAAGTCATATGAAACTGATCATAACAAGAAGGTAAATAGTGTAGAATTATATCTATGGCCAACTCTTCATCAAAATTGACATTCAATTTTAGCAAGCAGTCCACATATCTCTACATCTTCTGCAAGTGGGTCGTGATGGGTTCACCATCCTTCATTTTGGTTGTGATCATGGAGGCAATGATCTCATACATCTCCTGCCGAGCACTTTGATGGTATCTTTCCATCAAATCATGATATATTTCATAGGGATAGTAGTCCTCATATGACTTCTGCAGCTCAGCAGTCATAGTTGCAATCATTAGATACGACATCTTTGTCGCATCCCTTTCATGAGTAGTGTGCTCAGCGATTTGTTAAGGATTAGAAGTGGTGAAATCAATCTCCTTAGCCTCTTTATCAAGGATATATTCTTTGTCCTCATAGTGAATAGCCATTCTGATGTTACAAATCCAATCATTGAAGTTTGAGCCATCAAAAATGACCCTCCCACATAGGTTCATGAGAGAGAAAGAGCCTGAAGGAATTGGTGTTGAAGCATTATTTGGGATAGACATTTTAAAAAAAAGAAGAACAAAGTTTAGATTAGATGAGAATCTTTAATATTACACCCAAATGAAATATTAAGGCTAGGACCCAACACAATATTCTACATTTGTGAAGAGGGATTCCGTATTCCAATTGTAAAATATTTGAAGGTAGGTAAATGACGATTTACCAATTTCCACCATGAAAAATGAAATGGTTTATTAACTTTTAATTGGTTTGACATTCCTAGATCTTTGAGATTCATTAAACTTTTCAAAGGCAAGTTTAAATCTCGATTATGCCCTTCAAGTTTGTGACTGGGATGCTGAGGATCACAAACAAGGTGTGAATAACCATGCAAATTAACTTGCTACACCCAATGTTACATATCACCTAATCAATGTGCCGGTTAACGACACGCACTCCATTGATCTATGATTAACACCAAGCTACCCTTTGCCACACATTGTCAGTCCCATATTAGTGTGTCGGTTAACCACATGCACTCCACTAACGACTTAACAAGGTGAAAAGTGTAATTTCATGGATTAGCACCATTTTCACATTTTTCCTAAAGTAACTAAGATTGGGAATTTAATAAAAGTTTAGTTACTTTATATTTATCATTATACTTTTAATGAGGAAGAATTCGTGTCCTATCCTACCCGTTCGGCTAACAACCCTCCACCGGTCAAGGAAGCGGTGGGTAAGAGTGGACACCCATTAAACCACCATTTTATAGGCAGTAACCTTATACCCCTTATAGACCGGCTTCGTGAATGAGGCCTACTAACGGTAAGACTGACTTGTTCTTATACATACATACATATATATATATATATATGTGTGTGTGTGTGTGTGTGTGTATTATCAAAATTAGTATATTATAAAGTATAAGGGTTGAATTTTAAATTTTAAAACTCTAGGGTTTGGAATGAAAGTTTCATTTAATGAGACTTTGAAAATTCCAAAACTTGAAGGCAAGTTTTGAAACTTGTCAAAACTCTTCACATTCATAACTTATGAGTTTAATTGGATTTTAATGAAGAGACCTTTCATTTTCAATAACTTGAGGACAAGTTATGGAGGTCATTAAAACTCAATTATATCATATTCTAAGAACAAAAATTATCACATAATTTATGATCTAACTTATCTCATAATCAAGATAATTTCAAGTCAACAATTTAAAACAACTTTGTTTATCATATAAAACAATAATTTTTTTAAAACTTTGACAATTATCTTGTGGTTGGATGAGTACTAGCACTACGATATCAAATAAACATTTCCAATGAGCCAAAACAGTTTTTAGTAGTGTTCCAAATCCAAACCAGGCCAAGAAACTCAAAATTTTGTAACAAAGCCTTCAACTTGTCGAGTGCATGAACTGACTCTCCGAGATTCCTTGTTTACTGATTGGACTCATCGAGTCTGTTCATGGACTCAGCGAGTTCACCTGTCAGAGGCCAAAATTTCAACTTTTTTTAGCTTTGAAAAAGTAGTAAGCATTAAATATAATAGAAATCAATCCTAGGCTCTGATACCACTGTTGGGTTTTGAGCACTGTAACACTCCTATGGTGCACATGCAACCCTAAGTGCTTTGGATCTATGTTTTCTCTAATTATACATGCATTTTATTTTTCCAAAGCATTCACCCTAGCTAGCATACAACTAAAGCTATATAATATAAAACTTATTTTGGATGCTTACCTCTTGAGTAGTATAGTTATTGACCTTTGAAAGCTTGAGAACCTCAAGTGTGATGCCTCTAATTGTTCACAAATACCAATATGCAAGAGGAGGCTTTAACAGGATAAGTTAATTGTCTCAAAAAATGGTATAACATATTTTAGTTTATGAGGGTTCTATTTATAGTGTGGCAAATGCTAGGGTTACACTTTGTAAACCCTAATGCTCCATGACTTTTCACATTCCTATGCTCCATGGGTTTAACCTCCATGGACTATCCATGGATGATCTTATTGGTTTTACCCGTCTACATAATCATGGATCATTAGCCCACACAATAAAAACATTGATTTACATAATCAATCCCCATATATTTAATTAGTCTGTTTTGACCACAAAATTAATTGCAAAGAAATTCTTGGATAATACTAATTAACTAAATCCAATAGTATCTTATAGCTAGTAGACTAGACATCATGTTTTCTGTTTGTTATTGTGCAAGGTTCCTAGAAAATCCACGCGAACCTCACATGGTGGCCGTGAAGAACATCTTTAGGTACCTAAAACGAACCTCCTCGCTTGTCATATGGTATCCAGCAAACTCAAGCTTCTTCTTACAAGCGTTTTCAGATGTTAGCCTTGGAGGATGTGTATTAGATAGAAAGAGTACAACTGTAGGATGCCAATTTCTCGATGGCAAACTTGATAGTTGGTAATCAAAGAAGCAAACGTGTGTATCCTTGTCAACAGCTGAAGCTGAATATATAGTTGCTGCCTTATGTACATCCCAGGTCATTTAGATTCAAAGCCAGCTTCATGACTATGGATTAAGTATGAAACGAATCCATTATACTATGACTTCGAAAGTGCCATTCATATTTGTCACAACCCAATGCAACACTCAAAGACGAAACACATAGCACTGAGGTATCACTTCATCAAGGATCATGTGGAAGATGGCAATGTTGAAATACACTTGGTAAGATCCGCTGATCAGTTAGCTGACATATTCACAAAGGCCCTACCTAAAACAACATTTAATAGAATTCCTCAAGGGCTAGGAATGATGGAAGTTGAATCCGTTCTGAAACCAATTTCTCATTCATAAATTTATCGCTGTGAATCGGTGCGAACGCTTGCAATAATTTGTAGTCTACTGGTCATTTGAAGTCTATTTTATCACTATGAATCGGTGCCAATGTTTGTGGTAATTCGCAATCCACTGTTCATTCGTGGTTCGGGTTTTCTAATATCCTTTTGTACATTGTGTATAATGTTACTTATTTTTGTTTCGTTTTTAAATCTTTTCTGTTTTAAATTATTTTTCAGAAAATTTCAAAACTCCAAAAATAGTTTATGTATTTCTACTTTATTTTTTTTTATTTTTCTTCGTTTAATTTTTTTTAAAACCAAAAAAACAAAAATACTTTGTTTGTGTTTATTTTTATTTCTTTTATTTTCACAAATCATAAAACATCAAAAATATCTTAGAGACACAAGAAGATCATGGAGGAACATGTTCGTAACATCTACTAATTCACGTGAAGGGGCAAGTATAAATCTTTTCAACTATGTACTAGCTAAGTGTCCCTTGAAGCATGTTGGTGCATGTTGTCTCAAGCCTCCACGACTATATGTTGAAGCCTTAATGAATTGATTCTACCAATCGATTCTTCCCAATCAGGCTGCGAATTCACATAAGTCATGAGCTACCTCACTTTTCTCACTTTTAGTTAAGAGTTGCCTGCATGGTCACTTTCGTATTGCAGAGGTACATTTGTTTCTTTTAAAGCATTTATACATTTCTCCATCACTTTCACATCCATGATTGCAACCCTTGAGACTCTCAGAAATTACCACTGTTGTTTATGGTTGCACAACATCACTTAGTTCAACCACGAACTAAGTGAAACCCATAATTCAATACACTTTATGAATTGACGGTGAACACTTAAATGTTCTAGAGTTTTCACTAAGGAATTAATGAAAGTCCCCTTTCGTGGTCTGTACAAGGAAGTCTATTTTTCTTTTGCGAAGATCCTTGTGATTTTCAAAAGTATGGTTCGTGGTACTCACTGTTCTTTTCAGATTCGTAGTTCAACCAAAGTTTTCTAGAAACGAACGTTCATACGGAATGGATCAATTAAAACCTAACTGCGAAAGGGAAAAGCTGACACGACAATTTCCTGTGGATAAGAATTCAAATGGGCACGTGAAATTTTGAACGGACGTCTACTTTATCTCCGTATGATGCATGGATCTGCCATAACAGTTGTCAAGTCGTGCTTTTTGAGGCGACATTTCAGTAATCGATGCAACCTCTCTCTGGATTTTCCTCACAAATCGAACGGTATAAATGGATTTTGATGACTCTTCACTTTTTACCACTCACAAATCCTCTAAATGATTTTCGGGGATCAAAGTGCTCTACTGTTCATCTTCTTTCTCAAGTAATCAACAATGACAGGTTCCTCTGAAAATCTCTCCGTTCGAGATCCAATTGCACACTCTTCAATACTTGCTATTAAGCAACATCAAAACTTGGTGATCGATCTTGATCCGTGCAAGTATGACAGCTTTATGCTTTTGATTGTTGAGTGTCTCAAATACTCTCTGTTGACTGTTGGACTCACCAAGATGGAAAACGTCCCGATGTCGCTTTTATCTAAAGCTTATTCTTCTACAAACTACATCAAGGAAGAACAGAGGATTACATTTGAGATCCGCAATCGCATCACTTCTATCACCAAAACTCGATTCTGTTCACTTCTAGGGCTTACTTAATCAGACGACATGATTAACCCTGAAGCAGTGTCTAGGGCTGCTCTTCTGGAGATGTTTTACCAAATGGGCTACAAAGAAACCCTAACCGCCATCTCGATATTCCAGAAACCTAATCTTCCACCCCAATGGAATGGCCTTTTCACTTTATTGTTCAAAGCTTTTTCTGAAAGAGTGACTGGATCAGATTGCGCCAGCATGCTATTCGTTGCAATTCTTTATGGTGTTTACACACGGTTGAATGTCGGTTTTTGGTCAGTTCTATGGGCTCAACTTATTCAAAGCATCCACTCTACCACACGTCACAGTAAAATCTCATGTGCACGTTTCTGGACCATCATCGTCCAAAGGGCTATTGACAAACTTAAAATTCCACTGATGCAAGATGTGATGGTGGTGTCCATTTCTACTTTTCACACCACATGGATCATTCTTTATGATACTTCTAAAATTTCTTTCATTAGATCAAGCCCGGAGGCAATGTTTTGTGATGTGCATGTGGCTAGCAAGATCTTAGAGGGATAAAGGAAACTAGTTGTTTCAGGGTTTCGTCCCTTGACTCCAGAAATGCAAGGGATTATTGTTGAGGCAGACCCAAGAGGGGGGCCAAAAGGATGGGAAGAAGGGAGAAAAGAAACAATCTGATAAGGAAGGTCCGTCTGCACCTGCGAAACCGCCCACAAAGAGAAAGGCACCAACTGGCACTTTTGCAGCTGCTCCCAAAAAGCGAAAAATAAAACAACCCGCTCGCAAGCGCATGTCCCCTGCTCCAACTCCTACTCCAAGAGAAAGTGAACATTCGGAGTCTAAGACTCAGTCAGACATTCGTATTGAGGAGCAAGAGACCGTTCACAACGAAGAAGAGACATCAAATCCTGAAGTAACCCAAACTCATAATGATTTCGTTCCATCTCCTCCTCCTTCCCCTAAAACCACCACTACACCAATCACTATCACACCCTGCCCTCCACCAGTTACTTCTCAACCACAAACAAGTGCTCCTCTTTCTACTCCACTAATTTTTGATTCTATAATCCCACCAACCACCTCAGCTGAGCCTCTTGTTTTGGTCAACGCATCTGATGCGGGGGCAAAAACTTTAGGTTTCTCAACTCATGTCTCACCACCTATTTCCCCTCTTCGCCAAGATGATCCTGACATGATCTTTGGTGATGAAGAAGAAGAAGATCTTGGAGGATTCACCTACAGTCCCTTTCAAATAACGACTGAAAGTGAAGATGAGACTCTAGTTACGAAAGGGCAACTCAAGTCCTTACATGATAATATTGACCAACTGCTTCTGTCTACCAAGGCGTCCTCTTCTGAGTCCTACTCCAAAGCAGCAGTCAATTCACTTTTCGGGACCCTCACGAAGGAGCATTCAGACAACATCGAAAAGATGAACAAATCAGTCGATGCTTCTGCTGAAGTCTGGAAGACAATGACCGAAAAAGTCGATAAACTAACTTCTGATACTACTTTCTTCATGGAGAATTTTCAATCCTCCTTTGACTCAAATACACCAAAGGCCAATGAAGCTCTTTCTGGCCTAGGTTCTCTCTTCAAAGCAAAGAAGACGAAACTGCCAGAGGTTCGCAATGGTCTTAAAACTTACCATGAAGCGTTCCAATCCTCTATCTCTTCTCAAATTACCAAGCTTCAAGATGAACTTGCAACGGAAAGTAAAATCATGGACTCTCTTGATATCAAGACGGAGAAAGTAAAAGTGTTAAACGTTAAACTTGAAGCCGCTGAGATACAAGTCAATGATCTGTTATCCGAGAGAGTTGTTATGAGAAGCTGTATCACTAATGTTATAGGCTTACTCTCGGATATCATTGAGACCAGAGATCCAATGATCACTATCATAGCAAGGAAGCATCTTGCAGAGAAGTTGAGACCAGTCTTCGCAATGCTTCATAGGCTGGAGGGTGTTTCGGATCAAGGCATTATTCCGAAATAAAGAGGAGAAGGTATATCCAAGAAAAATGATCCCAAAGCTCCAGCTAAGCCTATTGTCAAAGAGGAACCTGAGCCTAAGGGTAAAGGAAAACTTTTCAGTGAAGAACCTATAAATGATAATAGTGAAATTGAAGAGCTGGATGAAAATGAGCTTAAAAAGCGGAAGGCTCATGAAGCTTAAATGGATAAGCACCAACGAATCATCCAAGAGGCTGAAGAAAGGTGAAAGCTAAGAAAGAAGCTCAAGTCACTCTGGAAAGCAGAAAGCTTTTATTTCTTTAGTGGACTTTGAAGTGAATCCAACATGAATTTGTTGACTTACCCAGCCAATATTGGTTAGATCCAGTTTTGTGTTGTTTAAACTTCAAAACACACAAGACTCGCAACTAGATCTACTACTCACTCCAAAGGCCTTCAAGTTTCGATCTTTTGTGAAAGTTGTGAACGCTCCATCCACAGACAGCGGAGCTGATCATATGCTTTTCTCGTACTATCTAAAGCACATGAAGCCACAATATGAAATGTGGTATAAATACCGTGAAGGTCACGGGACTAATCAAAACTGACAGCTTCCCAAACGTGAAGTTCAAAGTGGAGAGAGGTTCAATCAACCAGGTTTATGAATTCACACTCGTAGACTTGCCTTGTCTTAACCCCTATGACTGGATCGTGCTCTATAACATGTTGCTGAAAGATGAAATGAAATATGAACCTGTTATTTCCCATCTCAAATTGATGATAATGTCTTACATTCAAGAGATTGGTGAAATGGATGTAGAGATAGACACTGTACTTTGAAAGAGGGCATTTGTTGTTCCTAAGGAAGCTCCAAAGGATTTTGAAAAAGTTGAAGCCACGAAAGATCTACAAGGATAGATGGTATGTGGTGTACCAGGCTAGGGAATGAAATGACAGAGACTTTTTAAGGCCTATTTCTTTCTTCCTGATAAACATAGATACACAACATCCTATCTTGAGTTTATATTAGACTTGGTCAATAAATTCAAGGGCAATAGAAACGATGACATAAAGTGCTTATGTGACATGGTCCTATGATACATTCAAGTTCGCTAGGTACTATTGAGCTTCATTCCAAATATTTTACGAAGTACATAAGCGAATTCAAGGATAATGGACTTTCACCTTATAATTGACGCAAAGGGGCAGATTGTTGGGTATAATATGTTGCGTCATTGGACTTTTTGTATAGTCTGTTTTGTAAACAGGTTGGGCCTATCCTCTTGTATTTAATTCTAGGGTTAGTTATTTATGGTGCTTGCATGCATCATATTTTAGCAACTCTGATTTTTATCTTGTAATCCTAATCACGCCTCTACAGTAGCAATTATTTGTCAAGTTCTTCTGAGGTGTGACCTTTAATCATTCAACATATTTTGGATCATCGTTGTGTTCTTGCTTTTCATCTGTTTGAATCTAAACGATCTTTTAAGGATTTTCATCCTAACATTCCTTGTTTGTCTACAAGCGTTTCATGATGTTAGAAGCAATTATGATAGGGGAGTTTCTGAGGTATACATCTGAGATTCAGAATCTCTTTGATTTTGCTTGATCTTCATCTGGATGACCATCGTGTATTGTGTTATACATTCCAAAGGTATAGGATGATATGTATATGGTTGAGTCGGTTTGAGACTTGGTTTGTTTTCAATGCTAGTTAGTGGTAGTTCGAACCCTAAGTGCGGCGTAACTGGGTATTATGCTTGTAGGATCATCTATCTGTTATATTTTATGGTTTTAGAAGAATGGGCCATAGGTATCTGCGGTGTGGGTATGCGATATTTGGTGAAAAAAAGGTGTAGGGGAAGTTGTCATCAAATGTACGTGCTCAGGAATGCATGAGTTGTCTTCATGGGATGAGGCTATTAACACGGAGCTTGTTGTATCCACTGGTTCCTTTCAAGATTGACGATGAATAGTGCAAGAGGTGTTTGGGTCACTCAGGTCTAGAATCGGTTGTTGAGGGATTTGTTAGCTTAGTATATAGATTGCTATCTATAATCTAGGATGGGTAGTTATTGGTCGGTAAATCAGCTTCAGAGTTAGGCATGCTTAATTCCACATGAGTTTTGTTCAGTAGTGTAATGGATCATTGGATTAGTTGTCAATGCATTCTCGATTATTGGTCATTTCATTTATTGTCAATAGTTAAGGTTTTTTGAAAGTTTTGATCTTTATCAGTTGAAGTTCATTGGACGCGTTAACCTATTTGTACATTATACATTTTGGTTTCTGGGTATGAGTACCTTAATTTGCTAGTTATGGACGTTGGAGCTGTTTTGTTTAGTTTTTCATGTGTGGCTTTGGATCTATGCAAAATCCAATTATAGCATGTTATTTTGGTAAGGTTGGTATTTGGATTGATCCAACCAGGGTATTGACAACATTTCAGAATAAACTTGGAAGCTTTATCGAGCGAGTTATGTATTGACGGGGTTTGTTCAGTTTCAATCGAGGTATGGGATATTGTGTCGATCTTTCATGAGGATGTTTCATTTAACGGTTGAGTTTTATCATTTTGTTAGATCTGCTAGCACTTCACCTGTTGGTTAAGGTTGTGAGGTTGAAGGAATATAGTAGATTTAGAGTTGGTTATGTGTCTCCCCTTGGGGGTGTAGATTGTGGTAGTGCCTCAAATATTGTCTTGAATGGTATATATTGACTATGTAAGATAACATGAAAACACTTTGTCCAAATTTATTAGTATGGATCTATTGTTGTTTATAGCTTCTGTATTGGAACAAAAGTACATCCGCCAATCTCATCCTCTGGTTTTGTTCGACAATGTTTTCGTCTAATTTTGCATTGGTAACAACCTGTATTGTAAAAGGAATCGTGCGTGATAAAAGGGTATGGCATGTTTTGCGCCTGGTTAGCATTAACAGAGGTGTTGATTGGGTCCTTGCAAGTTGCTGGATTGATGGTTGAAGTACCTTTAACCGTTGTGGTGTTAGTCGCAAGTCTCCAGGCCACTGATGGAATGATGGCAAGATTGGCATGATACCGTGAGTTTATCATTTTAATGGTTAGAAGTGTCACGATATATCATGAACCAGTGGTTGTATGATTCATATAGGTGGGACCCATTAGTCATTTGATTGAGACTCTTAGGTCTCAGATCGTTAGTCTTATTAGCATGTTTGGGTGTTGGTTCTTTGTTAGGAGCCATGATACTAAGTGACCAACTAGCTTGGATCATGCGGACAGTAAATGTTGGTTAGAAGTATTAACTATGCATCATAAGTCTCCTATTGAATGTGTATGTTATAACCACGTTGCGTGTAGGCTGTTTATTAGGAGTTGGTTACCAATGTTGAGTGTCGGTTCTGATATCTCGAGTGATGAAGTTCATTGGAAATGTCTCGAGTGATATGTCAGGTGGAGGTACATCTGAGCTGATAAGGGATTTGGATGCAACGTGAAATTCTTGGATGGACCATCATTATGCACTTGGGAATAATGGGCTGATGATTACTTTGCAGGAAGTCAAGTGTGTATTTAAGGTTTTTGGGCACAATTTTGGATTTGGGATTGTGAAAATTCACAATAGCTGTCTTTTAAGTAGTCTTTCTACATGATTTGGTGGTGTTCCTAGTCAAGGACTAGGGGTTGGTACGACATATGGACGATCGTCAGTCATAGAGTATGATTTTTGAAGTTTAGATTGATGGGTTCTCGGTTCTTGGAAGTATATCGATTGAGTTGATTTGTGGTTGTAGTTTTGAGAGTTCCATGTATGAGTGGTTCTCTAAGGAAGTTGGGTCTTCTAGTTCTCGTTGATGTTGCGTATTTTAAGTTATTTGGTTGTTTGTTAGCAGATGTGGGTTTCCGAGTGATCTCTCGACTTCTCTGTATAGGTACCTTGATTTAGAAAGGGTTATAGATCTTGTGACAATCCAAAACTTTTTCCGTTATCTTTACCCGATTTCCATTAATAAAATTTGGGTTTTTATTGAATTCCGTCAAATTCCTTGATTTGGGAAAGACTTTATGTTTAAAAAAATAATATGTATTTTATACGAGTCGGAATAAACCGGAAATCGCACGAAAAACTCGAACTTTCTCGAAAAGCACCGAGTTCACGGCCAGGACAAGTTTACGGCCGTAAACTCGTGTACGGTCGTAAACCTGTTTGCGGTCAGTGCCAGGTGGACCTCACCACCGAACATACCCCCAGCCTATAAATACAGGACCCTCACCCTCATTTGAACCTTCTTGGTCGAAAACACCCTTCTTCTCTCTATAACTCTCTGGACCGTAAACACCATAAACCCCTCCTTTCTTCCAAAAACATCAGAAATCGTCATTTGGGGCCGTTTGAGAGCATCTAGAACACATTTTCGTCAAAATTGAGCACCTTTGTTTTGAGTTTACAACTGTAAACCCTTTCGCCAGACAGTTCACATCCGCAAATCCCGTTCTCGGCAGTAAACTCTGCTTACGGCCACAAACCAACTTCATGGCCGTAAACCCTCATTCACGGCTGTAAACACCTCTTTAATGGATAAAAGC
Source organism: Lactuca saligna (assembly GCF_052625555.1). Lineage (NCBI taxonomy): Eukaryota > Viridiplantae > Streptophyta > Magnoliopsida > Asterales > Asteraceae > Lactuca > Lactuca saligna. Next base: position 90,269,353 of record NC_136417.1, on the reverse strand, counting down.
CTGTTCCCTCGATTTGACCAACTTTCGGTAACATTCCTTAACCTAAAATGAGTGTTTTTCTAACACTTTATCTAACGAAATCGCTATTTTAGATACATATACGTATTTATTATTCTTAGGATTCCGTTAAGTTCCACGTGCATCGACTCAAGGATCTACCAGCTCAATCCTTTGCATTCAACCAATTGTGAGTTCATACCCCTATGTTTTTCTGATTTTTAAATGTTTTTAGTGGGGGGAATACAAGCCAAACACAACAATTTTCAACAAGTCATACTTATACAATTATATCAACCAACGAGTTTCATAAAATATTTAGATATTTTATCCCTTTTGTATCATGTGGAGCATAAAGGGGGGGGGGTTCTAAACATAATTGCATAATCTTCAGAACCATTCATGAACACAATACATCAGTCACACTATAATAGGTATAGTTTGGAGAATTCATTACCAGTTTTACCAATACCTACCTAGTCAAACACATAAACTATGACAGATTTAGTTTATGATACCTATTGCTATGTTTAGAAAACAAGAGAATAATACTAAATAATTATTTTATATATAATTATTTATACTCTACTAATTATACAAACGATTTCAACTACGGGAAACAAGATACAAAGCTACACGTAAACTAGTTAATACAGGTTGTGAGACGTCTCTTCAATAGTACCCTTAAAGGTACTGGTAAAATCCTCTACATTTAGTATAACCAGAATCTACTGGAGGGATTGCATGAGATTTGTGAATAGATATATTCAGGACTGACAATCCCACACCTAAACTGCTAGCTACAGTTAGGCAGGCATGCCTGGGGTGACAAATATCATAACCTATGATGCCTGAAGAAACGTCGTGGAGGTCATCGGTCATTTTAGCATGGTTATAGGAACTCACAATAGTATAAACTAACCTTTGTTTACGGAATTTCATTCTTCATTAGTTTTATTTTATAAAACTACTCTACATATTGGTGGTAGTCAGGGTTTTCAAACAGAACATACTCTACATACTGGTGGTAGCCAGGGTTTTCAAACAGAACATACACTACATATTGGCTACTGGAATTTCATTCTTCATTAGTTTTATTTTATAAAACTACTCTACATAATGGTGGTAGTCAGGGTTTTCAAACAGAACAAACTCGACATACTGGTGGTAGCATGGGTTTTCAATAGAATATACTTTACCTACTGGTGGTACCCAGGGCTATCAAAGAGAATACATCTTACATACTGGTGGTAACCAGGGTTTTCGATACAAACGGTATTTACCTATAATGAAAATGAATTAATTATGCTAATTCAGTGACTAGTTTTCATTATAAAAACATGCTTATGAACTCACCAGCTTGATGCTGATACGTTTTCAAAACCACTTGTATTCTCAGGACAACAATAGATAGGTACTCTCGCCAGCTTTCGGAGGAGACGGAGCGTTTTGAAGTCTCGTTCTTTTACTTTTGTTTCATTTTGATGTATGAAAACTATGTTTCAAACAAATGTAAATATTCATATTATAATGTACTGGTTGTGTTTACTTTGATTACTATGATACAATTGTTGTGATACTGCGCATGACGTCATCCACCCCCGGACGTTTCCGCCATTTGTCCTACGGTTTGGGGGTGTGATAGATTGGTATCAGAGCTATTTTTTATAGTGAACTAAGTATACCAAACCTTATATGGTATACAACAATAAACACTAAAGGGCCAAAGCGCTCTGATCTAAAAGTATACTCTAAAATATAAGTATTTTATAAGAAGTATACAAGTATACCTACATACCAGAAACAATATCGCGAGTAGAACAAAACAAAAGTATTTGGATGTTGGACTTGCGGTTAAACCTGGGCAGTTATGTAATCAGGTCTACGGTTAATATAGTCTGATCAACTATATTTATTCAAAACATGACCAACATGTGCTTGGGAGTGACTGTGGTGTTGCAACAGGCCTAAAGCTTACCAAGTGCCCATACAACAAGATATCGATACAACAAAACACAAAATACTATAGGAGTATTTTACTAGAGTCAAATACATTGCAAAGATTCACTTCCAAGTGTTGTTAGCGATAATTTACTTGTATTAGTAGCTTTTCCTTGTTTATCGCTTAGTAGAACACTCTATCTATCCAGCTAAGATATACTTTGTTTCATATCTCTTTATTCAAAATCTTGGGGACTTACCATCCTCTTATTCCTGATTATTTTTAGAACAAGATGCCTCCAAATAAGAGACCCAGCAAAAAGAACAACAATCCCCCACCTCCACCTCCTCAATTCGATCCCGCTATGTTCCAGGCAGTTGTTACTGCCACTGTGGCTGCCGCGATGTCACAGATTAACCCTGGCGGCTCTCGCGGATCGGGAAGTGGTACCCATCCCCTCAATCTTGATGGAAGCCAAGGACACCAGAAGGAGTGCTCCTATAAAGACTTCATGAACGCAAAACCCACACCCTTCAACGACAATGGAGGTGTTATTGCTCTGACTCGATGGTTCGAGAAGATCGAGTCCATCTTCGAAATTTGTTCTTGTTGTTCCGAAGCTAAAAAGGTGAAGTTCGTCGCTTGCACTTTCGCCGACAGAGCATTAAGCTGGTGGAATGGTTAGGTAAAATCCCTAACCCTGACAGTAGCAAATGCTACGGGTTGGGAGAGCTTGAAGGAGCTCATGCTTTCTGAATACTACCTAAGGGGCGAGATGTAGAAGTTGGAGCATGAACTCTAGAACTTGAAGATGAAGGGTTCCGACATTGCCTCCTACACAGCTAGATTATGCGATCTGGCTCTCCTCTGTCCGGGAATGGTCACCCCGGAAAGCAAGAAAATAGAGAGGTTCATATAGGGATTGACGCCCCCAACGCAAGGGAACGTCTTGGCTGCTAAGCCGACCACTTTTGACAGCGCCAAGTGCCTGGCGCAGACTCTCATATATCACGGAGTTGATCTCCACAGCAGTAGTCGCTCCTAAACCAGCTAAGGTGACTGGTGAGAAAAGAAATTTTTAGAAGCAGCCTAACGACCAGTCTTCGCAAGAGCCCTCCAAGAAATAGGAAACGGTGGTAGTTCACACTGCTACTACTCATGTCGCTGCTCCTGCCACATAAGCACCTACCAGTGGATATGTTGGTACCCTTCCTCGGTGCGACAAGTGTAATTACCATCACAAACCAAGCCCATGCCGCGAAATTCTCTGCAACAACTATGGCAAAAAGGGTCACACAGCCCGAGGTTGCAAGACACAAGTCCAACCCACTAACCAAGCCTCTAGAGCAGGTGTTGGGCAAGCCTGTTATAGTTGTGGAGAATTCGGGCACTACAAGAGAAATTACCCCAAGGCAACAACAGCTGGCAGCATGGGAAGAGTGCTAGCGATGGGTTAGGAGGAAGCAGTTGCAGATCCCACCGTCGTTATGGGTATGTTCCTCCTTGACAACTCTTATGCATGCATTCTTTTCGATTCTGGTGTGGAGAGAAGTTATGCTAGTCATGCATTCAAGCGTCTTCTCAAACATAAACATCGACCTTTGACTGAAATGTTTACCGTTGGGATGGATAACAGTGAGAAAGAGAGCACTAACAATATATTTTTCGGCTGTACCCTTACCCTAAAGGATCATTCTTTTCGGATCGATCTCATGTTTGTTTCCATAAAGACTTTCGATGTCATCATCGGCATGGATTGGTTGAGCCCCAATCATGCTTATATCCTCTGTTACAAAATAGCAATCGATCTCAATATTCCCTCTGGTGAAACCCTCATGATCTATGGTGATAAAATCAGCTCCAACTTCCGCATCATTTCGTGCATCAAAGCCCAAAATTTTCTGCGAAAAGAGAGCCATGCATTCCTATCCCATGTGGTTAACGAGAAACAGGAAGTTAAGGACCTCGAGAGCATCCCTGAAGTCTGCAATTTTCCTGATGTCTTTCCCAAAGAGCATCCAGGAATCCCTCCCGAGCTCCAAGTCGAATTTCGCATTGACTTAATTCCCGAAGCTACCCCCGTAGCTAAATCCCCATACCGCTTACGTCAGCAGATATGCAAGAATTATCCAGCCAGCTCAATGAGCTCCTCAACAAAGGATTCATCAGACCGAGTTCCTCACCCAGGGAAGCCCCGGTTTTATTTGTGAAAAAGAAGGATGGGTCTTTCCAAATGTGCATTGACTACCGCGAACTGAACAAGCTTACCGTCAAAAACCGTTATCCACTTCCTCGGATCAACGACCTCTTTGATCAACTTCAAGGAGCTAGCTACTTCTCCAAAATAGACCTAAGATCAGGGTACCATCAACTGCGAGTCCAAGAGAGTGATGTTCCTAAGACAGCATTTCGGACTCGATATGGTCACTACGAGTTTGTAGTAATGCCCTTCGGTCTAACCAACGCACCGGCAACATTGATGGACCTGATGAATCGGATGTGTCATTCTTTCCTGGACATCTTCGTAATCATATTCATCGACGATATACTTGTCTATCCTAGAAGCGAGGAAGATCACAGACAGCACTTGAGATTGGTGCTGGAAACTCTAAGGATGGAGAAGCTGTATGCGAAATTCTCCAATTGTGAATTTTGGATTCGAAAAGTAACCTTCCTAGGTCACGTGGTAAGTGAGGAAGGCAGACATGTAGACCCTTCCAAAATCAAAGCAATGGAGAACTGGTCAGCACCGAAGACGCCCATAATTTCTCCAAAATTGTCAAACCCCTAACCACTCTGACTCAGAAAAGTGTACCCTTTTGTTGGATTGAGAAACAAGACACTACGTTCCGAACATTAAAGCAGGCCCTATGTTGCACACCTATCATGTCTTTACCCGACGGGACAGAGGACTTCGTTGTCTACTGTGATACCTCCAATCAGCGCCTAGGCTGTGTGCTCATGCAGCGAGGAAAAGTTATTGCTTATGCCTGAAGACAGCTGAAAGCACACGAAGTCAACTATACAAATCATGATCTGGAATTGGGAGAAGTGGTCTTCGCGTTGAAAATATGGAGACATTATCTCTACGGAACCAAGTGCACTATATTCACTGACCATAAAATCCTGTAGCATATTTTCGATCAAAAGGAGCTGAACATGAGACCACAATGATGGGTAGAGTTACTCAACGATTACGAATGCGAAATACGCTACCATCCCAGAAAGGCCAATATGGTGGCAGATGCCCTTAGCCAGAAGGAATGCTTAGGTCATAGAGTGAAGGCACTAACAATGACTATCCATTCCCACTTATCCACGCAAAATCAGAGAGGCTCAGCTGGAAGCCTTAAAACCAGAGAACATGTCAGGTGAAGCCTTGAGAGGAATGGAAGGAAACCTAGAGATCAAGGATGACGGAGTCTATTGTTTCATGAACCGGATATGGACCCCAAAGTTCGGAGGCTATAGAGAGGTTGTCATGAACGAAGCTCACAAGATCAGGTACTCCATTCATCCAGGATCGGACAAGATGTACCTTGATCTCAAGAAACTATACTGGTGGCCAAACATGAAAGTGGAGATCGCTACCTTCGTGGGCAAGTGTTTGACTTGAACCAAGGTGAAGGTCGAATATCAGAAACCCTCAGGCTTGCTTCAGCAACCAGAAATACCCGAGTGGAAGTGGGAGAGGATTTCTATGGATTTCATCACAAAATTACCCAAATCTTCGAGTGGGTACGATACCATCTGGGTAGTAGTCGACCGATTTAAAAATCCGCTCACTTCCTACCAATCAAAGAAGCACCCAAAATGGAAAGGGTTACTCAGATCTATATTCAGGAGATAGTTCGACTTCATGGTGTGCCTGTATCTATTATCTCCGATCGAGATAGTAGGTTCACTTCGAGATTTTGGCAATCTCTGCAGAAAGCTCTTGGAACTGAACTGGATATGAGTACAACTTACCACCCTCAGACAGATGGGTAGAGTGAGAGAACCATCCATACCTTGGAAGACATGCTAAGAGCATGTGTCACTGACTTCGGTAAGTCATGGGACACCTATTTTCCCTTGGTGGAGTTCTCCTACAACAATAGTTATCATACCAGCATCAAGGTTGCATCGTTCGAAGCCCTCTATGGTCGTAAGTGCAAATCCCCTCTGTGTTGGGCTAAGTTGGTTGACACTCAGCTAGCCAAGGGGCAAGTTTCTGACAACAATCTCACAGGCCCAAAAATCATCCATGAAACCACCGAAAAGATCATACAAATCCGAGAACGACTGAAAGCCTCACGAGACAGACAAAAGAGTTACACCGATAAACAACGAAAACCCTTGGAATTTCAGGTTGGAGACCGTGTTTTGTTGAAGGTCTTACCCTGGAAGGGCTTAGTATGCTTTGGAATGCATGGAAAGCTGAACTCAAGATACATAGGACTGCTCGAGATCCTTACTAGGATAGGTCCCATGGGATACAAACTTCGTCTACCTCAAGAGCTTAGCAACATTCATCTTGTCTTCCACGTCTCAAATCTTAAAAATTGTTTATCCAACGAGACCTTTACAATCCCTCTCAATGAGACTCAAATCAACGAGAACCTCAAATTCGTGGAAGAGCCAGTCGAAATCATGGACAGAGAGATTAAACGAATGAAACAAAGTCGCATCCCAATAGTGAAGGTTCGCTGGAATGCCAAGCGAGGACCCGAATTCACTTGGGAGTGCGAAGATAAGATGAAACAGAAATATTTGCTTCTCTTTCTGAGTCCATGATTTGTATTCTACGTTCGAATTTTTGGAAGAAATTCCCTCTAATGGAGGGATGATGTTACAACTCAAAACTTTTTCCATTATCTTTACCCGATTTCCATTAATAAAATTTTGGTTTTTATTGAATTCCACCAAATTCCTTGATTTGGGGAAGGCTTTACGTTTTAAATAAATAATATGTATTTTATACGAGTCGGAATGAACCGGAAATCACGCGAAAAACTTGAACTTTCTCGAAAAGCACCTAGTTCACGGCCAGGACGAGTTTACGGCCGTAAACTTGTTCGCGGTCGGTGCCAGGTAGACCCCACCACCGACCATACCCCCAGCCTATAAATACAAAAGCCCCACCCTCATTTGAACCTTCTTAGCCGAAAACACCCTTTTATTCTCTCTAACTCTTTGGACCGTAAACACCATAAACCCCTCCTTTCTTTCGAAAAACATCAGAAATCGTCATTTGGGGCCGTTTGAGAGCATCTAGAACACATTTTCATCAAAATCGAGCACCTTTGTTCTTGAGTTTACAACCACAAACCCTTCAAATCTTCAAAGGCCGTAAACCCTTTCGACAGACAGTTCATGGCCGTAAACCTTGTTCACGGCCGCAAATCTCGTTCTTGGCTGTAAACTCTGTTCACGGCTGCAAACCAAGTTCACGGCCGTAAACCCTCATTCACGGTTGTAAATACCTCTTTAGTGTATAAAAGCCTGTTCCCTCGATTCGACCAACTTCCGGTAACATTCCTTAACCTAAAATGAGTGTTTTTCTAACACTTTATCTAACGAAATCACTATTTTGGATACATATACGTATTTATTATTATTAGGATTCCGTTAAGTTCCACGTGCATCGAATGAAGGATCTACCATCTCAATCCTTTGCATTCAACCAATTATGAGTTCATACCCCTACGCTTTTCTGATTTTTAAATTCTTTCAGGGGGAATAGAAGCCAAACACAAGAGTTTTCCACTAGTCCTACTTATGCAACTATATCAACCAACGAGTTTCATAAAATATTTAGATATTTTACCCCTTTTGTATCATGTAGAGCATAAGGGGGGGTCTAAACATAATTGCATACTCTTCAGTACCATTCATGAACACAATATTTCAGTCAAACTATAATAGGCATAATTTGGAGAATTCATTACCAGTTTTACCAATACCTACCTAGTCAAACACATAAACTATGACATATTTAGTTTATGATACTTATTGTTACATTCAGAAAACAACAGTATAATACTAAATAATTATTTTATATATAATTATTTATACTCTACCAATTATACAAACGATTTCAACTAGGAGAAACACGAAACAAAGCTACACGTAAACTAGTTAAAACAGGATTATGAGACCTCTCTTCAATAGTACCCTTAAAGGTACTGGTAAAATCCTCTACATTTAGTATAACCAGAGTCTCCTGGAGGGAGAGTGTGAGATTTGTGAATAGATCTATTCGGGACTGATAATCCCACACCTAAACTGCTGGCTAGAGTTAGGCAGGCATGCCTGGGGTGACAAATATCATAAGCTACAACGTCGGAAGAAATGTCATGAAGATCATCGGTCATTTTAGCATGGTTATACGTACTCACAATAGTATAAACTAACCTTTGTTTACGGAATTTCATTCTTCATTAGTTTTATTTTATGAAACTACTCTACATGCTGGTGGTCGCCAGGGTTTTCAAACAGAACATACTCTACATACTGGTGGTGGCCAGGGTTTTCAAACAAAACATACACTACATACTGGCGGTAGCCAGGGTTTTCAATAGAATATACTTTACCTACTGGTGGTAGCCAGGGCTATCAAATAGAATACATCATACCTATTGGTGGTAACCAGGGTTTTCGATACAAACAGTATTTACCTATAATGAAAATGATTTAATTATATAAATTCAGTGACTAATTTTCATTATAAACACATGCTTATGAACTCACCAGCTTTATGCTGATACGTTTTCAAAATCGCTTGTATTCTCAGGACAACGATAGATAGGTACTCTCGCCAGCTTTCGGAGGAGACAGAGCATTTTGAAGTCTCATTCTTTTACTTTTCCTTCATTTTGATGTATACAAAGTATGTTTCAAACAAATGTAAATATTCATATTATAATGTACTGGTTGTGTTTACTTTGATTACTATGATACAATTGTTGTGATACTACGCATGACGTCATCCACCCCCGAATGTTTCCGCCGTTTGTCCCACGGTTCAGGGGTGTGACAGATCTCTTGTGTATTATATTGATATTAACATTAGAGATTCTAACCAAAACGGATTCTGAGACGAAATCCGTATTAAATGGGGGAGAGTTATAACATCCTGTTTCGAGATGTTTTTTCTATATTTGGGATTATAGGAAATGAATGGATCGAGTAAAGGCCTTGGGCTTTAAGGTAATGGGTTTTAGACCTTATTGGGAAAAAGTGATGTTTTAGAATTCTTTTATGAATTAAGGATTTTATTTCGATGTGTTTTAACTCAAAAGTAATCATATAGGGTTTTAGAGCTCTATAATACCTTTTCGTGGATATAAGGTTCGTCGAAAATAGAGTTGGAACAAAGAAGTTATGACTGTTAGAAGTTATGAAGATTTTGGGTTAAACCGAGTACGTTGGGCATATAGGACGTATGTTGGGTGTATGATGGTAAGATCCAAACCCGAATTTTAGGGTTGAGACCTTCTTAATCTCCTTAACTTCCCCAAATCCATTCTATTCTCGGCCTCCATCCCTTCAACATCATCCCATGAAATCCTAACCCTTGTTTGAGCCTTGTGATCTAAAGAATGAGTTTGAGTTGTAACATCCCAAAATTCAAGGACAAAAATTTCATTTTAAATTAATTAAAACCATTTAGTAACTTTGCTCAGAACATTGAAACGAGTTCTACATAAAACAATTATCAGAGTTTTAATCCCAAGGATCATATGGTGCGGAAGAAGATAGTGTGATGCGTTGTGATCGTCCTAATCTCCTTCCTTTGAAAACATTAGTACCTGAAACAAAAGCTAAAATCTATAAGCACGAAGCTTAGTGAGTTCCCCATATACCACATACCACACATATCAACTGATCCATACATGTCATACATAACCATGAGCCATACATATATCATAACCAAACAAGGTGCTATGTGCCAAACATAGTCTTGCCATTATGCCACGGGTCACCATGTGGTCTTTATTGACAAGTCGGGGGCCATCCCTTGGGTCTTACAAACAAGTTCCAGGAGCCACCTCCTGGTCTTTCATACATAATAGCATACAGTGTGCTAGGAGCCACCTCCTGGTCTTGCCTAGGGCTAACCCCCAGGTCTTCCTACCACTCATAATATCATACTGAGTGTCAGAATCCGCCTCCTGGTTTTCCATCCATATTGCCTAGGGCTAACCCCCGAGTCTTCCTATCGTACATAAACTAAATGGGTCGGCATTGTGGCCATAGACCCATACAAACAGTGAGGAGACTCACCTCGCACTACTGAAAATTGGTGGAAACACTTCTGACTGCTAATTGCAAATTCCCGAACCGTAGAACCTTCAGCTCTCTGAGCTATCAATACCAAAATAACACTTAGACCACGATACCCTCAAAGGTCAAACTGGGTCAAAGTCAAAGTCCAAGTCAACGGTCAAGGTCAACGCTCCGAGTTGACTCAACTCGCTGAGTTGACCACCAACTCGTCGAGTTCCAGAATCCACACATAACTCTGGACTTTGATCCTATTCGTCGAGTCTTCCTTGAGCTCGTCGAGTTCTCCCCTACATAGTCGGGACCTTTCACTCCCTATTCGTTGAGTTCATGTTGAACTCATCGAGTTCTCCTTCATACAAAATAGGGACCTTTTGCTCATGACTTGCCTAGTTCATCCTTGAACTCGTCGAGTCCATCTTCATCTTAATCGGTCCATTCGTCCTCAACTCGTCGAGTTCATCCTTGAACTCAGCGAGTTCTTTGGTCTTCAAGTCCAACAACACATCCAACCTGATGAGTCCTCTTCTAGACTCAACACGATTACCAAAAAACAGAAAATGTTGGGGAACCATGACCCGACTCGCCGAGTCATATAAGCGACTCGTCAAGTCCTCCTAGGTCCAAATCTATCCAGTCAATTTCAGTTGGGTTCAAAGCATTCAGGACCTAGATCTAGCCTTCTAGGGTCGATATATACACAAAGTCTCTACCTTTACATCCATGCATGACCTTTTGAGGCTTAAAAGACTATAACAACTCCTTAAAGCTTGCATGGGGGTTTTGAATGGCATAAAGCTTGCACCTATATGCCTTAACCACTCTTAGGGATTCCATATTTAAACGGATCTTTGCTTGGGACGTCCTTGTCCCATAGATCAAGCTCCATGGACCAAAACTCTCATAAAATAGACATAAAGAGATCTAAGAAACTACAAGCCAAGATGAAAATTTGATTACCAAAAAATGATGGAAATGAGATGGTTTTTGCTGGATCTACAAACTTCTTCTTGAACCTTCAAGTTCCTTCTTCTTCTTCTAGCCTCCAAGAACACATAAAACACTCAAGAATGGTTCACACACTAACAAAATGCTCTAGGGTTACGTGGGTTAAGTTCTAGACAATGGGGGCTAGGAATGGAACCAAGAGGATGAGCATAAGATCCTTAAATAGGGTACCAAGTCCTGACTTTAGGGTTTCCCAAACCCTAACCAACTCGCTGAGTTGGTCCTCCAACTCGTCGAGTCGGTCACTTAACCCGTAACTCATAAATCCGCCCCTACTCGTCGAGTTCCTCTCTGGACTCGACGAGTAGCCTTCTTAATTTAGGGTTTTTCTTTCCTTTCTTTGTCTTCTAAAATTTGGGTACTACATAAGTGCTTTGGAGTGTTCTTTGTGTATCTTGGAGGAGAAGAAGCTCATTGGAGAAGTGTTAGTTGCATTGGAGCTTGTAGAACCAAACCTTGTTCACCTTGATCTTTCTTCTGGAGGTATAAAACTTGAATCTTGATGATGCCTTTGATAGATCGAGCTAGTCTTGGGTGTTATGAGCTTCTGGTCACTTAAGTGCATACATTTTAGATCTAAAAAGCTTGTGACCTTGTTATGGATAAATTTGGAAACTTTATTCATCTAAACATCATATTGATTCATATCTAAATGTTGGAGACTTGGACTTAATGGATTAAGTTGAAAAAGATTCACTTTTGGTCCCTTTGAGACATAAAGACTAGATTTTGATTTTTTTTGGACCATTCTAATGGATAAAATTGAAAACTTTATCCGTTATGGAGTTATTAGGAACCATCAAAATGTGATCTTGGTCCTTCTATTCCTTCCACGCATGATTTGGTGGCTTTTTGATGATGTTAGAGATTTAGGGCTTTGGTTTGGACACCACTAAGCCATGAAAAGTCATAAAGTCATGAACTTTATGATTTAGGATGTCCCTTAGGAATCAGATCTGGAAGTTATGCATGCTGTCTTAAGGCATTATGATGTTTGGAGTTGATTTTTGGGCTTCAGCATGGTATGCAGGGCGTATGCACCTGAATGGCTCTTGAGCCATTTTTGGGCCTTGAGTCATTTTGGGTTGGAGTCTTGCTTTGTTGGGCCAAGTATAGGAAGGGTAAAATAGTCTTTTACCCATTGGTATGTTAGAATATGAATTGGACCTTGGTTTATGGGAAATTGTCTTAATTATTGATTAAGGATAATTTGGATGTGTTCAGAGTGAGGAACCCGATGGCAGCAACGCATGTGTGTTTCGATGATCTCGGATTGAGGTAAGTCTCCTCACCATACTCATGGGTCTAAGGCACCAATGTCGGCCCAATAGGCTATGTTATGTGCTTGTTGTGTTTGTGATTCTTGTTGTATGCCTGTTTGTTATATGTATGTGGTGTGAAATAGACCCGGGGGTGAAATAGATCTGTATTGTTGAAAAATATTGTTTGAGTTGGAATGGACTCGGGGGTGAAATAGACATGGTATAGCCTTGATCTGACATTTGAGTTGAAATAGACTTGGGGGTGAAATAGACCTGGTACAGCCTTGAGCTGACATCTGAGTTGAAATAGACTCGGGGGTGAAATAGACCTGGTACAACCTTAAGCTAACGTATATATATGGTATGTGGTATTTTCGGAAACTCACTATACTTTGTGCTTACCTTTTTATGGTTATTGTTTCAGGCGTTTTCAACTTGAAACGGAAGGGTCCAACTTGATTATTGCGCATCCACCCATGTTTCAGCACTTTATGATTTTGGGATTGTACTCGGATAACTATTTTTACTATGGCATGCTTTTGAATGGTTGATAAGAATAAATGTTGTTTATGGGTTGAATTAAAAATGAAACTTTTACTTTATAATTTTTGGAATGTTACAAGCATAGGAGAATTAATTAATTTGTTTCATTTAACTTCTAATCATTAACCAGTCGTGCAAAAAAATACATTTTTTTATATTTTTCTTATCTCATGTTTTTAAGTTTGTTTTTTTTAAGAGTGGTATAATCTCAAAAAAGTGTGTCCAAATACTTATATACAAAATGTGTATTTGGAAATGATCATATATTTTTCTAAACAATTATGAAATTAATAGGCTTCTATGGACATTTCTTAATTTAACTACACATTCATCCTTAAGGAACCGTTTGGTGAGCAAAACTAGATGGAACAGAATAGCACTAAATTTTTAGATGGTGTTTGGCATACTTGGAACAAGAACTAATTGGAGGTTTCACCAAGTCCAATGGGATAAGTCATTAAAAAAAATAGTCTCACCTAAAACGGTGGAACTAACGGAACACGTACTATCCTATTTCTAATCTGAAGAAAATATCCCTACTTGGAACAGGTCTTAGCCTCCATCTCCACTTTTCTCATTTTCTACCTGTTTCAAATAAATATCACTCTTCTCTCCTCTGTTATGCAAGAACTGATTATTGATTATTGGTTCTCGATATTGTGTCATTCGAACTCTCCAGCAATCATTATCGTCTATATTGAACATCACAAGGTACAATTTCTTTTTAATTTTCAGTGTCTACATCTCTTCAATTACTTGAACGATTTCTTGAATCATTTTTGATTATCACCGGCTTCAAGTTATACATATAATTGAAATCTCTTTGTGAATAATTTTTGAGTATTTCTCTTGCTATCGGCTTCAAGTTATCTATATAATTGAAATCTCTTTGTGAATGATTTTTGAATACTTCTCTTGCTATCGTTACATGTCTGTATGTATTGAATGAGTATTGAAATCTCTTTTTGTGAATGATTTTTGATTATTTATCTTGCTATCGTGCGATTGCAGTAAATCAACACAAAAACACACATAATTTTACAACTGCATGTGCGTGTACTACTGCCTGTGCGTGTTTGGGAATCCATGGCTGCTTTCTTGCTTCGATTTGCAATCAAGGCGAGATAATTTCCCTACATTTTCTCTCTTATTTTATTATCATTTTTACTATGATTCTGGGAATCTTTTACCGTTTAAGATGATTTCGTGTTATGTGTGAGTATGCGATGATCAATCTTCATGTGGATCTGTTTACACTTTGTTTTTTGATTAATAACTTGTTAAGCACAGATTTTTCACCAAAAACTTAGGATCGTTTTGAAATTTGAATTGGAGTAGTTTTTCTTTACTATAATTTTAATATTTTTGGGATCCAATTGATTATATGGATCTGATTTTTTGTCATGAATTCGAGTTTTGAGGATTTAATTTTCTCTTATAACTAAGTAGTTTTCTTATTATACTACTAAAAAGAATAACATTTTTATATGTTCTTATACTACCTACATCTGTTATTAATAAATGTTAGTAATACATGGAATGAATAAAATATGCCATTAGACTTCACATTTATTAGGACTAAATTGCCCCTAAGTTTTTGTTTCTGCCTATTATTGGGAGGCTTAATTAAGCATATTTTTTGTCAGAAACTGTCTAGTTTGTGTTGTTCCTGTCCATTTCATGTTGTAGAACTCATTTATGACGAATATGTCCCTATAATTTATTGTTATTACTACATGTAGAGTTTATGTTGTTCCTTCCCAGTTCATGTTATATATACTTAATTTAGGACAAAAATGCCCTTGTATTTTCCTTTTGTTTTCAATTACCTTTTTTATTTCTATAGACTCCTCATGACATTTCATTTATATAATAATATTACTTTTTATTTGTCGTTACAATTTTTTCCCATCTTCTTCTCTCTAACATGTTTCTTTAAAATCAGTAAAATGTTGTTGTTTTACTTGTTTTTTATAAACTTTGTATATATGGATCGTAATCATTTGCTCCTATTTGTGAAGCAAGTGGAGAGTTATATTCATTTGTTGATGTGCCTAGCTACAGTTAGAGTTTGGTTAATTGAATGTGAGGACAAAGAAGCTCATAGGATAGATCTAGGTAATATTACATTAGACACACTTTCAAAAAGGTCTACAGAAATACATCATATCACACGTGAAAGTGATGATAATTGTATATACAAGTTACGTATGGATAGGAATACATTTGCACTTTTGTGTGATTTACTACAAACTTGTGGTGGATTATTATATGATGGTTTAGTGATCATTGAGGAACAAGTTGCTACATTCCTAAATATATTAGCACAACATAAAAAAAACAGATGTATTCAGGTTAGATTCTATCGGTCAGGGGAAATAGTAAGTCGGTATTTTCATCGTGTTCTAGATGCTCTAATGCGTTTGCAAGAGATATTGTTTGTCAGACCAACGCCTATTGCAAATAATTGTACAGATAACCGGTGGAAATGGTTCCAGGTAACCAAGATAATATTATTATGACATATTACAAAATATAGGTTTTTAACTAACAATGCGTTAAAAATTTATTTATAGGGTTGTCTAGGAGCAATTGATGGAACTTATATAGAAGTTAATGTCCTTAACTCGGATATACCAAGGTACCGAACAAGAAAGGGTAGTATAGCAATGAATGTGTTAGGTTTCTGCAATCATGACATGAATTTTGTATATGTCTTAGTTGGTTGGGAAGGTTCAGCTACTGATTCAAGGGTTTTGCTGGATGCAATTACTAGACATAATGGATTAAAAATCCCAGTTGGTAAGCAAATATAATAATTACTAAATAGTTATTATATGTAAACATAGTTACATAATCATACCTTTTACTTTATTTATTATAGGTATTTATTATTTGGCTGATGGAGGATATATCAATGGTGAAGGTTTTTTAGCACCATATAGAGGTATTAGGTATCATTTACAGGAATGGTAAGGCAATACACGTGCACCTACAAAAAAAGAGGAATACTTTAACATGAAACACTCACAAGCCAGGAATGTTATTGAGACGTGTTTTGGTCTACTAAAGAGAAGTTGGGCTATATTAAGAAGTCCTTCATTTATCCGATAAGAATTCAAGGGCGAATAGTCAAAGCATGTGCTTTGTTGCATAATTTTATTAGGACACACATGGCTTCAGATCCAGAAGAATACACGTCAAGCACTGTTGAAGATATGCCTATCGGGGAAGAAAAACCAAATCAATTTCAAATTGTGGATGTTGTTGAATCAAGTAATGAATGGACTCAATGGAGGGATGATTTAGCCAAAGAAATGTTTGAGTCATGGATGTCAACTAGATCTTAGTAGATTGTTTTTTTTTTTAATTTTAGGAACTTCTTTTGTTAGTTTGTTATTCGCAATTGTTATGGATGTGAACAACTTTTAACTTTGTGTATGTTTTTTTATTAAGTTAAACTAACTTCATGGATGATTTGTTTTAATATTTTCCATTTTTATGATTTTTAACCAACTTCGTGGATGATTGTTTTAATATTTCTATTTTTATCTATTTACCTTTGTTATGTATGATATGTCAAAAACAAATAACAAATCATGGTAGATAGGCGTCAATAGACTCAAGAAGAAGAGGATGTGTTGATTAAAATCCGTCAAGACATTGTTGTCATTGGTGGTAGAGGTGATAAGGGAAGCTTTAGGTCTGGAACCTATTATCAAGTCGTTCTAAAGTTACGGGAAAAATTCGATGGTATTAATATAACAGCAAAGGACATGCGAAACAAAATCAAACGTTTAAAGGATAAGTTTTATGTTGCATATGATATGCAAAATACAAGTGGATTTGTTTGGGATGATGTTTACAAATGTGTACTAGTTGATTCTCCTGAGATATTAGAGGAATATCTAAAGGTTAGTGATTATATATATATATATATATATATATATATATATATATATATATATATATATATATATATATATATTATTTTTCTGTGCATCTAAGTATTAAATATATGATTTTACTTGTAATTTTGTTTGTTTTACTGGAAACATCCAAACAAAAACTATGGCGCAAATAAATCATTCCCTGCATACAAGCAACTAGCAAATGTTTTTGGTAAAGATCGAGCTATAGGTGGTATGGCTGAATCGGTGGTTGATGTGACAGAAAATCAAAATATTAATAACTAAGAAGGAGAAAGTTTTCCATCATCCAATTCTAATCCTCAAAACACTGCAACTTCCTCCAATCCAAATCCCAAAAACTCGTCGCAAAATAAAAAGAGAAAAGCGGCATCTGAAGAAGTAACATATATAATTGGAAAGGGGTAAGCTATCGTATATGAGGAAATCCAAAAAATGACTAGGGCTATTACTTCTTCTACTAATGACCTCACAGGGTTAAAAACCATACACGAAGAGTTGAACACCATGGAGTTGTCTTCTTCTGAAATCATGCGAGTTTGTTTAAAATTTACAAAAAACTTAAACTTTTTACCAATGTGGAATAGCTTGGATGCAGCTACCAACCCACTTTTTGCGAAGACTATATTGGAAGAATACAATTAAAGTTTGTTCTTTTTTTATTTATTTAAATTAAGGATTTTGGAAACCATTTTGGTTTAGAAATTTGTTAATTTTGAAGCAATTTGGATTATTTGGTATTAGAACTAGTTTGAATATGAAAATTAAAAAAAAATTAATAAAAATGTTTATTTTGATGTTATGTATGTTAAATAGTGTTATCATGAATATTTTTTGCAAAAGGGTAATATGGTCATTTTTACTTCTTGTTATGTTCAGTACTGTTGTTGCCAAACAATTTCAGACAACTTGTTATGTTCTATTCAGTCTTACCAAACACTATACAAATTATTTTTATTGTCCAGTCTAGATCTGTTCAGTTCAATCCAGTTCTGTCTCACCCAATTCTTCTGCCAAAAGGTGCCTAATGTAACTATGAATTCGTCCTTGTCATCAAGGACCTTGAGTTGGAGTGGTTTGCTTCGATCGGTAAATAAAATTAAAATTACATTAAATAAAATATGGAGTATTTTTCTAAAAAAATAGAAAAACATCATAAATGGTTGATGCGGTTTCCAAAAAAGTCGAGTTCAGATCTTAACTTTTTAGGTTCTCAATGATGGTCCATGTGGTTTAAAGTTTTTTAGATTATCAACGATGGTTCGTGTGGTTTTAAACCACAGTTGATGACCTAAAAGTTTAAGGACTGAACTTGGTTGGTTTGGAAATCATAAGGACCATTTATGATGTTTTACTTAAAAGATATTTAAAAAACAAGTCTTCTTGGAGATGATTTGAAATGATCAAGATTTGGAACATGGATCTTAAATGGATGAAGACGAAGATATTATGTGATTTAATAATCATTAAAAAGGTAACATCACCTAAGATTAGCTTTTTAATATTTATTTATTTAACAAATATAATAATACCATAAAGTCAATCCATATCTAACATGTAACAAAGCTTATCATACACGATAAATAATTAAACAAAAGAGCGGAGAGAATTTATTCGTTACATTCCTTCAAACTTATTTGTCACATCAAATTTTCTTATTTATCTCACCTCCATTTTCCAACCCATAAGATGAAAGTGTGTACTCACCTTTCACAGCTCATTTTTTATATGTCATGTGAGCTTTCAACCTACTCACATTTTACTCACAAAAAACCAGAAAATGGGCACCTTTCAATATTTTTAATCTTTTAAATATATTTTATACAAATATTAAACTTATTTTTTAGAGAATTAAAACCATGAATTTTAATATATTTTTTAATAATTTCATAGTATATATGAATTAGAAAAAAAAAAAAAAAACCTATATGTTAATGTCCAGCCACGAGAGGAAAGAAAACACGAGCCGGATACCCCTCGCCCCTAAATTACATGGCCTAAACTGCAACCGAGGTGTGGCGTTCGTGGGTGTGGTTCCCACTTCATTTCACTCTACCGCAGTCACTCTGTCCGGCCTAACATATAAAAACTCATCCCTCCTATCCCTCACAAATCCCAACCAACTCATTTTTATAAAATTAATTGGCTTACATTTACGCATACAATAACACAATAATTACTTTGAATAGAATAACCTAATCCTATATATATATATATATATATATATATATATATATATATATATATATATAGAGAGAGAGAGAGAGAGAGAGAGAGAGAGAGAGAGAGAAAGAAGAGGGTAGAGAGAGAAAGAGAAGCATGTTGTGTTTTGACGGGTTCAACACCCCGTTAGAAACTTTAGCAACAAGACTGTTTTTCTGACGGTATAGCCAACTCATACACCTCAACCCCCATCATTTAGTTCAATGTATAGTGAATAATTAAAAACATAAAAAAAATGATACAACTTTTTATGCATGCAGTAAAACAAATCAAACCATAAAGAGAGTCTACACATAGACGATCAACAAGTTAATTATCTCATAGGACTTCACTTTTGTGGTACCTCGTTGCTTGCGGAGTCGTTCCATCGACAATATCATCCCGACACGCCATGAATTGTGGCCGACTCCGTGCCAAAATTTAAACCATTCGTCTCATTTGAATTTTTTTTGCATCTGAACTAACATGTCATCATCATAGAGTCAATATGTAGTCACTATACATTGAACTAAATGATGGGGGTTGAGGTGTATGAGTTGGCTATACCGTCGGAAAAACAGTCTTGTTGCTAAAGTTTCTAACGGGGTGTTGAACCCGTCAAAACACAACATGCTTCTCTTTCTCTCTCTACCCTCTTCTTTCTCTCTCTCTCTCTCTCTCTCTCTCTCTCTATATATATATATATATATATATATATATATATATATATATATATATATATATATATATATATATATATATGCTTAGGTTATTCTATTCAAGAAATTATTGTGTTATTGTATTCATAAATGTGGGCCAATTAATTTTACTTATTTTAAGAAAGTGATTAATATATATTATTGAATTAAATATAATTGAAAATATCATCTTAATTAATTAAAAGGGTAATTTAGTCAATTAATAGAGATTTAATAAAGGAAAATTGCATTTTTTTTAAGGGATCATGGATTCTATTAATTTTAAAAACCCAATTTTACGAATTATAATTCTTTTAATTCGGACATTCTGACAGAATATGTTTCTGAATATATTCAAAAATAAAAATATTTCTTGAACCATAAATAATAAAAATATTCTTGAACCTATTTATTGATCATGACTTTAAAAACTTCTTGTAGAATAACAAATTCTTGAACAATCAATTGAAGAATAAAAACAAAAAATACATTATTTCTTATAGAATACGGGTAACAATTGTTAAGAATTACATTTATTGTTAAAAAATAAAACTAAAAAAACTTTCAAAATGGGAAAGAAAACATCAAAATCTAACAACGACACTAAAAGATTCTAAAAGAATAATGTTGCTTAGAATCAGTTTCAATTTTGTGGTCCGTTCTTCAAGCATCAACTTCTGTGATTCCAACAGAATTGGAATTCGTGATTCCATTCCAAAAAAAATTGGAATTCATGATTCCATTCCAATAGAGTTGATGGGCCATACAACACTAAAGTATCTAAATCATAAACACACATTAACAATTGGGCCAAATAATCTTAGGTTGTTTGTAAGCATGACTTGAGTTAGTTGTTCGACTTGGTCCACATCATATATTTAGGAGATTATCGCCATGAAAGCTCAATGAAAACCATAAGGCACTCGATATGGCAAGATAATAATTGCAACTGGCTCACTGGTAAGCTCCATGAATGACAATTCACCACTGAAGATGAAAATCAGAATAGTCAAAACTCAAAAGACAAATTTCATAGCCATGAATGCAACATTAAGATGGGTACTGAAACAAAAATTTAGAAACGTGTGTATCTTACCAAGTAATCAGATACTCCACGCTCAAATGACTTCTCAAAACTAGGAATTGCCCCCTCATTCCTGCATTATGTACAACAAATTATAATGAGTCACAAGTTCTATTTTCTGATGGTGGTCATAAGGTTTTGAATGTGCTTATTGTTCCTGGACACGACAAGGAATCCTCATTCTAATCATCCAACATCCTCTTCTTCTTGAAAGAAAAATTAAAAGAAAAAAATGTACATAGAAGGGGAAACAATAGCCTACCCAAAAGATAGGGTGAGAGAAATTTCGTCATTTGCCCAATTGCATTAAAATCTAGAGTACAAATGATCCTTCTTTGGGATAGAATTCAACAGAAATTCAAGTTAACAACACATACAACAGCAATTGAAAGATATTATAGGCTAAACAACCGACAGCTCTGATTGTGTTTTACTTATTAGAACTCAGAAATGGGTGTTTGAGTTATGGCTTCGCATTACTTGCCTGAGTTCACCCAAGAAATCAATCTGACTCCCAGAAGCTCCAACTCCAACTCTGTCTGTCTAAGAAATCATCTGATGAGGAAGTTGAAATTGTCCCCATGCTGATGCACTGCTTCCTGAATACATAACACGTCGCTCGGATAAATCGATTGAGGGATTTTCATATGCATTGATAGCAACTGCCCAACAGTTGTTGAGGAGTTGATAAGCTTCACTGCTACAGCATCCTTGCAATCCAATTAAGCATGGTGGATCAGTATGATCCAAAATAGGAATATTTCTTTGATTTTTATCCCCATACACACCATACATTAGAACAATACGTATTAACTACACTCAATTTCATCACATAATACCAAACAAGCAAAAATAATCAGACATACTTGAACATGAGCATCGTAGTTGGCTGGGTTTTTCGAGAGCTTCGTTTCTAGGGTTTGTAATTCAAGAGCAGATTGAGCTTCGTCGTCTGACTCCGAGTCGGAATTAGAACTTGAGGCAGACTGGAATAAAGGGGTAATGGCGGCTGGAGGGACAAGGGTGGGGGCGACGATGAATAGAAGAGAAGAGGGAAGAGGCGGAGGTGATGATATATACGAAATTTGGTTTTAAAACTGATATAACAAAATTAAAAGCATATTAATTGATTTATATATTTATCATAATTAACTAGATGTATGATTACATATTTACCCTTTTAAAATGATTGGCCTATATTTCTTCATATAATAACACAATAATTACTTTAAATACCTAAACCTCTCTCTCTCTCTCTATATATATATATATATATATATATATATATATATATATATATATATATATATATATATATATACACACTAGGTGTAAGACCCATGTATTACATGGGTTAATTAAAAAAATAAATATAAATGTCTAAATATTTAAGAACTTTGGATTTATAAGAAAATAAAAAAAAAAAGTAATGAATTATCAAAATTAATTTTTTTTTTATCTTTTAAATCCACCCGAATAAATCAAAATATTTTTGCCACATGTCATCTTCTCCTTCATTTGAACACATGACATTTTCTAGAATTTTTGAATTTTCGATTTTCTATTTGTCATTTTATTGTATTTTTCATTTTATTAAATTAAAATTTGACATTTAATATGTTAGGTAATATATATGTAAGCTAATTATTAGAATAGGTTTATATATGTAATGTATTTAATGTATTAAAGCCTCATTAATTTTAATAATTCAAAATTTTTCTCATTTTCTTATAAATTCAAACTTCTCAAATTGTTAAAATTTCATATTAAAATTTTTTTTAAACAAATCCATGTGACACATGGGTCTCACACCTAGTTTAAATGAATAAATAAAATAAAGTAATGGGCTTTAATTTCAGAGTTTTAAAATAAGAAGGTAAGTCCATCAATGAAATTGATAGTAATTTATTACTATATTTATTGTAATCCTTACATTAAAGTATTATGTGGAATTTATTAAAATAGAAAAACTTATAAGATGACATATGAAAAAGAAATTAATTCAAAATAACCATAAAATGACATTTGACAAATTGAATGAAAGTGTAACATGTGGCAAAAAAAATCTTCATTTATTAGAGTGTATATATATATATATATATATATATATATATATATATATATATATATATATATATATACATATATATATATATAGGGTTAAGTTCATTTGAGACAATGATATTTTGTGAGACATGGGGACAAAATTTGAACCACTCAACTACCTTAATCTATGGCTGAGTTTAAATCAAAACAAAACATAAAGAGGCGGTGGCATTTATGCAATTTTTCAAACTTTAGGATTAGTGATAGACACGGAGGGGTGGTAACATAAATTTAATTTTAATTGATAATGATTCAAACAATTTTATTCATTCTTCAGGCTCCAGAAAAACTCTCACCTACCACCAAACCCTAAAAATCATATTTCTTCCAAATAATCTCGATGGAAGATCTAGATACATTTCAACTTTCTATTATTCTAATTTTGATTTTGCTTCGCATTGATCTTCCTGAAATCATTGAATCGATTGTGATTTTGATTATAATACTTTTCTCCAAAACCCCTCGATAAAACCCTAAGAAACCGATTATGGTTCTTCGTCTAAAAACCATGATTTCATTTTAGCAAAAATCATAGCTTGAATACCTCTGATTTTTAATCTCTTGATTCCGACTATGATCATCAAGAATGGATATTTCAACAATCCAGTAAGTTAAAACTAATATATCCTTTAGTTTATTTTTTATTTGATTTCTATGAATTCAATGATTATATGATTTTTCTTTCTATATGATTTCGATTTCTATGAATCCATGGATTATTGATTTATTTTTCCTGATTTGGTAACTAATGGAATCTCTTGTTTGTTGTAAAACTTTAGAATGTTATTGACCTTTTATGTTTGCAATTAATCTGAGTTAACTTTTTTCAAATTCGATTGACTTAACAACATTATATCTTACTAGATATTTATTCTAGGTTTTATGCTTGTAAATAGTAATAGAATGTTACAATGATTATTTTTTGCTGTTAATTTAAGATATTTTTTAGAATTTATATTTTGTTAGTCTTATGGTTCGTATGTATGTAACTATAACTGATTATGGATGGTTAGAATAAATCAGATTCAAATTCAAATTCAAATTCCACATCTTGACAATATTACGGTTTTTAATTAGTGTATGATTTTTCTTAGAAAATAAGAAATAATGTAGTTTTATTAAAATACATTACAACAAAGTTACTTTATAGTAAGTAGGATGAACTTGCTTTAGTAAACTAAGGAACTTATAACCAATTTTGGTGTACTGTTAATGTGACAGATCTAAAAGTATTTTGCTAACATGTAAGTAAGTGGAAATGTGGAATTTTGACTTAGGTAAATAAGGTTTTCTACAGAATAAGAAGCTTACATATTTATGTTGTGTGTATGCTGCAATGTGTTATATACATACAATAAATAAGCATAAGAACAAAAAAAATTAACAAATCAAAGGAATATGGAAAGGTTGATAAGGAGGCTGATTAAAAATGATGAGAAGAAAATTTCTGGAAGATTTAGAAATATTTTATTATGTATGACATGGTAGTGTTTTCTTTATTTGAATGTTGGTTATCTTTTTAATTTGAACAGTTGGTATGGTTTTTTGAATGGCAAGTGAATGTTTCATAGAATAACAGTCATCGTTAAAATATATTTATGCTTTGAACAATCGAGAATCCCATGCTTTTATCATGCATTTAACTCCATAGAAAACTGATTCTAATTTCATATTTTTCGGATTTCATCTGGCTGATTATGATTCATATATTTTCAGGTTTCGTTAAGATAAAATTGTGATTGCATCAAGACTTCATCGATTTAATCGTTTTTCAAATACATCTCGTTCGGATTCGTGTTCTAATTCTAATTTTGATCCATTTTCACCGCGTACAAGAAATTGATAGGTTCTTTCTTATTTGTAAATCTGTTATCTTGTAATATCTCCTAAATCCTAATTTCTTTTCAACCCTAATCGTTTTTCTTGATATTTTCGTAATATAAATTTTGGATTTTAGAATTCCAACAAATTAATGTTTCTTGATAATTATAGATAACATGCGTTAGTTAAGAATACAAACCTTGATCATCGTCATGATAAACTTGATATTTTTAGAATATTATGTTGCTTGACAATTCCAGAATATAGCATTCTACAAAAATTTTGGTGATGCTTTATAATAACAACGTTGATCCCCATCATGAACTTGATAATTCCAGTAAAGTCTACATATTCTAGGTATTCTGATTTGTTAAGTTAGGTGTTAGTTCATAATTTTGTTTCAGGTGTTATTTTATTGATTAATCAGATGTTACTGTTTACTTTGATAAATCAGAACTAATTCATACACTGATGACTTTATTGTGTAAAGTTAATGTCTATATGTAGCACATTCTAACATTCTATATTTTCTTTTATCATAACTTGATGTATTATTCAAAGAATAGTTTTTTTATACTTTATTAGGAGAATGTATGATATTGATTATTATTAAAATGAAGTATATGGTTAATAATGTTAATATTATAATATTCTAGATTTTATTTTATCATAACTTAATGTATAATTCAAAGAAAAGTTCTTTATATTTTATTTGGAGTGCCTATGATGTTGATTATTGATAGAATATACTTTATGCTTTATAATAGCAATATTCTAGTTTTTGTCAAGTATTTAATAAACAAATTCCCATATTTTTCTGGTTTATGGTGTTTAGTGTGAATATTCTAGTATTTTGTTCTAATTGAAGCATGATATATGTTTTGATGCAGATCAAGTGGCAAGAATGACTAAATCAAGAGAAAAATATGTTGTTGATACTAAAACTAAGAAAAGAATGATAGCTCAATTCATAGATCTTTATCAGAACGTGAAATAAAGGACAAGGTATAACATTAAACACATTAGAATATGGATATTTGATATAAATACTCTAAGTTAACATATTATTAAGTGTTATATTCTTCTTTTCACGATGTTGATTATTCTTAGAATGTACATATGCTTATTTGATTTTATACTAGGTTATGAAAAAAAAATGCATTTGTTTTAGTTTTTTTTTGATAAAGTTATGATATATGTTTTGATGCATTCGTAAATCTTGATAAACAAACTTGGTATAAGATGAAGGGAAGAGATTGATGGAAAAATAAAGCATAATGTATCCAAAAATAAAATTGATGGAAGTTTGGAAATGTGTGGTGGTGAATGAAATTCTTAGAATGTTACAAAACGTTTGATATTTTTTATTACATGACTGTAGTTTGTATATTCTGGGTATTTTGTTCTGATAAATATTTGTTTACATTGATTTACTTTTTATGATGCAACCAAATTGAATGGTCACCTAAACTAATTGAAGAAGCTAAGGATTCAAATGTGACTGACTAAAGCATCTTAACTTGGTGCAGGAAGCGATGTAGTGAAATGAAGATTGTTGATCTAATTGTCCAAATATTTGCATGAATTTAAAGGTTAATGAATTTGGAGTCTTTTTCTCTTTGAATATTGGCTATATTTTCTATATTTCGAATAACATGTATAGGTGAATGTTTGGTAAACAATAGTTTTAGGATTGAAGGTTTGAAGATTGGTGAATATTTAATAAAGAAATATTGTGGTTGAACGATAGTTATGCTTTAAATGATATTACATGTAATCTTTCACATATTAGTCGAGTTTAAAATTAAAGTCTCTATGTAAAATACTCTATCAGAATAATATTGTATGTTTTATGTTATAATAAGTATATGCATAATATTCTAATAGAATGATTTTATGTGTTGTTCGTTATTGTCAATTAATATTTATGTCCTTTTTAGGATTAATAGTTTATGTCGTGTAATGGTAGTAATATCTTTCACATATTAGACTAGTTTAAAATTAAATTCTCTATGTAAAATATTTTCTCTGATAATATTGTATGTTTTATGTAATAATAAGTATATGTATAATATTCTAATAGAATAATTTTATGTGTTGTTTATTATCATCAATTGATGTTTAGGTCTTTTTAGAATTTAAGTCATTGTTCAAGGTAAATTTTATAAGTAGAGTCTATGAAGTATAAAATCATTGTAATGTTGTAGTTTATGATGTATGATATTTATAATCTAATAAAATAAAGTTCTAGGTTTTTTGTTAAATAAGTTCATTTCTTTACATGAAAATGATATGTATACGTAGAATATTCTAATACAATTATGTTATATGTTATCTGTTTTCATAAATTTAACATATATAATATTCTAATAGAATAATGTTATAGGATTCCCTTTGAATAAGGTTATTTATAAAGTACTATATATGTGTATAATATTCTAATAGAGTAATATTATATGTTGTATGTTTTTGTAATATATATGTATAATATTTTAATAGAATAATATTCTATGACATTATAAGTTATATACAAGATATTCTAATAAAACAATGCCTAATTAAATTTTCGGTTTTTAATACTCAATGATATGACATTAATCTAGCTATTCAAAATTTTATAATGTGTTGTTAATATGTAATATTATAAAATTATGTGTAATATTATGAAATTTAAACGTAGTATTCTAAATTTATGTGTATGGAATATTTTGATATTAAAATGTAATATTCTAAATTGTGTTATAACATGTAAAATGAACTTATATTACATAAGATTCTAATATTATATTAATATTCTGAATTTGCATAACATTCTAACAGAATAATTTAATTAGGTTGTCTATATTCAAGTTACAACTTAATATTCTTATACAATAATGCTATACGTTGTCTCTATCTGTAGAACATTCTAAATAGAATGTAACACTAAATGATTATATGAACATCAAATATCGAACTAGAATCTAACAATACATATGTAAGAAAATTAAAATAATGCACATTTATTTGTAAATACCAATGTAAAAATAAAACTTAGAATATAGTGTTATCGTTTTATTCAATTACATCAAATACATCACTTGAAACCAAACAAAGCAAAATATAAACATATTTACAACATCCCATTACATAAAATGTGACTCTCTAGGAAATTATTATTGAGCCACATTCTCTACAGTTCCATTCAAACTTACCTAAAAAGTTGTAATGATAGAAAACCTGAAATTTTTGGCTAATTTCATAACTATGTACCACTTTACACTGTGAAAGAGATCTGATCGGTATTGGGATATATAAATTTTGTAGCCACTTTAAATCTTTTTGGAACAAGCACCATTGAAACAGAAATGTCAAAATACTTCTTGAAGTTCTCATCATTAATTAATGGTGGCGGGATATGGATTATATGCTTCTTCCAACATATGCACTAAACATTGGCATCAATAAACAGTTGTATGTCCTTCAACCACTGAAAAAAAAAAGAAGTACACCAGTCATCACAAAGTTAAGAAAACCCATCTTGGAATTTGCGTTCAATATCATTAAATAGTAACAAAGTTTAAGGGTAGAAAGGAAGGAGTGATATATTAGACTCTACATCAGACTCATTATTCATTCAAAACTTTCATCAAACAACTAGAGTTCATGTATAATGTATGAGAATTGGCTCAATAAACATAATAGTTATGTAAATACCTTATTGATTTTATAGAATGAGCACAAAATAACTCGAAGATACGTTGTTTTTGCTTGCTTCTCTTCATTAGCAGAAAACACCAAAAGCTTGAAATTGATAATCAATGGCTGAAATCAAATATCTGGAATGACAATAGATCTAAGATGAATTTAAATTGATAAAACACCTTATTTGAAAGTAAAACTTAAATCATCAATCTGATGGAAACCAATATCACTTGATGATCGATTACCGATGTTGATGAATGGTTAAAATCGTTCATCTGAAATTAAAATTAAAGCTTGAAGTTGTTTAATATCATACTTTTAGTTATGATTCCATTAGATGAAGGGGACAACTTTCTACAAAGGATTAGTAAAATTTGGTTGTGATTGAGAAATCATCAGACGATAAAGGGGACAACTTCTCTGTTACATTGACTGGGGAATATCATATGGTTAGAAAACCATTGATAATTTGAAAACAACATTTCAAGATAATATCATAAAACTCCATCATATGGTTACCTTGTTAAATAAAGGGATGAATATGAATCTCAAAAAGTCTTAAAAAGTTATAGTCAGGTACTAATGTACCAAAAACCATACAAAAATCTATTACATATCCATTAATATCAATACTTATAGTTGAAAACTTCTAGCTGAAAATATTCAAGTTCTTTTCAACCTCTAGAATCCAAAAGAAATAACCATTAGGTCAAATGAATTATTTGCAAGAGTCACATTGTGCTACAACATTATAACTTTGAACTACAAAAATAATATGCCACAACATTAATATATAACAAAAATAATATGCATTCATATGAATTTAATCATAAATTTATTTTTAATATTCTATAAAAATAATATGTGGTAGCATGAACTAATCAGCAACATGATGTTAATAATTGGGTTTCTGGTTAATTTTCCTCATTGTGGAGAATATCTGAATCATCAATACTTAACATAAAACACTAAACATAATATTGTTCTAATTATGAAAATATATAGTGCTATATAGATTTGAACAATTTTATGCTAAAAAAAACCATCTCCAATCTTTTGTGTTTGAAATAAAATATTAAAACAAAAACATATCATTATATTACAGAGTTGGTTTCAATAGAAAACCAGATAAAAGACAAATGTATAACATTAAGCATAGTCATAATGTCAGTTATTATTGAAACAAAGTCATAAATTCTACTTCGTGTTGTAATGTTCTAGTTTGTAGCATAATATTATAGTTATGGTTGGCACTGTTAAATATATTTAACATATGGTATAATGTAAACATTATAGTTTCAATCAAGTTTTAATGAATAATGTAAAAAAATTACGTGACAAGGAGGACTATTACTAACCTGAACATATTCCACATTATGTAAAACTAGTCAATGCATCTTTTACTTAATATGCAATTGACAAGGAGGACTATGACTAACCTAGACCTTTCACTAAGATATTACATGTTGTTTAATCTTAACATGGTTGTAAAAACTTCTAATTTGAAACATTCAAGTTCCTTTCGAGTTGGACTTCATTAACTAAATTGCTCTTCAACAAAAATAAATGAATTTTTAGAATCGATGTGGATTAAAGTAAATGCTATGTTTTTACAATAGATTTAAACTTCACATGGACTAGGATTTACAAAATTATATTCATAACATTTCAATGATTGAATTAAATTAGTCTAATCAGAATAATATATACTAGTAGAGAATCACATCATGTAATCACATATCACTGATGGTATCCAATAGATCTAATAAGGACAATATACATTCATATGAGCATATAATCTTTTCTTTAGTACATCCCCTTTCCAATAGGTAAACACGAGCATATTCAAACAAAAGTGTGCTAAAATACATCTCCAACAATTTGTATTTAAAGAAAATGACATATTTTAACAAAACTAAGGTAAATTTAATAAGATTAGTCAATATTGAATTATTTTACTCTAATTCTAACTCATATTTTGGAAGTATACTAAGGACTTTATTTGTGGAAAGAAGGGGGTGATACATCAGAATCTTTATTCATTTAGGACTTTCATCAAATAGGTAGAGTGCATGTATAGTTTAAGAGAACTTGATCAGGAAAAGTAATTGATTTCAATCAATCAGTATGATGTTTAATTGCTGAAATCATGAATCATACATATATGAATTGGATAAATCACTAGTAGCTTGATGATTCAATCAATTCATGTTACCAGGTTAACAATTAAAAATGTTATATACAAGTAATAATGAAAGTGATGAAAACTCAAGGAAGAAAACTCAAACCTTGATCAATTTATGAAATCATGATGTAGAGTAAAATCACAATTCGAAAGATTAATAGTAATTGTTGAAGATGAATATTAGTAGAAATCATATGAACACTTGAACCTCTACCTTGGACGAAATCGATGATCATAGAGCTAAAGTCGATAACAATCTTGTAATGAGTTGTTGGTGTCAATAGATGAACATAAACCTCAATCACTCAGATTATCAATTAGAGATGTAGAAGAATGAAGAATAGAAGAATTAAGGAGAAAGAAGATCGATCAGAACGAACTGGAGAACAAGGAATATTGATCTAGCAAATATCTTGGTAGAAGAATCGAAGCAGATGATTTCTTGATGAAGTGAAGATGATGCTAACTTTATATATGATCATCTCAAAATTTAACCTAGTGACTAATTTACCCCTAATTAACTAATCCATTAGATTAATTAGTGTTAATCACATTTTCCTGTGAGCCACGATATTAGTTTTGATCAAAGGCTAAGATTTGGTCCCCATGTCTCACAAAATATAGGTGGTCTCAAATGAACCTCTCTCTCTCTCTCTCTATATATATATATATATATATATATATATATATATATATATATATATATATATATATATGTAGAGGTTCATTTGAGACCATCTATATTTTGTAGACATGGGGACCAAATATTAGGCTTTGATCAAAACTGATCTTGTGGCTCATAAGAAAAATGGATTAACACTAATTAATCGAACTGATTAGTTAATTAGTGGTACATTAGTCAGTAGGTTCAATTCAGATCTGATATATTGTTAGCGTCATCTTCACGTCATCAAGTAATCATCTCATCTGCTTCGATTCTTCTACCAAGATATTCGTTGGATCAACATCCCTTGTTCTTCAATTCAATCAGGTCTATCTTCTATCTCCAATCTTATATTCTTTCAACCGCTAATCAATTTGAGTTTGACGTTGATCGAGCAATCATAAATCATAGCTTTTAAAGTCGTAATTTTTTTTCTTGTTTTTCAAGTTCATGTTCTTCATTCTTCTACATCTGCAATTGATAATCTGAGTGACTTTGGTCAATCATGTTCTACATTCTTCTACATCTACATTTTTTTTGATTTACGAGTTCATTTACTTCGATTCATCTACCAAGACATTGATCGTAATAGAGAAGTCGCCCCCTTTGTTGGCTGATGATTTCTCAATCGCAACCAAGTTTTACCAATCCTTCAAAGAAAGTTTCCCCCTTCATTTAATGGAATCGTAACTAAAAGTTTGATATTCAACAACTTCAAGCCTCAATTTAATTTTAGATCAACAATTTTTAGCCATTCATCAACATTAGTAATCAATCATTAACTGATATCGATTTCCATTTGATTAATGCTTCTAGTTTTACTCTCAAATCAGGTGTTTTATCAATTTAACTTCATCTTAAATCTATTATCATTTCAAGTATTTGCTTTCAACCATCGATTATCAATTTCAAGCTTTTGGGTTTTTTTGTGCATTCGAGCGCATATTAAATGAAGATAAGCAAGCAAAAACAATGTATCTTCGAGTTATTTTGTGCTCATTCTATAAAATCAATGAGGTATGTACAAAACTATTATTGTTCTTGAGCCAATTCTCTTACATTATACATGCACTCTATCTATTTGACGAAAGTCCTGAATGAATAAAGAGTTTGATGTAGAGTCTGATAGATCATTCCTTCCTTTCCACCCTTAAACTTTGTTACTATTTAATGATATTGACCCCAAATTCCAAGATGATTTTCTTAACTTAGTGATGACTGGTGTACTGATTCTTTTTGTCAGTGATTGAAGGATATACAATTGTCATCGATGCAAATGTTTAGTGCATATGTTAGAAGAAGCATATCATCCATATTTTATGTAACAAGGTAAATTTCAAAAAGAAATTCACATTTTAAAACACACTTCCACTCATAATAGTTATAAATATGTCATTGTATCATATAACAATCCATAAAATTACATCCCAAGATCATATCATATAAAACTGCTCATGTGTGTATTGATCAAGCCGGCGCCTTCCCGCGATCCTCACTGGTACCTGAAACACATAACACAACATTGTAAGCATAAATGCTTAGTAAGTTCCCTAAAATACCACCCATATCACATACGCCTTTCTATGCCATAACTCTGTAGGATCTTCCGATCCAAGTGTCTCAGGGGACTTCTGTCCCAAACCATAGTAGACCTTCCGGTCCTACCCGTAATGACCTTCCGGTCCGTAACCTCTTGATCGTCTGGTCCATATCATCTTGACCTTCCGTTCCTTATCATACATTGCATACATAACACATACATATCACATATCAGCATATATCACATACATCTCATAGTATATAAGACCTTCCGGTCACACATAGGTACCCTTCCAGGTACAGTATAGTGAGAAGACTCACCTCGTCTGATGTCTAATAACTCACGTGCTCAATCCCTGAATCTCGAAACAACGACCTAGCCCCGCCTAATCACATAAAGTAATTGTTTCAAATCATTAACGGCTCTCAAGGCTAGACTAACTGTTGATTAAGACCCTAAAAGTCAATGAAAGTCAATAACAAGCAGTACGTGGGGTGTACCAACTCGTGTACGCGGGGCGTACTCCAGCTAACCAGAATCGGGGGACTCAACCCCTTACGTGGCGCGCACTGGTATTACGCCCAACGTAAGTCCCAGTTTCCCATTCTCCAAAGTTTTGGTCTGAATTGATTAAGACAACGGTCCATATCACAGATCTAGGCACTCTACTGCCTTCTAAACCATAAAGTCGAAACCTTTAGGCCTTTGCATGGCTAAAAAGGTTATAACTTCTTCCAACCTCTTATCCCCTTTTCTCATAAATACCATAACTTATGCATGAATCCATAATGACGACCAA
This sequence comes from Lactuca saligna, assembly GCF_052625555.1. Taxonomy (NCBI): domain Eukaryota; kingdom Viridiplantae; phylum Streptophyta; class Magnoliopsida; order Asterales; family Asteraceae; genus Lactuca; species Lactuca saligna. Next base: position 90,235,621 of record NC_136417.1, on the reverse strand, counting down.
GCTTGGATTTTTATGCATCTACAAAACATCCAAAGCTGAAATGGGGCGGATCAAGGCTTGTGGAGACCATTTACTTAAAAAGTCTCCATCTTGGGACAAAACCCTAAGGAATTGGACCATGAAACTCAAAACCAAAATGAAGAGGAAAGTTCTGAGCTTCTTACCTCCAAGTGATGTTTCCCCCTCTGAAAAGCTCAGATCCAAAGCTTGCACATCAAGACTAGCTTCCACCAAGGTCCTTTCTCCTTCTTCACAAACACTCAAAGGAACTTCAAGCTCAAAACACACCCCCACAAGCTTAGAACAAATGTAGACACTCTCTTAGGGTATCACTCTCTGAAATGGTGGCTGAGGATACGGCCATCACATTCCTTATAAAGGGCTCAAACCACAATTAGGGTTTTGCATCAGGGCCGGTTACGCCCGGCGTAACCTTGGGTATGCCCAGCATACCTAGTCGAGTCCGCGTACAACTTAATCGCATGAGTACGTGCAGCGTACTCTTCAGTACGCCCAACGTACTCATTGGCCATAACTTTCTTTTAAGGGATAAACTTGACAACTTGGAAAAGAAGAAGGGTTGAAGAGATGCACCTGAATTTTAGGATGTTACAGTTCACCCCCACCTTGAAATAGATTTCACCCTCGAAATCGATCCTCAAACCATATAGACAGAAACCAACCGCTCGAAAAGCACCACTGCGAGGTTCTCACACCAAAACAATATTTTTCTCCATGAATACCTGGATCCATCCAAGAACTCCAAGTTTGGAACAAAACCCGCCCCTCTGACGCTATAATATCCCATTTCTGATGTTCCCAAAATTGGGAAAACTCTAGTGACCTGGCTTGTCGTCTGACCGCCCACTCACGCCATCACCATGATATTCGCAACTCACTGCTCCTCTGATCCTCACAAGACAAATCCGACAATCGGCTACCAATCACTCATACAAACGTACCAATATAGTCTGAATCACGCCCCAAGGGACGAAAGGGTTCACATCCCACCAGGGCTCAATCACTGAACTACTATCAGAATCCATCCGAACAATAAACTTTCAACATTTTATTCTCTGACACAAGAAAATCATGCTCGCTCAGAAGTCCTTAGACATCTAAAATCATAAGCCTCAACTGCATCCTCGTATCCCTCTTTAACACTAAGTACCAAGTCTGATCTCGACCCAACAGTTGCACCTCCAGGGTCATCCTGTTCTTCATTGTTTCCTCCTTCCCATAACCACATCGGCCCAAAGTGATACACAAGTAACGAAATTCGCTTAACCCTAAGCAAATGCTACCTTCCCAACTGGAGATCAACTCAAACCCGACCTCTGTCATCTGTTACTCATTATTCCATGCAACTTGCAGTACTTCCCGTACCATGGTACTAACCCACACCGGTCTAAGACATCGAATGACAAACAATACTCCTTAACATGGAACCCACCTCTGAATCCAGAATCTCATCTCGCCTATCCAAAGCACCACCAGAGCCAAACTTAAACTCGACAGTTTGGCTCGACCCAGAGTTGGGACCACTTGTCCCAACGAATCACTCAACTTAGAACTCATTTCCCGCAACCCATGCGTATGTCACTTATCCCATTCCTTCGGATTGAAACAACCACAACTCAAAAACAGAGTATAACGATTACCTACAATATAGAGACCTCCGTCTCTTTCCTGATCTGGCCCCCAGGCTCCTGGTTACTCAATCCAATAAGGCTACTCAAGCCTACGAACTCTCCTATATCATGCTCTGGTCAACAAATAATGCAGCTCCCTACCGCACCCTAATACCTTCCTACTGGCCAGTGAGTACTACGGCTCCCCGCAGTATCACCACACCCTCTCGCTGAATAGTGAGTAGTACGGCTTCCCGTAGCATCACAACAACCTCTAACTAGTGAATACTACGGCTTCCCGTAGCATCACAAACAACCTCTGACTAGTGAATACTACGGCTTCCTGTAACATCACCACAACCTCTGACTAGTGAATACTACGGCTTCCCATAGCATCACCACAACCTCTGACTAGTGAATACTACGGCTTCCCGTAGCATCACAACAACCTCTGACTAGTGAGTACTACGGCTTCCCGTAGCATCACCAAAACCTCTGACTAGTGAGTACTATAGCTTCCCGTAGCATCACCACAACCTCTGACTAGTGAATACTACGGCTTCCCATAGCACACAACAACCTCTCACTGACTCACACTCCGTGGGTCAATCATAGATAGGTCCATGCACTTACTTAAATTATACATCACTATATCTGACGGCAATCACCATAACAAAACACACTCTCCTGCCGCAACTCATATTCTTGGACAATCTCACTTGCTGTCATTAACCGGAGGGGCTCCCACTGGAATCATCGATGCTTGGCCCACCACTTGTCGTCTCCGCTCAAGACTCAAAATTATTCGAAGTTAAATGCATTGAATTCGGATACCTCGATACACCACCTAGAACCTCATGACGTCTCGTCTCATCCACTAATCTTCCTGTTCCACAACCTGAAATTGGTTGTCTAATCCACTTCTGCCCTGTCCAAGTTGAATAACAGCCCATTCATTGAACCAGAATTTCTCAATCACCAAACTCACCCCACGAGCCAACCATATCGAATTTACCATTATGACCTCGAAGAATTCCCATTCAACCCAAGATCTCCGATCAACGGTCACTTTCTGTGGAGACACTCATCCTTATCAAACATATCACACGCATTATCTCGCTCTGCACCTCGTATCAATCACCAACAACCTTCGGCTCAAAGAATTCGCACCGCCGGTCTCTATACCCAGATCTCTAACGGATCGAATCCCTGATCCCCTCAATACAATACTTGGTTCTCCCCCACTTAGGGTTCGAAGCATCCCCCATCGACGCACCAGCAATCTATCACATGGACTGTTTCTACCAGTAATCATCGCACCTACTCTTGGAAGGTGCTACGCAACACTCGATGATCTTCCGACAGAGATCGAGCAACTCCCAAATGCCCCGAAACTCAAATGAAATCCTCAGAGCTCCCCACCGTGAGTGCCTCAAGTCATTCAGAATCTCACACCATTCCATCACCGGACCTCCCAACCGTCCAGTAAAAACCCTGTCTCTTAGTCTGGAAGTAATGATATATCGTATGCCTCATCATCGACTCCTCAACCAACGTTCCATCACGTCACTTGTCACAAGAGTAGAAACCATACTTCCACTCTTAATACCCATCAAGGACAATAAGGGCCACCGCCCTGATATACTCCTCTTGATCGTCCATCATTGCAGTTAACGCATGCCCTACTATACTCAATTAAGGTATATTCTAGTCCTTGACCATCTGAGTCCCTACTGACGACCTGTTCAAGCTATATCTTTACCTCGAAACAGACCTACTACCATATACTCTGGTTGCAGATCACCATCCGTTTAATCCCACAGGGCTCACCCCCAAACTCAAAAACTGAAATCTCAACACCTCTTATGTCTCCCACAGGAAACGGAAATAGCACCACTCGGGTCACAGAAAGTGATCTCTCCACTATCGGCCGACCGCCCAGCCCAGGTCGTATTCTCCCATAAGGCACCATCCCTACTCATCCCGGAGTCTTGCGACTTCAACTGGCATATCAACCACAATCCCTCGGAGCTCACTCGATTTCCCTTTCAAGGGATGCTCCATTAAACTTGTTCAGCATGGCCTTCTGGACCCATACTCCTTCATCTCTGAACTCAGTCTAGACAATCCCCACAGAATAACCGGTAAAAACCAAGAACACTAACTGCCACCTGTCATGATACTCAAACCGGATGGCCACCTCTCGATCTGCTATGAATCATGGTAACTATACCATGTTATCTCCTCTTAATCTTCTATGAATCATGGTACTCGAACCATGCTCCCTCTTCTCAATCTACCTCGCATCATGGCACTTGAACCACGACATCACCTCTCGACCTGCTACAACTCATGTTACTTGAACCATGACGTCACTTCTAAATCCGCTACTTATTGAAAGACCCCAACTTCCATATTTTTGAAAGACCCAAACTTTCAGACTTCACAATATTATTACTCCAAAACTTGCTACTTGCATATTCATAAAAGCAATATTTTACATTGATAAAGAGGTTACAAACTACTGGATACAAACCGACTATTATAAAGTGTTATATATTACATAATTACCTAGGATATTGTAATTTATACAAACATAAACTGAAGTACAAAAGTACTATTACAAACTATTCTAAATCTTTCAATAGTATGTGATCATACTAGTTACTTATCACCTATAATTGTTAGACACTGATAGGGTAAGCGGTGATGCTTAGTGAGTTCAATAATAGATACAATATAAAGTTATTCCATATATATATATACTTCAATATGGCAGAAGCAAAGAGAAACAAGGAACAACAAAGGCATATGAGAATCATGTGTTAAGCATTCCATATCAATCAATGACTTGATTCAAAGATATACAATCAATGAGACATAACAATTTCCATACTTGATATACATTAATAAACCATTTACCAATGCCATAGAATAGAAGTCATTCTCTTACGGAGACATGCTCTAGATGGCCAGAGGCTACGTACCAGTACCAATGTGAATCTAAGTCCTTTCACTGATCACATGGTCAAAGGTATTACTTTTGCTATAAAAATAGCAAATAAAAATTACACTGAAAAGCACAAAGCACATATAACACATAACATACAATTTTTCCTATATATATTGAACTCACCTTAAATTAACTGGGGGTTAAAATAGTAATTTGGACAGCACTTCGGCTTTAAATATGACTTTCTATGTTGAAAACTGGGAGCTTAATTGAAAATCGGGCTCTGCGAAGGTAGGGCTTCAAAACCAAAAAGATAAAATTTTCGGGCTTCTCGGGAGCTTTGGGACGTGTTTCGGGTGCTAAAATTGATACAGGGGCTTCGGGGAAAGTCAAAATAGTGAAAATATGGAATTAGGGTGAAAAAGTGTCAAAATCTCAAAATTACCCGGGAAGGTTTGCAGCCTCCCTATTTATAGGGTGAGAAGGTTCGGATCTTAGGGTCGAGAAGTCTACACATCACATCTGCAAGGCTCGGTCCGTACGGGGTGACGAAGTAGGTGCGAAGCAGCTCGGTGGCAGCAGCTACGAGGGCTAGCGAGGCTCAGACGCGACACACGTCGCACCTCGGATGTGGCACGTCTCGGTGACGTAGCTGCTTCGTGCGAGGGACGTGGCAGCAACGAGGGTCTCCGGTGGCTTCGCATGCTTTGGACACGCAAGGAGGACACGTCTCCAGCTCGCATACGTGGTACACATAGGGACAGGTGACGTGGCCGGTTCCGGTGATGCTTATCCATGCGAGATTCCTCGGAAAATGAGCCCAAATCTTCTAAAATTCATAACTTTCGCATATTAGCTCCGTTTTTGACGTTCTTTATATGCACACGTAGGCGGGAATATATTCTACAACTTTCATTTAGACTTTGTCGGCTAATTTTGACGTTATTTTTAATATTATTATTTTTAACAGACCAGGACAGGAAAATCCGTTAAAAATTCATAACTTCTTCATCCGACATCCATTTTCATCAGACTTTTTACCGTTGTACTACAAATGACGAGACCTTCGATTCTAATTTAGGTTGCATTGGCTAAATATCGCTCGATCTAAAATTCAAGTTTTTAGCTGTCTACTGCTAATCCGAAACTTAGAAAAATCATAACTTCCTCATACGAAGTCAGATTTTGGCGTTCTTTTTATCGAAGTTCTCGGTTTAACGAATACTACAACTTTAATTTAGATTACTAAGGCTAAAAAGTAATTTATCAAAAACTCACTTTTTACGTCATTCGGCGTCATGTCGGTTTTGTCGCGGATCTTCGATTGGTCATAACTTCTTCGTTATAACTCAGATTTCGATGAGGTTTTTGCCTAAATGTTTCTAACAAGATTATCTACAAATTCCAATAATAAAATTTTACTTATTTCAAACTTTATATTTTCACTATATTTCACTATTTGGCTTTTAATTGGAATCTCATAAGACTTCCAATCATTTATGAGTGATTCTAAACATAGTTTACTTCATTTCTAGTAAAAACTATCCGTTAGATCTCAACATTCAAATTCACATAATATTTCATAGTATTATTTACTTAAAACACGATTTCAAAACGCGTATGTTACACTTATCATGGTACTCGAACCATGACATTACTTCCCATTCTGCTACTTATCAGGGTACTCGAACCATGACATCACTTCTCAATCTGCTACTTATCATGGTACTCGAACCATGACATCACTTCTCAATTTGCTACTTATCATGGTACTCGAACCAGGATATCGCCTCCCGCAGCTATCGTATCCTGTCCTACCAAACGCTGGTGACTTCGCGTTACTGAGTTCCCAGAACAGCAACGAGTCACCCTCCCCCCTCTTGGCCTAGTAGTTGAGACAGCTTCGGTAACTGCAGCAGTAGCTTCCAAATCAGCAACCCATCGCTCATTGAATGTCTCAATCAACGTGGTCTCTAGACCCAAGCATCTCGTGTATGGGCTCACATATGGTTGCGGCCACCTCATCATGAATCATCCTGTGAATCTCGTCGTCGCTAACTCCGCTGCTCTTTGGGGTGTGACGTGCACTCACCATGATGTCTCTGAAATACAACACAAAGATACCAGAGACTCGATCGAGTATACTCGCTCTCGATCACCCAGCCCTACTTGTTCCTTGGTACCCTAAGGATTCTTACTTGGACTGTGCACTGATACGTTGTCTTCAGTAGTACATGCCCTTATACTACTGCCCACACCGCATCAGTAGTCACCCCAATTCCTCCTCCTTGGATCCTAGATCACAAGTATTCTACATCTTTCTAGCATAGGCTACCCTTCGGTAGATCTCTCGTAAGCTCCTCACTACTACCTATTCACTCTCAAGCGATAGAAATCCTCCTAGGCTAAGGCATCACAAATCAGGCCACTCTAGTCCTAATATGAATACCTAGCCTACTCTAGCATGCATATCATACCATAACATATCTCATAGCACATAATGTAAGGGTATTTTGGGAAATCACCGTTCGGGCGTTGACTGATTGTACACACTGCTCTGCTCTACTATTTCAAAAACCTTTTACTCTTGAAAACATTTTGTGAAATTTTTATTTTGAAATCTCTCAAATCCTCAGTTTGAGTTCAGATACGCCCGAAGGTGTACCCGAATCCCTCAAACCAAGGCTTTGATAACAACTTGTAACAACATCAATTTCAAAACAATTTTTTTCACATTTTAAAAAACACTTCTATTTATAATAGTTAAATATGTCATTATATCATATAACAATCCATAACATTACATCCCAAGATCATATCATATAAAACTCCTCATGTGTGTACTGATCAAGCCGGCGCCTTCCCGCGATCCTCATTGGTACCTGAAACACATAACACAACACTGTAAGCATAAATGCTAAGTGAGTTCCCCAAAATACCACCCATATCATGTACGCCTTTCCAGGCCATAACTCTGTAGGATCTTCCGATCCAAGTGTCTCAGGGGACTTCCGTCCCAAACCCCGGTAGACCTTCCGGTCCTACCCGTAATGACCTTTCGGTCCGTAATCTCTTGACCATCCAGTCCATATCATCTTGACCTTCTGGTCCTTATCATACATTGAATACATAACACATACATATCACATATCAACATATATCACATACATCTCATAGCATATAAGACCTTTCGGTCTCACATAGGTACCCTTCCAGGTACAGTATAGTGAGAAGACTCGCCTCATCTGATGTCTAATAACTCATGTGCTAAATCAATGAATCTCGAAACAACGACCTAACCCCGCCTAATCACATAAAGTAAATGTTTCAAATCATTAACGGGTCTCAAGTCTTGACCAATCCCTTCCTATGTCCTCTCCAAAAAGGCTAAGAGACCATTTATACCTCAATGGTCCCAAAAGTCTAACTGATGACTAAGACCCTAAAAGTCAACAAAAGTCAATAGCAAGCAGTATGCGGGGCGTACTCCAGCTAACCAGAATCGGGGGAATCGACCCCTTACGCGATGCGTACTGGGACTTACGCCCAGCGTAAGTCCCAGTTGTTGGGTTTTGAGCATTCTAACACTCCTAAGTGTACATGCAACCCTAAATACCTTGGATCTATGTTTTCTCTATTATACATGCAAATAAGAACTTCCAAGGTATTATCCTAATCTAGCATACAAAACCATGAATGTAATAAGATAGAATACATACCTTTTTATGTAGCTTGATGTCTTCAAGCTTTAAGAGCTTAGCCCCAATAGTGTGGAAGCCTCAAGTGGAATCACAAATCACCAAAACACCTTGGAAGACTTTAGAGAATATGGATACTTGGTTCTCTCTAGTGAAATTGGCTAGCCCTTCTTAGTGTACCACACTAGCGCCAATTTCACCAACCAAGGACATCCTTATATATTATGGAGACTAGGGTTAAACCCATGACCTTTCATTTCATATGATCCATGGGTTAAACACTCCATGGACTATCCATGAAAGCTTAGCCCAACCTAAATGAACTTGGCCCATTCCATATATATAAGAGTCCATATTTAATTAGTTCCTTTTTGATCACTTAATTAATTATAAATTAATTCTTGATCAATACTAATTAAATAATATGATTCCATAATAATATATTAGAACTTATAATATATTAATATTAATCATAAACATACTATTCTCAAACGATTATCCATATAAATTGTGTCATTGAAATGCAACCCAAATGGACCATGTCGGGTCGGGTCAAGTACATACCAAATATAGTTATGGACTTAGACATTAATCCAACACCAGTTTCCCATTCTCCAAAGTTTTGGTCTGAATTGATTAAGACAACGGTCCATATCACAGATCTAGGCACTCTACTTCCTTCTAAACCATAAAGTCAAAACCTTTAGGCCTTTGCATGGCTAAAAAGGTTATAACTTCTTCCAACCTCTTATCCCCTTTTTTCATAAAGACCATAACTCATGCATGACTCCATAATGACGACCAAGCTTGGATTTTTATGCATCTACAGCACATCCAAAGCTGAAATGGGGCAGATCAAGGCTTATGGAGACCATTTACTCAAAAAGTCTCCATCTTGGGACAAAACCCTAAGGAATTGGACCATGGAACACAAAACCAAAATGAAGAGGAAAGTTTTGAGCTTTTTACCTCCAAGTGATGTTTCCCCCTATAAAAAGCTCAGATCCAAAGCTTGCACATCAAGACTAGCTTCCACCAAGGTCCTTTCTCCTTCTTCACAAACACTCAAAGGAACTTCAAGCTCAAAACACACCCCCACAAGCTTAGAACGAATGTAAACTCTCCCTTAGGGTTTCACTCTCTGAAATGGTGGCTGAGGATAAGGCCATCATATTCCTTATAAAGGGCTCAAACCACAATTAGGGTTTTGCATCTGGGCCGGTTACGCCTGGCGTAACCTTGGGTACGCCCAGCATACCTAGGCGAGTCCACGTACAACTTAAGCGCATGAGTACACGCAGCGTACTCTTCAGTACGCCCAGCATACTCATTGGCCATAACTTTCTTTTAATGGGTAAACTTGACAACTTGGAAAAGAAGAAGGGTTTAAGAGATGCACCTGAATTTCGGGATGTTACAATTCTCCCCCACTTGAAATAGATTTCGCCCTCGAAATCGCTCCTCAAACCATATAGACAGAAACCAACCGCTCAAAAAGCACCACTGTGAGGTTCTCTCACCAAAACGATATCTTTCTCCATGAATACCTGGATCCGTACAAGAACTCCAAGTTTGGAACAAAACCGGTCCCCTGACACTATAATACCCCTTTCTGACGTTCCTAGAATTGGGAAAACTCTAGTGACCTGGCCCCCCGCCTGACCGCCCACTCACGCCATCACCATGATATTCGCTCCTCGAACATCAAACCCTGAAAACTCACTGCTCCTCTGATCCTCACAACACAAATCCGACAATCGGCTACCGATCAATCATACAAACATACCAATATAGTCTGAATCACGCCCCAAGGGACGAAAGGGTTCACATCCCACCAGGGCTCAATCACTGAACTACTATCAGAATCCATCTGAACAATAAACTTTCAACATTTTATTCTCTGACACAAGAAAATCATGCTCGCTCAGAAGTCCTCAGACATCTAAAATCATAAGCCTCAACTGCATCCTCGTATCCCTCTTTAGGCCTAAGTACCATGTCTGATCTCGGCCCAACAATTGCACCTCCAGGGTCATCCTGTTCTTCATGGTTTCCTCCTTACCATAACCACATCGGCCCAAAGTGATACACAAGTAACGAAATTTGCTTAACCCTAAGCGAATTCTACCTTCCCAACTGGAGATCGACTCAACCCCGACCTCTGTCATCTGTTACTCATTATTCCATGTAACTTGTGGTACTTCTCGTACCATGGTACTAACCCACACCGGTTTAAGACATCGAATGACAAACAATACTCCTCAACATGGAACCAACCTCTGAATCCAGAATCTCATCTCGCCTATCCAATGCACCACCAGAGCCAAACTTAAACTCGAGAGTTTGGCCCAACCCAGAGTTGGGACCACTCGTCCCAACGAATCACTCAAATTAGAACTCATTTCCCACAACCCATGCGTACCTCACTTATCCCATTCCTTCGAATTGAAACAACCGCTACTCAAAATCAGACTATATCGATTCCCGACAATATAGAGACTTTCGTCTCTTTCATGATCTGGCCCCCAGGCTTCTGGTTACTCAATCCAATAAGGCTACTCAAGCCTACGAACTCTCCTGTATCATGCTCTGATTAACAAATTACGCGGCTCCCTACCGCACCCTTACACCCTCCTACTGGCAAGTGAGTACTACGGCTCCCCGTAGTATCACCACACCCTCTCGCTGAATATTGAGTAATACGGCTTCCCGTAGCATCACAACAACCTCTAACTAGTTAATACTACGGGTTCCCGTAGCATCACAAACAACCTCTGACTCGTGAATACTACGGCTTCCCGTAGCATCACCACAACCTCTGACTAGTGAATATTACGGCTTCCCGTAGCATTACCACAACCTCTGACTAGTGAATACTACGGCTTCCCGTAGCATCACAACAACCTCTGACTAGTGAGTACTACGGCTTCCCGTAGCATCACCAAAACCTCTGACTAGTGAGTACTACAGCTTCCCGTAGCATCACCACAACCTCTGACTAGTGAATACTACAGCTTCCCGTAGCATCACAACAACCTCTCACTGACTCACACTCCGCGGGTCAATCATAGATAGGTCCATGCACTTACCCAAATTATACATCACTATATCTGACGGCAATCACCATAGCAAAACACACTCTCCTGCTGCAACTCATATTCTTGGACAATCTCACTTGTTGTCATTAACCGGAGGGGCTCCCACTGGAATCATCGATGCTTGGCCCACCACTTGCCGTCTCCGCTCAAGACTCAAAATTATCCGAAGTTAAATGCATTGAATTCGGATACCTCGATACACCACCTAGAACCTCACGACGTCTCGTCTCATCCACTAATCTTCCTGTTCCACAACCTGAAATTGGTTGTCCAATCCACTTCTGCCCTTTCCAAGTTGAACAACAACCCCTTCATTGAACCAGAATTTTTCAATCACCGAACTCACCCCACGAGCCAACCATCTCGAATTTACCATTATGACCTTGAAGAATTCCCATTCACCCCAAGATCTCAGATTAACGGTCACTTGTTGTGGAGGCACTCATCCTTATCAAACATATCACACGCATTATCTCGCTCTGCACCTCGTCTCAATCACCAACAACCTTGGGCTCAAAGAATTCACACCGCCGGTCTCTAAACCCAATTTCTCTAACTATTCTCGATCGAATCCCTGATCCCCTCAATGCAATACTCGATTCTCCCCCACTTAGGGTTCGAACCATCCCCCATTGGCGCACCAGCAATCTATCACACATACTGTTTCTACCGACAGAGATCTTCCGATAGAGATCGAGCAACTCCTAAATTCCTCGAAACTTAGATGAAATCCTCAGAACTCCCCACCGTGAGTGCCTCTAGTCATTCAGAATCTCACACCATTCCATCACCGGACCTCCCAACCATCTAGTATTAACCTTGTCTCTTAGTCTGGAAGTAATGATATATCGTACTCCTCATCATCGACTCCTCAACCAACGTTCCATCACGTCACTTGTCACAAGAGCATAAACTATACTTCCACCCTTAATACCCATCAAGGACAATAAGGGCCACCGCCCTGATATACTCCTCTTTATCGTCCATCGTTGCAGTTAACGCATGCCCTACTATACTCAATTAGGGTATATTCTAGTCCTTGACCATCTGAGTCCCTACTGACGACCTGTTCAAGCTATATCTTTACCTCGCAGCAGACCTACTACCATATACTCTGGTTGTAGATCACCATCCGTTTAATCCCACAGGGCTCACCCCCAAACTCAAAAACCGAAATCTCAACACCTCTAATGCCTCCCACAGGAAACAGAATTAGCACTATTCGGGTCACAGAAAGTGATCTCTCCAGTATCGGTGTAACCTTAGGTACGCCCAACGTACCTAGGCGAGTCTGCGTACAACTTAAGCGCATGAGTACGCGCAGCATACTCTTTAGTATGCCCAGCGTACTCATTGGCCATAACTTTCTTTTAAGGTCTAAACTTGACAACTTGGAAAAGAAGAAGGGTTTAAGAGATGCACCTGAATTTCGGGATGTTACATTTTACCACCATTAATTAATGATGAGAACTTCAAGAAGCATATTTACATGTTGGTTTTAATGTAGCTTTATTCATAAAGAGTTAGAGTGGCTTAGAAGTTTATGGATGATGAGGACTTGGTTCATCTTTAGAATCGAAATTTGTAATTAGGATGTTGGTTTAATTTACTCCTTGTACTCTTTTTATTTATTTCTTAATGAAATTATTCTCTACATTTGTGCAACTTTAAACATTCTTATTGCAGAAAATATATATCCTAATACCCATCAAACCCTTTTCACAATGTAAAGTGGTTCATATAGTTATGAAATTAGCTAAAACTTTCACATTTTCTATCATTATAACTTTGTAGGTAAGTCTTGAATGGAACTATATAGAATGTGGCTCGATAATAATTTCCCAGAGATGTCATTCTATGAAGTGGGATGTTGTAAATTTGCTTATATTTTTTTTGTTTGGTTTCAAGTGATGTCTTTGAGGTAATTGAATAAAGCGATAACACTATATTCTATGTTTTTACTTTTACATTGGTATTTACTAATAAATTGTGCATTATTTTAATTTTCTTACATATATATTGTTATATTCTGGTTCGATATTTGATGTTTATATAATCATTTTGTGTTACATTCTATTTAGAATGTTCTACATATACAAACAGCCTATAGCATTATTCTATAAAAATATTAAGTTGTAACTTAAATATAGACAACCTAATCAAATTATTCTGTTAGAATGTTATGTATATTCAGAATATTGAATATAATATTAGAATCTTATGTAATATAAGTTCATTTTATATGTTATAACACAATTTAGAATATTACACTTTAATATCAGAATATTCCATACAATTTCATAATATTATAATATTTTACATATAACTAAGATTATCCTAGAACATTATGCATATTATTCTACATGAATAGACAAAGTACATAATTATTCTATCAGAATATTCTATATATACACATTAATTACATCTTATTAACAGTACATATAAATTTAAACGAAATCATAGTACTCAGATTAATCAACTTAAAACAAATAACCTTTTTCAAATCAGGGTATTCTAATTATAATATTATACTTCTATTCATGTTAGTACTCAACCTATAACATTATTCTTCAAGAATATTCTATATGTACATTCACATGTATATTGTTCTTTTAGAATATTCTACTACTATACATGTTAGTATCCAACCTATAACATTATTCTTTATGAATATAACTTATTAAACTATATCATAATAATTAGAATAACTAAATTAAAAATAAATCATATAAGTATAATATCAAGTAATTAAATGAAACCAGAATATTCATAATAATCAACTTAAACCAAATCAGCCTTTACAAATTAGAATATTCTAATTTTAATATTATAGTTCTATACATGTTACCACGCAAACTGTAACATTATTTTGTAAAAATATTCTATATGTACATACAACATATTTTATTCTTTCAGAATATTCTAATTTTATACATGTTAGCAGTTAGTCTATAATATTATTATGTAGGAGCGATCTATATGTATAAACAACATATATATATTATTTATTTTAGAACAGTATACATGTACATTAGCACTAATCATATTTCCAACCATTCCATTAAACAGTCATCATATTACCAAACATAGAATTAAACAGTCATCATATAATCAGCCGTACCAACTGATTTACAAAACATTAATTAAACATTAATATCTAATTTATTCAAAAAAAAACATAACAAAAGAAAATGTTTTCATGTTACATAACCATATTTCCAAACTTTCAAATTTGTAACAATTGTATTTTTCACTCGTTTCTCGTGCATCTCTTGCTTCAATTCTTTATTTCATCAACCTACATCAACAATATCAAAATTATTCACTTGTTTTCCATCTTCAGCTTTCAACCATTTCCATGTTCCTTGTTTCTGGGTTTCTTTAACTCCAACCCGCTCTTTTTTATTTTCTAACTTATTGGTACTTGAAAACATAGTACCTGAAAATAAGTCATTAAACTTCTTTGTCATACTTTTGTTCTATTGTAATTTGGAAACATAGATACATAATTAGAAATAATTTCTTCCATATTCTCTTTTCTAACTAAAACTATTTTGAACACATTTTCAAACATTTTTCATATTCTTGAAAAGCAAATATAACTTAGAATACCATATGAAATTAGAATACGCAGAAAAAATAATCATTTATGAAGTAACGTATAACTTATCATATCAAAATACATAGAATATCAAGAATGAACCATAAGCATGTCATATTATAATACATAGAATTAAGGAAAATAGCAACATAATTTAACTTTGATAAGAATATAGACAATATATTATAACTATATTCTGTTTTTCTAACTAATTAATTTTATTATATAGTATATGAAATTTATGATAAAGTTCAAACTGTTGCAACATTCTAAAACTTGTAAAATTAGAATACCTATAATTTCCTAGAATATCATCTATGAACCATAAGCATTTCATATCAAAATACTATTTATCTTATCAGAATACATAGATTATCAAGAATGAACCATATGCATTTGATATTAGAATACATAGAGTTATGTAAAATAGCAACATACTTTAACTTTGATACTAATATAGACAATGTTTTATAACTATATTTGGTTCTTTAACTAATCAATTTTATTATATATTATACAAAATTTATAATAAAGTTCAAATTGTTGCAACATTCCAAAAGATGTAGAATCAGAATACCTAGAATTTCCTAGAATATAATCTATGAACAATAAGCATGTCATATCACAATGCCTAGAATTACAGAAAACAACAACATGATTTACTCTTGCTATTAATATAAACATTATACTTTACTTTTTACCCATTATAACAAAATACTTTAATTGATTAACCAGTATAAGAAATTTATAGAACCTTTATAAAATGATCACATGTATTACATTAATGTTTACACAAACATTCCATAAGATTGGCATTATAAACTATAAACATGTATTATATACTATAAAAAAATGATAAATAATGAGACTTCAATGCGTAAAATACCCTATATCATCTAAATCAAATCAACAAAAAAATCAAGTTATGAAATACATATGGTTTATCTTATTAGAATACCTAGCATATCAATTATGAAACCATAAGATTGTTATATCATAATACTTAAAATTACATAAAATAGTAACATACTTTACTCTTGCTACTAATATAGACATTATACTTCACTTTTTAGCCATTATGGCAACAGACTTTCATTTATTAACAAATATGCAACTTGAATCTTTGTAAAATGATCACATATGTTCAATTACATATTGTTATTATCAGTAAAAATATGAGTTGAATTCTCCACCTTTAATTTATCCAAGGTTAACTAGGTACTCACATTGAGTATAAGAATGACATGAGCAATGCACAAAAAATAAATAAAATGTATATTGAATGTTATACCTTTCTTTTTTATTTGCTAATTTGAGTTTTAATGACTTAAAACCTATAAGAATACTTTCGAGTTACATGTAGAGTTAACATCTAGATGAAAATCTCTTTATGATTTCATATATTCCAGATATATCGCACACATAAATGTATATTTAAGTGATAGGTTTTATAATAATATATTCCATTACATAGTGATTTTTGACTAAAAACTATATCATAATTAGAACTCTTAGATTTATAAAATATCTAAAGATGAATATATTAACTCAAAATCACATGCAGAGATAAAGTTAATGAATATAATACATTAACTCAAAATCACACATAAAGATAAAATCATGAATAAAATCATAACGACCCAATTTTCAAGGCCAAAAATTTCATTTTTGATACCAAAATATTGTCGATAAAACATCACATTACAAAATCATAATGTTGTATCTCAAACCATAACATCATAAGTATTGAAAATCAGAGTACAGTCCCAAAAAAACTTCTTGCGGAAACCATGTGTGTGTGATACGCTGCTACACCGCCAACTCCTTCCCCTTCAACGAAGAGGTACCTGAAACCAAAACCAAAACTGTAAGCACAAAGCTTAGTGAGTTCCCCCATCATACCACATACCATATAATATTGTCGGTATCTTTCAACCAGTATCCTTCATCGGTATCTTTCAACCGATAACCTTCATCGGTATCTTTCAACCGGTAACCATCATCGGTATCTTTCAACCGGGAAACAACATCGGTATCTTTCAACCGGTATCCATCATCGGTATCTTTCAACCGGTAACTGGGGACTACTCCAACCCCCTACCACTAGCATACAATCAACAGATATAAGCATACAGTCAGGCATATCCGGGTACTGACCTAACCTTGGGTCCTAAGGACCGCTATCAGGGAAACTAATCCCTACTATACACATAACATATCATACAGATATATCTCATGACCAAAACACATATCCATACCATGATATTTATCATAAAGACAATCATCTACCAAAAATGGCTTTTTGGTGGGCCGGCATTATGGCCTTAGACCCACCCCTACTGGAAGGTAACTCACCTCAATGTCGTGCAGTGTCCGAACTATCCTCGGCGTACAAGTTGACTCCCTTCAACTCCTCGGTCCCTACACGACAACCTTCAAGTCATCACACGGAACATACAACCCTAACCAGTGTTAGCTCAAGTCCAGTCAAAGTCAACATTGTTCAATGTCAACATTCAGTTGACCTGACTTGCCGAGTTAGCCTACCAACTCGTCGAGTCCATGCTTCTCCATTCCGACACAACCCCCGACTCCACTGGTCGAGTCTAGCAAGAACTCGATGGGTTCTCCTTCAACCATAACATCGGAACCATCTTCATCCGACTTGCTGAGTTCCTTCTTGAACACGTTGAGTTCATCTCCAACCTAAGAACTTGTCCAGTCTATGACTCGCCGAGTTGTATGAACAACTCGTCGAGTCCATCTTTAAAGATTGGGAGATTGCTATGGACTCGCCAAGTCTGCTCATACCACTCGTCGAGTCCCATGACTTCTAGGTCCCTTTTTGTGTCTAACCCACCAAGGGACTTCCTTCCAAACAACTGTCCCATTCACAGTGAAGAGATATTAATACTCTTTGATCGATTAGATCTTTGTAACAGGTAAATAAAGAACATAAAAATCAGTGAGATAAAACACAAGTATTGATCTGAATGAGTCGAATGATTCGATTAACTCAATCCTTAGCAAAGCTCGATTAAGAACTTCCACTGTAGAGGATTCTAGGGTTACAAAAATAAGAACGATGAATACGCTTGAAAATCTCTATCAATTCTTATCTAATTGTCACGATCTAGGATGCATGCAAGCATCTATTTATAATAAACCCTACATAAAACTCAGGATGGACAGGCCCATACCAGAGATAAACTTGGACTAGCTAACGAGCCCGAAGACGCAACACTAAACTGGACCTAACAATCTCCCCCTTTGCGTCAATTTGGAGCGAGACTATCATTTCTTCTTGCTTGGACCAGCTGCTGGAACCTTCTTAGTTGTATCAAACAGACGAGGGATAAGCATGAGGATTGTCTGTCTGAAGCGAATATACCATTGAATCATATCGTCAAAGTACTTCTTATCATCCGCTGTGTTTTGCTTGCACCGATGAATGATCCCTAAGACATGTTCCAGACATGCAGTGCTATAGAGATGTTTGTCTGCCAAAGCGAAAAGGCATTTCTGGCCTTCGTTTCTGGTAAACATAACTGAATTTCTCTTTGGGTCTATCTTCCCCATCTGCATCATGTTGAGATCACTGGCAGAGCCAACAGGAGATATAGTAGGCTTTTTCTTGATACGCTCGCTATCTCCTGATCCATCTGGGCAACTTCCATGACATAGCAGACAAGCATCCTCTTGAAGTGGTCAATGATCGGACCATATTCTGCTTCATTTGTAAGAAGGATGTCGTGCAAAATTATCCAGTCATGTGGATTTAAGTTGAGAAGATCCGCAAGCGAGATGGCATGTTCGGTCTTGGCAGATCCTCTCAGTACCTTGAACCGAACGTTGGTGAAGTTTCCTTCCCTATACGGCTTTAGAACCCGAACATTGATAATCTTCTGAGCACTCCATGTTTGATACTGTGGTTGAGCGGCCCTCAGATAGAAATCGACTAAGTCCCTGTCAACCTTTGGATGAGGATGACGGAACTCAACAATGTTATCAAAGGCATGAAAGATGAACGCCTTTCGGGTCAGTGGCATATCGAACTGAGAATCGATAGTATTAGAACGATCTAAAGAGATCACCGGTTCTAGCCACAAGATGTTGGGTGTTTTAATGGCTTCTTTCAGCAGCTTCTCAAGAGTCCAAGGAGGAAAAAGAGTTTTCCTACTCTCGAGAAGGTCGTGAGCTTCTTTCTGTCTTCTTTCGGCTTCTTCAGCCTCTCTAGCCACACGAGCGCTGATGTCAGCATCTTTATCACGACCTTGCTTCTTCAGAAGGTCGGCAATGGTCTCTTTATCATCATCGCTCTCCTCAGCAATTTTCTTGCCCTTGTCTTTGACACCCGGACCTGAGGCTTGGCCTGTAGGAGGAGGTTCGGTTGTTTTGGTTGTTGTTGAAGTAGGAGGCGGTTGAGACACATTTTCATTTTCTCCCCCTTGTTTCGGAATGGACACAAAATCAAGGAGCCCTTCAATCTTGCTCAGGAGAGAGAGGGCGGGAGCAAGCTTTTCTGCAAGATCACGCCTCACAGAATAGTTTAGGATCGGGCCATGTGCTTCCAGGATGTTAGAAATGGCTGAGTGGACATCCGAAACACATGAAGAAACTATCTCTCTTTCAGATCGAAGAGACTCAATCTCCTTTTGAGAATTGGAGAGTTGAATACTCTTGACCTTAAGAGTGGTGGTCTTCCTAGCAAGAGCGTCCATGAGGGAGTTCTCAGCAGCTAGATCTTCTTGAAGCTTGGTGAGGCGCTCCTCAAAAGTCGTCTTGAAATCTGAGTTGTCGTCTGAGAGAGTTTGACGAAGAGAAGCAAAAGACTTCAGCTCTGATGCAACTGAGGTAGCCAGATGGTGGACAATGGGTTCCAGCTTTGTTTTGGTGGCTTCGGCAGTTTCCTGTAAAGATTGTAACAGGGAGGAAGCATCAGTAAATAGTTTTTCGACTTTTTTGGTTGCTGCCTCACAAGCTTTGGTGGAGGCATCAATGGCTGCAGTAGCGGAGTCTAGAGAAACTTGATGAGCTTTGGAAAAAGCATCAACAATCTTCTGAATGGCAGCTTCAGAGATGGTAGACTGGGATGAATAAGAGGAGGCGATGAGCGAATCTATCTTTTCATGAAGTTCCTTGAGATGCTTCTTTGTGACGGGAGCATCATCATCGTCATCACTCTGTACCTGATACGGACTGTAATAGACCGAATCAAAGGTCATGTCCTCTCCTCCAAGGAATGGTTCTTCACCCTCTGCTGGGTGAGCAGGAGATGAGGGTGGGGGCTCGGTAGTGAATGTAGGTTCGGGTTGAGATGTGTGTTCGGTAGTTGGAGTGGGTTCGGGTGCTGAGGTAGGTTTGGGTGCGTCAGTAGGAGCCCCCGCATCAGATACGTTGGTTCTTACTTCTGTAGTTGTGGTGGTTGCTTCTGTAAAGATGGGAGGAGGTACTGGGATGGAAGTAGGTGGTATTTGAGTGGTAGAGGATATGGGGGAATAGAAATAGGAATGGTAACTGGTGGAGAAGAGATTGGAGAAGTGGAAAAGTGAACTTCTGGGGTGGGGGATCGTGGAGGAGTGTTACCACGAGGAGACTCGTCAGAGTCAAAACTCTCTTCCTCAGATTCTCTTGATGAGGAAGCGATTATCAGCTTTCGCCTTGGTTGGGTTTTTCTCTTCTTCAGCGGAGGAGATGGGACTGCCCTGGTGGGTTTACGTTTCTTGGGAGAAGGGCCTTTCGCTCCCTTTGCAACCTGCTTGTCTTTGCCCTTGTCAGTCTTCTTTCCTCTTGGAGCAGGCTTGTCAGCCTCATGAATAGACTTGAGCATCTCAGGAGTAAGCTCTCTAGGACCAGAGCAACGAAACTCCTTGTAGGTTTTAAGGATCCGGCTGTCAGCAGGAACGTCGCCATACATCGATTCAGGGATTAAACCGTTGAATGGAAATTTTGAGGCATCTGAGAAAACGATCTTCGTGGTATGGAAAGTACCAATCGAAGACATTGGAGAACCAGCAATAATGGGGATGTGGTACTTGTCCATCACCCATTTAGTAACGAGAGTCCAGAAATGAGCATAGGAAATCTCGGAATGCCGAGATGTAGAAGATAGACTCTGAATAAGTTGTTGCCATAGGACCGACCCGTAGTCCAAATTCATACCGTTGTAGATCCCGTAGAGAATCGAGATGAACAGACGACATGCTCCGTCCGATCCAGCACTGCGTTCAGACAACCCCTTGAACAGCACTGTAAATAACCCATTCCACTGAGGAGGCAGGCATGATTTCTTGAACTTCGTGACCGTTGTTAGCACCTCAGTATACCCCATGTTGTAGAACATAGAAAAAATATGACCCATTGGAATGGTTTCAGGGTTAACCCTAGATAAATCAGGTTCAAAGCCTAATAGTGAGCAAAATCTCTGCTTGGAAATTGACGCCTTGTGATCAAACACGTCGAAGAAAATCCGATCGATGGCCTTGTCGTAGTGAGCAGTGGCGAAAATCTATGATAAGAACTCCATAGGAACTGCTTCAGCTTTGGTGAGAGCAGGAGCAATCGGCGAGTACTTGAAGCATTCGATGATCGGGAACATGAAAGCATCGTATGCATGGGGAGTGAGATCGATGATCAAAATTTGTTGGGGGCGAATCGGCAGGATGTGCGAAGTAGCATGAACTGATGATGAATCCGCCATTGTTGTGAAGAGGTTGGGAGAGATGATGAACAGTAGAATACTTGAAGGTTTTCTTGCTCTCTGAAATTTGGGTGCAGTAAAGAGGTAAACAATGGTTGAAGTTACCTTTTATACTGTGGGTAGAGGAGAGAGAAGAATTGATCCCAAATCTTCGAGGGGAATACGAAGGGATTTCCGGAAGTGACTGGTGCGTGACAGTTGGTAGCACCGATGATTACGCATGAGAGAGAATGTCAGTCCTGATTCACACGCCTTCCCATCAGGCGCCGTTTTTAAAATGAAACGGTTCCAATTCGCACGCCTGGCCTTCAAGCGTCGTTTGAAATCAAATCGATTGGACTCCCGCCTGAGTCAGCACCTTATCTTTTTAGAGTAATCGTCATCTTAAAGGAAAATTAACCACAACTCTTTTATAGCTGCAAATCTCATTAAAAAAGATGCCTTGTAATTAATGAAACCAGAATTTTGGAAAATCAAAAAGATTTTCGTGCTTAGTGTGTAAAAGAAAAGGAAATAAAGCAACACTTATGAGGAATTTGTGATGTCATTAAAGACACAAAACAAAGGATCCCGGGCACGAATCTCTTCCTTCAAAGTCAAGAGAGACTTTAAAGTGTTTGTGTGGTTTCCCATTGAATAACGATCAGACACTTAATGAGAAGTGTTGAAAGGCTTCTTTTGATTAAGCTAATTTGGGTGGCTTTCGATTCAATTCAGAATTCCTGATCTTGATATAAGACGGAAATCGAACGAAGTACTTGTGAGACCAGTGTAGTCTGTTTGAACAAGTAGGTTTGAAATAATTTAAGTGGCAAGGTAAGATAGTGTATGTAAAATCTCAAGAAAAATTAAAACTGGATTCCAAGGGAAGAAATGTTATGGGATTTAACAATTTCATAGGAATCACACAAAAGGAAATTATAGATTTCATATTGCATACCCATGGATAAGTCCGTCAATTCATTAGTGAAAGCTAGAGCAAATTTATTGTTCACCGTCAATGCATAGTAGGTATTGAATTGTGGGTTTCACTTAGCACGTAGTGGCACGAAGCTAAGATCATGAACACGGAAATTGTGTAACCATAAACCACAGTGGTAATTTCAGAGAGTCTCAAGGGTTACTTTTATGAAACGAATGAGATGGAGAAAAGTAGTGTAGATGGTGTAAAGAAACCAAAGTACCTCTGCTGTTAAAATAGGACCAAGCAGAAAACTCTTATCTCATGTGAGAAGTGAGTTAGGTAGCTCATGATTAGAATAAATATGAGAGCCTAATTGGGAAGACAAGGTTTGTATGTACCAAGTCAGTAAGGCTATTATTCAGAATCAGGTGAGGCTTTGGACACATACAACAGCATGCTTCTATGGACACTTAACTAATGAATTGATTTCCCCACAAAACAAATAAAAAAACAAACAAAAAAATTATCAAACAAATAATAAAATAAAAAAAATGTTTTTGGAGTTTTTGATTTAAGAAAAATGAGACATTAAAAAAAATAAGACACAAAAAAAATTTTGGAACCGAACCCGAGCGTTCGGTCTATTTCGGTTAAAAAAAATTTTGGACCCGAACCCAAGCGTTCGGTCTATTTCGGTTGCAAAAAAAAATTGAAAAAGAAAAGAACTTTAAAAATAAGAGAGATGAAATTTGAGAAAGATACAAAAGATTTACAACCAAAGAAACTACCTTTGAGTAATACGCGAAGATCAGATTATAGGACCGAACCCGAGCGTTCGGTTCATTTCGGCAAACTAGAACAGGACCGAACCCGAGCGTTCGGTTCATTCCGGCACATATGTGACCCGAACCCGAACGTTCGGTACATTTCGGTTCTGACCTTTAATTTTGAGAAGTAGTCTTTGGTACTGACTCTGACTCCATCATTCCTAGTCCTTGTAGAATTTTGTTGAAAGATGCTTCAGGAAGAGCTTTGGTGAAGACATCAGCAAGTTGATCAGAGGTTCGAACAAAGTGAATTTTGACGTTCCCATCTTCCACATGATCCTTTATGAAGTGATACCGCAGTGTTATATGCTTGGTCTTGGAATGTTGCACTGGGTTCTGACAGATCCTAATTGCACTTTCTGAGTCACAATATAGGGGGATCTTTTTCATATTGAGTCCATAGTCACGGAGCTGGCTTTGGATCCAAATCACTTGAGATGTACAGGAGGCAGCTGCAATGTACTCTGCTTCGGCTGTAGACAGAGACACACATGTCTGTTTCTTTGATTGCCAGCTAACCAACTTCCCGTCAAGGAATTGGCATCCTCCAGTGGTGCTTTTCCTGTCTAAACCACAACCGCCAAGGTCTGCATCTGAGTAGGCTTGAACGAAGAAACCTGAGTTTGATGGATACCATAAACCGAGAGAGGTGGTTCGTTTCAGATACCGGAGTATGTTTTTCACTACAAGCATATGTGGTTCACGAGGATTCGCCTGAAATCTAGCACAGTAACACACAGAAAACATTATATCAGGCCTGCTAGCAGTGAGGTACATTAAAGAACCTATCATCTGGCGATATAACATAATGTCGACTGCCGGTTTTTCCAAAGATGGTGTGAGCTTGGTGCCAAATGCCATTGGTACTTTAACCTTTGAATCTCCCATCATGCCGAATTTAGCAAGGAGAGTCTTGGTGTATGCTTCCTAGTTGATAAAGATGCCTTCGGGTCTCTGTCTAATATTTAAACCAAGGAAAAAGTTAATCGGACACATTGAGCTCATTTCAAATTTAGTCTCCATCAGCTTTCTGAATTCAGCTGTTAAGCTAGGATCCATTGAGCCAAAGATGATATCATGTTGGGCTGAAGTTTTGTTTTGTATTGCGTCTTTTGGGCTCGTAGATTAGCCTTGTATTCTCCGGTTTGGGCCTGTCCAACCGAGAGCCTTTTATGTATTGTATATAAGTTATCACTTGCATGCATATTAGGTTAACATTTCAAGATTTCTATTAAGCTTTCCAGAGTTTACGATATTGCTTTCTTGTAATCTTCTAATCCTTTACAGTTGATGTTCTTAATCGAGCTCTTCTAAGGATTTTATTTAATCATTCGACACGTTTGATTCAAGCTGTTTGTTCTTATTATTGCGTTCTGCCTTGTTATTTATATTATGTTCTTGCAGTTTCATATTCATATACTTGTTCAAGATCTGATCGATCTTTATAGATTAAAAGTTGTTTTAATCCCTTCAATTGGTATCAGAGCAGGAGGCTGTGTAATCGATACACATCTTTTCTGTGAAAAAGATTTCCATTAGGGTTTTCCGCAATCATCGATATTTATTGAGCCGTCATCTTAATTGACGTATCTTAGTATTTATTGTTTTGCCCTAATCTGCTTTATTACAAGTCTGATCTTTGAACAGGTTTTACGATCATTATGGACGCAACGCAATCAAACCCTATTAATATTTCCAACAGCATAGGTTCGACGACAAAGATTCCAATCTTATACACTCATGACTATGAAGTATGGGCACATCATTTTGAAGATTACGTGATTGGATCGGAGGACAATGGTTTTCTCATATGGGAAGCCATTATCAATGGACCGTTTTCTCACTCCGCGACATCCAGAGTTATTAAGACGCAAAAAGAATACAACGATTTGCTCAAGGACGTGACGAATATTGCGCAGGATGAGAAAGATAAATTCCAGTGCAATATTAAGGCACTAAGGTTGATCAGATTCGCCCTTCAGTCCGACACATTCAGACTAGTCAGCTCATGCTCTACGGCGAAGGAAGTGTGGGATAGACTTCGCGAACTGTATTCAACAGACAAAGATCTTGAACACTCTATCCAAACCTTGCTTCTATCTGAGTTTGGAGAATTCAGGCAAGGGGCCGAAGAAACGGTGACCCAGATGTTTGATCGCTTCAATCATCTTCTCAGCAAGATGATCAAACACGACATTGAAAGGAAGCTCATCGAACAAAAGGTTACTTTCTTGAACGGACTGAGATCTGAATGGAGAGCAGTAGTTTCCACAGTCAAAGCCCATGAACAGTTTAAATCATACTCTTTGGCGAAACTGGTGGGTATTCTAAAGTCCCAAGAGAAGATTGTGGTTCAAGAGAAGAACGTTGTGTCTAGTCTTGGTTCGTTGGCCCTCCTATCTAAAAGTAAAGCCGTGATGGAGGATGAAGAGCTCAACTTAGAAGAATATGACCTCACAACTGAGGATTATGCCATGATGGTATCTAATCCTAAGAGGTTCATAAAGAAGAGATTCCCCAGCAACAAAAACCGAAACTGGCAGGGGAGTTATAGCTCTGAAAAAGCGAACAATGAACCGAAGACTGAGGAGTCCAAGAAGGAACCGAAGGCAGATGGCGATTCCGGAGTAAGCTGTTTTTACTGTGGTGGCAAGAACCACTATGCTAAGGACTGTGTTCTTAAAAAGATGGCTGAAAAGGATGACGGAAAGGATGAGGAAGCCGTACTGCAGAAGAGATTGGATGAGTTAAGAAAGAAAAAGTCTACCGCTAACCCTTCTATTAATGCTCTTATTGTGCAGGGTTCAGTTAATGACGATGAGTTCGGTAGCACCGAAGTTTGGTCTACTGACTCAGAAGACGAAGAAGTGAGGAAGCCTACTCATGGGAAGGCTTATATGGCTAAGGAGGAAAGCAGTGGTGGAAAATGCTTCATGGTGTCAAGCGCATCTCAGATGAGGGGATACAATACCGATGGAGGAAGCAATGGACCGAAGGTGCAGGAAGATATGTGCTTCACGGCCAAACCACTTAGCCAACAGTTCAATGAGCTTGATGAACTGATAAAGAAGGTACAATCTGTTTTTATTTCATCTAAAATACCATCATCCTCATATGAGAAAGAACTGAAAAACGTTAACACAAGAATTTCTCATTTAGATAGTAGCTTAACTCAAACTCGAGTCACCAATTCTAACCTGACTGATCAATTAAGCAGGGTGGCGTCGAAGAGTGAGGAGCGGCGTATGTGGATTGAGTTAAAAGAGTCGGAATTAATTAAAGTCAAAGACGAAAACATTTATTTGCAGAGAGACAATTTGAAATTGTTAAAACAACGAAATGTTTTTTGTTTAATAGCTAAACGTTTATATTCCAATATTACTCAGCTTCACTTGGACTGTGAGATAGGCAAAAAGATCCATCGTATGATTTTACCATTCCTAGAATTTAAGGAGGATGAAATCGATGCCGAAGCTTACAATTGTGAGAGTGTGATTTCGTCTGATGATGTCAACCCAACTTATCAAATTGGACTGGACAAAATTGAGTCCTTCATTAAATCCAAAGACCACAAGGACATGCTCAAAAATCTTTTGGACGAAAATGACAGACTTAAACTGAGAACCGAAACCATACAAAAGTTTGACTCTCTAAATGCCAAGGTAAGCTCAGAAAATAAAATCGATGTTGAAAATGCATCTGAGCTTAACGAGGACGAAAACATGAGTGAAATTTCTGTAGAGGATACGGTTGACTGCTCAGAATTTGTTAAAAGCGAAACTGAAAATCACAAAAATCTTGTTTCTGAAAATTCTGTGGAATTCGCTAGATTGTCCCAACAAAAGTCCCCGAAATTAGTAGAAAAGGCTGTTGTGTATCAAAAGGTCAGAACCACTCCGAATCAGGTATACAAAGTGACTGGAGTAACCGAACATCAAACAGCTGAACTCACGGCTATTGTTAACGAAGACAATGCTGATGGCTGTGATGAGTACTTCTGGGAAGCTCCTATTGACAATGGAAATGAAACTGTTGGTCTATCTGAAAGAACATCTTGGATGAAGAAAGGGAGATACATACCTGAACCCTTGAACAAGCCTGATAATTTCAGTGAACCAAGCACAAGTGGTACAAAAGACACTCCTCAAGAGGTTGATCGTTCAGCGAAAGAAGACATTCCTTCACCACCAACAGCTCGAAGTGAAACTTCATCAGAAACTCCTTCCACTTCCTCAGGGCAAACTGAATCTTCTTCAGATATTCCCTCTGCTCCCTCGTTTCAAAGAAAAACTCCTAAAGATCAAAAGGAATCAACAAAGGTGACATCAAAAGCAAAAGCGAACGTTCATCATCAACCTAAACAGATGAGGGATAAAAAGATAGAAAGGAACCTAAGATACAGGAAAAACCTTTCTGAAAGGAAACAATTCTGGCACTCCCAGAATGCATACTATTCACACAAGGACAAGAATCTGAAGTATGAAAATAATCCCGTAAGAAAGCACGATGATTCCGACAACCGAAAGCCAAGGTTCGGTTCACAAGAATATACCAACCGAAAGCCAAGGTTCGGTTCGCATGAAACTACCAACCGAAAGCAAAGGTTCGGTTCTGAAAAGGATTTCAACCGAAACCAAAGGTTCGGTTCCAAGAACAACTCCCATCGAACTCAGAGGTTCGGTTCTGAAGTCAGAAGAGAACAAGACTCAAAGGTTAAACCCACCCACGATCAAAAGCAAAAGGGTCACCTAGAGTCATCAGCAAGGAAGACACCTCTATCCAAATCCAAATCCTCTCGTCCTAATTCTTCTTGTTCATCTCCATCTTGCTCTAACGCTAATTCCATGGGTTCTCAAAAACCACGTCCATCTGCTGAACAGAAGGGAAAGCAGAAGGTCGATGAATTCAAACCTGAGTCTAAAGCGATCAAACCTAATCCTAACAAAATAAAAGTTTTCACCAT
The DNA here is from genome assembly GCF_052625555.1 of Lactuca saligna. Taxonomy (NCBI): domain Eukaryota; kingdom Viridiplantae; phylum Streptophyta; class Magnoliopsida; order Asterales; family Asteraceae; genus Lactuca; species Lactuca saligna. Next base: position 90,207,246 of record NC_136417.1, on the reverse strand, counting down.
TAAAAAGAAAGATGAAACAACTTTAATTAAAAGAACATATCTTGTTGATATCTCTCTAACTATTCCTGTTCCCATGAAAACCTCACATGGACCCAAGAAACTTTGGGTTCCTAAATCTGCTTAATTTTTGCAGGTTATAAGTGACGAGCAGTTTGACGAAGAATGGTACATCGACAGTGGCTGCTCGCGTCACATGACAGGAAGGAAGGAGGAACTCAGAGAATACAGATCTCTTGCAAATGGTGGCAACGTTAAGTTTGGAAATAACTCATTCGGCACCATAAAGGGATATGGGATGATAACGAATGGTGATTTTACCATAAGAAAGGTGGCCTATGTGGAAGGACTTCAACACAACCTCATCAGTGTATCTCAGCTTGTTGGAGGTACAGGTCTCAAAGTTTCATTCGATGATGAAGGTTCTGAAATCATAGAGAAAACAACAAAGAAAGTGATTCTGAAGTCAGAGCGAAAGGGTGAAATGTTTCCGCTGAACATGAAACCCATCAAAGGAAACCCAACAATTTGTCTGCTATCAAAAGCTCAATCCGACGAAAGCTGGTTGTGGCACAGAAGACTCTCTCATCTCAATTTCAAAGATATCAACCGACTTGTCACTGGAGGTCATGTTAGGGGTCTTCCATTGCTCAAGTTTGACAGAGAGCATTTATGTGCTGCATGTGAAATGGGAAAGCAGAGTCGTCAAAGTCACCCATCCATAATTAACACAAAAGTTGTTGAACCACTCGAATTGCTTCATATCGATTTATGTGGTCCTTCATCTATTGAAAGCATCGGTGGTAGCAAGTATATTCTTGTTGCCGTTGATGACTTCTCTAGATTTACATGGGTGTTCTTTCTAAAGCTCAAATCTGAAGCGACTCAAAAGCTGAAAGTGTTTATCAAGCAAATTGAAGTCCAGCTCAAGAAGGTCGTTCGCAACATCAGGAGCGACAATGGTCTCGAATTCAAGAACAGGGAGTTTGAAGCGTTTCTTGCAAAAAAGGGAATTAGCCATAATTTCTCAGCTCCCTACACACCACAGCAGAATAGAATAGTCGAAAGACGAAACCGATCTCTGTGTGAAGCTGCCCGAACTATGTTAAGTTTCGCTTCCTTACCTCTTTATTTTTGGGCTGACGCTATTTCTGCTGCTTGTTATACACAAAACAGGTACTATCTCAACAAGCGATTCACACTCACACCATATGAGATATTAAACAACAGGAAACCCAATGTGAAATTTTTCCACGTTTTTGGCTCAAGGTGTTTCATCTTTAACTCTAAAGAACACCGCAACAAGTTTGATGTCAAAGCCGACGAGGGAATCTTTCTGGGTTACTCACTCACTTCAAAGGCGTACAGGGTCCTAAACAAACGATCAAGAAGGATTGAAGAGACATACTATGTGACCTTCGACGATAGCTATGTCAAAAAGCTACAGGCCATAGATGACACTGCCAGGGAAATCTTCCCTCAAACTGGTCAAGTCACAGTCTCAATCACCAATATGTACGAGAATTTTCTGGATCTCTTTGATGAACCGGAAAAAGCTTCTTTCTCGGAAGCAGGAGCAGCCGACAACAAAATAGATCATATAAAGCAAATTGTCGAAGATGCTGCAAGAAGAATGCATGAAGGAGAATTGCCTGCTGATGAATCTCCAACCAATAATGCTTCAGTCGAGGGGGAGCCAAATTCTCTTGTCGAGGGGGAGCCTAGCTCACAAGTCCAGGGGGAGCCAAGCTCTACTACTTCAACCGAAGGTCCTTCATCAACCGAAGGTAACTCTCCAACCGAAGATGCACCTCCAAACGAAGGTGCTTCAATGCCTGAAAATCCAGCACCACAAGAAACCCCTGAACCTCATGTTTGTCAAGACTCATCAATTGAGGGGGAGCATGATGATATGACGCTTGATTTTGATAGCCAATCCGAGCCTGAAGAGATGATCAACGCTGAATTAGATCCATCCTTTGATCCAAATTACCCTCCTCTTACAAAATGGACCAGAGATCATCCTATCTCTCAAGTAGTTGGTGATGTATCTGAAAAGGTTCTGACCCGATCTCAACTGAAGGCAAAACAGACATCCTTATTCTCAAAAGTTGAGTTTTGTATGTTTAACTCATTTGTATTAAAAGTTGAACCGAAGACAGTGAACACTGCCCTCGATCACTCTGATTGGGTTCAAGCAATGCAAGACGAACTAAACGAGTTTGAAAGGAACAAAGTCTGGCGCCTCATTCCAACTCCTCCGGATGCTTCAGTTGTCGGTCTCAAATGGGTTTTTAGAAACAAAATGGACAAGGAAGGTAATGTCATAAGGAACAAGGCTCGTCTGGTTGTCAAAGGATACTGTCAGGAGGAAGGGATCGATTACGAAGAGACGTTCGCTCCAGTAGCTAGGCTAGAATCGGTTAGAATATTTCTGGCCTATGCTGCTCACAAAAACTTTGAGGTCTTCCAAATGGACGTCAAGTGCGCATTTCTCAATGGAGAACTTGAAGAAACGGTGTATGTGGAGCAACCTCCTGGGTTCGTGAACGAAAAGTATCCAAATCATTGCTACATTCTGGATAAAGCTGTGTACGGCCTCAAACAAGCTCCGAGAGCCTGGTATGAAACGCTTACAAAATTTTTAAAGATGTCCAAATTTAAACAAGGTTCGGTTGACCCAACCTTCTTTCGCAAAAAGGAAGGTAACCACCTTATGATAGTTCAAATTTATGTCGATGACATCATCTTTGGCTCTACGAATCCCAGCTTAACAGCTGAATTCAGAAAGTTGATGGAGACTAAGTTTGAAATGAGCTCAATGGGTCCTATTAATTTTTTCCTTGGTTTAAATATAAGACAGGGACCCGAAGGCATCTTTATCAATCAGGAAGCTTACACGAAGACTCTCCTAGCAAAGTTTGGCATGATGGGAGACTCAAAAGTCAAAGTCCCTATGGCATTCGGCACCAAACTTACCCCTTCACTAGATAAAACGGCCGTCGACATCACGCTGTATCGTCAAATGATAGGCTCACTGATGTATCTAACTGCTAGCAGGCCTGATATCATGTTTTCTGTGTGTTATTGTGCTCGATTTCAGGCTAACCCACGCGAACCTCACATGCTGGCAGTGAAGAACATCCTACGCTATCTCAAGCGAACCGCCTCCTTAGGTCTATGGTATCCATCCAATTCAGGCTTCTTCGTTCAAGCCTATTCTGATGCTGACCTTGGAGGATGTGGACTCGACCGCAAAAGCACAACTGGCGGCTGTCAATTTCTTGATGGGAAGTTGGTCAGCTGGCAATCCAAGAAACAAACATGTGTGTCGCTGTCTACTGCTGAAGCGGAATACATTGCCGCTGCATCCTGCACATCACAAGTGATTTGGATCCAAAGTCAACTTCGAGACTATGGACTCAATATGAAGAAGATCCCTCTATATTGTGACTCTGAAAGTGCAATTAGGATCTGTCATAACCCGGTGCAACACTCTAAAACCAAACACATAGCACTGCGGTATCACTTCATCAAAGATCATGTGGAAGATGGAAATGTCGAAGTTCACTTCGTAAGAACCACTGATCAACTGGCTGACGTCTTCACCAAAGCTCTTCCAGAAGCTTCATTCAATAAATTTTTGCAAGGGCTAGGTATGATGGAATCAGAGTCAGTTCCTCACACTACCTCTCAATCTCAAACGTAAGAAGCGAAACCAACCGAACGTTCGGGTTCGGTTCAACCATTTCACTCGCTCATTACTTCAAAGGTAGTTTTTCTGAGTTGTATATTTCTTGTGCAAAATTTTTTTTTCGTTATGTAAAAAGTTTTTTTTATTGCATATCTAAACTCCTTGGTTTTTCAAAATTTTCTTGAACCGAAACCAACCGAAGGTTCAGGTTCGGTTTTTCAACTTTTTCCAACCGAAACCAACCGAAGGTTCGGGTTCGGTTTTTCAACTTTTTCCAACCGAAACCAACAGAAGGTTCGGGTTCGGTTTTTCAACTTTTTCCAACCGAAACCAACCGAACGCTCGGGTTCGGTTTTACAATCTTTTTCCAAGTTTTTTTTTTTTTTTTTTTTTTACTCTTCTATAATTTTTTTTTTGGTCTTATTTTTCATTTTTTTTTTTTTTTATTATTTATTACATAAATTTCAAAAACTCCAAAAATATTTTATTTTTCTTAGTGTGCTCATTTGTTTATGGGAATATATTCCATGCCTTACTTAAGTGTCCCTAGAAGCATGCTGCTGTATGTGTCCCAAGCCTCATAAGATTTTGAATACTAGCCTACATGACCTGGTATACACAAACCTTGTCTTCCCAATAAGGCTAACTCATTTATTCTAATCGTGAGCTACCTCACTCTATTCTCACATGAGTTTAGAGTCTCCTGCTTGGTCCTTATGTTCGCAGCAGAGGTACTATATCTTCTTTCACCATCCCCATTACACTTCTCCATAACATTCGTTTCATCATTGTAACCCTTGAGACTCTCAGAAACAACCACTGAGGTTTATGGTTACACAACCTCTGTGTTTATGATCTTAGTTTCGTGCCACTACGAACTGAGTGAAACCCAAAATTCAACACCAACGAATTGACGGTGACCAATTAACTTGATCAAGTTTTAACCAATGAATTGACGAATGTACCTTCATGAAATCTCAATTTCTTTTGTTTTTGCGTGGTTCCAATGAAATTGTTACACACCATAACATTTCTTCCCATGGGGTCCAGTTTTAAATTTTTATCTGAGATTTCATATTAATCCAAGCCACTACAGAATCAACTCAAACCTACTTGTTCAACAGACTACACTGGTCTCACAAGTACTTTGTTCACATTCGTTCTTATATCAAGAATTGGATTGATGAATCAAAGCGAAACCACCCTTAAGTTGCCTTATTAAAAGAAGCCTTTCAACATTTATTAATAAATGTTTGATCGTAATTCAACGGGATTCCACACTAACACTTTGAGGTCTCTCTTGACCTTAAAGGAAGAGATTCGTGCCCGGGATCATCAGTTTTGTGTCAGTCTTGACATCACAGATTATCCTAAAAAGAGTTGCTTTATTTCTTTATTTTTTTTACACTCTTTGCACAAAAATCCTAGATTTTCAAAAATTCCGTTACTAATTATTTTACAGGCTGGATAATTAATGGATGGTTCATAATGAAGTTGTGGTTACCAATAATCCACGTGGGCGTTTTATTCAAAAGAAAGCAGATTAACAAAGGGGAAGAGACAAAAGATGCTGACGCGGCGGAAGTTCAAAGGATAGAAATTCAAACGACGGTAAAAAGGCGGGCGCGTGAATTTGAAGAGACCGCGCTTTTTCTGACACTATTGGACGCGTGTGCAGTATTGAAGCGTCATCCATCTGGCATTAATGGCGCGTGTGGAAATGGAAACGGTTCCTCTCTCTGAACCGGCGCTTATTGGGCGGCGTGATCCTAGGAATCTGACACTCTCTCTCCTACGTGATCATCGCACGTCCCAACTGTCACCAATCAATCACTCAAAAACCCTTCCGTATTTCAACAAGAGATTTGAAACGATCTTTCTCTCTCCTGTTACCTACTATAAAAAGCCATCCACACCACCTTTTACCTCTTTACTCCCCCCATAATTTCCAAAGCAAAAATACTCCCAAAACTCTCTCCCGGTCATCTTCTTCTCCACACCTGCAACAATGGCTGAATCTTCATCTGTTCATGCCACCTCTCAAATTCTTCCCATCAGACCTCAACAATGCCTTGTCATTGATCTAAACCCACTAGCCTACGATCCCTACATGTCGCCGGTTATTGAATGCCTCAAATACTCCCAACTTGCTCCGGCATTGTCCCGGATTGAAACGGTGCCAATGGTGGCTCTCTCTCAGGTTTATGCGACGGCCTACTACGACAAGGGTGTCGACAGAATCTTTTTCGAAGTGGCGGAACACAAGACGTCGATTTCTCGTCCCCGCTTCTGCACCATGCTTGGGTTTCCTGCAGACCCATTACGTGTTAACCCGGAGACGATTCCGGTTGGCATGTTATACAGCATGTTCTACAACATGGGCTACACGGAAGTTCTAACCTCCGTTGCAAGGTTCAAGAAGTCATGCCTACCGCCCCTGTGGAATGGGTTATTTACAGTTCTCTTCAAGGGACTGTCTGAGCGGAGTTTAGGATCGGACGAGGCCAGTCGTCTTTTCCTGTCAATCATGTATGGGGTCTACAACGGGATCAACCTCGATTACGGGTTTGTCCTTTGGCAACAACTGATTCAGAGCCTTTCTTCCACTTCTCGACACTCTGAAGTGTCGCTGGCCCGGTTCTGGATCTTGATCACAAGATGGGCCATGGACAGGTTTGACGTACCAACTGCTGACGGTGCACCGATGTCTTCTGTTGGTACATTCCATACCAAGAAGATCATCGTATCCGATGCATCGAAGTTCTCCTTCATTGGCTCCATCCCGGAGTCGATGTATGGCAGTGTGCCATCAGACAGCAGTATGATCAAGGCGATCAAGGAGGTAGGGCCATCTGGTCCGAGGGAACTGACACCGGACTTGCTTCGCTCAATTCATGATGCCGACAAACCGGTGGCAAGGGGTAAAAAGGCACACAAGGGGAAGAAACCATCAAAAGCTCCAAAACCCACCCCCAAGAAACGCAAACAACCAAAGCCTGCTTCCTCTCCAAAACCGAAACGGAGGAAGACCCAACCGAAACGGACGCTCGTCCTTTCCTCAACCTCCAGTGAATCCGAAGGTGGGAGTTCGGACTCTGAGGGGTCACAAGGAGACGTATCTCCACAAAGAGGCAACACACCCCCTCGGTCCCCAACCCCGGAGATGGAACTTCACCAATCCCCAGTTCCTTCCCCTCCACCCACAATTCCTATTTCCATTCCCACCATAAACCCTACTATACCACCTACCTCATTCCCTATCCCACCACCCATATTCACCACATAAACCGAAACCCCACCTGTAACCGAACCTCCACAAACCGAAACCCATTCACAACCACCACTTGAAACTAACCCCCCACCCACTCAACTTGAACCAACCAAACCCACAACACCCCCAGCTTTACCACCACCTCAATCTCCAGAAGACGCCTCCGATGGCGATGATCAATACCTAGGTGGTGATCACCTGAACTTTGATTCGGTCTACTATAGTCCGTTTCAAGTTCAAAGTGATGAGGAGGATGATGCTCCTGTGACCAAGAAGCATCTTCGCGAGCTGAACGAGAAGGTTGATCAACTTCTCGCCTCCTCTTCCAATCAGCAGTCCTCCTTATCTGAAGCTGCCCTTCAGAGGATAGTTGATGCCTTCTCTAGGGCTCAACATGACTCAGTGGCCTCTGCTACTGCTGCAATAGACGCCTCCACCCGCGCTTGTGAGGCTGCCACCGAAAAAGTCGATAAACTATTCCATGACGCTACAATCCTGCTGCAGTCTATGCAGGAAAGCGCCGATGCCACCAAAACAACACTGGAACCACTTGTTAATCAATTGGCCCAGTTTGTGAAGACGGAGTTATCCTCGTTCGCTACCCTCAGACAAAACCTTAGCGACGACAACTCGGCACTCCGTGCCTCCATCGATGCCCGCTTGGCAAAGCTACAAGAGGATCTTGCGGCTGAAAATACACTGATGGACGTCCTGGCAAGTAAGACTACTGCCCTCAAGGTCAAGAGCACCCAACTTTCCAACTCCGAACAACAATTGGAGGCTCTTCGATCCGAAAGGGAAATCATCAAGACATGTGTTTCGGATGTCCACGCCGCTCTATCCAACATCCTGGAAGCACACGATCCCATCCTCAATCACTTGGTGAGGCGTACCCTCGCTGAGAAACTCTCTCCGGCCATGGATCTCTTGAGTAAAATTGAAGGCCTACCCAGTTTCGTGTCCATTCCGAAACAAGGGGGAGATGAGAAGAAAGGATCGAAACCACCTCCTTCCTCAAAAGCAACTCACACAACCGAACCACCCCCAACTGGTCATGCCTCGGGTTCGGGTGTGAAGGACAAGGGCAAAAACATTGCAGAGGGAGGAGATGAAGATGAAGATGAAGATGAAGACAAGGAGACTATTGCGGACATGTTAAAGAGAAAGAACAGTCGCAATACTGATGACGATGTTAGTCGTGTGGCACGTGAAGCTGAAGAAGCCGAACGTAAACAAAAAGAAGCCAACGATCTCCTTGAGAGCCGAAAGCTGCTCTTCCCTGCCTGGACCAGGGATCGTCTGATAAAAGAGGCCATAGAGACTCCAAGCATACTATGGCTCGAGCCGGTGATATCATTCGACTGCATCAACTCGGTCGATTCGCAATTTGATATGCCGCTAACTCGAAAGGCGTTCATCTTCCACGTCTTCTCCAACATATTCGAAGTCCCGCATCCGAACGATGAGCTTGACAGGGAGCTCATTGACTTTTATCTGGAGGCCGCTCGCCCTCAATACCTTACATGGAGCGCCCAGAAGATTGTCAGTGTTCGGGTGATGAAGCCATTTGCCGTGGGGAGATTCACAAACGTCAAGTTCAAGCTTATCCGAGGATCTGCAAGAACTGCTCACATGATCTCTCTGGCGGATCTGCCCAATCTGAACCCTCATGATTGGATAGTCTTGTACAACATCTTGCTGACAAACGAATCCGAATATGGTCCCATCTTAGACCATGTCAAAAGGATGCTCGCATGCTACATCATGGAGGTGGCCCTAATGGATCAGGAGGTTGCCACAGTGTTTAAGAAGAAACCGAAAGTCAAGCCTGTGGGATCGGCCAGTGATCTAAACACGATGAAAATGGGCATGATAGATTCGAGGCGAAACTCTGTGATGTTCACCAGAGCCAAAGGACAGAAATGTCTGTTCGCGTTAGCTGATAAGCACCTCTACACTACTACCTGCTTGGAACACGTCCTATCAATCGTCAAGCGGTGTAAGGACAATTCGGCTGATGACATCAAATACTTTGAAGATATGATCAATTGGTACATCCGGTTTAGACAGACCATCCTTTCCATAACAAAGTGTCTGTTTAGTACCGTGAAGAAGAAGGTACTAGCTTCAGCCGCCGGCTCAAGTAAGAAGTGAAGGTCTCGCTCCAAATTGACGCAAAGGGGGAGATTGTTGGGCTGAAGTTTTGTTTTGTATTGCGTCTTTTGGGCTCGTAGATTAGCCTTGTATTCTCCGGTTTGGGCCTGTCCAACCGAGAGCCTTTTATGTATTGTATATAAGTTATCGCTTGCATGCATATTAGGTTAACATTTCAAGATTTCTATTAAGCTTTCCAGAGTTTACGATATTGCTTTCTTGTAATCTTCTAATCCTTTACAGTTGATGTTCTTAATCGAGCTCTTCTAAGGATTTTATTTAATCATTCGACACGTTTGATTCAAGCTGTTTGTTCTTATTATTGCGTTCTGCCTTGTTATTTATATTATGTTCTTGCAGTTTCATATCCATATACTTGTTCAAGATCTGATCGATCTTTATAGATTAAAAGTTGTTTTAATCCCTTCATATCATCGACATAGATTTGAACAATCATAAGGTGGTTACCTTCCTTCTTACGAAAGAAGGTTGGGTCAACCGAACCTTGTTTAAATTTTGACATTTTTAAAAACTTGGTTAGTGTTTCATACCATGCCCTGGGTGCTTGTTTCATACCATAAGACGCAACACTAAACTGGACCTAACACACAGAAAGGATCTGGTGTCCAATGCTCTCTGACTCTTCGAGTTCCAAGAACAACTTGCTGAGTCCAGTGGTAACCATTTTTATATTGTCGATTTCAAATGGATTTAACACACCAAAACCATAGATCCGGCTTCCTAATGTCCATTTTATATGTAAAGTTCCAAGATTTATGCACATGCATGGGGGTTTTAAGCTCAAAAGTCCATAAATGTGCTCTACAATGTGCATGGGGCTCTCATGGCCCTAAAGTTGGCATCTTTATGCCATGAGACCCCTCTTAAGGTCCAGATCTGAAGCCAAATCCCACTTAACACTTCATAATCCGAAAATGGCTTAGAAAGCCATAAAAACTCCAATTTCCAAATATGAAAGAACACATAGATGAGTCAAGACAGGGGCATTTACCTTGATGAAACTGAAAATGGAGTAAGACCCTGGATCTACAGGTCCCAACTCAAGTTCCAAGCTCCTTCCTTCCTTCCAAGCTTTACAAACCACACAATAACACCAAAAATGGCCTCAACACATGCACAAACGGCTAGAGTTTCAATGAGAAGTGTTTTGGGAGCATAAGAGACGATATAGCCGTCATAACATTGTTTAAATAGGGTGCAAACACTTGGATTAGGGTTTTTGTCTAGCCAGAGCCTACTCATCGAGTCCGGGATCCGACTCATTGAGTCCATAACTTAAGTCCCACATCCCATCCCGCTTCTACTCGGTGAGTTGGTCCTTCAACTCGCCGAGTCCAAGGCCAGAATGCAAAATATTTAAATAATTAATAGAAAGAATACGTACCAAGAACCAGGTGCTACAAATCTCCTCCACTTATTTTAGACTTCGTCCTCGAAGTCTATTGCTTGTTCCTGAAACAGCTCGGGGTAATGCTCCATCATCTCGTCCACCGGCTCCCAAGTCCATTCTGAGCCCTTCCGCTGCTGCCATTGCACCTTCATGAGCTCCACCCTCTTGTTCCTCAAATCCTTCGACTTCCGGTCGAGGATTGCTACAGATCGCTCAATGTAATTCAGGCTGCCATCAACCTGAATGTCCTCCAAGGGTACCACTGCTGAGTCGTCCATCAGACACTTTTGCAGCTGAGAAACATGGAAAGTGTTGTGTATCTGACTGAGTTCAGCTGGCAGATCCAGCCTATACACCTCCTTACCCACCCGGGCTATAACCCTGAACGGTCCAATGTACCTGGGGCCCAACTTGCCCCGTTTCCTGAATCGGATAACGCCTTTCCATGGCGACACCTTCAGAAGGACCATATCCCTGACCTAGAACTCCAAGTCTGATCGGCGCTTATCGGCATAGCTCTTCTGCCGACTCTGAGCAGTCTGAAGCCTGCTTCGGACCTGCTGAATCTTCTCCGTCGTCTGGAGCACTACCTCAGTGCTCCCCATTACCCTCTGGCCAACCTCGCCCCAACATATCGGGGTCCTGCACCACCTCCCATACAACATCTCGAAGGGAGGGCGGTCAATACTCGCATGATAGCTATTATTGTAGGAGAACTCTACCAATGGAAGGTAGATATCTCAACTGCCTCCGAAGTCCAACACGCATGCTCGCAGCATATCCTCCAAAGTTTGGATGGTCCGCTCGCTTTGACCATCCGTCTGCGGGTGAAAGGTTGTGCTAAAATGCAGATGAGTACCCAGCTCATCATGAAACTTCTTCCAAAACCTGGAAGTGAACCGTACATCCCTATCTGAAATCACAGAAACGGGCACCCCATGCCGAGCCACCACCTCCTGGATATAGATGTCGGCCAACTTCTCGACCGAGATACTCTCCTGAATTGGGATAAAATGGGTGCTCTTCGTCAATCGATCGACGATGACCCAGATCAAATCCACTCCCTGCGCGGTCTTGGGAAGCTTTGTGATAAAATCCATCATGATGTCTTCCCATTTCCACATCGGAATATCCAATGGCTGCATCTTGCCGTGAGGTCTCTGATGCTCGGCCTTGACCTCCCTGCAGGTCAAGCACCGCTCCACGTATAATAGTCAAGACGAAGATCCTTATACATCTTCGTTGCCCTCGGATGAATGGAGAATCGAGATTTGTGCGCCTCATCCAACAAAACCTGGCGCACACCCCCATGGTATGGCACCCACACCCTACGGTGAAGTGTGAGTAATCATTGGTTGTCATAGTCAAAGGAGGAAACCTGATCCACAATCCCCTCGCTCTTCCGATGTTCCTCCTTCATGGCCTCCTGCTGGGCCTCCCGAATCCGCTCCAACAGCGGAGTCACCACTGTCATCCTCAGACAGATATCCCTAATCGGCGCTACCTTGCAGCTAAGCATGTCGGCCACCACATTGGCCTTCCCCAAATGGTAGAGGATCTCGCAATCATAATCCTTCACCACGTCTAACCACCGACGCTGCCTCATGTTTAAATTCGGCTGATCCATGAGGTACCTCAAACTTTTGTGGTCCGTGTAGATGGTACACCGGACCCCATAGAGGTAATGACGCCAAATCTTGAGGGCGAATACAACAACCCCCAGCTCCAAATCATGTGTCGGGTAGTTTGCCTAGTGATGCTTCAGCTGCCTCGAAGCGTAAGCAATGACATGCCCTCTTTGCATCAATACTGCTCCCAAACCTGAGATGGACGCATCGCAGTACACAACAAAATCCTCCAGGCCCTCTGGCAGGGCTAAGATTTGCGCCTCACACAATCTCTATCTCAGAGTCTCGAATGCGGCCTGTTGCTCAGGCCCCCAACGAAAGACCATGGCTTTCCTTGTTAGCCTGGTCAGGGGTACGGCTATCTTGGAGAAATCCTGGATGAATCTCCGATAGTATCCGGCTAATCCTAGGAAACTCCAAATCTCAGATGGAGACTTCGGAACCTCCCACATCATCACAGCCTTTACCTTGGCCGGATCTACCGAAGTTTCGTTCTGGTTGACGAGGTGCCCAAGAACCTGCACCTCACGCAACCAGAACTCACACTTGGAGAACTTATTATACAAGTTCTCCCTCCTCAAGGTCTCCAGAACCTCTCGCAGATGCTCCTCGTGCTCCCTCTGCGTCTTGGAATAAACCAAGATATCATCAATAAACACTATCACCGACCGGTCTAACATCGGTCTACACACGTTGTTCATTAGGTCCAATGATGCGGCAGGAGCATTGGTGAGCCCGTAGGGCATCACCATAAACTCGTAGTGGCCATAGAACGTCCGAAACGCAGTCTTCTGTACATCCTCCTCTCTGACACTCTTTTGATGATATCTTGAACGCAGATCAATCTTGGAGAACCAAGATGCTTCCTGTAGCTGGTCAAAGAGGTCATCAATCCTCGGGAGAGGGTAACGGTTCTTCACCATTACCTTGTTCAGCTCCCAATAATCTATACACATTCGATGCAACCCGTCCTTCTTCTTCACAAACAGAATCGGGGCTCCCCAGGGAGAACTACTCGGTCTAATGAATCCTTTATCTAACAGCTCCTGAAGCTGTGTAGACAACTCCTGCATCTCAGGAGGGGCCAACCGATACGGTCACTTAGCTATCAGAGTCGTACCATGGACTAGGTCGATCCTAAACTCCACCTGCCTCTCCGGAGGTATCCCGGGCAACTTCGGGGAATACGTCTGTAAACTCATGCACCATGGGCACATCGCCCACCGTCACCTTACCCGCCTCCCGGGTGTCCATAACATAGGCGACATATCTTGCACAACCCTGCTGAAGGTAACGCCTAGCTCTCGCTGCTGAACATACCGCTGGTCCTTGTTGTGGCCTCTCGCCCTGAACTACCAACTCTCCCGCACTTGAGGTTCTAATTCGAACCAGCTTATCTGCGCAATGTATCACTACCCCATTGGGGCTCAACCAATCCATGCCTATAATCACCTTGTTCCCCCTCAACGGAATAGGAACCAAGTCTACCAGGTAACGTTCCTCGAACAGCCTCAAAACACAATCCCGATAGACCTCTGACGCTCGTACCGACCGGTTGTCCGCAATCTCGACCTCTAGAGGGCAATCCAACATGCCCGACCATGTCATAGCCTCAACAGCCGAGGCTCCCAGAGAGTCACCAACCGACTCCCACCAATCCCTAGCCCGGTCCCTCAAACACCCTGCTGCATATCGTACCTTCGACCCCTTGGGGCAGAAGCTGGTCAGCTGTGCAGACTTAATGTCTGCAATCCATCGTCTGGCAGCAATGGGGTCCTTCGCCCCGTGGAAATCTGGCGCACCACTTCCCCTGAAGTCCTTAAAGGACAGTGTGCAAGGTCCTGACTTGCTGGATGCCATGTCACTCCTGAATGCCCTGAGGCGATCCTCCATCAGCTCAATGATCCCCTCCTTGATCGACTCGAAAATAACCGGTGTCGCATCAAGGATACCTCTCGTGATCTCGGACGCGATGAAATCGCACAACCCATCATCGATATGCTCGGATCCTGCCCCCGAGCCCGATCCTGACCCAGATCCTGAACCTCCTGCTCCATGTCACGTGACCACCATTCTGAAAAAATAAACATACGAATGTTAGGGTCACATATACTTTCTGGAGGTCACACACACTTTCCAGGTTTCCTGATTCCATCTAGGCCCTCCTTGACTCGAGTACGGATCCTCTGCTTCCAGTAGTATGGGCCCATACTACCTTCCACAACTATCTGTACTTTCCTCAAGGATTGCTTCGACTTCACCAAGTCCCCTTTTCCAATACCCTTTCCACTACCTCATCCTAGGCTTTCCTCGGGCACTCTTCCGACCTACTCTCCGCCATCAGCTGTGCTAGGAGTCCCTACCATCTCCCCTAACTAGCTTGTGGATATTGTTACATATCCGCTCCTTAGTTAGTTGGAGTTGTCCAGAACCACCATAGCACAAAGCAAGCAGCATTCGTGCATTGAGTAACTAAACCAGGCATAACCTACACATGCCATCCTACTGCTGACTAAACAGTCCTAACATACAGCTCATACAACAGGCATATAAGGCATCCTTCCTAGATCCTTAGCCCTAACTAGCATGCAATTCTCAGAATCATATATCAGGCACACAAGGCATCCTCCTAGATCTTTAGTCCTATTCTAGCATGCAGTTCTCTGAATCAAAACCATATAACATAACATAACAAGTATGGGTATCTTGGGGAAAACTTACTTGAGTCCGGCAGGTCGCACGCATCACACACTTCGTCTTTCTTAAAATTTCTCAGTTTAGACTTTAGAAAACCACTTTTCCTTGAAAGATCTTTTAGTCCCTCGGTTTGAGTCCAGATACCCCCGAGGGTGTGTCCGAATCCCTCAAACCAGGGCTCTGATACCAACTTGTAACGACCCAATTTTCAAGGCCAAAAATTTCATTTTTGAATTAACAATTTAATAAACATTTTACCAAAACATTGTCAATCAAACGCCACACTACAAAATAATAATGTTGTATCTCAAACCATAACATCATAAGTATTGAAAATTAGAGTACAGTCCCAAAAAAAACTTCTTGCGGAAACCATGTGTGTGTGTGATGCGCTGCTACACCGCCGGCTCCTTCCCCTTCGACGAAGAGGTACCTGAAACCAAAACCAAAATTGTAAGTACAAAGCTTAGTGAGTTCCCCCATCATACCACATACCATATAATATCGTCGGTATCTTTCAACCGGTAACCTTCATCGGTATCTTTCAACCGATAACCTTCATCGATATCTTTCAACCGATAACCAACATCGGTATCTTTCAACCGATATCCATCATCGGTATCTTTCAACCGGTAACTGGGGACTATTTCACCCCCTACCACTATCATACAATCAACAGATATAAGCATACAGTCAGGCATATCCGGGTACTGACCTACCCTTGGGTCCTAAGGACCACTGTTAGGGAAACTAATCCCTACTATACACATAACATATCATACAGATATATCTCATGACCAAAACACATAACCATACCAAGATATTTATCACAAAGACAATCATATACCAAAAACGCCTTTTTGGTGGGTCGGCATTGTGGCCTTAGACCCACCCCTACTGGAAGGTAACTCACCTCAATGTCGTGCAGTGTCCGAACTATCCTCGGCGTACAAGTTGACTCCCTTCGACTCCTCGGTCCCTACACGACAACCTTCAAGTCATCACACAGAACATACAACCCTAACCAGGGTTAGCTCAAGTCCAGTCAAAGTCAACATTCAGTTGACCTGACTCGCCGAGTTGGCCTACCAACTCGTCAATTCCATGCTTCTCCATTCCGACACAACCCCCGACTCTACTGGTCGAGTCTAGCAAGAACTCGACGGGTTCTCCTTCAACCATAACATCGGGACCATCTTCATCCGACTCGCCGAGTTCCTTCTTGAACTCGTCGAGTTCATCTCCAACATAAGAACTTGTCCAGTCTATGACTCGCCGAGTTGTATGAACAACTCGTCGAGTCCATCTTCAAAGATTGGGAGATTGCTATAGACTCGCCGAGTCTGCTCATACCACTCGTCGAGTCCCATGACTTCCAGGTCCTTTTCCGTGTCTAACCCACCAAGGGACTTCCTTCCTAACAACTGTCCCATTCACATAAAGGATTTGGTGTCCAATGCTCACCGACTCGTCGAGTTCCAAGAACAATTCGCCGAGTCCAGTGGTAACCATTTCTATACTATCGATTTCAAATGGATTTAACACACCAAAACCATAGATCTGGCCTCCTAATGTCCATTTTATACTTAAAGTTCCAAGCTTGATGCACATGCATGGGGGTTTTAAGCTCAAAAGTCTATAAATGTGCTCTACAATGTGCATGGGGCTCTCATGGCCCTAAAGTTGGCATCTTTATGCCATGAGACCCCTCTTAAGGTCGAGATCTGAAGCTAAATCCCATTTAACACTTCACAGTCTAAAAATGGCTTAGAAAGCCATAAAAACCCCAATTTCCAAATATGAAAGAACACATAGATGAGTCAAGACAGGGGCATTTACCTTGATGAAACTGAAAATGGAGTAAGATCCCTGGATCTACAGGTCCCAACTCAAGTTCCAAGCTCCTTCCTTCCTTCCAAGCTTTACAAACCACACAAGAACACCAAAAATGGCCTCAACACATTCACAAACGGTTAGGGTTTCAATGAGAAGTGTTTTGGGAGCATAAGGGACGTTTTAGCCGTCATAACATTGTTTAAATAGGGTGCAAACCCTCGGATTAGGGTTTTTGTCCAGCCAGAGCCTACTCGTCGAGTCCGCGATCCGACTCGTCGAGTCCATAACTTAAGTCTCGCGTCCCATCCCGCTTCTACTCGGCGAGTTGGTCCTTCAACTCGCCGAGTCCAAGGCCAAAATGAAAAAATATTTAAATAATTAATAGAGAGAATACGTACCAAGAACCAGGTGCTACAAAAATATAGTATTATGTGTTACCTGGAATAACTCTAGATCCAAAACTTGAATCTGATTATGTAGAATGAACCATTTATTGGAATAAACTCCTTCGGTTTCTTTGATTCATGAATTGTTGATGATTGAGGCATTGATCTGGTTTCAGATTAAGAATCACAAGGTTGAAAATCTGACCGGTACCCAAACTAGAAAACCAATTCTTTTCATAATATTACACATCTCATAATGACTAGAATATGTGTATAAAGCTTTGCAAAATACATGCAACACAATATTTGAAGATTTTTGTTATCCATAAAATCTATGTTCCAAAGTGAATATTCCACCAACCCTTGTTACAATAATCAATTCCATTTGCTATAGTAAACAATTTCATAAATTAGAACAAATATAATAACACTAGTATTATTTCAACAACAAAAACCAAACTTTAATATAAATACTATGTTTTTACAAGTGATTCAAACTTAATCCATGGATTCACAAAAAACAGAATTGTATAAAAAACAAACTAAAAGACACATTAGTTTTATCTTACCATATTGTGTTGAACGATCCGTTTTTGATGATCCTAATTAGAATCGCTGGCTTCATAATTAGAATCAAAAGCCAAAATCTAACTCAAAAGGGATAAATTTTATTTTTTTGAATAAGATGAATATTTTTTAATCAGTTTCATAGGGCTTTTCTCGAGAGATTTGGGAAGATGATTTTTATCAGAAACAAATGTATTCTCGATCGAGCTTAGGTACATATGAGTTTAGGGTTTTCTCTAGAGATTGAGTTTTTATCGAGAAATTTGGGAAACAAAATCTAATCTTGAACAACATTTGGATCGGAAATCGCTTCAGGTCGCCGAAACCACGATGTATTATGGAGGATTTGTCAAACAAAATGGAATCAGTATGGATGTTTTTAGCATTTTGTTGTGAAGAGTTCTTGGGGAGGAAGATGAATTTTAGGTACAATGAGAATAAGGAGCTCGAATCATAAAATCAACTTACATTTATGATTAATCTGAAACAAATTTGTGAAGGAAGCAGAAGATGTCGATGTTCGAGATTTGGAACAAATGGGTTTTAGTGTTTTTCATCTAGGTTTTTTAGGAACAACACTGAGTGTTTTTGTGTGTTGAACGAAAAAGAATGCCAAATTCCATTCCTGCCCCTCCGTGTCTTGATCTAATCCCAAAGTTCCATTAATTTACCAAAATGTCACCGCTAATTTTATGGTTTAATCTAAATTAATATCAGCCTTTGATTATTCAAGATGAGTGGTCAAGATTTGGTGTCCCCGTCTCACAAAATGTAGTGGTCTCACATGAACCTATCCATATATATATATATATATATATATATATATATATATATATATATATATATATATATATATATATATATATATACTCTAATAAATGAATATTCATTTTGCCACATGTCAATCTATCATACGTTTTGACACTTGTCATTTTGTGGTATTTTTGAAATAAATAATATACACATGTCAATTTGTAGGTTTTTTCGTTTTTAAAATTAAAAAACCACATAATACATATAGTTATATAAGTAAAGTATTAAATGTAATAAATATGATTATAAAGTGCATTAAATATTTTTTGTCCTTTATTTTAAAATTTAATTTTTTAAAAAATACTTAATGTTTATATTTTGATATTTAATTTTTTTATAATTAATACATGTAATACATGGGTCTCACACCTAGTATATGTTTGTGTATATGTGTGTGTGTGTGTGTGTATATATATATATATATATATATATATATATATATATATATATATATATATATATGCCAAACATTTTAAAAGGACATTATGGTAAATCTACCCTAATAAATAAGAATGATTTTGCCACATGTCCTCTTCTTATTTATTTTCACACTTGTTATTTTCTAGATTTTTTGAATTATTTAATATTCACTTGTCATTTTTATAGAAATTTTCATTTTTAGTCAAATTCCACCTATTAAATGTCATCTCATATTAATTAATTTTATTAATATACTAATTAATGTACATAATAACTTTCTATTTGTGAATTCCTCATTCTATTAATATGTTAATTAATGTATAATTATATTAATGTAGATAATACCTTCCATTTGTGAATTCATATTAATTAATTTTATGAGTATAGATTAATTAAGATTAAATTACAGAAATGGTCCATGTGATTTACCAAAGGTCACAAACTCAGTTGTTACTTATTTTATTATGAACATGGTCCTTGTGGTTACCAGAACTTGCATGGATGGTCTTTTTTTTGCTCACGCCTTTTACTTTTGGACCTTTTAATAAACTCGTGTAATACACGGTTCACTAACCTAGTTAGCATAATAATCAATTGATTATATTTTAAATTAATTTTCTAATTTAGGTAATTGACTAATTCTCCAAATTTATCACTTTTTCTCTCTTCTCTCCTTATAGGAGACATTTATCTTATCTCTTTTATGAAATTCTTCTTTCACGATAGAACATCACCACTATACACACCATCACCAAAAATTAGGGTTCTTGCTTCTAACAGAGAAAAATACCATCATCTTCTCCATTGTTAATCGCCACACGTTACTGCCTCCATCTCGGTATTTATCATCGTTTTCATACAATTGTACAAGTTTTTATGCAAATGTCGCTCATAGTCCTCAATCAAAATTCTAGAATATCCTATTTTAGTGGATCAAATCGTTGGGGCAGTCTCGAAGTTCCCGTGTTCTTTATACCTACTTATAATCGACTTTGAGTGTGTGGCAATTTTCTTGTTGATGTTGGGGGTAATAACATAAACACAAATCAATTTAACGTAAAAAATGGGTCGCATGTTCAGAAAATTTCAACCTCTTTCATTTTCGTTATGTTTTTCAATTATATTTGGTGTGGTTTAAATGTTATTCAGGGGGTGTTTGGCTTAGCTTTTATGGGGCAAAAGTCCTTTTTGTAAAAGGACTTTTTGTAAAAGAACTTTTTACAAAAATTATTTTTTAAAATGTGTTTGGATTGACTTTTGAAAGGGAAAAAGTCAAAAATTAAAGTGTTGGTTTAACTTTTACATGTAAAATGACAAAAAAATGACATGTTTAGGGTAGATGAGGGGTATATTGGTAATTTAATATTTTTAGCTGGTGAAAAGTGGGGAAAAGTCAGGTAATCCTGACTTTTCAAAAAGACTCAAATTACTCTATGGGAAAAGTCATTTACAAAAGTCCTTTTCCCTTTGCCAAACATCTTTTGAGACTTTTTCTAAAAGATAAAGTCAAAAGTCATTTAAAAAGCTATGTCAAACACCCTCTCAATAACAAATTTTTTTTCTTTTTAATAATGTAGTAACTTGCAAACTAAAAATATAAGAGAGCAGTGTAAGTTAATTCCATGATTCAGCAGGTTTTATCAAAAGTATTCAACTCTACTATCAATGTCGATTGTTGCTATATGGTTGTTTTCCCTGTTGTTGTTTGGGCCATTCTTATTTTCCCATTGGTCATTTATTGTCCATGAATTTTTTTTTAATATTTTAATAAGCACTAAATACACAAAACCATTATGTTACTTTTGTGTTATTCGTCGATCATGTCTAAACTAATGTTTTGTAACCGGAAAACCTTTGATAGCTGGTTACGTAACATTTTTGACATCAGAAAAAACCCAACCTATTATCCTGAAACGTTCGAAAAAACCATTTTGTTATTTTTTGTACAAAAAAACAAATTTATTTTCTGATTATGTACAACAAAACCCTTTTATTTTATGATTTTGTACAATAAAACATTTATACCCCCTTTATGCCCAATATGTGGTATGCTAGTATGAATTTGGTTGAATAAATTATTATTTACCCATTTTTTGTTCACTTGTTGCATTTGGTGAATACTATGTAAATGGAAGTTCATAAAAAATCACATGCTTAATTTGATGAATTGTAGAATTATGCAGGTTAATGCGTAGTGGGTTTGGGGTAGTAAATATATTTTGCTAAAACCTTATATAGATACGTTAGGGTGCATATTTTTGTTAACAACAGGACCTATAGGAAAGAGCTTAAGCCATTGTGTTGTAAGTCGCCTAGTCTATCTAGAAGATCCCTGGACACATGGTATATGTTCATTGTTTCCACAATATTCGTTGAATGAAGTTGTGTGGGTTTATGGTAGACAATTAGTACACACATCAAGTTGGATTGGGTTACATACAAGGTACTTTTGATCATGCTTAAGCTTTTCCTATAGGTCCTCTTTCAAAAAAAAAAAAAAAAAAAAAAAAAAAAAAAAAAAAAAAAAAGGCACCCTAAAGTGAAGATAAGGTTTTAGACCAAATATTATTTAGTATCCCAAATCCCACTACACATCAACCCGCATAATTCTACAATTCATCAAATTAAACATGCGATTTTTAATGAACTACCATTAACATAGTGTTCACAAAATGCAACAACTAGTGAACAAAACATGGGTAATTAATCATCTAATCAACCAATTCATGCTTAAGAATAAAGACATTTCTAATAACTTAGTTATCACGATACAACGAGTGAAAAGGCAAATGAGCAACAAGTTGCGTCGCTAAGATTTTTGTATAGTAAATTCAATTTTTTTTTAAGATTACATCCATAGATATAGAGGGTATAACATCGCTATGCATGATCCATTATACTCTATTAAGAACCCCCACCACCTCCGACACAAGGAAGCCAAATGTATCAAACGTAAATGATATGAACACGTCTTGATTTTCCATGGACGATTTCTTATCTTTTGTAGCCTTACATGTAGCAGCTTTTAAAGTAGCTTGTCCCTCCATGAAACCCACAACCCTCAAGCCTACAAGAGGGGATAACCCTGTAAGATCCACACATATGTTATTCCCCCCAACCCATCCAAGAATCAAAATGTCAGTCGGTCTAAGGGTTGACATTCCTTCTGTGGGTCCAGTCAAGAAATTCACATGTGTCTCTTTCTTGGCAGAAACCCTAATATGCTTAAATATTTTAAACAAAACACCCCTAACCATATCATGCTTGTATTTGAACCATGGGAGTTCTTTACAATGAACTGCATGCTCTCATAAGGAGTCCAAACATGATTTGCAGTACACCGGGCATATCTCGTCATCTGGAAATATCGGGATCATGATCCGAAATTTAAGGATAGTATAATACTCCACATGAGACATATCCAAGCCCATATATATGGATAGCTAGAAGAAAATGTTGAGCATGTGGTGCACGTAAACACTGGAAAACCACTTTTTGCTATGATGTCATGTCGAAATGCACTTCCATATCTTAGACAATTTACTAAAAAATGGCACTAGTAAGTGTATTCTCGGATTTTTTTTTTTTTTTTTTTTGGGGGGGGGGGGGTGTCCTTAGTAGTAAAACTGTCAAGTTCAATGTCCGGAACCTTGTTGAAGCCAAGACACAAGCATAATCAAAATTCATACCATATATACCGTTATCATGTATGATGTGGTCTTGCAACACCTAAGATTGGGCCCTTGAGTCAACAAAAACATATGAGGTAGCCTCTACTACCAAGTATAAACCCAAACCACCTAACCTAGCATATCACATGTGGGCATAACGGGGGTAATAAATGTTTTATTGTATAAAATCATAACATAAAAGGGTTTTATTGTACTTAATCAGAAAACTAAATGGTTTTTGTACAAAAAATAAAATAATGGTTTTTTCGAGCATTTGAGGATAATAAGTTGGGTTTTTCTGATGTCAAAATGTTATGTAACCGGCTATCAACAGGTTTTCGATTATGAAACATTAGTTTAGGCATGATCGACAAATAAAATGATTTTATCGTACACCAAAATAATATAATGGTTTTTTCAAGCATTGTTGGATAATTTTTATGATTTTATTAAAAAAAAAAGTTAAAATATTGGGACTTTCCTATAGATTTACTATAGAACTTTTATCCAAAAGTATATTATATTTTTAATATAAATTAAAATCGAATGGTTAAACTAGAAAATTATATAAAATCTAATATCTATTATATTATTTGTTTTTTTATTAATCCATATAAAATACTTAACAAATTTATGTGAACTAATAAACTTACGTCAACAAAAAAATTTGCATCCAGTCATTATTTTAATAAATTTATCGACCAACATTTTCCTATTTTTTCAGTGTAATTCTTTCTAGAACGTTTCCTTTATCGCGAAAGATGCCCTAGTTTTCACATTATATAATATTAAATTAAAAAAAGTAAGATACTAAAATAAATAAATTAAATATATATGGGTTTTTCTTGAATTCAATCTTATAACAAAACAAATATTGAGATGGAAGGTTTTGTTTGTAACGTGTGGCTCTATGACTCAAGTGGCTTAACACGGGCCCGTTAGCTCCGTCAGTGACAATTGAAGATAATGATACAACAGAATGAGGTCTTTGGTATGAAAGACTTGAATGATTTGTCCCACCGCCTACCAAAGCTGAAATTATATTTTGGTTACAGTTTTTATTTTATTTTATTTATTTATTTACATCGAGTATATCTATTATTTTTTATTTAAATATATATGATTGAATAGAAATAAAAAGAACAAGAAAATAGAGAACCTTTCGAGGAACAAACTCAAATCTTCACCTAAACCTAACAATTCTTTACACTGTACAAAACCGACACGAAGATAAACTGGTTTGGGTTGAGTTTTCCAACCTGTCAACCCGTTTATTAAATGAGTCGTGTTTGGGTTTGCCAAAAAACTCACGGGTTTACCCGTGACACGTTTACGTTTATATATATATATATATATATATATATATATATATATATATATATATATATATATATATATATATATATATATATATATATATATATATATATATATATATATATATATATAATGGTTCAAATGAGAACCAAAAAAAATTAAGAACCTAATAATCAATTAATTTTAGCTTATAATTAACAACCATAAGAACCTTTTATCTATAAGGCAATATTAGGTTTTTTATTATATTAACTAAATATGTTATTTTTGTCAATTTTAAATTTTTCATTATCTTGTCTGTACGGGTATTTCCGTAATTAACAAAATCAAGCAAAAAGCAAATCTTTTCCACAGTACGTCAAGATTCTTTCGTTTAGATTCCTCAAACATTATTGGTTATTCATATTTCGTGACCTTCAATTTATATAGAATCGATTGATTATGTTCGATTTTCATATATATAAGGAGTTTGTATGGAATCGTTACCTGAAGAATCATCGTCTTCTAAGTTGGATCCGATGTCTGTTCAAAGCGTATCAGGAACAGATGAATTGAATGTTCAATCTTTAGCTCAATCTGATGACGATATTGCAACGGAAGGTGAATCAGAAGCAGGTATCTCGTTTCCTTCTTTCTGTTACTAATTTAATCCGTTTTTAATTCTTATACATTAAAAAATTACATACATAGTTGAATATGATGTTCTATCCGTTATTAAGATGTGAATTGGTTTCCTTCTGTGAATTTTCAGTTGTTTTTTATTTATAATATTTGTATTTTTACATATACTGTGAAATAGAGTTTAGTTATGTACTTGTTTTCACATGTAAATGTCTGAAATAGAGTTTTTATTTGTTAAATTTATATATTATTTCCAATTAAACTGTGAATTCTCCTTTTTTTTGTTTTTTATTTATAATATTTGTATTTTTTGTTGATAAATGTTTTTTTAAGTATAATTACAATCTTCTAACTGTTATTAACCTGTGAATGTATTTGGTTATGTACAATATAAATGTAATTATACTGTGAATTTTCAATTGTTTTTGTTCATATATTACAATATGTGTCTTCTAATATGATAAATAGTTTTTTATCTGTAAATATGGTGTTGTAACTGTTATTATAATCTGATTTTATTTATTTATGTACTTGTATTCATATGTAAATGTTTGAAATAGAGTTTTTATTTGTTAATTTTATTTATTATTTCCAATTAAACTGTGAATTCTCTTTTTTTTTTTTGTTTTTTATTTATAATATTTGTATTTTTTGTTGATAAATGTTTTTTTAAGTATAATTACAATCTTCTAACTATTAATACCTTCAATTTCATCTTCTGTGCTATCACCATCTTTTTTAATTTTCTTCCTTCTACCTCTTTTCTCTGTTGGTCTTCCTAATAAGATAAAAAAAAGTGTTATTAAACTATGAATATATACATAGATATGTATATAGACTTAAACTGTGAGTGTATTTATCTATGTATGTATGTATGTAGATACATACATTTAAAGTGTGACCATATATATGTATATATGTAAATACATAAATATGTACATATATACATATATACGTATGTATGCATATACATAAGTATATTCACACTTTAACTGTAAATACATATTGTGTTCTCACAGTTATATATATATATATATATATATATATATATATATATATATATATATATATATATATATATATATGTTAATACCTTCAATTTCATCTTCTGTGGTATCACCATCTTCTTTCATTTTCTTCTTTCTACCTCTTTTCTTTGTTGCTTTTGCTAATAAGATTAAAAAGAAATTGTTACTAAAACTCTTTTATACATACATGTGTTTCTTTTCCTTGTATATTTTTGAACTATAAAACACATTAAAATTTTAATAACATTTAATAAGATATTTTATCAACAAATATTTTTTTTATGAATTTTGTTATACCTTGTATTTCTTCATCTTTCTTGGCAGATGTTTGAGACCTTGTTCTTCTTCCTATTAGTTGCATCTCCTTTCCATTTCTCTTTCTTGCTATATGTTTTCTTTTCCTTGCTTCTTTTGCATGAATGTTTTCATTATTTGCATCTCCTTCTTTTTTGTTTACCACAACCAATTGCAATTTCATGTCCTTATGACTGTCTGATGATCCATTTTCCGATTCTGCAATTTATATATATATATATATATATATATATATATGTATGTATGTATACATACATATGTATACATATATAGCCCTTGTCTTATTTAAAGTGCGAATATACCTATGAGAGTTTTTAATGAGAATTTTTTGTTACTTTCTTAATTACCTAAATTGTTAAAAAAAAAATAAAAAAATTTGTTTTATTTACAAAAGTGTCACAAGTCATTTATTAATATAATAATTTGGATTATTTTTGTTTTAACATAACTAGAATATTGACATTCTATTTTTTAACAATTATTTAGCATAACTTTTATTATTCCTTCATTTTTGTACTTTTAATTTTTTTTTTTTGCATTTTTTAATTTTTCCTAATTATAGCTTTTGAATTAATTTTTTAAGCTATATTTATGTATGAATTAACTTTTATTATATGTTTTTATATACATATTTATGTATGTAGATACATGCATACATATATACAAATGTATAGTAACACTTTAAATATGTGTATCTACAGACATACATAAATACATACATAAGTAAATTCACAGTTTAAAATTAATTTATACATTGTTCATAAATACATAAATGTATGTATCTACATACATACATATTTAAATTCACAGTGTAATATTAATATATACATTGTTCATAAGTAAATTCACAATTTAAAATTAAATGTATGTATCTACTTACATATGTAAATACATACATAAATATAATAATATATACATTTTCATTAAATTCTTTAACTTATATCTAAAAAAACACATTTGTTTATACACGATTTAATTTTTTATATTAAACATTGATATTTCATTATAAATTTTAATATTCATAGTTATATAATGTTGAAATTATCATATATCTAAATAGTAGATTCATCAATACTCATAACTAAAAAAAAGTAGTCTTTTTGTACAACAAAAAAAAAGACAGAAAATAAAAATCAAATTCTTCTGAAAATAAAAGCTACATAAATCATTGTAGTCTTCTTTGTGCCTTTTTTTTATTTTAAATTTCTAAACATGTTCCATGAGCTTAAATCTTTCTTTATACTTATGCATTGCATTCTTCAACAATGTGTTTTTCTCTTCCTCTGTTTTTTTTTTATCAAATTGTATTCCTTGATCAACTATTTCTTTTCTATTTAAGTTGATGTCATTCAGTAGCAGTTTCGTGAGATGCTTTAGTCTTAGCTTAGTGAATTTTTCTTTCTGTTGCTTTTGATCCTTCTCAATGTCACAATCCCAACTGCTCTGAGCTTGTCCTTGAAAACATTCCATATGTCTCATTAATGCTACTACATTTTCCTCAAAATTGCTTTTTAACCACCATTTGATTTTCAATACTGAAATTTCTTTAGTAAGCAAATCAAATGCTTTCTTGAATCCTCTTTCCATCATAAAATTTGCCATCAATGCTACCTATATTACAAAGAAAATAAATTCAGTCATTTTTATAATTCACAGTTTAATTTCAAATAAATCTAAAATAGTAATTCTTACCAAAGATTGTGATAATAGCTCATATTTAACATTAACATTTGGCGTTCCTTTATGACTATCAATCAAAACTACTGATAGCTTTTTGATATTTATACATAACAAATAGTAATGCATTTTCTGCTTCATTGGAAAGAATAGCTGCATTGTAAAAAGTAAGAATAAAAAACTGCTAGTATATATATATATATATATATATATATATATATATATATATATATATATATATATATATAATATAAAAGATTGTTGTAACTTACAAATTCTAGTTTATCAAAAACTTGTGCATATGGATGGAATTTCATTGCTTCTGTTGCTTTTTGATCAACCATTTTACATCTGTCATCCATTGGTATCTCCTCATTTGTCATCTCTTCAGTCTAATTACATATATTACATACTTTTATTCTGTTAGAATTTTCTTAATCTATTAACATATATAAATACATAATATAAATGTTACTTACTATGATTCCTTTTAGAAAATAGAATCTTAATGGAGATCCTTTTTGTTTTCTGCTCTCCTCATCATTTAACAGAATAGACCAGCAATCAATGACTTTGTGGTGTATGTACACATCTGGGATTAACGTTTCAAAAAAAATTCTTTCTACTGCATCCCCATTTCTTGTTCTGAATATGATTTCCCTGTTAATATATATTAAGTTGTGAATATTTCTAATAAATTAATTTTTGTTTCATAAATTAATTTTAATTAACTTTTTATTAAAATTATTTACTTACTTGTGGTTCCTTTGAATTGAAAATATTGAGTTTGCAATTAGTTTCTCTTCATTAAATAACATGTTTTTTGCTTCCACTGTTCGACCACTGTAATGAGTGAAGTAACTTTCTCCTTTTTCTTTTCTGATGCTTTCTTCTCCATGTTTCTCTTCAATAAAAATTTCTTTTCCTTTACCTTTATTTCCACATTCTTTTTTTGTTTGAATTTGTTCTTTATCTTTTTTTTCTTCTCTATTTATCTGTTCTTCATCTTTGCTTGATCTTGTAGAAGGTTTTGGAGAGTTTACATCATCTTTGATATCTGGGGTTATTCCAAGTGAAAAAGATGGTTGAGAAGACAATTTTTGAGTAAGTGGTGTGCAAGTTAAAGCATTTTTCTTTAAGCTTTCTTCAACAACTTTGTCAACCATAGCATAAATTTTTGGTGACTCTAATGTTGGTGTGAAAGCTGATGATTTTGGAGTAGATTGAGAATCAGTAAGTGATGTTGTTTTTTGAGTTGTATCGACTTTGTCTCCTTCTTCAGTTTCTTCCTATGTTGTTGTTGTTTGATACAAAACCATTTCTTGATGTTGTTCTGCATCCACTGTGTTTTCAACTTCAGTGTGTTGTACTTGATTAGTGTCTAAGTCCATAACTATGTTGGTATGTATTTGACCCGATGGTGCATGGTCCTTTTGGGTTTCCTTCACCAAAGCAACTTGATAGGATGAATTATGGAGAGAATGGATAAATATGATTTATTAATATATTATGGGAATAATATATTAAAGGAGAAATCATATTGTTTAATTAATATTAGTCAAGAATTAATAAGAATTAAGTTTGTGACTAAAAGAGATTAATTAAACTTAAGGGTCTGGAATTGTAATTATAAGATAATTGCAATTTGGGCTATGGATTGCCTTATATTAAGGAGTGGACGAATTCTATGGGGAAACCCATTAGAAATTGTCCAAGGCCCTTAAGAAAAGGAGTCCATGGGTTGCTTAGGGCTTAAGCATCCAAATTAGGGTTTCCTTGTTAGATAACCCTAATAGCCTCACTATATATAGAACCCTTATGCCTCAAAAACGTGGACAAGTTTTTTTTTTAGGGTTTCCACATGTTTTTTGAGAGCCTCCTTCTCTTATCTTCTTCTTCCTCTTGCTCTTGGTGTTTGTGAGCCATTAGAGGAGTGACACTTGTGACTCTAAGCTTTCTAAAGTCATTACAGGGAGGATTTGTGATTGTTATTGCTACATAACAATCAAGGTATGATCTAAACCCTAATTATATGTTATATTGATTATCATATGCTAGATCTAGGGTTTATAGTCTTGGATAAATTGCATGTACAATAGAGAAACCTAGATCCAAGCATTACGGTTTGTATGAGCACATAGGATGTTCTTATGGCTAAAACCCATCAGTGCTATCAAAGCCTTGATTCGTTTCTATTGTATTGATGCCTTGTATGTTTGTTCAAGTTGATAAATTCATTTTTTGTGAAACTGCCTGATGAACTCGGCGAGTCCCATTGTGGACTCGACGAGTAGGCCCCTACTCGGCGAGTCCATATGGGTATTCGGCGAGTTCGAGCGTCAGAAAGAGGGGATTTCAGGATTTCTTGCTGTTTTTCTCATGGATAATTGTCTTATCTATTTTAGATCAATAAAATCTGATTTTAATCAATTTTATGAGTATATCCTTGATTAAACAAAAGATAATTACCAATTGATTAGATAATAACTTCCTTATATGATTAAAGTTTATTATTTGTATTAATTGGGTAACTTATTTTGCAAGAAATTGAAATTAGGTCAAATATAGATAATGATGAAATTAATTGTTTAATTTATATTATTTGTTATTTGATCATTGTGTTATGAAAAGTTTCAATTTTCCCCTTTAGGTTTTATAGTTTAAATTTAAACTCAAAAGTTTAGTTTTGAAATTTAAATAGTTGAAACCCTAATGTTTTGAAAAGGTTTCAAAACTTGCCCTCAAGTTTTGGAATTTAAATTTTGATTAAAAGTTTAATTTTGATGTATATTTAAATTCTAAACCCTAAGTTTTTGAAATGTTTCAAAACTTATCCTCAAGTTTTGAAATTTAAATTTTGATTAAAAGTTTAATCTAGGAATGTTAAATTCTAAAACCCTAGTAGTGTTTTGAAAAGTGCATATCACACCCTTATGGTTTTATTAATTAATTAAGGTGTGTAATTAAAAGAGGTTTAATAAATCCATAAAAAGTTTGGTTTATATTTAATTGAATTAAAAGTATAATCGTTAAATTTGACCACCTAGTATTTTAAAAGTGTAAAATACACCCTATACTATATATAACATTAAAAGTCTAACATTATATATATGTATGAGTAAAAGTCAGTCTTACCGTTAGTAGGCCTCATTCACGAAGCTGGTCTATAAGGGGTGTTTAAGGAAATTGCCTATAAAATGGCGATTGAATGGGTATCCACTCTTACCCACCGCACTCTTGACTACTGGAGGGTCGTTAGCCGAACGGGTAGGATAGGACAAAACCTTCCATTATAAGTATAATGAAGTACAAAAGTAACCAAATTTTTTACAAATTCCCAATCTTAGTTACTTAGGCAAAAGTGAATTGATGCAATTCCATGAAATTACACTTTGTGCCCTTGCGAAGACGTTAGTGGAGCGTGTGTGGTTTACCGGCACACTAAATGGTTATAAGCAAAGGTAGCAAAGGGTGACTCAATGTTTGTCATAGTTCGGTGGAGCGTGTGTGGTTTACCGGCACATCGAATAGGTGACTGTAACATGTGAGGGCACCATGTAAGTTTGCATGGTTATTCACACCCGCTTTGTGATCCTCGGCATCCCAGTCACAAACAAGAGGGGCATATCGAGGTTTAAACATGCCATTGAAATGTTCAATGTATCTCAAAGGATCTAGGAGTTTTCATAAATTGAAAACTTAAATTTCCTTTTCGTTTTTCGTGGTGGAAATTAGTGAATCGTCATTCACTTACCTTCAAATATTCTGCAACTAGATTACGGCATCCCTTTTCTAGGTTGTAGCATATTGTGTTGGGTCCTAGCCTTAGTATCTCATTTGGGTGATTTACTAAGGACTCAATCAATCAACTAACTTGAATTTTTTTTTCTCCCGTTTTGTAGATGTCAAAGTACGACAACTATGGTCTTCCCAAATCCCGTGGAACAAGCTTTCCACATGAAGATGATATTCCATGATTCGATCGAGGAACAAGAAATCATGCTTCACTTCCTCCACCTCCTCAAATTATTCTCCCTAACCCACAAGTTCGAAGGCTTGAAAAGTTCAAGCTCACTCAAGCCCTTTTGGCAAGTAAACATGAAGAAGGGAAGTCGGTGTGTGCACACGTCCTAGGGATGAAGTCACACATTGATAGGCTAAGAATGTTGGGATCCGTTGTCTGTGAGGAGATGGTTGTTGATTGGGTTCTTCAGTCACTTCCTAACTCGTATAGTGAGTTCGTAAGAGAGTACTATATGATGAACTACGACGTGACCCTTATAGACCTCACCTATATGCTTATTGCTGCTAAATCAGCAATGGTTTGGCGCAATAGAAAAGCAAAGTTGATTGGTGAATCTGCCTTCAAGACCTCTATGGATATAGACAATGGCAACGAAAGACATGCTATGATCGAAAAGTTTGATCATAAGAGAAAGGCAATGTCTGAAGTAGTTCCATGTCCTGTTCCAAAAGAGTCAATTTGCTTTTATTTCCAAGAGAAGGGGCATTGGAGACGAAGCTGCCCCATTTACCTAAGAGATCTAAGAGATGGGAGAGTCAAAACGTATGGCTCTGCTTTAGGTAAAATCCATTGACTAACTCTTTTAAGCTCCTATTCTAGATTCTTAATACATAATGTGAAAAGATTACAATTGATGTTTTGTAGGATCGAAGAAAGGAGAGGAAGCTTAAGGGAAGAAGTGAGCAGAATCTAACCGTGAAGAAATGGATTTCGATCGCATTACTTGAAGATTAGATTCTTGAGCTACTACTTAGAGTTAGAATTAGATTGCTAAGAAATATGTATTAGCATAGTTTTTCAATGAATTGGATTGTAAGGACAAAATTTTTCCGCAGTAAAATAAATTTTGACTTTATATTATTTATTTATCCTTGCAATGGCGTTTATGAAAAATTGATGTTTGAATGTTTCTATTATTAGCAATAATGGATTTGATTCTTAATCATGGAAATGTCGAAAAATTTACCAAATAAGGAGAGTTTCTCATCGCCCAAGTTTAAATTGGACAGAAACTTGGAATCATGCAACTTGGTTGCACGATGAATGAGAAATTCATATTTGAAAAATTAGACTAATTCATTGACAAAGTGTCAAGTGGAGGACTAGGAGATCAAGTACACAAAGTTGCGTATTGATCAAGTCCACCATAAGAGTAACCAAGATATTCGTCATGATTTACTAAAGGTTTAGTAAATATGATTATACTTATAAGATTAAGTGTAATTCTGAATTGATTGAAAATGTTTAAATCAATAGTAGAATGAACAAGAAGAATCAAGTAGGCAGAAAGATAAAAGTTTCTCCATTCTAAGAAGAAGGGAGAGTACCTTTTATGCTTTATGATAGGTCTTAATGATTAAGAACCATATCTCAATTGATCCTCTAAGTAAGTCTTAGTACAATTGTATGTCTAAGAAGAGGAATCAAGAATTGAAGAAATGGTTAAATCAAGAAGTCAATCATAATTCGTTCCAAAACAAGTCTTAGAGTTAAGATTGTGGCATTGAGTGATAAGTATTAAGAAGGTTTATAACATTCATCAAATGTGGAAAGTTGTGATGTCTTGGATAAGACAAAGACCAACTAGGACCAATTTATGAAGTGTTTTGATAAAAACTACACTAACTCTTGAGTATTTGTTTGTCAAGAAATGTTTATTGACAAGAGAATCTTATATGTCAAGGAGTCAGTGGGAGTCTTAATGGTCTTGAAAGGTTTCAAGAACAAATCAAAATAAACCTTATCGATCATCACTAGCACACAAGTTGAGGTTTACAACCTATCGTGTTGACACTATTTTGTTTCTATGCCATTCCAATTAAGTTAATTATGCATATGAGTTCTATGAGTTCTCATTTGAATGCATAAAAGGTAGGCACCTTGATCAATGAAAAGTACATTGATAGGAAAAGGTGAGCTGCTTAACTACTTGGAAAACATGGTGGGCAGTTGTGCTACCATAAGGCAAGAAATCAAGATTAAGAAAGTTCGGTCCATATGAGTTTGAATTTGTCGTAAACCTTGGTTTTGACAAATTCACATGGATAGGAACACATACACCATTAAAATCTAAGTGTCATAATATTCTTTCCTTCATGAAAATGACTGTGAGAAAATGCTTTCACTAAGAGAGATTTTAAGAAGATAACAATTGTAAAATTGCATTCTCAAATTTGATTATGGTTACGGTATCCTTCTCCATGATTCGAATTGTGAGATTTGGCAATTAGTCTTAATTGTTTAAGACACATATGAGCTATCTTGGATAAAGGTGTATGAGATTAAGAAGCCTTGATAAAGGATTATCAAAGCATTAAGTATTAGAAACATGAACTTAAGAAATTCAATAGGTATTGTTTTTCTGTAAGTTAAGCTGTTTTCTGAATACATGTCAAAGCTAGTGGGAGCATAAGTGTTATGTTTATAATAATCATCATGATAATGGGAGCATAAATGTTATGATTGTATGATTATTAAGGCCAGTAATGCAAGTTAGCAATATTAATTATAGAAAACAAGAGTTATACTTTGCAAAGTAGTAAGGATGTAAAGTTGTTTTGCTATAATTAAGGGAGAGAATATTGTACTTCGTTTCAAAATCTAAAGCTTAGATTGAAAATTTTTTAACAAATTTAGTCAAAGGATACATAGTGCGTTCTTAAATTTCGATTATGATTACGGCATTCCTCTTCATATTTTGAATTATGAGAACGTAGCACGTAAAATATTATGGCAGAAGATTGATAAAGTATTAAATCTTCATGTAAGACATTGTGCATCGTGTCCATACGCTTCGGGTATAGGATCGATTGCAAATGCTACAATATTTGACCGTTCTAAAATTTTCCAAATGTCTAGCGCATTTAGAGGGAAAAAGGACAAGAATCGGTTTTGACTAAGATAATTAAACAACTATCAAAGGACAATCCAAGGTTTGTCGAGGATTGGTCGCTTGTGAGTAGTTGGAAGTATGATATTGGATGGAGCATATCGACTTTATTATGAATAGATAAGATTCTATTAAGAATGAGTTGTCATATGGAAAATATGGAAACGTGTCCATATTGGGAATTGAATATTGAAAATCTATGTCTAGATTAGAAACTTTTATGCAAAGGATGTTCAAAGGAATGTACTTTGAGTGAGAGACATCATATCTAAGGAATTGTATTGTAACAATCTCCGATAGAGGACTTTGTAATATCGTTGGCAATAGTCTTTGTGACTTTTTGTGCTATGACATTACGAAAAGGATCATTGCTAAAATGTTAGAATCTAACATATTCTTTAAGTGGCAAGAATTTGATATTCTTTCACTTATGAAATAGGATTTGGAGTTGTGAAATGAGTATGATTGGAAATGTGTTCATTTGATCTATTTCACAAAGTAAGAACCATAAGTAAACATTGTGTGCATGATAAGAGCATGGGACAAGTGTAATAATTCAAGTAAGAAGTTGATTACCCGAAACAACAAATAATGAGTAATCGATATGGTGATAAATAAAAGGTGTTTTAATTATACTCAAAGGTTTGAGGTCATATGGGATTAGTATTATTCTTGTGTTTCACTTTGCATGTTTTGACTTCCTGAATAATTTAATTGGTTTAGAACAGTCAAATTATTCGAACGGGTCACAGTCGTTCATATGTTGGAAGTAGGTATGAATAAAGACTGTCATGAATTGGTGTGTGGATTGTCTAAAGAGCATTAGACATAAGCAAATGTTTGCTGCAACGTTCATGAGTGCTTATGAATATGATTTGAGCATTGGATTAAACCCACGCTCACTTGGATCACTCCATGAATTGTATCACAAGTGATTGGTGAGACGATAACATCTTATATTCTTGAAACCGAGATGTGTGAGTTGTATCTTGCAAATCGGTTGCACATTGATAATATGTAAACGCACCAGTAACTTGTTGTCATAAAACATATTGTTGTGTGTGATTCTTTGAGTGAGTGAAAGCGAGCATTGAATCAAAGTTTATCCTTTCCTTTTATTCAAAGTAGGATAAAAGCGATATCTTTGGGCCCCTCGATGATTTAGTGATGACAAACGTAAATGCTCGGCCGGGCTAGGGCTAATTTGATTTGTTCAATTAGTCAATCGTCATAAATCGGAAGTCGAGAAATAGTACAGAAAGAATGATTTGAAATTATGTCTTATACGATATCTAGAATGGAGGAATATATGATCCCTTATCTAAAGGACACGCGTATCTGATAGGATCAGAGTTAACAGCGGCTTTGGAAAGCTACGATTGCAGCTCAGGATCTGAAGTCATACGCATGATAGTTATTAGACTTATCTAAGTGGGAGACTGTTGGATTAGTGTCTAAGTCCATAACAATTTTGGTATGTACTTGACCCGATGGTGCATGGTCCTTTTGGGTTGCCTTCACCAAAGCAACTTGATAGGATGAATTATGGAGAGAAAGGATAAATATGATTTATTAATATATTATGGGAATAATATATTAAAGGAGAAATCATATTGTTTAATTAATATTAGTCAAGAATTAATAAGAATTAAGTTTGTGACTAAAAGAGATTAATTAAACTTAAGGGTCTGGAATTGTAATTATAAGATAATTGCAATTTGGGCTATGGATTGCCTTATATTAAGGAGTGGACGAATTCTATGGGGAAACCCATTAGAAATCGTCCAAGGCCCTTAAGAAAAGGAGTCCATGGGTTGCTTAGGGCTTAAGCATCCAAATTAGGGTTTCCTTGTTAGATAACCCTAATAGCCTCACTATATATAGAACCCTTATGCCTCAAAAACGTGGACAAGTTTTTTTTTTAGGGTTTCCACATGTTTTTTGAGAGCCTCCTTCTCTTATCTTCTTCTTCCTCTTGCTCTTGGTGTTTGTGAGCCATTAGAGGAGTGACACTTGTGACTCTAAGCTTTCTAAAGTCATTACAGGGAGGATTTGTGATTGTTATTGCTACATAACAATCAAGGTATGATCTAAACCCTAATTATATGTTATATTGATTATCATATGCTAGATCTAGGGTTTATAGTCTTGGATAAATTGCATGTACAATAGAGAAACCTAGATCCAAGCATTATGGTTTGTATGAGCACATAGCAATGCACGCTGATAATTTTGTCCAAAATAGTAAAATGCTTTTATCATATAATACCATTATACTTTTATTTTTTTAAACCAAAGTCGACAACATAGAATACATACATTTTACTAGTAATTGATATATTACAGATGCATCATGTGTTTTTTTGTAAAGCATTTTCTTGAAATGACACTAATCGTTAAAATAAACTCTATTTTTCTCCATAAAAAAGGAAACAAATCACCAGGAAAAACAATTCGAAAAGAAACTATATATATATATATATATATATATGTGTGTGTGTGTGTGTGTGTGTGTAGAGAGAGAGAGAGAGAAAGAGAGAGATAAAAGTTCAATAGAGAGTCATAATTATTGGTTTTTCAAGGAATCAATTTTTTTTCAAGTTTTAGTGCTTATTGTTATATATATATATATATATATATATATATATATATATATATATATATATATATATATATATATATATTCAAATGTTTTTAATAACTATTGTATTCCTCAATGCACCAATCAAAAATTAGCAAATATTAAATAATTATTAAATTATTAAAGTGTATAATAGTAATCTTTACCATATTTAATTTTAGTAATTATTAATATCCTTTTATTTTAAAAATCAATTTCTTATTTACCCTATTAAAACCCACCTTCACCAAACGTCTGCAAACACTTCTACCGACCAAAAAGGCAACTTGAACCACTTGCTGACATCGTCACCTACACCATCCTCGGAGAAATCTTCACTAGAAAAGGGATTTGTTTTCATTCTATCATGTAATAGATATATAAATCGGCACTCATCAACGAAAGTAAGCTTTAATTTCAACCTTTTTTTATTGTGAAGACTACATACCATTGTTGCCAACAATTGAAATTAAATTACTTTATTGTTGCCGATTGAAATTAAATTATTTTTTTGATGCTAAGTTGTATAAACAATCATAAGAAAGGCAATGAATAAACAATAAACATGTAGTTTCAATAAAAATAAATTAGATTGCTTCCAGATTATTTGAAAAATCATCTCCTAAACATTAAAATTTTCATTTATACGACAAACATTTTGTACAAATTTTTTTTTTATTTGCGAAGATATGCTATGCGGGTACAATGGTGGTAAAACCCACTTTAACATCATAAGAAAGGTATCATGTTTGGATTATTATTATATCTCCACTCAGCCACCCAATGTTTTATTAAGTTGCAATTTGATTTTATGTTTATTCCATCTAAAAATCGTTATTTTTTTATTTGTTTGTTGTTTTTGTTTATTTATCTTAATTTTATAATCTGTGTGTATAAATAATCAAGTGAATTTGGTGTTAAAAACTTATTGCTAAACAACAAATTTAAGTAATATTTATATTCATATGTTGCACGAAAGGTGTTTGTGGAAATGCCTAAGAGAGAATCTGATCAAGTCAGATATGGTTGAAGAAGTTCTTGCTATGTCAATTTCATATTTGATCAAGTTGGATACGATTGAAGAAGTTCCTGCTATTTCAATTTTGTAGTCCTTTATCTCTTCAGATTGTTAGGTTATTTTAATGCCTCTTAATGTCGATCATTCTTTATATTTAGATCATTGAAACAACGATAGACATCAAAGTAAAACAGGGTATATATGTACCTTACAACATTCTGCTAGAATGGAATATCGAATTCTAATTTTGTCATAATAGAATTTTGAATTCCAAGTCAACTTAAGCAGTGAATTACCAAACACACCACATAATGGAATCCCGTAACCAATTCTGTCATAAAAGAATTGGTATTCATTCTTGTTATTGGTCTCGATTCTTATAGAATGACATCCTAAATAATGAAACATTACATTCTTTCAGAATAAATTACATTGCAAGTTTAGGGATGATTGTTGATGTTGGTTTGTAGAAATTATAGTTATATTCTATTTGAATGTATACCACATTCTATCGGAATTTATTGTTTTATTCTATTTGATGTACTAAATTTTTTAATATTTGAAAGTTGATTATGTTTTCTTTGTGAATTTAGGTTTTGAAGAGGTTGTCATTAATGTGGAAATGAAGAAAACATGGAAAACAATAGTGCATTCTAACAGAATGTATTCTGTCAGAATTTATAAATTGTTTCTTAACAATAATATTCTTTCAGAATGGATTAGTGTTTTTGTTAAATTTTTATTTTCATTTTTCCTTTTTAAACCATTTTTAGTTTTAATCTTTAAGAATAAATGTAATCCTTAAACCATTATTTGTCATAATTTTTTTAGAATAAATGTAATAATTGTTTTTAGTCTTATTCTTTACGGATAAATGTAAATAGTGATTCTTAAAGAATAAAATTTGTATTCTTTAAAAAATGCTATTCTTAATAATATGTTGTATAATTCTTTAAACATGTTTAATATAAAAGATATCTTGAATGAAACCATATTCTGCAAGAATAAAACCGCAAATATATTTACTAGTTTACTGTTGACTTTTTGTCATTCTGACAGAATAAAATCGGTTATTATTAAAAATAATATTAAAAGTTAATTAGAATTAATTTAAAAAATTCAAAATTTTAAAAATAAGGGAACTAATGATCCCTCAAAATCCGAAACTTTCCTTTTTTAAAATAGGTTAATTGACCAAAATACCCTTTTGCTGAAATTTGTGTGATTATATGATACATGCTACCCTATTATAATATCATTGACCCTCAGATCATGATTGTTGATTTTATTCATCCGGTGGTCCAGATTTGTGCATTCTGGCACACAATAGTTACTAGAAACAAGATAACCTAACCCTATATATATATATATATATATATATATATATATATATATATATATATATATATATATATATATATATATATATATATATAAGTTTATAATCCGTGGGAACCATTCCTTATAAAATTAATTAAACTTTCATAATAAAAATTTATAGTTATTAATCAATTATTTTAAATAAATTATTAATTAAGAGATATGTCAAAATTCTAATGTTATTATAACTTCAAATTTAACATATAATTAGAAAATATAAATTTGAATTTTGAAATGAGTTGTCTAATATATCTACATGACACATGACATAATATTAATGAGGAGTTGTATTTAAGTGACACTTGGAAAAATGAGATTAAAACTATTCATTTAATAGAATAAGAATATATATATATATATATATATATATATATATATATACATATATATATATATATATATATATATATATATATATATATATATATATATATATATATATATATAAGATTTGGTTATTTTATTTTCACTATCTATTGTGTGCATGTATAATTGATTCTGTAACAATCATTTTAGTTATTTTAAGAAAATAATTAATACATATTATATGTTGAAGATATAATGGATATTAATTGCATCTTCAACATTTAATATGCATTAATTACTTTCTTAAAATAACTAAAATGATTGGTCCATAATCAATCATACATGCACACAATAGATAGTGAAAACATTTGAACCTAACTATATATATATATATATATATATATATATATATATATATATATATATATATATATATATATATATATATATATATATATATATATATATTGTTGTGTTAGTAAAAATGAAAATAAGTTCGTATTGTTATGATCAATAAAATGGAGCACAACTTTTGTAAATCTTTGGGCTTAAGAAATGAAGGTAATTTTTTAAAATATATGTAGGTTGGTGATATTACCTTGCTTTCTTCATCTTTCAAACTGCTATTATTTGAAAAATAAGTATTCTTAAATGCGTTCAGATTTTTAATCTTAATTTTTTATCCCAACTTAATTATTTTATCATAAGATAAAAATCAATAGTTCTTTCTATTGTATAATATTTTCTCTTACGTTTAATCAATGCGTTTGGTTTCATTTGATTTTAATTTTCAATAGTTCTTTTGATTTTATAATATTTTCTCTTACATTTGAATCAATGCGTTTGTTTCATTTGATTTTGACATAACCTTTTTATTACTTTATTACTTAATAAAATTAAGTATCTTTAAATAATATTAACTTACAAGCATGAATAAAATATTAATAAATAAAATTTAATTTTAAGATAAGACAATATAAAATAGTAATTAAAACCTTTACGATAATTTAAATATTATAGATTTGTATAAATATTATTAACTAGGGATGTATCCCCGTATTACGGTCTTCACTATATAATTAAAAATCAATTAAAGATTCCTAATACAATCACCCGAAGTGATATAACTGTAAGTAACTAATGTCTCACATATTTACAGGTAAAAACTTGAAGATGATCAGTTATTTGCCCATCCATTGTTGCAACAGAATAAAAGGTAGGGCTGTGCATGGGTCGGTTTGGATCGGTTTTGGACCCAAACCCAACCCAACCCATAAGTGGTCGGTTTCTGGTTTTTAGAACCCAATAAGATCGGTTTCTGGTCGGTTCGGTTTCTCGGGTTCTAAGGTCGGTTTGGGCGGTTTTTTGGTTTCTTGGGTTCAACCCATACCTTCACGGGTTCTGGGCTTAAACCCATGGGTTTTGGGTTTTAACCTATTTTCCATAAATGAAGCAACAGGTTAAATACTTCAAAAAACACCAAATTTAAGTTAAATACTTCAAAAAACATGAGTCTTACAACAAATAGTCTATTATAAGTTACAACCAAAGCCCGAAATAGTCTATTACAACCAAAAAACAATCAAGTATGGGTCGGTTTCTTGGGTTGGATGGGTCGGTTTCTTGGGGCGGTTTGTCGGTTTTAAGTATGGGTCGGTTTCTTGGGTTGAATGGGTCGGTTTCTGAGTAAAAACCGAAACCGAACCCGATTTTTCGGTTTTTAAAAAATTCAAACCCGAACCGTCGATTTTGCTTCGGTTTCGGTTTTTTCGGTTTCGTTTTCGTTGGTTTTAGTCGGTTTCTCAGTTTCTTGGTTTGGGTTTGCTCACCCCTAATAAAAGGTTGAGATGAAATGTATCTCAGCTTCTATGAATGCCCAATTGCCTTGAAAATCTTGAAACAAAAAATAAAAGTTATTAATGTTCCAAAATACATTAGAAAAAATAAGATCATAAGATGATTACTTACATGATACCTCTAACAAAAATTCGACGGCTAAAAGCTTCAATAAATCCTTAGAGTTAAGACTCACACATACATTATATGTAAATTCCTAATAAATAAGATACATAAAAGATCTTAGATATGGTTTGTTTATGCATGTATACAGTGTTGGGAGAGTGTAAAGTCAAAGAACTTTATCTTAGGCATATCATCAAATAGTTGGCATGGTTTAATAATTAAACCCATGTATAAACATTATGAAAATCACGGTCCATCATTAGCAACTTTCTATTGTGACGTATTTGAACCCATACAAATTGAAACTCATCAACATCACAATTTTCCAAATATATAATCACAAAAAAGTCCTAAAATCAAAGGCTGATAAAAGGAAAAAAAAAGTCAACAAAACCGAAGTTCAGACCGAAAAAAACAAATCTGCTGATTCCTCCCAACCAAAAACAACTTACGAATACGTCAGTATATCATGATTGTTAAGATTGTGTTGCATAATCGATTTTCATGTTAATACACATATCTAACGACAAAATCACATTGAGAAGATAAATTTGTACAAACAAAAAAAGTCAAGTCACTTGCCTGATATTTAGGAGATAACTGAAGAGACAGAGTTTAGAAAAATTAAACCAAGATTTGAAAATATTTAATCAAACTGTAGATTTGTAAAGCTATAAAATCAAATGAATGTTAACTGTAATTTACAACTTGATTATTACGTGATGA
This sequence comes from Lactuca saligna, assembly GCF_052625555.1. Taxonomy (NCBI): domain Eukaryota; kingdom Viridiplantae; phylum Streptophyta; class Magnoliopsida; order Asterales; family Asteraceae; genus Lactuca; species Lactuca saligna. The sequence goes on along the minus strand of NC_136417.1, from coordinate 90,164,817 downwards.
TATGCGTGTAGACCTCAAATAAGCGGTCGTGTTTCTGTTGTTGTGATTCTTGGTGACTGTCAGATGAGAACTCGAGAAAATGAAAATGATAGGTACAACGGTGGTAATCGGAGGTATGGAAGCTTCTGTACGAAATTCAATTCACCTACAAATTCCCAAATGCAGATATTCATTTCTTCCGATTCATAGGGTCATACTATAAAAAACAAAGTCCGAAATATCTACTATCAAAATTTCCATATAACATTTTTAAATAAAGAAACGATGCTACAAAAAACATTTTGAAAGGCAGAGTATGTTTACCTGTCTTGACAGACCGGGACACGTCAAGGTGCAGGAGGAGCCAATTGATTAAGATATTACGAAGATGATAATATGGGAGGAGATGAGGGTTAATAAATGAAAATAAATACACAAATAGATGCGGAAATGTATAAGGAGATGTCGCATCCCCAAACCAAGGATGGCGGAAACGTCCGGGGGTGGAGGACTTCATGTATAATATCACAACAACGAATATAGTAGTGCTCAAAGTAAATACAACCATCATAAATATAATTGAAAAGGTTACACTATAGTATATGTTTACATGTTTCAAAATCAATTACATTATGATGACAAAATGAACTGTTTGACGATTTAACGTCCCATCCTCAAAGTGCTGATGTTTTCCTGTTTTACTAATTTCCTGAGAATAAAAGTAGTTTTGAAAGAGTATCAAATATTAAGTTGGTGGGTTCATAAGCTTTTTAGATAAAGAGTTTGGAAACCGTTCTCTGTAATGTGTTGTGTATTACCAAGAAAATCCAATATTTTCCTTATAAAAGTTATGTGGTCCTAAGTACCAGGACCGAGAATAAACAAGTATTTGTTATACTTAAAGATATAAAAGTGGTTTTAAATTGGCATAAAACCCTTTTGATTTATAAAAATCCCCGTAAACTTTATGTGTTGTTAACTCCCTAAGTCAGTCGCTATAACCATACTATGACTGAATGAACCTGCCACGACGTTTCTCAGGCGTCGAAAACTGTTATGACACTTGTCACCCGTAGACCTGCAGGTCCCATTGTAGCTAGAAGCAAGGTGTGGGGTGTCAAACCCAATATAGATCTATACACAACTATCACGTTCTCCCTACAAGAGACTCTGGTTATAACTACCAGGAATTTTAACCCGTACTCTAGGAGTACTGAGAAGAATGTCTCACAATTTAAGTTAACAAGTTTACGTGTGGTGTGCGTGAGTGTAAAACCTTTGTCTGTGGGAATAAAACCTTCCGAACTATGCTTGTTATGTTAATGGAATCATAAACTATACCTATTATAGTTTATCATTTAATATATGGAAAACCCGTTTGTTTGAGAGTGAAACCTTTTTCATGTGGTAAAAATCCATAAACTATGCTTATTGTAGTTTAATATATGTGTTCGAAATAAATGAAGAAATCTTATCATGAATGACTATGATTTAAGTTTATGATGATAAACTAACAACAAATACATTCCATATTTAGTACTTATCGTTATACACTTTGCTCAACATAATACAAAGTGTTATGAAAGTTATAAGCTGTTAACTAGTTTTTAACCGTTCTGCACTGTTTTAGAAAAATCATATGAAGTCAAAAACTGAATCCATAAATTCTGAGAGTTTGCAAAATGGGTCTAGTTTATTCATAATTTTTATTATGATTTTTAGAAGTCTTTAACTTGTATTACAATGTTCATATTCATAGACTGGTCCGAAATCGTTTCTGAAATGATAGGCAGTTTTGTAAAGCTCACCATAAATCTTAGAAAAATCGTATGGTCATTTGCAAGTAGTCATTTTAAAGGTATGAACCTGAACTATTTTCACCTAATAGAGTTTTGAAAACAAAAATGTTTAAGTTGACCAAAACAGTCTGTGAATGGAGTTGAACTTTTCTGATGAAGGTTGTTAAATGAGTTTAGTTGTGTTCTTGGTGTTTTAACTTGTATTCCCCCATTAAAACTTAAGAAAAACATGAAAAGATAGGGGTATGAACTCACATTGAATGATTTTGGTAGATGGATGATGGAGAAAAGAAGTGTTCTCACACTTGGGAGATGCTTGAAGATTTGAAGATATAACAACAATTATGACGATATTTGTGTAAGTAACCTATGATTTGAGTAGAAGGAGGTGAGGTAATCATATAAATGATAATATTACTTACCAAAAAGTGGAAGAACACTTGATGATCAACCTTGAAATCTCGAATTTTTAGAGAGAGAAAGTGAGAGGAAAGTTGTGTTTGATCTTTGGTAAAATGAGAGAAAATGAGTAAAGTGAGGAGTGAGGAGTGACGTTCCAGCTCTAAAAACGTGGGAAAAGGTTGAAAATGATGAAAAAGTATATTGACATGACCTAGGCATGGTAGAAGGAGTGTGGCTGGTCATGGAATGGGTATGGGTGGTTGCTTGTGTCCTAAACTAAAGAAAAGTCAACACTCCACCTCTTGTACTTCACCCACTCTTCTTGGATAAGATTTATCCCCAAAAACGTGATTAATTGATAAATATGGGGCCTTATATGTTAAAATAAAGTTTTGGGTGAAAATCCCACGTTAAAATAATTAAAAACAGGCCTAAAATGCAAAACTAGTCGAAAACCGGGAAGAAATGGCCTACCTGCAAGACCTCTCGGTTCTTGGCCGAGGTTCGGTTGCTGGAGAGGAATCCGAGAGAAGGGGGAAGAGGAACTGAGAGTGCGAGGAGAAGGAACAGAAGGTGAGGCTCGGTCTCTACTGCGCACGGGTTGCCTCTCGGACCAAAGTGTAGTCCTCTCGGACCGAACATGGAGTCTCCTCGGACCGAAGGTGAGAAGGAGAGCCGAAAGTCAGTTTCGGTTCAGCAAGGCCAGGTCTCGGTTTAGCATGATCAGGGGACCGAAATAGACCGAGTGCTCGGTCCATTTTGGTTGAGAGTGTTTCGGTTCGGCTCTAAGAGGTTCGACTCCTAAGAGGTTCGGCTCCTAAGAGGAGTTTCGGTTCCTAAGACGAGTTTCGACTCCTTAAGGCTGTTTTTCGCGTAGACTTCCGTTTTCGAGCTGTTTTCATCAAATTCGAGGGTCGACATGCCCCAAATGATTATGAAAAGTTGAGAGAGATTTTGAGAGTGATTTGGGAGAGATTTGTCATACTTGGAGAGATTTGGCATACTTATTGAGATTTGGGAGAGATTTGACGTCCTTGGAGAGATTTCTCATACGGAGAGATATTTGGGAGAGATTCCACATACTTGGAGAGATTTGACATTCTTGGAGAGATTTCTCATAGAAAGAGAGATTTGGGAGAGATTCCACATACTTGGAGAGATTTGGGAGAGATTTTACATTCTTGGAGAGATTTCTCATACAAAGAGAGATTTGGGAAAGATTTCTTTTATGACCTTTTTGAGTGTTTGGATTTGTAACGCAAGATTTGTGAACCTCGTTAAGTCTTGTTATGACTGTCATATGCCCCTGAGGGTTAAGGAATAATGTTTTATCGAGTAGTTCATCACTTGCCCTGATTAGGGTTTAGAGTTTCCGAACACGTGAAAACTCTAAGTGATACTTTGTATTCAGAGTGCGAGTTGTTTAATAAGAAACATACTGAAAGCCCTAGCAAACAAGGGTTATATGAGTTGACCGGTAGTTGACTTTGACTTGACCGGAAATTAACGGTTGTCACATCATCCCCCCGTTAGAGGGAATTTCGTCCGAAATTAGCACTTTGACCGGGACTTCAAGAATTTGGAGAAAAGTGTTGGAATAGTGTCTAAGGCTGCAACTATATTAGGCAAGTATTTGACCCGGTTGTGCATGGTCCTTTTGGGTTGCCTTCACCATAGCAACTTGATAGGATGATTTATTAAGAGAGAGTAAATATTATTAGTATATTATGAGAATAATATAATGAATAATATATTATTATTTGATTAATATAAGTCATAAGAATTAATTGGAATTAATTTGGTGACTTAAAGAGATTAATTAAATAAAGGGGTATAAACTGTCAATTTTTTGATAGTTAAACTTTAGACTGTAAATCCATATGGATATACTTTGGACGAATTCTAGGAGCTAAAGGATAGCTAAAATCGTCCAATAGGTTATCTAGGAATGGATTTGGATAGCCTTAAGAGAAGATTATCCAATAGGGTTTAATCTGTAACCCTTAAGGAGTCTACAAGTATAAATAGACCCCATGGCTGATGGAATTCGACATCCAACCTAAAGTAAGGAACCTCTGGTCGAAATTCCTCCCCTCTCCTCTCTCCCAAATCATCCTTCTTGCTTTGGTGTTTGTAAGCCATTAGAGGAGTGACATTTGTGACTCTAGAAGCTCCAAGACAACAAGGTCAACAAGGAATTCAAAGGTATGATTCTAGATCTGTTTCAATGTTGTTATTTAGCCTAAATAGTTATTAGAAGTCTTGGATTTATAGCATATTTATTTAGAAAGCCTAGATCCAAGCATTAGGGTTTTGCATGCGCACATAGGAAAGTTCTTATGGCTAAAACCCATCAAAAAGATGGGGGAAACTTTTCGTAGAACAAGAAATTGGTATGGCGGGGACCAATCCGCTTGATGTTAAATAATGACCTTGGAATTTCTTATTGTAACTTGAGCTAAGTCGATTCAAAGGAGTTATTGTTTTGAAATGATAGTGTATTCTATGTGTGCCTTTATGCTCTCCGCTACAAAGTGGAGACTCTCGTTCATTTCGATTTCGCCAAGTGGTAAGTGGGCATTCCCACGCTTTACCGAAGTTAATCACCCAAGCTATTAACATGTCGCCCGAGGTTTGTAAAGTCCCTTTTGTTCTGCCCGTTGGTTTGCTGTTGGTAGGCCATACTCAAGTCTAACCTAGTTCCCTGTAAGGGTTGCTAGGGTCGCGAAATGAATCTACTATCTCTGTTAGAGATAACATATATTAACAGACCCTGCAGTCGCATAATATCTTTGATGTACGTTCTAGTCGATTCCTTCATCATGTTGGTTTCTTTGATTAGTAGGGAGTGTGTGGATTCGGCTAGTCTGTCGACGGTTACCCAAATGGTATCGAGACCATTTATTATCTTGGGTAGTTTGGTTATAAAGCCCACGGTTAGCCGCTCCCACTTCCTTTCAGGTATCACTGGTTGTTGTAGGAAACACGAAGGATTCCTTTATTCTACCTTGACATTGGCACAAGTCCGATACTTGCCCACATGTGTAACGATTTCAGCTTTCCTACTCGTCTACTGATGTTACTTTTTGAGGTCCGGACACATCTTGTTCGAGCCTGGATGAAGGGAGTAGCGAGTTTTCGTGTGCTTCGTTCATGACATTATTTCTAAATCCATCAACCTCGGTGTCCAGATCCGGTTCATGGGATAACATGCCTCGCCGTCCGTGCCTTCTAGGTTGTTATGACCGGTGAAGATTGTATGCTTCGTGTCGTAGAGATTGTGCCTCTAGACCTTTAGGGCGAACACTACCGCTCCTAGTTCGAGGTTATGTGTTACCTACCCGACCTCGTACGCCTTTAGCTATCTTAAGTCATAAGTAATAACTTCTCCTCGGAGCACTGAATAGGGCCTGCTGTAGTGTTCCTCGATTGCTTAGCTCGGTAGGAAGCATGTGGGTTTGGTTTACACGACTAGACTTATCCTGATGGTAGGACGTTCACTCGTACTATTGGGTAGCCTTGACCCGAAATTCATGGCATGACTCGTACCTGGTCCATCTATCATTAACTTTCGTATATAAGTCGTATGTACTCAAGGTTGGCAAGACAGTTGGATGGGTGACTCTGCCCCAAATCCACAACCAGACAAGGAACAGGAATAGGGCGGAAGCACACATCCAATGTCCGTAGAATCTTAATTATACATTATCCTCGCGTATACACGTAGTAGTGGTAGACTAACCGTATTCGTCCCAAGCTTTTGTGCTTGAGCCTTATCTGTTGCATGCTTGACATTCTGGGAGGGTCTTCTGGTATTACTTTTGGTAAGGTTTCGGAGGGTATAATACTCCTCTTGTGAGTGTTTTTGGGGTTTCGCAGTGAGAGATGGCTCGGAGGTCCGTGTCAGATTTATGTTTATGAGAGACGAAGGTTCCGATATTTAGCTGGTTAGAGACCAAGGTTTCGAATGACGACACCGAATTTTCTCGATTACAAATGTATTAACTCGTATTCGTAATAGGTATTCGTTAGAGTGGTAGTGCATCCTGTGTTTCTTCTTAGTGCTTTTCCGTTTTGATTGATGTTATTGTTACTGCAATTGACTCATACCACGGTATCTCGTGCTGACAATAAGCGTGATCTGATAGCTAGTGATGATACTTTATATCGTGCTCTCCGGCCGATCATTCCATAATCGATCGGTATATGCAAGTCGTGTGTCATTTGATATTGACGAAATTGACGAGTGAATGGTTCTATCCAAATACCACCACTAGACTTGGAACAGAAATTAGTATGGAATTATTCGCTTTAATTATGTAGCATTTTGATTTTAATTAACCCTGATATATGCATCATTTCATCACAGCTTTTAGGTAATGATCCTAAGGTCATATATGAGTGTCTTTGGTTTGATTTGAACGATAGAGTATTTTAATTACTTTTAGAAAGATGGTAATTTTAGCAATCATACCAAATTCGTTACAAACATATGGTACTTAAATGTCTTTGTCGTTGGAAACATTACAAAAGTCCTAA